>NC_071112.1:30911666-31620000 GCF_024256425.1 Clarias gariepinus
ATCCCCATAATGGAAAAAAAAGAGAAAAAAAAAAGGTGGATGTTAGATAGCTAGATAGATAAATAGGTAGTGGGGTCGTGATGATAAAATATTTTTCAACCTGAGAAAACTATGAGGAGAGTGGAAGAGAGAGGCAATTGAACAGAATTAGAAAAGTCAGCGAGAGAGAGGGAAAGAGTGAGAGTACCCCCCTCCACCCTTCTCTCTGTTCCTCCTCTCTTCTCTCCAGCTCAGCTCAGAGGAATGTGCTGCGTTCCACACATCCACTCGTTCAGCGGAAGAATGAACAGTTTTCCGAACGGAGCTGCCGCGTCCCAAACCACGCCGCTGAGATGCATAGTTTCGCTGTGAGATCACCCGGCCAGACGCTACGATAAAGCGCACTACCTTAAACGGACTCCTAATGCGTTTAGCAGAGTGGAGGGGATGAGGATGGAGGGAGAGAGAGAGAGAGAGAGAGAGCACGTAGTGGAAGAATGGCTCTCCAAATGGTGTGAAAGGGTGACAGTGGAATGAAAGGGCAGAGAAGTTGAGATGATGAATTGAAGGCCATATCGCAGACACTTCCACTTCCAGCAGCCGTGTCGTCGAAAGCACACTAAAGCTTCACACGTTCATACTTGAGATCAGCCGACACAACACAGTACAGAACGCTGCGATACGTTCGAATATTAGTCAGAATAGCACAATATGGCACATTACAATAGAATCCATAATGAATGAGATTAGTATACTATAATACACAGCGATCATACCTTACAACACACAACACTTGTTGAACTTGTGTTGTCGATTTGAAACACCATGTCTTTTTTTTTTCTGTGCCATACTCCAGTCGTGTAGGTGGCAGTACTGCACCGACTGCCCAAAAATAAAAAGAAGGACCGTTACTTTAGCAAAATGTGGAAGATGGAAACTACAGTATTTTTAAGGGATTCAAAAGTTTATCAAAAAAGTATGAATCGATTCTCAATCGAAAACTGACTTGTTGATTCAACTGATTGTGCAACAAAAGATTGATTCAAGCAATTTAATCACACAGCTGTACACCATACCCTCACACTGTAATACAACAATACTGTTTAACAAACTATGACAGCACTATAATCTAACACTAGAATAATACAGCCACTCAAACACAGCTCAGTATACCTACACTACACGCTACACTATACAACATATATAATAACAATCCATCATACTACAAAAAACTATAAGAATCCACCGAAATCATACCACATACTACATACTGTACTACACTAACATACTGTGTCACTAAGCTGTCACACTGTAATCATACAGCACATAGAAATACAACACAGTTTAGTTAAGTGTACTGTAATATTGCTAGACAAACACTATTAGAACACATTATTGTATAATCTACACTATTCTCTACCGCATTATAATTATACAGCCAATAAAATACAGCACAGTAGTATACCCATACTATTGTACACTACACTATGTGTACAACTAGCACACTGACGCAACACCGAGAATCATACAGAGCGTACTTCATCACACTGTAATCATACAGCACATAGAAATACAACACAGTTTAGTTAAGTGTACTGTAATATTGCTAGACACACACTATTAGAACACATTACTGTATAATCACACTGGTGTATACTACACTATTCTCTACCACATTATAATCATACAGCCAATAAAATACAGCACAGTAGTATACCCATACTATTGTACACTGACGCAACACCGAGAATCATACAGAGCGTACTTCATCACACTGTAATCATAAAGCAAATGAAATACAATTTAACAATTTAACAAACACTATTTGAAGATACAACTGTATCATCATACTATAGTATACTACACCATTCCCTACGACACTATAATCATACAGCACAATAAACTACAGTACAGAATCCCCATACTATTGCACACTACACTGTACTGACATGAAAATCATACTACATCAAGCATGCTTAGGACAGACAATGATTATACAGAGCATACACTGTAATCATACTACAACCAACACGATTAAACTACATTATAATCATACTACAGCATACTACACTCTAATCATACAACAGATGAAAATACAGCATCTTATACTCATCTATAGGATACTACAGTTTAATGATACTAAAACAAATGCTATTAGAACACTTACTGTATAATCATACTCCTGTATAGTACACTATTCCCTATCACGCTATAATCATACAGCACAATAAACTACAACATAGAGGTATCCCCATACTATTGCACACTACACTGTAATGAAGCAGCAATTACTTCAACAGGCACTTTCTGGGCATATATATGAAAGTCATCACACTGTAATCATACAGCACAGCGTATTCATTCTCTAGCATATTACACTAACACTATAATCTTACTACAAACAAACACTATTAGAACACACCAATAATCATTATCATAATGCTATAATCATACAGAACACTAACATACAAAACAGATACACAACACTATACAAAAACTATACTAGAGCATACTAGAGCATAGTACGTTATACAATAATCATACAGAACAATAACATACAGCACGATATATTTTCTGTATATTTGAGCATGCTAATCATACAACAACAAACACTTTTAAAACACAATAAATCATACTAGAGTATACTACACTATACTCCATCACAGTATTATCATAAAAGACCCTAAATACAGCGCATTATATCCATAGCATAGCGCACCATTTGCTTATATGCAATCACACTATAATCATACAGCACCGTATACCCATACTGCAGCACGGCTCACGATACACCATCACTCTATAATCATACACTAACGTAAAACACAGCATACACTTTACTGTAGTAAGTAAAACAAACACACACACATGGGGTTATTATGGTTATGACTTCCCTTGAATTTGTGTATGTGAATTTTTGCTTTTTTTTTTTTTTTTACAATACTGACACTTTGATATTGCGCCAAACAAGTCCAGGCATCTCCGTGGACTTCCTGACACTGCTAAATCCTGGAGGGTATGACTCACACACTCTTTGGACCAATCCTGCCTCCTGCTAACCCAGTCTGGGCTTCTCTCACAACTCAGACTGCTGTGAATCACACACTGCCACACTGTTATGTCTGCTGCGTCAAATCAGACAGGAGCGTCATTCTAATTTTAGCTCACGGAGGACAAAAAAAACAAAACAAAACAAAACAACAATTTGTGAGGTTTGTGAGTTTGGCTGGCGTCGAGCGTGCGGTTTATCCCCGTCTTCCTTCCAGACGCGTCTATTCGTGACCTTTGAGTTTGTGTGCTGGGAGCGATTGTGTGCGTACCGGTTATCGGGATGGACAGAGAGGGAAACACCTGCCAGAAGCAACCAAATAAGCACCGAGTCACTATTGTTCCCTCTCACGATGAGCTCCATCGCGCGCGCTCTCTCTCTCTCTCTCGCCATCCGTTTTCCTCTCTGTCTATCTCAGTTTGTCTCTCCCTCCATCTGTCTGTCTCTCCCTCTCTCCCTCTTACAGGTTTCTGGGTCAAGGGAAGTCCGTCACGGCGTGCACATGCACCATTTAATGTTCGCTCTGCTTCTATTTTGGTAAACAAAGCTTTTAGACAGCGCAGACTAAAAATAAAAATTCAAAAACCATCAAGACTACGTCAATGTAATGCGTCAAGGTGTTCATTCATAGAAAATGAGCTCTGCGTTTTCTTATCCTCAAAGAACATAGGCACGCCACAATACGGAGGGCAACTTTTGATATGTAGATAAAATAAGAGAGAGTGTTTCAATAGCCCGTGTTCCCCATTAAAAAAAAAATCTGGCATAGAAAATGCGGACTGGAGAAGAAAATAGCGCCTAACTCAACACCGGTCACAAATCCTGAGGTCAGAACCATCGTGCTCCCCCAGGAAGTGCCGCTGGAACTCGACGAGAGCCGAGTCTTCAATAAGGCCCGGTCTACTTTGTCTACCTGTGGAAACCTCAAAGATTGAGTGTTTGCACAGGGCTGAATGTTGCAGTCAGAGCTATGCCTGGAATGCGAGCCTCAAGTCTGCGGATTTGAGAGCTAAGGGTGCTATTTAAGGAAATAGTTGGGCCCCCAGTATCCCCTAGCTCACCCCCCCTTTGCTTATTCGCTTCCTGTCTGGAAGAAATCTTTATTTCCATACTCCATGCTGGGAGATGAAGAAAACTCTGGATTCCTCCACTGAGTAACTAAAAAAAAAAAAAAAAGGAATATGCTGTATTTAATACGAATGCATCCTGGTCTGAAACTGGAAAAGAAGCCGTGGCCATCTTCTTCAGGCTGAGCTCATGCTCCATCAGCACTTTTTGAACCCAGGCGCACATTAGAGCATTGTGTCCCGCTGTACAAACAACACAGATGTGCCGGATGATTGGCAGCTCAAGCCAAACTTACAAATGCAACAGTGTGGAGAGAAATGACCTCACAAGACATACAGCCCTGAGGCGTGGTATGGAAGAGTGCTTTGGCATGCGTATAAAAGGTAGAGATGTCTCCAGAGCGCGTGATCCATTAGAGTCAAGCATGCTCGAACAGCTGGGGTAGCTACAGAACCGGTCTGACTGCGTGGGGTAACAGGGCAAGTCACAGATCTCTTAGCGAGATGACGACCGTAACCCGGTAATTCTTCAGTGGCGGAACTGACCGTTGGTAAAAAACATTTTTTACACGTCAATCGTTTTCACCCTGAGCCGAGGTGGTAAAAAACACTCACACACACACACACACACAAAAAACAAAAAGCTAAGTCTGGCTATTCCATCTGCCGAGGAGAGGACAGGAAACTCTTCCAGCTTGCCCAGCCCCCTCTTCTCTCCCAGATGTCAGACGCAGGTCGAGACGTGACCAAGAGAAAATGAAGAGCTCTTTCTTTCTTTCTCTCTCTCTCTTTCTCTCTCGTACAAAAAACACACTGTGCCTTACCAAAGCAGGACTTTCTCTATATCAAAAATAACTCCAGGCCCAAATTTCATATACAAAGGTAACCAGAGTGCCCTCGAGTCATTCTTTTCACTCTTGAACTGCTGATTTTTGCTTATAATAAGAACTGATTCAGCAGCTGCTCATCTACTTCAGCATGTTTTCAAAGGTTAAAAGAGTGCACACCTAACCCTAACCCTAACCCTAACCTGCTCATTTCTATCTCTTTAACCTCATTCATATTCACTCAGGTTTATTAGCTCGTGTATACTCAAGTGAGAAAGAATCCAGTCGTAGCTAATAGCTGAAAGGTTCAGGCATTTATGTGTAAAGTTAAATGTGTAAAGAAGCTCATGTACAGTAGATGTGCATTTTTACCTGATTAATCATTAACTAAGCAGCTAGACTAGTGAACACAAAGCAATCCAACAAGCTGTCGAGCCTAACCATAACTGTGTATCTTTCACCTTAGCCTTAGTTTTATTCATTTAAATTTCACCTTGCTGATAATCGTCTTCCACCCGCTAAAGCTTTTCTTTTTATCTCTCGCCTGCGGGCAGCTAAAAGGTGAAGCAACAGGCATCTTGCTAACTAAGCACTTCTGGATGCAAAACCAACATGACCTATCAGTCAAGCAGACTACAGACCTATAACTATGCACAATTCATTCAAAACATGGAAGCAAAGCTTTGGTGTTCAAGGATTTATTTATACTGGAAAGGAGTTTTCCTATTTTTGAAATGATCGAATGTATTCATGCAAAGTCTGCAAACCTCTCTCCGAGTCTTCATCATCTGGAGGATAACAAAGCAAACAATCAACCTCGTTCACCTTTTCTTATGCTCACGTCTACTCATTTTTTACATGCGGGTTCCTAATCACGGCAAGATGACATACGGAGTCTTAAACCTCAGCCGAAAAAGGAGGTCAAATCTACAGGGTGTGTGACGCTGTGTAATCACCTGGATCTGGTGGTGTGCAGTTTGGGCTAGAAAGGAAACAGATGAGGTCCAAACCCGTTTCTGCATGACATTACTACCGTGTATAAGGCATGAAGATGTGTACGAAGACATGGTCTGTCAAACTTTGGTGGGAAAAAAACGTCTCAAGTTTTCAGAACCCTGACCTCAAAGCCGCTCTTCTCCTCTTGGATGAACTGGAACGTCAGCAATCGGTATCTGACCTGCTAATGCAGCTTATTAAAAATGAAGTGTGGATACAGGATTCGTTATACAAGCCGGATCATTTTGTGTCAGCATTTCCAGTAACTAGGTGTGGCACTGAATGCCTAGAAGTCTGGCTCGTGGTGCTTTATAAAAATCCACAACTCTCAAGTCGCAAGATCAGCTATTGATGATATTACATAACACTCACTGCTGAACTGCTTTTTAACAGCACACACTTTTTTGTTACTCCATAATATCCTTTTATCAGTTAAGACTTTTCATAGGAGAAGTTATATGGATTCATATGCACAGGTGGCGTTCAGGTCAAACCAGGACTTTTGATTGTGCAGAATAGCAGGACACAGTTCTGAGAGTGAAAACTCCCTTTATTTCTCTATATAATCCACTAATGCACTTATCCCAGTGTTTCATTAGTGCTTGGATACCATTAGAGTAGAAGGTTTTCTCAGTACGCCGGAGCCATGACCGGACTGCTTGTCTGAATCACATCTGAAACGCCGGCCTCCCAGGAACTCCTTTAATGGCTTTCCCAAACATGTGTAAATGGCTTGGAGCGAGGTCAGGACTGACACAGATACTGTATTAGGTTGCTAGCTTAAAGTTTTTAGTTGTTATTAGACGTTAAACGCGACACTAACCTTAGCTCTCATTCCTGTAAATTCAATTCAATTCAATTCAATTTTATTTGTATAGCGCTTTTAGCAATTTTCATTGCCGCAAAGCAGCTTTACACAGTCAAAAGAATTATTTAAATGTCTTGCTGTATTGACTTTTGCACTATGGCGTGGGCATCTTACTGCGTTCACACATTTTTTTGAGAATGTAGTGGGAACGTGGCTCAGTCTGACAGAAGTGTAACTCCTAACCAGTAATGTTGTCATGGTTTGCCAATAACATCATGATACTGTATAAAGACTTATTGTTTTGCTCTTATATAATAAAGACATTGGGTCAAAACATGCTCTCGGTCCCGTTCTGTCCCTAAGTCCATATTAGTGTCTGAAACAAAGTATTTTGTGCCAGGAAAAGAAACAGTTTGCTTCTGTGTGGCTGTGATGAAACAGCACACCACCCCTCAACACGAAGCACAATTTCTTCCCAGACAGCACAGAATTTCTGTTAGAAGGAACCAAAAGGGTGGACAGCCATGACAGAGCAAGTGCTTGGGTGTTGGCCTGGAAAAACACTTTATAAAGCCAGGGTATGGAGAAATAGGGGATTTAGCTTCCAATACATCTAGACTCCTGGTATGAACACGCTTACTGTTTATTACTGTTTATATCCAGACACTGCTTCTGTTGTAACGGTCATCACCTGGAAAATCGGCATCATTCGAAATGAAGCGCAACAAGGCTGAATTCTCGAATCTGATTGATCGGACCGTGCCGAATAACACGTACTGTAACAATGAAGAAATGCAACAATAAAATAACGTTTAAGGACGAAACAAGTGTAATCATGGATATGGTGAAGTTTTCTGTAAAGAGATGCTTATGTACTGTTTACTCGGTTATCTCCAGTGTTAGCGCTATGGAACAGCTGGTATGTTTTCCACCATGTTAAAGTCTTCGAAACTTTCTGGTCTTTTAGTAAGTGGTTAGCACTGTTGCCTTGGGAGATCAAACCAAGCCTCTGGTCTGTGCATGCATTCTGGGTTTTCTCTGGGTACTCATGGGTTTATTATTGTGACCAATGTTTGTCCATAGTGTGTAATTGGAGGTGTGAGTGGGTACAGGTACCCAATCCAGAGTGTACCCTGCCTTGCAGTGTATAGGCTGCAGGCTCATGTGACCATACACAGTGTAATATATATGAATAATTAATGGTTCCTTGGTAACATAAAAATAACTAATCGACTTTAAGGAAGGAAAAGGGGATGACCTAATAAGGGTTAAAAGTATGCTGGGTCAGTAATAGAAAGTTTAAAACAACACCTAGCAGTGGTCATATTTTAGACTTTTGTTTTTAAATGTACAAAAAATATCCTGAAGCCGTAGACCATAAGGCCTGATTTTTAACTTTTGCTATGGTTTAAATGTGCACTACATTCTCCAAATTCTAAATCCAAAGATACAAAAGAGTCTAGATTACTGCGTCATGTCTCTCCGTACCTACCTACTGTACAAGAGTTCCGGTATTCCTGGTGACCTAAAGCGCCTACAGCGCGTTATAGGCATCAATAATGACGTGGGCAATGGGTCACTCTGTGGACAGACGAAACCCAAAGTCTAAAAAAGCAGCGTGTCAGTAATGACCTTCTCTGCTGCTGAGACTGAGCGTGTCTCGTCTGACTGCTACAACAGGAAATGGATGCTGAGAGTGGAGGGCAAGAGCTGAGCACTACTACTGTGTGTGGCATGACATCGATCTCCCAGGAAGGCCACCATGGTGGAAAATCAACTCTACTCTACAGCAACATTACGTGGGCACTGCCTTCACAATTCTACATACACTCTCACACACAGCTCCCGTGTCACATCCTTTCTACAAACCAAAGATCTGCACCCTGCATAAGGGATTTATATTCTTAATTATGGAAGTAGAAAGTAGAAGCAATGGTGTCAAAATATAAACTGTTAAAAGCAATGGTGTCAAAATATAATATAAACTTATTAATTAAAAAAGGATTATTTCCATATTTGGGCAAAAAAGCCTTAGTGTAAGACAAGAGTTTCCAGAGGGTTTTTTTTTCCCTTACGCATAAGTTACAAACAGCATACTATTTATTGAGCACGTACACACTTAGCTCAAAGTCACCATCGGTGTGTTTTGGGATGCTATGACTAACATCAAGTACGTTGCATCACTTCGGGTCGAGGAACAAGGCTGCTTTTTCACAGACTAGAATAAGTAGGTCATTGTGGATTCCTTTCATTAGTACAGTTCCTTCCAAATAGTTGCTCTTTTCCACTCGCACTTCCAGCTGAAAGTCACCCAGCTGTAAGCGCCTCTCTACGGATCTTTCGAACACTTTAGTGCGATTAGGTGAAAAGAAAAGAACTGTAGTAGTAATTAAATCTGTTGATCAAATGCTTATTAACGTGGCACGGTGCATATTTCAACGTAATTTGCGTCAAGAATGGAAGAAAAATTGCAAAATCTAATGAGTGTTATTTTGTATGGATGAAACAAAACTGGGACGTTTAAATAAAAAGAAAAGAAAAGAAAAAAAGAAATACTATGTTAAAGTTTTCTAAAACGTAACAAACCATTTCAGGGCAAATTTAATACCTGATTGAAAATATTAAGCAATATCACACGGGAGGAGGTGCTGTACTGCTGGATATAGCACAGCTGTAATGTGGTCGTATGCACCACAGCCGTGCTATATCCAGCAATATAGCACAACCTCGAATATAATATTGAAACGGAAAGCTAGTGCGCTACATAGGGTGTACGATCCTTTGTTTAACAAACCAAGTAGTGCCCTTGATCAGGGGTTAGAGAGAAATTAAGAAGCTTTGTGTTAGAAGCTTGCTAGCTTTGTAGCTGTAAATAAAATACCATGGATTTGATTCAGAATGACTTAGAAACATTTGTATAGTCTCGACCAAGTGCCTAGTGGGTACCTTTTATTCCTAGTAAAAAAATAAATAAATACAGTTCAAATTCATCATTTAGTCTAAGGTAGGAAAAAATACAATTTTTTATTGACTTAAAATATACTAGCCAGTGTGTACTAGGGTTTAAAAAGACTTCTTTAGAAGTTGAAGTATCAACTCAAGCTTTTTACTTAAGTAAAAGTGTAAAAGTACTGGTTTCAAAACTACGTAAAGTATAAAAGTAAAAGTAACGTGAGGGGTAAAAACGGCATTAAGGATAAAAGCTTAGGCTGTGCCACGTGCCTATATACTGCACTAACTCCTCATAAAAAAAAGAAAAATGTGTTGTTGTTGTATTTTTTAACGGCCATAGTGATTTGGGATACTGTATATGGCAGATGAAAAAGAATGCATTTTAGTACAATGTAAATACATTAAAGAACCATATATGTGTACTACTGAGCATTAACATGTTTCATGGAGAAGAAGATATGATAACTAGTTGCCTATAAGTATTTTAATGGTGCAAAAAGTCAAACTTTAAAGGCGTGTCATCAGTAACCTTTATTGGAATGTAAATGTACATCTAAGCTTAGCTGCAGGAATCTGTGAGAGCAACATACAGGAAAATTAGTGCACCCAGGGCAGGCTTAGTAACAATTACCCTTGTATGGTTGTCTACAATAAACATTAGTGCTATCAGAATGAATGATTAATCCAAGTGATTAATCAATTTTTTTATATATATCTAGATTACAACCTTATCAACCGAAAATGCTATTTTATTCAAACGTCGTTGCTGGAGTGTGTGGCGTGACGTCATGTGCAGGTGCGATGGATCGCGTACCAACCAATAGGGTGTCGGAATGGTATGTTTATACTTCTCATCCAACCACAATCAAATTCATTTATCCGGATGTTTTTTTGTTTGTTTGTTTTTTGAATGACAAGCTGAAAAAATATAGGAATATTGAGGCTATTTTTAAAATGTAAGGAGTAGAAATTACAGATAATTGCGTGAAAATGTAAGGAGTAGAAGTAAAAAGTCGGCTGAAAAATAATTACTCCAGTAAAGTATAGATACCTATAATTTCTACCCAAGTAAGGTAACGAAGTATTTGTACTTGCAATTGTTCAGCAAGACAAGCAAAGATTTTTAATAAATTTTGACTTAAAAAACGAGCAAGTCTTGGTTTACGAGTACCGGGTATCATGTATCACGCATGCGCTTCTTGTTTTGACGCAGAGCGTCATGTGATCACAACTGAGCCAATGTTTTTTTTTTCTTGTGCTGCGAAATTGTGGGTAACCGTCTCCCCTGCTGGGTCTTAGTGCCCATCTCTTACTGGTATTATCAACATTTGTGCACTGTGCGTGTACTGTTTACAATAACACTGTAACCAGATGTGTGCATGTAAAACAAATTTTATTTTGTGTTTGTAAGCGCGTGTGTAAGGCGCCGGTGTACTGTTTCTTATAACACACGTGTGCATGCGTGTAAAGCAAAAGAAAGTCTTATTAGAGAGCTAAAAGATCCATTTTCTCCTTCTCTTTGTCATTCTGTGTGCGCACGCGTAACTTGACACTGTGCCCCTTCACACACACACTCTCGCACACCCTTGCACCTCTCTCTGCTCTACACTGAAACACTGCTCTGTAGCTATTCTTTTCAAAGGTAAAGTGCAGGTTCATTTGTTTGTTTGTTTTACTTAACAGCTGTGATTCCGTAAGTATGCTCTCACGCGTGTGTCATTAGCGATGTTCCTTTCTAATTTTTCTGACGAAACAGTCTTTCCGTTAATGTGTGTGTATTTGTGTGAAATTCAAATAAGAAAGGAGAAAGTTTTACTGTGTAAGATGAGAAGAAGGAGGCTGATTCCTCCTCTTACTTCACACACACACACACGCACAGAGCGCCTGCGCGCATAAGTGGAAACACTTAGATTTATTTTGACTGTTTTTAAGGTAAAGTGCAGGTTCATTTGTTTTATTTTTACTTTATATTTTTTGATTAATTATTTTTATGTATTTATTTTTTTGGGCTGTGTAATGAAAAATTTGAATTTCCATTATTTCTTATGGAAATTTTTGCTTTGGTTTACGAGTGTTTTGGAATATGAGCCCGCTTCCTGAACGAATTATGCTCGTAATCCAAGGATCCACTATATTTGCTAATAGCTAGTTACTCACAATTACCAAGAGCCTTGATTTTAAATAAATTAAATAAGTAAATAAATAGAACTGAATGTATTATGTAGCTGTCTAAAGCTAAAATGATGCTACATGACAAGCACTAGCATTTCCCAATTACTGCACGTGTAATGTCTGACAGCTAGTAGTATGTTAGACGGACACTACCACGACAGCTAGTAGTATGTTAGACGGACACTACCACTCAGTCGAGAGGGCCAAAGACTATTTAGTGTTTACTCCGAACCATGTGACGCCAGCCGACCGCATCTTTTCGACCTGATTTCCCTATCATCCGGTAAAGTGCTCGCCCTATCATCCGCAGATCGCGAATTCGATTCCCGGGTGATGCTGTAACCTCTGGCAGCCGGAGGTCTAGAGAGAGCTGATTGGCCGAGCTCTCTCAGAGGGAAGGGGTGAGAAGTACTTCATGCTCCTACATTAATCACGGCTCTACAGCTAATCAGGGGCGTCTGTGAGCTCACGCAAGCGGAAGGACCGGACAGCGCTGTCCTCTGTGTGTGTTACTCCGCCCCCAGTGGTGATGAGCAGTTCGAAAAGATGCGGTCGGCTGGCGCCACGTGGTTCGGAGTAAACACTTGATAGTCTTCGGCCCTCCCGACTGAGTGGTAGTAGTATCCTTAATGTGGGAGCCCCCTAGTGACGGGGAGGAATTGGACATGGCTAAAAGAAATAATATAATAATATAATAAAAAAAGAAATAATATAAAAAAATAACATTTGTTTTGCATGTTTTTGTGTTAAATTTATTTATTTTAAAAGATACAATTTTTTAGTTTTAGGATACGCTGTAGGAACACATTTTAGGAATTGGACTCAAAGTGAGCAACTTGAGTCCAAAAGTTAAGTCAATATTTATTCAGGGAACATGTGTACATTGAGAACTGGGTTACGCACCTGCGTAATTTGATTTGTGTGGGCTCACATTTATAAGTTATTTAAATTATCTTTGTGCAATTCACACTCACTAGTTTGGATATAAGATTTTTAGCGAGCAGAAGCATATGAGATTTGAGCAGCATTTAAACTACGCCTTTAAACGAAGCAGATGAGCGTATTTAGAAATGAAATTGTGTTTTTCTTACTTTGCTGAAAAAATGCAACGGAGTGTAACATTGTTTGTGAATTATGTATCACCGTGAACCAAACAAGCTTTAAACTAAACATTTAATAGGCATCTGTTAGATCAGTTATCACATTTATCACAATGAAAAGGTGGTTTACTTTAACAATGAGCTCTTGCTCCAGCATTTCCTATTATTTTTCTTCACTTACTAACAGATCCAGCAAAACATATTCACTGAAATGTCATAGTGAAACTAGAGGCTGCAAATCGCTGGGGCATAAAAAAAAAACTGCACACAAAAGCGTCACACTTCGCACTCAAGTGAGTCAGCGGAAGCTGGCATGAGTTCATGCTGACACAGGTAAGACTGACCAACCAGGCCCAGAAAGGTCGAAGCCCGTCGCATAAAGTGGGCATGAATGTTCAGGATAACATGCGACAGACTCAGGAGGTTAGAAATACATACATGCATGCAAATGAAGTGATTTGCAAACTCTCCAAAGCTGACCCTCATCGCAGGGAGGCCGGACGTATGCAAAACGCAGCTGTAGACATACACGCCCGTGTAGTCAAACCATCAACTGCCAAATTCGTCACACAGCAGCCTCATGGCGCTCGGAACAACAAACTGTAGTCTGAGCACATTCACAAGCTCTATACAGACACACACCTGCTCATGGGTTTATCAGTTTTATAACTATGAAAGTGATGAAATAATGTCGTTTAGGGACGTGTGGTGTTTTGGTGCACACCCTGTCTTGTTTTGTTCCTCTCATATGTGCTGATATTAAAACGTGATGCCTTTCAAGCATTAACTGTATCATGCACCATTCAGTAATAAACTGAAGTGCTTTAGTCCTCATGAATATTATAGAATAAGGAGTCATTTATGAGAAAACACTTTCACTTATCACTTCTCATGTTCACATACACACGTGTGTGTTTCATATACAGTATAGTTACAGTATATAAACACAACACGATGATAGAAAGCCAAAGATATCCTTTTAGCTGATAACGTTTCTAATCTGTTCATCAGTAAACCAGTCACCACTATACCTTTCATAAACAGATGATTTGGTTACCAAGGCTTTTGTTTCCATGGTCACAATCTCTTTTCTAGCTACTGTACTCTAGACACTAAAGACAGATAGACAAAGACAAACTATTGTGTTGGTTTAGTTGAAACTTTTCTTTTGGTATTTGGAGGAAATACAGTATAAAGCCAGTAAAACATTACAATCTGAAAAACACATACAGTTTGATGAACCTTATCACTATGCCTATGATGAGACCATGCAATATGATGATGCATTGCTTAACTCTCATGTCTTCTTTATTGAGCCATTGATGGACAACCTGCCCTAACTGGGAATCCAAAGAAAGTTAGATAATTTCATACTAATCTCTGTGCACTTGCTTTTCATAGCAGCAATCTAAAGATTATGGAAAGATCAGACTCGCACAGGCACGCCGTACTCACCTGGGTTGTTGGCTTCCACTTCAAGAACATGCAGCTCCGTGCACTCGGATAACGAATGCTCCAGACAGAGCTGCAGGAACCGAGCCTGGGTCCGACTCACACGCTTCAAGAGTGACAGCAGAGCCACGGTCTGCTCGCACTCGTTCCAGCCCTTAAACCAGCTGGCCAAGACGCCCACCTGGTCACGAAACATCATGGTCTGGTGGGATGCACGCGACGACACTGACGTGGGTTCAATGAAAGAGATGGACGTATTCGGTGTTGTAGGAATTGCTTCGCAACACAGATTCTGGAAAAGCTCAGATTGATCTGGTGAAGGCTTGGGGTCGAGTGTGGTTAATGAAGACTCGAGGGCTGTCCTGTCATTCTTGGTTATGTTATGATGCGAGATGTTGTTGCCTTCAAGGTTTCGGTAATGAGTGATAACCCAAGAACGACACTCCGTGATGGCTGTCCGGCGTTAATGTAGATTTACTGCTGCTGGCATTTTTCACCAGGATCTGAAAAGAGGAAATGGAACAAGGTTAGAGCCTATGGTTGGATGGACTGATAGAAGGATTATTGGATGAAAGGATGGATACTGCTGATCGACTTATCCTCAAATGTCAATCCAGTTCTTTAATTTAAACTTTAATTCACAGCATGCATATTAAGACTGCTTACAAACCAAATCTGATTGCTTAAATTTAATTAATTAATTTTCCATAACAGCAGCTTTTATAGTCATCTGACCTGTCAGGCAATTCAATATGTGGATATTAATGCACTCTATCTTGTGTTGTTTTTCATATTAACAACTTACTGTATACAGATACTACACTAATAATCTGCTCTAAAGACCATTTTGCAAAAAATAACAGTGTGTAATAATTAATTACATGGTTGGGTTTTCGATTAGATGTTTACTTATGATGTGTCACAAGAGTCAGAGGTAACTTTCGCCAAGATTAGACAGTTTTAAAGGCAGAGGGTTGCGGTTACTCCAGGAACATGACAAACTGCATTTTTGTCTTATTAACCTTAAGAGGGGGGAAAATATGGGCAGCACCAAAGCAAGGACTGTTTACAGGTGTTATAAGTGATAACAGGAACTAACTTGTTTTGTGGGGCGTAACTATAAACAGATAAAAAAAAAGCGTAACTATAAATGTATATATAATGGCAGTACAAAGCATTTCTCCGCTAAAAAAAAACATAAAAAAATTAGAGGACAGTTATTGCTTCAGCCTAGTCCACAGAGTAACAGTTGTAACAGCAGAGGTCTTCAGGATGGAGGAGTTCGTCGTTTGCAGTTTCTCAGGAACATGACAAGCTACATTTTTGTCTTAGTAACATTAAGGAGTGGAAAAAATAAGTGGTGGAAACAAAGACTTGTTGTCGTTTTTTTTTTATAATTTAAAAAATGTTAGGATAAAGGAACTAACACACTTTGGGATGTTAATCCCCTGACGTGATGCGTCACGTCACTTTACTGTTGATTATCTTACTAGAATTGCACATCTCCCTCATGGTGTTTTATTTCTACTGGTATTTTATTGGTGACGCGCATGTGAATGTTAACCATGTTTTTAAAATGGGAATAAATACTATGGTAACCACTGTGTCTGTTTGTATGGAGTTTGCATGTTCTTCCTGTGCTTCATGGGTTTCCTCTGCATACTTCAGTTTCTTCCCACAGTCCAATCAAACTTGGATCCTGGAGGTGCCAAGCAACTGTGCTAACCAGTAAGCCACCATGTCGCCAATTCCAGGAAAATAATCAACAATATACTGTAGAGATGTAATACTTCACGTCAGGTCATTAACATCCCAAAGTGTTTTATTCCATCCATCCATCCATCCATCTAGGAACCTCTGTAGTCCAACTAGGGACCGTGGAGGCCAGTGGTGACCAGTGTATTTATTTCAAACATATATGACCGTGGTAGCATTCACACACTCATTCACACATTACAGGCATTTTGGAAACACTAATTAGCCTAATCTGCAGGTTTTTGGACTGTGGAGGAAACCCGGGGAACTCGGAGGGAACACACCAAGCACGGGGAGCACATGCAAACTCCAATCAAATGAAAGGAATCAAATGCAGGACGTGGAGGTGCAAGGTGACAGTGCTAACCGTGCCATTGAAGTGTTTAATTACTTTTACACTTACATTTTTTGTTGTTGTTATTATTATTATTATTATTATTATTAAAAGACGAACAAAATGAGACTGCATGTTCTTCAGTGTGCTTGGTGGGTTTCCTCCAGGTACTCTGATTTCCTTTCACAGTTCCAAAGAAATGCTGATTAAGCTAATTGGCATTTCCAAACTGCATGTGTGTGTGTGTGTGTGTGTGTGTGTGTGTGTGCCCTGCAATGGATTGGCACCCTGCCTCGAGTGTACTTCACCAGTCTACTGGGATAGTCTCCCAGCCACAGCGATGCTGTATACAGGATAAAGCAGTATAGACAATAAATGAGTGCTTTTGGATACAATGTCATTGCAGGTTTTGCCACTACTTTTGTCCATATAGTGTAGGCTAATTGGTGTTTCCAAGTTGCCAGTAGTGTGTGAATGTTGACCGGACGTCCTACCACGGAATAAAAATACAACCTTCATCACGGCCCCGTGTTGGACTTCAGAGGTTCCTAGATGGCTGGACGGACAGCTATTATGTTGTGCTAAAATTATTGTTTAACACTATTCCAAAAACAACAAAGAGCTTCAAAGAACAGTTATGCAGAATGAAACATCAAAGGCAGCCAGGTCTGATGTGTCTGACGATGTTTCGATATCATGTGTTGAATATTGTGATACTGTAAGTATAAACGATTATCGTGATATCCGTAACTAATTAACACACACCCCATACACACACACACACACATGCGCGCGCGCAGGCACAGATTCCTCGCCGTGTTAGGGGCTGTCAGCGTGTCTAACCCGGGTCTGAAAGCAGAGCGGGTTGAAGATCTCCAGCCAGACAGACCATCCACATCTAATCCTATCATAACACGGGCCGGTTATCGTGCGCTCGGGTTCCAGGCGACATTATTAGCGCTGATAAAAATAACCAGGGCTTCAGTTGTTCAGGGAGCAGCTTTACAGCAAGCACGCGCACGCGCGCACGCACGCGCACAGACCAGCGAGTTTAAAAACACAACACGATACATTATTCTTTCATCTTTTCCGCTTTGGTGTCTCTTTAAAAATATCGAGTATGTGCGGTGTAATCTTTTCCTCTAACAACCCGACTACTCCGGGTTAGGTTAGGTTAGGTTAGCACACACAGACACACACACACACACACACATACATACACAAGTCCTTCTACTACGCCTTGAATAAAACTGCGCCGCGAAACATCGTAACGTTCTGTGCACATCTGTAACATCCGCTCTGCAATTTTGTTTCAGCTGGAGAAAAGAAAGAAGGAGAGAAAGATAAGAAAAAGAAAAGGAGGGGAAAAAAGGCTTACCCGGTTATTTCCTGTACACAAGGCGTTTAGGACTCAGTAAAGCTGCTGACTCTTCTGACTCTCAGGACAAATATGTCTATAATTTCCCATATACAAGCTATTTTCACTCACTCACTCACTCACTCATCTTCTATACCGCTTTATCCTGTATTCAGGGTCGCGGGAGCTATTTTCATTCAGCCTTAAAATAAACCGCCTATGGACGCCAGACAGAGAGACATTTGGATAATATGTTGTTTTAAAGGAGAGAGAAAGAGAGAGGGATGTAGGAGAAGTAGATAAAAGTCTATAATTTATTAAATATCATTGTATAGCTGTAGAACACTAATACCACTACTACTACTAATAATAATAATAATAATAATAATATGAATAATTACCCAGATTGACGTCCAGTACGCATTTCCCCAAAGTGCTTCCAGTATTCAGAGTTGAACTCATTCAGGCTTACTCCAGGGTTTGGCCATGTTGACCAAGTTTTCCCAGTCCAGCCAACACACACTCAACATTGCTAGATTTTCTGCTCACACTCCTGACCAGAAGACCAGCATTGCTTTTTTTTTCTACCCTTCCCTTCCCTCTTCTTTCCTTTCCTTTGCTTTTCCTCCCTAAAATCCAGAAAGGAGTCCTAACATTTCTTATATTCCCCCCTCCTTAACAATCCCAGTGGAGAGGTTCAAGCTTGCTTTTGCGTTCCTGCTGCCCCCAGTCCAGAGCAAAGACTCAGCATTGCTTGGGTTCTCTCTCTCTCTCTCTCTCTCCCTCCCTCCCTCCACTCCAGTCCAGTCCAGAGGAGAGACTCAGCATTGCTTTTGCTTCCCACATGCGAATCATTAACAGGGAGCATTACGTCAGGGGCTTGGCAGCACACGCAAGCACAAAAATAGAGAATGCAGTTACAGGAACAGATCATACTGAGACCACTGACCTGGGATTAGTCCCCCCCCCCCTTTTTCTTTTTTTTTTTAAAGCCATAAAAAAGTCTTTGGGTTATAACAGAGCGTAACAGTTGAAGTGTGTGAAAAGAACAAAGTGAAGGGGTTGAAGTTTAGGACTTGGAGCTACACCATATCCCTGTGTGCTTGTCTATAAATAGAACACTGCACACAATTTATTTCTTCAACCCAAGAAAATCTTCTACATCAACATCAACGCGTACAAAAGGACAGCATTATATTTAGGATCCCCTTTACACCCCCATTGCGTTCTTCATTGTATAAGCTATAATGTAGTGACAAATTCCTTCCAGTAGGAGGCATACATGTCCACTAAGGGGAAAAAAATCCCTGGTTTTAATTTTAAGTTCATTACAGCACACTTTCCCTGGGTTAAGTAGTAAAGTCGAGATATTATTGGTATCCTGGCCATATAAATATATAAATGTTCAAAAGTTCAGGACATATCTGTACATATTCAGTGCTGTTTTCTATTCAAATAATCATATAGACACTGAATTAAACACTGAACTGGATCAGAAAATGTGCCAAATCCAATCTGATACTGACCTAGCTTCAAGAGAATTTTCAGTATGCTCAACTGGGTCACATAATAGTCTATAAATACTGTTTTAACAACCAACCAGCCTGGCCTACTGACCCACAAGTACATCATGGGTTCTAAACATAATTGGCGAGAGAAGGAGTAATGTCTTAAAATACAATATATTTGCACAATTCTCATGCATTCCTACATAATTGTTTACCCCAAAGCTCATTCAGCTTAAGAGGGAACAAAGTTGTTTGCTGGCATTAGGAGTTTGAACCCAAGCTGTTTTTATGTCCCCGAAACACATGCATGTTCTGAGCAGTACACGATTCCACTGATGCCCCAAGGCTCAAGTAAATACACTGTAAATCTGCCAGAAGCTAATTACTGTACCAAGCTCTACTGATCAAATTCACTCACTGACTCATTCAGTTACTCACTTTACTGTCAAGTGGGTATGGAAGATATTTTGAAATAGGCTCAATACACAACTGACTGCAAAGTAAGAAGTGATATTTAATTTAACAAGAGCTAATTGGCATTAACTGGAACAATACTTTAATTACATGGGGATTAATAAATAATAACATAAATATATTTAATAACATGATAATAATTTGGCACCATCTAGTGGCTAAATGAGCATATTACTTAGATGAGCCAAAGTTCATTCATTCATTCATTCATTCATTCATCTTCCATACCACTTAGCCTGTATACAGGGTCGCAGGGGCCGATCCCAGGAGATTTTGGGCATGATGCAGGGTACACTCTGGACAGGGTGCCAATCCATTGCAGGGCACACACACTACAGACAAATTTGTGACACTAGTCAATCTAACTGGCATGTCTTTGGACTGTGATTGGAGTACTTGGTGGAATCCCAGCAAACCTTTGACTCTGGAGGTACGAGGCCACAGCGCTAAACCCTTAAGCTACCGTGCCATCTGACAAAAGTTAAGAGGAAAAAAAGGTGCAATCTGCACTCACTATTAAAATGTCACAACATGTAGAATCATTGCTTTTGATTATCTCTGTCTCTTTTTTTTCAAGGGATATTGCAAGCACAATCCTGCATGTCTCTAAATTGTGTTTAATGCATTTTCTAAATCTTAGCAATCTCTCTTAAACTTAAATCTTAGAAGTTCATTGGCATACCTAAAATAAAACTTGCTACCTGCGCACACACAATTGCTTGTTAAATGTACTATTTTAAAGATGTGACTTTAATGTAGAGTTGCATAAACGTTTGCTGTTATACAGCTCTGTTATATGGCTCTTCTACTAATCTGGGAAGGCTTCACTAGGTTTTGAGGCATGGTTTTGTTGATTTATTAGTTGTGTCAACCAGACACAAGAACATTAAGCCACAAGGCCTCGGGTGCAACTGGTGTTTGAGTTTATCTCAAAATATGGTTGAGTTCAGGGATCTGTGCAGGCCACTCATATTTTGGCAAAGCATGCCTTCATGGACCTTGATTCGAATTCATGGCGTGCTGTCATGCTGGAACAGGTTTGGGCCGTTTGGATACAGGGAAGAAAATTTTTTTGGGCTGCAGTGACATTTTCGAGACATTTTATTGGCAATAGTTTGGGGAAAGAACCAGGTCTGCACAACCAATTGGCTGTACATGTCATTTTTATTTATAAATCTTATAAACCAGAATAAAAACGTTAGCTCTTTAATGAAAAAAATCCTCAAAATATTTTTTCTTTGTAGCCCTAACCATCTTTTTATGTTTTTAAATGACCTGTATTCATTCCTATCTCTAATATGACACATATTACTGAAGAATTTTCTGGAATTGTGATTATTGGCGAATTAACAATAAAGTCCACTCTTAAATAAAATGCATGTTTTCTTTTTGGTTTAACAGTAAAGAAATTATATATTAAAACAAACTGTAGTAAAGAGTGTTTCACTCACTCATCTATACCACATTACCCGGGAATCGAACCCGGACCCTGGGGATTAAACCACCATGCTGTCTAGAGTTAGTAAGCGTCTTCACAGTAAAAAAAATATATATATTTTAATTACAAAATTAAGACTAGATTTGTTGAATTAAATAGGCCAATTAACGTTACTTATATTTAAATGCAATGCATTACTTATGCAATATGTACATAAACCTTAAAGTTACTGATACTATACTTGCATAAGCAGCAAATAAAATAAAAGTTAGCCTTTGTCGCCATCTAGTGGGCGACATTAAGACATGTCGCTTTAAGGCTAGTAAACGCGAAGTAAATACAGTAACTAGAAGTAAAATTATGTTTGGAGCGCGCGCGCGCGCGCGTGTGTGTGTTCTAAGCGTTCAATGGCAGTTAATATTTTATTGGAATTTCACCCTGCTTTAAAAATCTAAAAAAAGATTTTTAAACACTTAATGGTTTTGTGGCTTGGCATGATGCAGTAGTAAATTACGCAAAGTTTTTTGTTGTGAAATTTGTAGGAATTGCTAAATATTTATAAATATCTAATAGGTTATGTGCTTGTGTAACAGGGGAACTCCCTTTCTCTATCCAAATATAGTTCCTCTTTTAACTTAAAAATATTTTTTTCTTTCTATAAAGAATAGAAATTCGTGATTTTTAAATAAATGTATGTTTTTATTTTTTTCTTTCCTCCGATATTGTTTCTTCTCCTGTTTCATATATTATTATATTATAAATATAATCTTTTTTTTTGTCCTCCTCATTTCTGAAAGGCACAAGCGGGTTCAGCGCGGTTATCTCGCTTGCCTGCACGTTGGCGCCGCCTAGCGACCGGATTTGTTACAGGCTAAACAAATTACGGTAGTCCATAACATACACGTACGCTTCCAAATCCATCAATAAATATGAGAAATAGTCTTTACCGACTGACATCTTTAAATAATGAATATACTGATAAATAAATCCAAATTAAATTTGTAAATATATATTCATCAGTTCAGTAAATTATTTATATCCGATATTTGTCAGTATTTCTATAAATCCATAAAAAGATACAACCAACTGTAATTAATTAATTTAAATATTTTCATACAATAAACATTATTTTGCTCATTAAATTATATTTGTAATGTCTTAAAATTATTGACAGTATTTATTTCATCATTTGTCTTAATATTAGTAGATGATCAGTCATTTTAATTTAACATATCCAGGCGAAAATACTAAAAACATCTTTATTTCCTAGATAAGTGCACTAAGTAGGGCGTGAAAGCGGCTTGTACACCCACAGCGTAGTGCGCTTAATGTCCGATAGGGAGCAGTGTTGGTTCGGGACACAAGTCACGTCCTTCACGTAGGAAGCAGGAAGTGACTGAAAGTGGGAATCAAACGCTGTGACACATCATACATACATCAAACACACACACACACACACACCGAGAAAACCTTTTAAAACTCCAGCTTACTCCAGGCGATAACTGGAACTCCGACCGTGTTTAAGTTTACAGATGACGGCAGTAAAATGAAGTCATTATCATTATTACTTTATATCACCTCAGGTGTGCTGGTGTGTCCTGAATCAGGCAGTGTGGAGAGCTCTGCTGCACACAGGTGCTTCTGCAAAGTAAGTTTCACTTGACATCTAATGCTACATGCACAATATTCAGGGTTATATATATGTGTGTGTGTGTGTGTGTGTGTGTTCATATTTTCTATTGAATGTAGTTCCAGGTTTAGTTGTTTCCAGTTGGAGTTGATGAGGTAGTTTGTGTTGTAGTAGTAGTTGTTGGTGTAGTTGTAGTAATATAGTTGTAGAAAAAGTTGTGGTTGTGTGTGTAGTTGTTGTAGAAATTTTGTAGCTGTAATTTTTGTAAAAGTAGTTGTAGAAATTGTTGTATTGTTATAAAACTATAGCTGTAATTGTGGTAAAAGTTGTAGAAATAATTTTAAAAGTAGTAGTTTCGAAACTTATCGTTATTACCGTTATAAAATAATAGTTGTAGAAATTGTTATTGCTGTAAAAGTGGTAGTTGTTAAACTGTGGTTGTAATTGTTGTAAAAGTAGTAGTTAGAGAACTTGTTGTAGTTGTAATTGAAAGTAGAATTATATAGTCATTAATTTACAGGTGTGGTGATAATTATAAAAGTTGTTTTAGTATTAGCAATAGTTGTAGTTGTTGTAGTTGTAGTAGTTAGTGTGTATATGTTGTAGCATGTCCAGTTAAACCTGACAGGGTCTTTTAAATTTTCATTACAATTCACCGTTTATTAATAAATATAAAACACAAACATACAAATTAAGACAAACACAATTAACCACAAAACTATGACCAAGACGTAAGGAGGATAAGATGTCTTGATGGGTTAAAATTGTCCGCCAGTAGAGGGTCTCGGGGCGATTTTAGGGAGGCGTGTTCGGTTACATCTCAATTGTAAACAGTAAAACATTTTAATCAACAAAGTTAAAATAAAAGCAATTTAGTACAAGTAGTTTGTAGTGCAATTGGTTTGTAACTTAGTCAAACGTAACTGATTGATTATTTATTCATGTGCTTGTTTATTTTCTATCTCAGGTCACTGGAACTCTGGACGATTGTGCCTGCGATGTGGAAACAATCGATACCTTCAACAACAGGAAGCTTTTCCCCCAACTTCAGAAACTCCTATCGTCTGATTACTTCAGGTTCTATAAGGTGCGATGCCTTTCTGCACGTTCTAAGGATTGAAATTTGGTTTTAATTGGTTGTCTGCTATTCATTTACAACAAAATTCTACTATTTAGGTGAATCTAAACAACCCGTGTCCATTCTGGACGGACAGCGGCCACTGTGGTCTCAGAGACTGCGCCGTAAAGCCATGCAAACCTGTGAGTATTTTGGCTCCATACAGCAGTAGTGCTACTTATTGTACTGTAATATATCGACGTTTAAGATCTAGACAAAGGGGGCGGGGCCTCTGTGGTTGTCAGTTCTAGTGGAAGAGGCAGGTGTTTCTGTTAGTTCTAACGAAGAGGGTGTGATCTGTACATTTGTTTAAGTAAAGATTTTTCCACTAGTGCACTAGTTGTCTTGAAACAACGTAATCCTGCCTTTAATTTATAATACAATATAAATGCAATAAAATATATACATTACAACCAAAAAGTAAAAAAAACATTGTACTTTTGCTTCTTCGAAATTATAATGTCTGATCTCCATTATGTTGTACAGAATGAAGTACCTGAAGGGCTGAAATCCAGCAGCTACAAGGTACAGTTTGAGCAATGCCAACCATATCAGCTGCGTCACTTCTATTATCAGTACTGTGGAGACTGTATTTAATGGCTGTATGTGTGCACCTGTATTTCTATATCTCTGTGTGAGAACAGTATTCATTCGAAGCCAGCCAGCACACAAAGGAGTGTGAAATGGCAGAGAAACTCGGCGCTGTCAACAGCTCTTTAAGGTACAGTACACAGTGGCGAATTCTACTCAACACCTAACCTGAAATGTACACATGGGCTGTTTTTCTTTTACAGATAAAGTGTGTGATGAATGAGTTACACGTATATCCGTCACACTTGGAGTTACCTATGGATCGCAATCTGTGTATCATCGGTCATTTAGTGCATGTACTGTAATGTGTATTATTTACTTACCTATCTATTTTTGGTTTATGTCATAACACTGACAAAGCAAGAAGTAAAAAAAAAACTCTGTCTGTCTAAAATGCTGATTGACTACAGGGGAAAGTGGAAAAAAAAGCACTTTTACTCTTACTCCTGGTCACTCTCACTTTATGCAGTGTTATGCAGATGAACTTGGGCTGGTTTTCTTTGGTTGCAAAGAGCATCTTAAAATGTTTTGCTTTAATATGTACTTCATGCACATGTGGAAAATAATTGCCGTCTTTACCACCAGCAGAGAGATTTTGCTCTTGTAAGTTTGTAAATAAAGTAGTGCAGCTGAAATCTCCAGATTTTTCAAATTCATGTCTCACATAGGAAACTAAGTAAATAAAATAATGCATTGTTTCTCATGGAGCCGGGATTGTTATCTCCAGTCCTGGAGGGCCAGTATCCAGCACAGCACAGTTTAGATTCTTTTGCTCAAAAACAACTAGTCTGTTAATTACCAGGTTCAGTGTGTGTTTAAGTGTTGGTAGTGTGTTGGACGTGCTGGCTCTCCAGGACTGGAGTTGAAGATCCCTGTCAAAGAGACTAGGCGTTTTTGTGTTGTAAGCTCTGGTGTTGTGTAAGTCCTGACTTACACAAGTGCTTGTGTTGTGCAGTGATGAAACCCGGCAGGCTCTGGACGACTGGAACCGGCACGATGACGAGGCCGACCGTTTCTGCATGCACGATGGTAACTTTAGCAGATCGAAGACATTTGTACGGAAGTCAAAGTTTTACCTACAACATAAATTAAGAAACTTTGAGTCAAATGTCAAGATTATAATGTTAAGGTTTATGTAGGAGTGTTAGAAGTGGTGTTAAGAAACTGCAATATAATTTGTTCAGAATATGCCTTGACCTCTATAAATGTTCAAAATTATTGGAACATCCTTTAAAACTGCCTAAAATACAATATTGAGTAATTTGGGTTCAGTGGTTGCAATTTTCATATTGAAAAGGATGTATCTAGTCAAATCAAAATAAAAAACATTAATAATATTGGTTGACATTTGACTGAATAATTGTGTTTCTAATAACTGAAATAAACAACTTTATCGGAAGTTCTAGGAAGTTAGCATTCAGTGTTGTTTGCTTTACAATATTAATAATGGTATGCCATTAAGTTCAGTGGTCTCTCTCTCTCTCTCTCTGTTTTTCTTCTATATACAGTATGTACACAGACAGGCTCGTCTTGTTTTTATCTGTCCTCCCAGAACTTCTTTATTAATTTTTTTTTTTCTCTCAGATGAAGACTCTCCGGATTCGCAGTACGTTGATCTCCTCCTGAACCCTGAGCGATACACTGGATATAAGGGTCCAGAGGCCTGGCAGATCTGGAACAGTATATATGAGGAGAACTGTTTCAAGTAAGGTCACAGTCAACAGTTTGAAAAATAGATAACATGCTGTTCATCTCTCACAGGAAATTGGTTAGTTTGTCAGAAGCTTAGATGAGAATCAGGGTGCGTCAGTGGAAAGTGCAGAAAAATACTACAGGGAGCTGATCAAGGCTGAGTTTCCCCAAAGCGCTGCAAATTATTTTTATATTCTTAAGGAATAAAATATTACGAAATTATTATTGTTGTCTTTATTCCTTTGTAATAGCATGCACACTAGTGTTTTACCCATTAATTATTTTACATAATTAAATCAGGTGCTTATAGTGGTTTTACTGGCGGTTATAAACGCGGTGTACACTTCCTGGTTTGTTAGAAAACCTTATGAGTGTTTTGGAGATTGAAGTTCATCTTCAAGATTATAATGCTAAGGTTTATGTAGCGTGTTTTAATTTGTGGCAGTGTCTGACCCTGGACTGTTTATATTTGGCTGTAAATTTTTAACCAACTGACAGGGTTGTGATATTTAAATCTCAGCCCCCGCCAATAGTGCAGGCAATATACTCATAGCAGCAAAAACAGACCACCAGGCCACGTGTCACGTCTGTACTGAGAATAATTAAACATACAAATATTTGCTCAGATCAGGTCTGGTAGTTTGCTTTGCATGTGGTCTGTTTGCAGTAATGCATGAAACCAACAGATATTTGTTTAATTATAGTATAAATTATAATTATTGGTTTACCCAATAAACTAAATTTAGTCTATTTCCTAAATGTTACACTTTTTTTCTTTTTTCTTTGCTTTTAACACGTAATGCAAATTAAAACTAATTGTTTTGTACTACACTTTCAGACCGTATACTGTTAAACGACCACTGAACCCTCTGGTCTCGAGCAATGGTAAGACTTTTGTTTTTTATGTGAGGTTTTGCCTTTGAAATTAAATACACAGCATACAAAACAAAAATTATCTTTTAAACATTAAGCTGTTTTTTTTTTTTTAATTAACTCAGCTTTGTTGTTTGTGTTGCA
Source organism: Clarias gariepinus (assembly GCF_024256425.1). Lineage (NCBI taxonomy): Eukaryota > Metazoa > Chordata > Actinopteri > Siluriformes > Clariidae > Clarias > Clarias gariepinus. Next base: position 30,938,982 of record NC_071112.1, read on the forward strand.
GGAGACAGTGAAGGTAAGAGACATTTCTGTGAAATTGAGTTATTTTGAATGTTGATTTAATTGTCTTGAATGTTTTAATGATTAACAAAGTGTTTTTTTAAAAGTACTATGATGATAATTGTGCTAAAGTTGACATATTTGTCATGTACCTTCAAAAAACATTGGGTTGGGCTATTTATTCTAAAGTTTTAACATAACGCTTGTATTAATGTTTGTCTAGTTCGAAAGTCTTAACTATTCCAATATTCTAAAGTTTTTAAATGTCAAATTTAAATTTTAATTGTAAAGTTCTAAAGGCTTTTTAAAGACGTTAACATGGAAAGCTTGTCTTGGTTCTAAAGCTGCCTATGATCTAAATGCTCATTCAATATTTTATTCCAAAGTTTAACTGTAAAGTTTTAAAGACTGGCAGTTTTTTAAATCATAATTTTTAAAAAGCTTTAAAGCTTTGTTTTAAATATTCTAAAGGCTGACTTCTGTTGTTTTTCATTGTTGGAAAGTTTAACTGTAAAGTTCTAAAGACTGACATAATTGATCCGGTATATTAAAAACTGACTTGCTTTTTATTATCCACTAGATAATTATAGAAAAGTTTCATTATAAAATTATTCTTGTTATAAATCTTTTAACACCCATTTGAAAAGTTTAAATAGTTGTTCCTAAGCTCTTAAGGTTAATTTAAATATTTAATATAGACATCTGAGGCTTGTCTCGATTGTTGTAAAACTTTTAAGGTGATCCTAATTGTCCTAAAGTTCTAAAGGTTGTATTAATAATTTTTATATACACTTATTTGTTCTCAAATTTTGAATAGTTATTTATTATTTTAATTTCATATATTTTAAATCCTTCTAATTATCTAAATGCTTAATCACTGCTTACCACAAACCTTACCTATAAAATTTTAAACATAAAGTTTTAAAGGCTGGCAGACTATATATTTACAACATTCTAGCAATTTTCTTATTTGTGTAAAGTTTTTAAGCTTTGTCTTAACTCTTTCGACATTCTAAAGGCTGACCTCTAAAGTTCTAAAGGGTTCTGTTTTATATAAAGTTCTAATGCTTGTTTTAATTGTTGAGAAGTTTACCTGTAAAGCTGTAAAGCCTGACATAATTATTCCTTTAAGTTATGTCTTAAAAGTTGACTTAGACGTTATGGATCGATAAAGAGTAGGGTTGGGTACCGAAACCCGATGCCAATATGCCACCGGTACCTATATAACCTGTATGTACTAAAACCGAATGAGACCGCAGATTTTGGTGCCTCACTTTGGTGCCACAATTTAAGTTGAATTAATATAAATAAAAGTTTTAAGATGTAAACAATTTGTTATATAGTGAATGTCAGTGTAAAAGAACATCCATTTGTAAAGCTCTTTTTGTATTTCAGGGGGATTTTACAAGTGGCTGGAAGGTAAGCAGCAGTTGCTTCTTACATATGTGTGAATGTGTTGAAGTGCGCATTTTGTTCTTTATCATGCTTTTTCTCCATATGTAGGTCTGTGTGTGGAGAAAAGAGCTTTCTTCAGGCTCGTCTCTGGACTGCATGCTAGCATAAATGTTCACCTGAGTGCCAGGTACCTGCTGGATGGTGAGTCACATTGATCTGTGGTTCAAAGTCTGTTCAAATGTTCAAATCTATCTATATCTATTAATGTTAAACATTGCTTTCTGTTTGTAATTGATCAGATAACTGGTTTGAGAGGATATGGGGTCCCAACGTTACCGAGTTCCAGCTGAGATTTGATGAAGAACTGACGAAAGGAGAAGGACCCAAGCGTCTGAGGAATCTCTACTTCATTTATCTGATCGAGCTCCGTGCCCTGGCTAAAGTCCTGCCTTTCTTTGAACGTCCCTCCATCCATCTGTACACGGGAGATCCAAAACAAGACAAGCAGATTAAAGACCTGCTCCTAGAGCTCCTCCATATGGCCAAGTAAGAGGATGATAAGCCGCTTTTTACACGAGAGGTAGATTGTTTTTTTCTTCATGCATGTTTATTTGAAAGCAACAAATTTGTCCTTCCAGGTCTTTCCCATTGCACTTTGATGAAACCACTCTGTTTGCAGGCGATAAGAAGGAAGCAGCAAAACTGAAAGTCAGTACATGGCACCTACATTTCTTTTCAGTAAAGAAAAAAATTACGCATTAAACTGTGTCACCTGATCTGTTACTTGTCTGTTCATCAGGAAGACCTCAGGCTGACCTTTAAGAACATCTCCAGGATCATGGACTGCGTAGGATGCTTCAAGTGTAGACTGTGGGGCAAACTGCAGGTATGACAAGCAAAAGTTGTTCCTAATGTCCCATGACTGATTTGAAAGAAGTATCTACAGTATGCTAGATTACATTAGTTTTGAATTTCTTATTTAGACCCAGGGTTTAGGTACAGTTCTGAAGATCCTGTTCTCCGAGAAGCAAATCGAAACACTTCCCCAGTCCAGTAACGCTAAACCGTCCTTCCAGTTGAGTCGGCAGGAGATCGTTTCCCTCTTCAATGCTTTCGGGAGGTACGTGACAATTCATAGGATTGTTAAGGCATGTGACGTCATGGATATCTGACCAAGAACCACCAAGAATTTCAGTTCAGAATAAAAAAAAGTTTGGGAATGTGGGAAAGCCTTTTACTAATAAGTTATGTCTTTTTCTTCTTTTTCAGAATTTCAACAAGTATTCGAGAACTGGAAAATTTCCGGGAGCTGCTATCTGACCTCAAGCAATGAAAGCTCCTTGACGTGCGTGAACAGCCAGCTACTGTATCTGTCAACCAAGACATGTTTGAAAATGCAAGTTTGCTTCTTCGGGGTTTCACAGGAGTAAGAAGGAGATCATAGCTAGCAGTTAAGCCAGTCATGTATACCTTATTATTCATAAATATGGACAGAACAATGTTGCAGAACTAAAAACAGTGTGACATTTTGAAGCTGAATCACGTTCTTTCTCAGCATGCAGTCTGGTGTGGCTTGGCGCTAATTGTTTAGGTGTGATGCTTTAAGCAGTCAAACTGTTAGCTTATAAACTCTCTTTATAAGGTCTGTTGGTAGAGAAGAAAACTTCAACCACCAAACATGTCTTCGTTAACAGGTTATAATTGAAAAAAAAGGAAAAATATATCATTTTTGCCAAACAGTTTATTTAGCCGTGACTCAGGAAGTGTGGTTTAAAATAATGAGAAACTTTACAGTTGAAGGAGAAAGTCTCAGTGAGTTCTGTAAAAGTTACACGTCCAGATGAGTTTTTGCTAAAAGAGATACCCCTAAACAAACTGAGCACTTTAACCACTGAGGAATAAAATGTATATATTTAGCACAATTTGCACTATTATCTATGGAATGTATTTCACAAAAAAAAGAAAAAAGGTTATAGGTTAAAATGTTTGATGACTACCCCCAGATAGGATTTTTTTTGCTCAGGGATATAAAACTCCATATTTTGAAATCAATCAGGAAAAAATTAATTATTGTTCTTGTCGAGTCAGGTACTACTGACGAATAAAGATAATTAGTAGGTGATCTTTCTAATATAAACTATTGTTCAGTCTATTGATTAGTGCACCATTTTTGTATCACAATTTTAAGTCATGTCCATTGAGTTGTACATTAAAAAAAGATACATTATTTGTAGCCAAAAAAGTAAAACATCAAAACAAGTAAATAATAAATACATTTACATACACTGTTCATGATAAAATGATGTGAGAAAACTGTATTGTGATTTTTTTTATGTGATAGTAATATATTGTTATATCACCTGCAATTCAGTGCAAATTGTTTGGTTATTCTTCCACAGATTGACAAACACCTTGTAAATGTGTTCCTTCATTAATAAATTTTTTTTACATGCATTCATTCATTCAGCTGATGTTTTTTTAATATATATAATCAGACTTGACGTGGCAGAAACAAGTTCAAGCGGTTTAAGTCTTTACGAAGCACACTAACATTTGAGCACACAACCACTAAACTAAATTTTAAATAATGCAAGACGTGACTTATGTTTGTAGAAGCATTAAATGAAGTATAATGGCTTTTCTGTTTTGTTAGGAACTAAACCCGGACACTTTGATTAATGCATAAAGCTGAAGGTTAATGTCTGGGAGAGTTCAAAAATGTGCAGTTCCTTGAATGACCACTAGGACAACTGGCTTTAATAGTGAGTCAATCCTCATAGAGCTCCATGTTCAACTTTTACAATTTAAATGACCGCTAGATTGCAGGTGTCAAACTGCTATCTGTCTGCTATGCATCACTTTAGCTAACCAGCTAACTGGAATCGTTGTAGTTTAACTTCTCGCAAGAAATGTAGGAGTTGAGAAGAGATGTGAGGGGTATGGATGATGGCATTCAATCGACAGCATTAGCACATAAATTAACGTGAACTATCATAGCATTTTAACTAACCCAAATCCAAGTTTACTAGGCTTGTGGGTGGAACGGAGTTAGGTAGGAAGGCTCCAAACAACAACCAGAGCAGTTTGCTCCTCCTATTTACCCATTCATAGATGAACCAGGGTTTAAGTGGAGTCAGCTATTGACAAAATGGTGCTGAATTCAAAATTTGAATTAAAATTTTGAAAATTTGAATTAAAATTTTGAAAATTTAAATTAAAATTTTGAAAATTTGAATTAAAATTTTGAAAATTTGAATTAAAATTTTGGGTGGTAGGTGGATTAATAAGGCTTACTGGTACAATTTTGAAGCCAGTGGTGCTTTTCTGAATGCTTAATCATCAGAAGTCAGAATTATACACACAGACATTCTACTCTGTTAAGGGTATTTGGTTCATTCCCAACTGGAGAGCGCTGTGGAGTGTGGGCGAGTAGACAACTGACTAGTGCGGCTGTAAGCCAAGCAGAGATATTACGAGTTGATTTACACTGGTGGTCTTGTTAACCGCAGTGCGAGGTATGAATAACCAATTTCAGCTCACTCTTCAGAATTTGTAAAGTGTCTCTAGCATCATTGTTGAGTGATTAACATTAGTGTTAACGTTAGCTTGTGTTATTTTAGTTGGCGAATAAAATTAACACTACAGTGCTGAAAAATATGTGCTACAAGAGATGGACCTTTTAGAAATATGTATTAAAATTGAAATATATACCTTTAATCTGCAGAGACATATACATAATTTAATGAATTAGTATGAACAATTTATTGACAGTGCCGTGAGATTGGGTCTTTCTTAAAAAAACTGCATGAGGCGTCTACTGTAGAGATGCTTTTTAAAAAAGGATGTCATATGATGCTCATCTTTTAAATATTGTATGTCCATACTAAATAAAATTAAACAAGCGTAAAAATGAGTTACAGGACATTGTGTGAAGGGTGTGCAGTCCTATTTTAAAAGCCTTCCAGGTTATTTGATGCAAGACTCCAGGGAGACAAAACATGCGTTACTTGAGTTACACTTAAGGGGGCGCATCTGTATTGTGTTGCATTACTCTAGCTTTTGGATGGTTCTTCATACTGTAAAAATGTTTTGTTTTTTTACATTCTGTACAGTCTATTAATATCTAATAATATAATTTATCATTTTATATTATATTAGTCGTGAGGGCACAGCACAGCCATGCTGATATTCAGCACAACAGCACTCCCTCTCAGTTACAATAAAACAGTTTCACAAACAATTTATTATCATCAGATTATAATTTGTTTCTTAATTTAACCAGTTATTTTGCTCTGCTAATTTATATACTTCCGTGAGCGACGGTGTAATTAACAGCGGTGAAAATAGTTTTAAATTCTTACTGGGATGATGTAGCCAAAAGGTGAGGAGAATAAACCAGAGGTGGTGTATAGTCCTGAGAATCTTACAAGATTTACTTTAATTTTCCAATTATTCTGCTTTAGAATGTCAGCTACATCAACTTCCATGTTTCGAGATCGAATCCCAAATAGCGTTAAATGGAAAGTTAGTGCTCTATGTAGGGTATTTTATTCCTTTTTTTTTTTTTACTGTGTGATTTTTCATCATATTAGGTTCTTTGGGAATCCTGTTTGGAGAAGTTTTTGGGACTCATGGATTGGTAAAGGGGTAAGAACAGGTTAAAATGTTCTAGTGTTAGATTCCTTTGTCTTATTGACACACGATTGACCCCCAAACACCGCAGACATGTTTGAGAACATGGAAAATCCTTCACAGCTTAAATGTTGATGCTCTATGAAATATGACATGTAAAGCTAAAACAATATGTAAAAGTCTCCATCTTAGTTCCTTAGTTAAAAAAAATCACTAAACACAAGCATTTGATCTGAAACAAAGGAAGAGATCATAGCAACTATTTGGGCACAAACTAGGTAGAAATTGGTGAAACAGTGATGCTTAAGAGGTTAATCCTTAAAATCTGGGATTCTTGTCTAAATTTAAGAAAGAAAGGAAAGTATTTTTTTTTGTGTGTGTGTGTATTTGAGCAATAACTCATAGCTGCGTACTCCTACGCAAAACATTTCAGCCTTTCCCCAGTGAAATCAGACATTTTCAAAAACAGTGCAGTAATGTTTTATTTAATTTCTTTTTCTTGGTAGTGCTCACATTTTAAAACTATGAAAATGGATAAAAGGTATTACATTCATTGAAAACGAAAACAAACATTTAAAAGAAACCATAAAGGCTTTCCTGGTATTTTCAACAGAAAAAAAAGCAGATATGATGGATATTACTGAGCCACAAACGGAGCAGATACGCAAACTTGCAGACCATACGAAACAGAAAAGCGTTCCTGTGCAACATCTGTTGGTGAACGTAGCTGTGCCCTTTCACCTGGGTTTAAAACAAAGACGCAAATTGTTTTTTCTTACAAAACAAACATTCACAAACCCTGCAGAAACAAAGATAAAAACCAAACACATACAGTAAAACGTGTAAACAAAAACAAAAAAACAGTGCAGGATACCAACATGGGGAGGAAAAGGGAATGATAAATACAGTCATGATTGCCTTTAGTCACTGATTGTTGGTATTTTGTGTTTTTTCTGATAACCCTAAGTTATCAGACATTCACGGTTTTCCCCATTATCCAAGTTGTAGTCAGTCATAAAAACATGGTGTGCAACCTTTGCTTATTCAGTTTTGTGCTGTCATAATAAGGCTAAAGCAGCTTAAAAAAAAAAAAAAAAACTATCCTTGAATCTGCTTGGTGAGAAGGTGTTGATTAGTTTTGTATAATAGCAGCTCTAAAATATAATATGGCTCTGTCGTAACAGCTAATAAGCTAATTCACATGGCTGCGTGAGCTGGATGTGATGTAAACCAAATGGTCAGAGATTTGCCACAACATTATGACAACTCGCTTAATATTGAGTAGGTCACCCCTTTTGCCACCATACCAGTGATGCACTGTTTAGAGGAAAAATATTCAGCTTCTGGGTAACGACATTACACTGTGGGTGGCCATTTTGAAAATGGAGTTTCCTCTCTGCAAAGTTCCACTGTAGTTTACTTTAAAGAGCGAGTAAACCTGATTTAGGACTGTGGAAATGATTAATTATGCCAATTTTAAAGCATCCTTATAACCAGGGGCTTCCAAGCTAAATGGTGTCGCTGTACCAAAAAAAAAAAGAAGAAAGAAATTTTTTTTTTGTAAATCTTCTGTTGCAAAAATTTAAGAACACTTTGGACACAAACTGTATCTGATCAAAGGGAACGTTTCCTCTTTACTGTGAGGTGAAAGCTTTGGGTCAGTTAGTGAAAGGACCAAAGTGGGTCAGTCCTTATAAGTGTGTGCCAATAGTTTGGTCTCGGTTCAGTGACCCTTACTGAAAAATGGAGCGAGGAATTATGACCTGATAGGCATTATATTGCTTACACACGCAACAAAAAAAATTAAGGATAAACACATATCCATTTTTTATACTGTACAACACTAATATCAGAAACCCATATAATCAGCTGACACCAGACAGTGATCCACTTAGTAACGTTTTTTCTGCTTTGGGTTAAAATACAGTTTATCCAGATCGTGTATTAATTATATAGTTTTTAAAAATGCATACAGCCAGTTAGCGGCAGGTCTGAGAGCAGAAATGCCTTGTCGAGCTAACAAGTAGGCTAGAGTAACTTAAATAGCCACTCTTTAGGACTATGTTAGGCAGAAAAGCATCTCAGAATGAAAACATGTTGAGAAGTTCACATCGTGTACATTTTGAAACTGACAGCCGAGTTGTGTCACTGTCATGGGAATGCACAGATGCATATTCCTATTAAAGTGGCCAGTAAGTGTACAGTATCTTGTTAAAATAACTTTGCGTCCTGACCGGCTTTATATGTCCAGATTAGCCTCCTTTGTTGTGATACATTATTCCTAGTATGTGACTTCAAAATTTGAGATGATACTACGTTAAATTGACAACGTGACATTAAGGTGTTACGTAGCCCTGTGCAAAGATTAAGTAATGTTACGTAAAATAAAACCCAAAAACGATACAATGCAAAGCCAGGCTGTGTTACACCAGAGATACTTGGTATCATATTGGTGCATCCCTTAAAATTATATAGATATATAAAATGGCACCCATGTTGAAGAACATGCTTAGTAGTGAGATGTTAGTACCGTTAATTCTGTAACACATACAGTATACACTTATGTACTCATTCACAACTATAAAAATAGACCTTTCCAAGAACATCCATTCAAGCTTTATCCTTGCGTCCATTTTGGCACTAAGGAAGCATCTTTCCCATTTTGGCTACTTGGCCACGGTTCCTTCCAGGAGAACACTTTCCTACAGGGATCTCTGAGTGCATCAGTTTTAAGGTGTCTCGTCATGTCATTCATATGACCAGAAAAGCTGCAGGTAATCACCAAGTAGCCTGGGGAATTGTGCAGATCAGGGATCATGATTGGTCCACATGATAGTTGGATTCTTGGCAAAGTAGCAACATTGAGCAGACGTAGCACCAGCTGACCTTCCTACCACTTCATCTCGCTGTCTGGTCCCCCTTTCTTTTTTTGAAGTGCTAAATATTTGAAAATACAGGAAGGTTTAACATACTATACATATCTCCTGCACCAGTCATACTGGTTGGTCAGTTCTGTGGCGTGGGTGTGTTGTGAGTCTGAGGGGTGGAGTAGTAGTCCTGCGGGGTGGAGTAGTAGTTGTGGTGCTGGCTGATCTGGACGCTCCCATAGGAGAGGAGAAGTGGAGCAGTGGAGGTCTGGGGTCCGGTGAACGTAGAGCTGCTCGTCTTCTGGATGGAACCGTACCAACTCGCACCTAGCTGAGATGTTGAAGACACTGTACTACTGCAGCAAAGAGAAGGATAAGAGGAAGTTTTAGTGAAAAAAGTTGGTTATGATCTGACCTTGATAAGAGAAATAAAGCAGGGCTGGGTTGAATAGTGCAATGTTAAATTTTCATAACAGTTGACATCTACAGAATGTCTGCTTTGAGATGCATTTTCTGTAGATTTTTACCAAATCCTATATGTAATGATTTTGAATGAACATTTGTCTTAACAGAGCTCAGGGGTCACTTTATTTACACTCAGAACGGAGCACATGTGAACAGAACAGCTAGTCGTGTTACTGACTTTCTAAAACACACGTAACGACGTTTTCTTAAAGGCGTACATCCATTACACTAGAATAATGATATTGCAGGTGTATAGGTCTATATAGAATTATATAAAACCCTAGAAAATTTCCAATTTTTCTTTTAGCAGGGAAATGTTGCTTGTAACTAGAAATGAATAAACAAACAAAAATTGTATTTATATATATCTATATATCTATCTATCTATCTATCTATCTATATATATATATATATATATATATCTATATATATCTATATATCTATATATCTATATATATATCTATATATCTATATCTATATATCTATATCTATATATATATATATATATCTATATATATATATATATATATCTATTCATTAAAAAAGTAACAACAATTACTGTATAGCATTGTATAGCACTGTATAGCATTTAACTTTATGAAGTTATAGTATAATGATAAACAGCACTAAACAAAATGTGGCTAATCTTTCCATCTATGGTGTCTAAACTAGTAAACCCCTAAGGCAAAGCTGTTTTATCAAATACGTTAGATGTCATACATTCAAGTCAGTTGTAAGCAAAAATTATCCAACAACATCAAAGTGAAATGCTTTACACATTACAAGCATTTTCTAGCAGAAATGTTTTTTTAAATCAAAAAGACTTGTTGCCTGCTTTGTAGCGGTCACATATGTCTTATTTATCATTTCATGTTACCTAATCGTTTTTTCACATTACAATCAATTACTTTGTGCACACAAACCTTCCCCGTTCACTCCTGGAGCTGGCGCTTCTGGACAGGTCATCGTCGCTATCATAGCGCCTTGGATTGTCAAAGAAATACGCCCTGGAGTTGAAACTGTGACTGTGAATCATGCCGCCTGGTGCCTGAGAAAACACAAACATCTGTTCAATAGTGTGTCTCAGTGGGGTTTTCCACTTGACTGACTGGAGACTGATGTGACTCATTAATTCTGTCTGACAGGACTAACAGTTCTCCTGTGGAGAGCAGATTAAAAGGAGACATCACGAAGCACGATTATGGGTCAGGTAAGTTCAGGACGAGAGGAACTGGATGTCTCACCAGGTTCTGATTGCGCCTCTGAACTCTGAAAAACACAACGAGGAGAGTGGTGGGGACGAACTCCCAGAAAAACAGGACGATCCCGAACACCATGTAGGCCTTCCCGCTGATCTTCTCAACATCAGCCTGCATGTGAGCGCAAACACACACACACACACACACACACACACACACACACACACACAGATCAATCAGAGACGAACTGGATCTAATATGAATGAGACAAAGTAATGCCATCAAACTGGATTAGTCTAGCCATTGGATGGTTCTACATAGCGTAAATATGATTTTTCTTTTTTTACATTCTGTAGAGTCTCTATTAATATTTAGTAATATAATTTATCATTTTATATTATATTGATCATGAGGGCACCGCACAGCCGTGCTGATATTCAGCACAACAGCACTCCCTCTCAGTTACAATAAAACAATACAACAGTTTCACAAACACAATTTATCATCATCAGATTATAATTTGCTTCTTTATTTAACCAGTTATTTTGCTCCGTTAACTCATATACTTCCATGAGCGATAGTGTAATTAACTATCGAGGTAACGATCTGCTTAAACAACCAAAAAGTAGGCGGAGAGTATGACAAGTCATAAAACATACTGGGTTCGCTTAGAGGTGAGAAAAGCATACAGAGTATGACAGGGCATAAAACATAATGGGTTCACTCAGGGGTGAGACAAGAAAAGCAGACGACTATGAAACATTATGTAGATGCACCTGCAGTCGTGCATCTACATAAGACCAAACAAAGAGATGCTTACCTATGGTTAGTCTCTTGAGAACTGTAGAAAAACCAGGAATGTATAGTAAACATAATTACTAACCGCCCTGTTATTATTTTTTATAAACTAAGCAAAAGAAGTGTAAAGATAATGGAAAGTAATTTGCAAGAGAAAATGAATTATAATGGGAAAAAACTTGGTACAGATGACCTGGGCAGTCAGATGACGAGGTACATGACGTAACATAATATGATAGAAAAATGTAAACATAATGGGAGAATTGCTTATTTGCCTATAATGGGTTAATAATTTGGTAAGGAGAAAAAAAAACTAGGGGGGGAGATAAGGTGTGCATCCCTCCCCTTGTAAATTGTATATAATGAGTCTGCATGTAACTCAGCAAACGCCAGACAGTTTGCTCTTGATAATGCTTGGATTTACAACCTAAGCATTACAAGTGCGGCTTACTCTGGTTTTATTGCTGCAATAAATCCTGCTTACTTCATTCAGATCTGCGCAGAGTTCTGAGTCGTTCTTTAGTCCTTTTTGATTAGTGATACACCGTTTGTTTAATATTTTTAATTAGGGTAGTGGAAAATAAAAATCTCCCACAAAAGCAAAAGTTCAAAAGTCAACCATCAGCTGGAAAATTGATGCTTGGGATTCCCAAGGGCCAGTTTTTGGAACAGTAATAGTTTTTACTCAGCAGGAAAAGGAATTGACGGAAATATTGCTGGTGATGATACCTGGTCGGAGAAGGAGTACCAGCCGTAGCTGAATGGAGTGGCCCTGTCTTTTGGAGATACGGCCACTACGGCGAGATTATAACACGCTCTCGATGTGTACAACAGGACGACTGCTGCTCCGGTGGCTGTAGCCTGACACACTGATGTCCCCTTAAAGCACAAAAATGCATATGGACCATTAGATAACCAGACAACTGCGCATGTGTTTGAAATTCTCTTATAATTTTTATTAACTGTTTCATTCACTGACATCATCTGTATATAGAGTTACAGTACATACAAACCAAAGTATGTCTTTATACATATAATAAAAAGAGCATTTACAAAGCCATTCATTCCTCTTACCCAAGTGATGATCTATGCTAAACTGTTAGCTATACCCTGCTCGTACTTGTTACACAATAGTTATTTTCTGTCACACTAGGATTTTTTGTCATTTAAGCATCCTGACAAAAGGACATAGTTTCAGGTTTTCTGTAAATGATGGGAATTTCCTTCCCCATCATCCTACCTTAGACTCCAGATAAACGTTAGCTGAGGACATCTTGGCGAGTTTACAGAGGCAGATGGCGAGTGAGATAGCGCACAGCACAAATAGGCTGTCGTTGATAAGCACCCGAGCCAGAACTATGTGCTTTGCATCGCCGTCCTCCATATTCTTCTGGGTCAGCACCATCAGAGAGCATGTAACATTCACCACCAGGAAGAAAACGCTGATGAACAAGAAGGCCAACTTCAGGGGCGTCCTGTGCCAAAAACAGTTCAACTGATTTCAAACACTGGCATTATTGCTATTGTCAACACTTGCCCCAATTATTAAAACATAACTATATACGGTAATACTGCCATAGCAGCATGCATACCTTGTTTCCAGCTAGTGACGTTTATTATCTTGTCCTTTAATACATCTCTCAAGTTTGGAGATTTTTAAGATTGTGGCCAGTAAGGTGTACAAAAACAATGACTACCTTAACCTCAACTCAGAGATAATACATAGGGATGTTTCTGAACTGAATGATCAAAGCTCATCTCACTGTCCCAAATTGAAACTTTCAGCCTCTCTCAAATGCAGCACGGTGGTGTAGTGTCACATTGCACCTCCAGGGTCTGGGTTCGATTAACAGCCAGACTCTATTCCTGTCTGTGTGTGTGTGTGGAGTTTGCATGTTCGCCCGTGTTTGGTGGGTTTCCTCCGGGTACTCCGGCTTCCTCCCACAGCCCAAAGTTATGCAGCCTAGGCTAATTGGCGTTCCCAAATTGCCCATAGTGTATGAATGGGTGTGTATGTGTGTGCCCTATTTAAAAAAAATATTTAAAATAGGTAATTGAAAATAAACATTTATTAAAAGTTTGGTCAAACACCAATCAGGCACCAATCAGTCTGCAGTCTCCACCAGAATAGCGTGTTCTCCATCTGTATCAACCATCTGCTTTTGTTATGTTTAATTTGTTAGACTGCATTATTTGTCATTATCTCTTCATCTCAATCCGTGATCAACGATCCAACAATTCAATACAAAACAAACAGTTTATATATATATATATATATATATATATATATATATATATATATATATATGGGTCATTGACGGATAAGACTTTTTAATAGGCCAATTTTAAAATACCAAAAATATGGATATGTTTGGCCATTTTCTAAACATTTGAAATGTAGTGTACACCTGCCTTTATAAAGAAAAGGAAAAAAATTGTCATTTTAGTGTTTTTACACTAAAGTTAATAAAACATAGCCTTAAAAAAGTCATCTGGGGCGACCGTAATATATCTCAGAATTCACATTTTTATGTATCATTAAAACTAGTTGAACTCATATCAGTAAGTAGATAAACTGATGAAGAAAGATAAACTTTAGTGCCCATTCATTTTATGAAAACCATTATTTCACAAGTTTATTCTATAATATCAGAGTCTCCTTCATTATCCAGTTAAAATAAATGTTTCTCCCTATAAAAGGAATGGAAAATGTCTGAAGATAAAATATACAAATAATTATACTTTAACAATTAACTCTATGTATATAATTGATGTATAGGATATGAAAACTACAAATATAGGACATATATCTATCATTTAAAACATTTAGCAGTGGTCGCCCCACATGATACTCGGTCGCCCCATATGATGTTTTCAAGTTTACTCAAGTATAACAGGCTAACAGTTAGCCTCAGAAACCAAACTAGCTTCTTCTAGTGACAAAGCACTATCAAATTTATCATTAAAATATAGATTTGTGGAAAAAAATTATAATTCACAGTTTTGGGGTGGTCGCCCCACATGATGACCAAAAGTGACTACGACATCACAGCCGTTAAAAAACAGCTTTTTCTTACTATATGAGAGAGACTGATTTACTATACAGTTGAATCCAGGGGGTCTTCACTTGTGTCTGGCTGATGCAGTATCCCATCCTTGAGATGTTTTTTAAAATAAAGGTCCCAAAATTGTGGTTTGTTGATGGTCGCCCCGGATGAAATGGATAGAATCAACATAATTCGGACAACATTCGTTGGTATATCATGATAGAAATATATGAGCAAATGCTTTATAGTTTTGTCAATGGATGTTAAACATGTTTAAAATTATGCCAACTAGGATAAGGGATATATTTAAGTTGATTTAAAGTGTTTTTAAACCAGTTGTCCTAACTAAAGTCAAGGCCGGACGGTCGCCCCATATGGTGTTTTGGCACTTCGGATAGCAGAAAAATGATAAAAAAAACTTAAAAATTTGGAGAAGTAAGAGTGGTTTAGTAGGTAAAGAAGGTATAACAAGTACATTTTTATGTATTTTTTTGTTTTTTTTCTGCAAAATAAAATTAACCCGGACAGAAAAAGGGGGCGTCACGTCATTGACCCATATATATATATATATATATATATATATATATATATATATATATATATATATATATACACACAGACACAAACAGTATATCTATACACTCACCTAAAGGATTATTAGGAACACCACACTAATACGGTGTTTGACCCCCTTTCGCCTTCAGAACTGCCTTAATTCTACATGGCATTGATTCAACAAGGTGCTGAAAGCATTCTTTAGAAATGTTGGCCCATATTGATAGGATAGCATCTTGCAGTTGATGGAGATTTGTGGGATGCACATCCAGAGCACGAAGCTCCCGTTCCGCCACATCTCAAAGATCCTCTATTGGTGATCTGGTAACTGTGGTGGCCATTTTAGTACAGTGAACTCATTGTCATGTTCAAGAAACTAATTTGAAATGATTCGAGCTTCGTGACATGGTGCATTATCCTGCTGGAAGTAGCCATCAGAGGATGGGTACATGGTGGTCATAAAGGGATGGACATGGTCAGAAACAATGCTCAGGTAGCCCGTGGCATTTAAACGATGCCCAATTGGCACTAAGTGGCCAAAAGTGTGCCAAGAAAACATCCTCCACACCATTACACCACCACCACCAGCCTGCACAGTGGTAACAAGGCATGGTGGATCCATGTTCTCATTCTGTTTACGCCAAATTCTGACTTTACCATTTGAATGTCTTAACAGAAATCGAGACGCATCAGACCAGGCAACATTTTTCCAGTCTTTAACTGTCAAATGTTGGTGAGCTCGTGCAAATTGTAGCCTCTTTTTCCTATTTGTAGTGGAGATGAGTGGTACCCGGTGGGGTCTTCTGCTGTTGTAGCCCATCCGCCTCAAGCTTGTGGTTATTTCAGTCAAAGTTGCTCTTCTATCAGCTTGAATCAGTCGGCCTATTCTCCTCTGACCTCTAGCATCAACAAGGCATTTTCGCCCACAGGACTGCCGCATACTGTTTTTCCCTTTTCACACCATTCTTTGTAAACCCTAGAAATGGTTGTGCATGAAAATCCCAGTAACTGAGCAGATTGTGAAATACTCAGACCGGCCCGTCTGGCACCAACAACCATGCCACGCTCAAAATTGCTTAAATCACCTTTCTTTCCCATTCTGACATTCAGTTTGGAGTTCAGGAGATTGTCTTGACCAGGACGACATGCCTAAATGCGTTGAAGCAACTGCCATGTGATTGGTTGCATTAATGAGAAATTGAACAGGTGTTCCTAATAATCCTTTAGGTGTATATATATATTTATATATATATATATACATACACACACGCACACATACATACACACACACACACTCACACACACATACACTCGAACCTTGGATTACGAAAATAATTTGTTCCAGAAGCGGGTATTTAAAAAACACTCATAAATCAGTTTTCCCATAAGAAATAATTGAAACTCAAATTATTCGTTCCAAAGGTTAAAAAAAACCAAATACATAAAAAATTTATATCAAACATAAAGTAAAAATAAAACAAGTTTACGTGCACTTTACCTTTGAAAAAAGTACAAATAAATCCAGACAAATAAGTATTTCCGTTTATGCGCGCAGGCGCTGTGTGTGTGTGTGTGTGTGTGTGTGTGTGAAGCTAAAGCAAGAGGAGAGGAATAATCAGCCCCCCCCCCTTCTCATCTTCCACAGTAAACACAATGACAGGCTGATACAGAGAGAGAACAAATAGATCTTTAAACTCTCTAACGAGACTTACTTTCGCTTTACACGCGCGCACACACACGTGTTATAATAAACATACACACGTGCTGTACACACACGCATACAAACACAAAATAAAATATGTTTTACACGCACACACGGTCACAATGTTGTAGTAAACGGTACGCGCGCACAGGTTTCTTGATGTTGATTATACTAGTGAGACCCAGCAGGGGGGACGATTACCCACAATTCAGCAGCACAAGAGAGAGAAAAAACATTGATCACGTGATGCTCGGAATCAAAACAAGAATCACGTGTGCTAAAAATAAAAAACAATCTTTAAAAAAAATCTTTGCTTGTCTTGCGGAAAGCTTGCAAACCGCAATCCCAGGTTCCACTGTATATACATACACTCATATATACACACACATATATACACACACACACACACACAAACACACAGTATATAAATATCTCGCTGGGATTAACATAAGGAGAATGCCAAATGCCAATGTGAATGTTTCTTAACCATCTTGGTCATTTGAAATTTAGCACTTACTTGTATTTGCTGAGTTCCGGGGAATATTTAGCTTTGGCTTTACACATGATCTGTTGGAAGAAAGAGAGAGAAGGGACTGGATTAGCATGGTGCTTCTAGAAGGCCTTATTTGTTTTTCAAGGCTACATCAGAGCAGGCTAAGAAAGAACAGCGTAACTATAAACTACACCTGCACGATTTAATGATTTGAAAAATATCACATTGTGAAAACTTAAAATAATTAGAATACTTATTGTGATTTTATACGGAAAAATTTAATCATCAAATGTACTATTAAAATATTAAATCATGTTATTCGAGCTAACAGCTAAAACACAGGATGCTGTGTTAATAATTTTTACAAATATTTTAAAACACCACCTGCAGGATTATAGAGGAATTACAACATTGTCCCACCTGGAATTAATAATAATAATAGTTAAAAAAATTATACATACTTTAGATTTGAGTCAGTGTGGTAAAACATGAATTGCTAAACAAAAGAATTATGATACATCACTGCAACAAATTTGTCCCATCTATCTATACGAATGATAGAGATAAAGAGGAAGTTTACACATATTTATTTAGCACCTCAATAGTTAATATGTATTTAAAACAAATTCTTAAATAACTGACAAACCCTACATACATTCCTGACTATGTGTATTATTTTTAAAAAAACTGCACACTGATTAAAACTGGCCCACATTACGATTGTGTGTGTTAATTGTGCAGCAATTTTCTATCCTTACAGTTTAGAGCTAATGTGACACACAAAAAAGATCAATAAAGTTTGATGATCTTTAAACTGTTAATCACTATCATGATTTGGTAAAACCCTGATAACTGTCTGGTTCACAAACATGAGCGTTATCTGGAAAGACTGAGCAGATAAACCGGCTGACTGAGCAAACAGACTTTTATTTAGTGAGATTGGTACAGAACTGTTTAAAAGCTAACAAAATCCTGGCCCATCCTTAAAAAATAAAGCATTCTTCTTGTCCTATCTGCGGTTTTTACAGTGCAGCCAAGAGGTTGCTTAACTAGCATGGTGCAGTGAACTCATCCTGAACCGAGTCCACTATCTGCTAATAAAGACTACGGGGGATCCTGCACATATCCAGCACTGAGAGATTTATTTAAAGGACCTCTGCCTAAAATTTCCACATACAGCAAAGTTATTTAAACGCCAACAAATCTGCACACAGCCCCATTTATAAAAATGTTTTATTCAGAGCATGATGCAGTTAAATAAAATAACAGTAGGGCTATGCACCAAGTTCGATGTGCTGCACGTGTTCTGGATTGGTTTAATATTATATGAGTGTAATATATATGTTAGAACGGGAAAACAACGGTGAAAACAAATCTATTCCGTTACATAGCACGATTCTTGTGTTTCAAATTATGTATCGACATGCTGACTTAAAAAATCATTTTTTTTAATTCTCACTTAACAGTCTATTTTTAAAATTACAGTATGTTTTAATTTACACATGTTTAAAGTCAAGGTGGTGAAACATTGCTGTTCCTTTATGATCCTATAGGTGGTGCACTCTAAACTATTCACACATTGGCAGGAAACACGGCATCCTGTGTGATAGAAGAAAATAATAAGCTAATTTGAGTATTTTAACAAAGTCTTTAAAAATAATTTATATTGAATCCAAATTCTATAAAATTGGAGAATTCTTTGGAGAAGTTGCTCTAGAAGTACGTTTTTGTACCAGTCTTTAATCCCGCCTGTGTTCTTAGGCAAAATTCAACTCCCTTGTCTAAGAAACATCTCCGACATGTGAATGGTCTCAGGATGCTTTACTATTGCCATGACACCGGACTGATGCTAGCGCTCCTCACACCTTAACACATTTCAAGAAAAAAATTGCAACTTTGATCTGTTTTTCCTTTTTTTACTTTTACATAAAAGGTACAGCAGATCAGATCAAACATGCAATGCTACAAAATTGACAATATTCTCATTTGCATGTGGTTAACCATTGCCCAAAAAAAATCCAAACAGGGAAGAGAGAAACGAGACACTTTTCACAACCTGTTTCTCTTTCCTGAGCGCAACAGAACTAGGATGTTTTTATAACACTTTACTTTCACAGGGATGTATATAAATTAATTTAGTAAATCCTAAAAATTTTTTTGTGAATTATTTAATAATAAATAATAATAATAATAATAAGAAGAAGATCTGATGCACAGCGATGCAAAACAGGTTAGTACATAATGGACTACACATAATTTTCACATCTAATTTTCTTCTATCATAATTAGCATGCTTACACAATCAAAATCACATGACAAACCCCATGATGTATTCTGCAAATAGCAAAAGCTGTTGGATAATTGAAGCGTGCAATAAATTTACCAAGCAATGTCATGGCACAGCTGATTTATATTTAGTGATGCCTGCACAAATACTCCAAAACTGGCAGATCTTATATATTAAAAACTTTGACTACACTGTTAAAAAATGTCTCCTAATAACTGTCATGCTTATATAAACAAAATATTTTGTGACTAGATGAATGATAATATGCACAAGGCTTTTTGGGATTGTAAAGGAATAAAATAAATACAGTGCAGAAAAGTGATATTTTTGTTGAAATGTGAGAAAAAAAAGCTAGATGCGAGATGAAAAAAAACTATTTTAATATTTTTCACTTTATTTTGATTGAAAAGTTACTTTTTTAAAAACATTATTACAATTTTAAAAAAAAATTATATATATATAAATATATTTTGTTCTAGCTACACAGGATGCTGTGCTGTGTAAATACACTGCACCACCTGCAGGACAATAGAGGAACTGCAATATTGTACTATATTAAATGCAAACATACCAATTGAAATTTCAGTTTAAACATACTGGATTTTGTAGTCAGTGTGCTGATACATGAATATCACATATAAAAGAATCATGTTCCAAAAATTAAATTTTCCACCTTTATTTGTTTAACACCACTCTAAAATCAGTGTAGCAAAAAGATTTTCTGTTTTTTTTATGCATTTATTTTGGAATGATCGTCATGTTGTAACTAAATATTTTACAAATACATTTTAGTAATCATTTAAATATTAATTCATTTAAATGTTTATACATTTACTGTGATTTTTCTGAGGTAAAATGTAAGCCTTTTGAATGCAGCTCACCCTTCAGAGCGCCTCGGCAACCGCGGACAAACACGCTCAACTCTTTTAGGAGGTGCCATTACTTTTGTCCTAATGGCTCAGCTTATTTGTTTCATTTATGGATTTGTTTTGAATCACTTTCTTCCTGGTGAATACAGCATTTCTTGTACAAGAGCTCCTGCAAACGATTAGAAGCTTAATAAACGAGGCTGTACGGTCTGAGGGAAAAAGGTTTAGCTTGTGGTAAAAGGGAATCATTTATCATGCCAAGGTCCCCCCCCCCCCGCCCCCTCAAAAAAAAGGTTAGTTAGGATGATCAAGATTAGATATGCAAACCCATATCGCATGCTGTTGCTACAGTGCAAACTCAACTCTTTTTTTGAGCTATTTTTTTGCTCATTAAAAAACTGTCCCAAAATAAACAGTAAAGTATAGTGAAGTCTCAGTCTTCCTAAAAGTGAGAGAGAGAGAGAGAGAGAGAGAGAGAGAGGGGGGGGGGGAGAATTCCCCTGAGCATTTTACTTTCACTGAGTGAGAGCTGGTTTAGCTCCACACACACACGGTCAGCAGCTGAATGTGAATTTCTGTCGCCATTAAAAAGTCACCCAAAGCACGAGATTCAAAAAGAGCCAAAAAGAGGAATTAATGAACTATGAACACAGAGAGTGTGTGTGTGCGAGCGAGTTAGTGAGTAGGCCAACGAGTAAGTGCCGGTCAGCGAGTCAGTCCAGCTCATTGGTGAGTAAATTAGTCAGGAACTGGGTTAGTCAGTCAGTCAGTGAGGGAGTTGGTCAGTAAATCTGTCTTTATATTGTTCTGAGAATCAGACTGTCACAGTGTGTGAGTTAAACTGTCAGTTAATCATCCAGTTTTATTGCTCAGTAAATCATTGCATTAGTGAAATGGTCAGTGATTCAGTTAGTTGGTCAGTGAGTCAAACAGTCAGTCAGTGAGTGAGTGAGTCAGCCAGTGTACTGGTCAGTAAGTCATTAAATGTGTCAGTCAGTGAACTAGTCATTGACTCATTCAGTAATTTGGTCAGTAAATTAGTCAGTCAGGAGGTTGGTCAGTGAGTCAATCAGTCAGTGTATTGGACATGAGAGAATAAATTGGTCAGTGAGCCAGTCAGTGAGTCAACCATTCAGTGCACTGGTCAGTAAGTCAGTCAGTAAGTCAATGAGTGATATGATAAGTGAATCATTAATGCAATGTATTGGTCAATAAGTCAGTCAGTGAGTCTGTCAATGAGTCAACCAGTCAGAGACTCAATGAGACATGACAGACGGTCATCATATTGGTCAGTGAGTAATTTGGGCAGTCAGTTAATTTGGGCAGTCAGAGCAAATCCTCTCTTAATGCATCCAGATCAGACTTAAAAAAAAAAAAAAAAAAAGAAAGAAAAAGAAAAATGCACATTATCTGTTTATTCTGGAGTGTTTTATTCATATGCGGTTTACATCCTTAATATAAATACTTTAATGAAATCAAAACTTCTTCACCCAGGATCATTCAAACACAGCCACTGAGAGAAAAGGAAGAGGCCCAGCCTAAGCTCACAGCGTCTCATTATCCAAAAATACAGCGCTCTGTGCACTCTACAACATGACGACAAGGAAGAGGAAGAGCGACAGAAAGAGAGAGAGAGAGAGAAACCGTGGTGCTCAGCATCACATGACAAACATAACACATTAACACACGACGCAATGTCACACAGCAATGTGAGATTCTGCTGCTTCTTTTTTTTGATCAAGGTAAACAACTTTGCGTGTCTTTCTCTCTGTCTCTGGCACTTTATTACTGTATCTAATACGTATAATCATTCACATCCCCACTTGTTGGAAATAATGAACATTTTAGCAAGCTTGCATTAAAAAAATAATAATAATCTTATAAAAAAAAAATCAACTGATAAAATGTCTTTTGGCCTATAGGTTACGCCCAACCCTTCCTACCTCCCAACATCTCCCCTTCAAACATGCACCATCTGACATGTTTACAGGATCCAAGTCATTATTTCCTGTTTGCCTCCTGAGTAATCGGGGGGGCTTCTGCAAAGCCTGACTCACGAGACTGAGAAGCTAAGAGGATTTAACCTTGGCTCTCTTCCAGTTTTACTTCTGTTTGAACATGATAGCCTGTCTGACTGTGTACGCACATGAAACGTCCACATGCTCATGTCTCAGAACCCTAAGAAGACAAGCTCCAATCACAAAAAGCCTGAGAGTGATCAAAAATCAATACATTCATCCAGAGTAAAAAACTCGACTGTCGCATATGAAGGTGTCGGTCACTGTGTGAAGGTCGAGGGCTGACAGACTGAGTAACGATTATTAGCTCAGATTGGACAAACTTTTTACCATGCCACTTTACACACAGCTGGAGTTTAATTAAAGAAATGGCAAGAGTCTCAGAAAACATTTGGAAAAGGGTCTCCTCTCTTTAGGACTGCAACTAACGATTATTTTAATAATCGATTAAACTGTCTGTGTTTTTTGTGTTACTCCATTTTTATTTTATTATAAAAATGGAGTAACACAAAAAACACAGACATGTATGCTTTACATCTGTCAAATTTATACAGTGGAAACTTGGATTACGAGCATAATTCGTTCCGGGAGCGGGCTCGTATTCCAAAACACTCGTAAACCAAATACATTTTTTAAAAACACTAACGAAATCACTGCTGTAAAGTAAAAATAAAACGAATTCTACAGAGCAGTGTTTCTGTGTAAAAATAGTGTGTGTAAAGGTGAAAGTAGGAGAGGTCTGTGTGTGTGTGAGGCACGGTGTCCAATGACGCGTGAAAACGCAACATTGCTCATTTTCTTCTGAAGCATGGTGGTGGTAGATCATGGGTTTGGGTTTCTTTCTCTAGCAAGGACAAGGGAAACTGATTGGACGCACAAATGAGACCACCCTACTGTAGATGAATAACCTGTTTTAGTCTGCAAAAGACTTGAGACTGGGCCTGATGTTCAACCCAGCAACAGAACAACAAGCTTAAACATATTAATATTAAAGAAGCTGATTGTGTTATTCGAAGCCTGGACGGACCCTAATCTTATTAAGGAAATGTAACAACAATTGAGCCTTGTCTAATAAGTTTATTTAAGATAACCTAAGTTTCAATTTGAAATACTACAAATTGCAAGGGGGTGGACATTTATGCTAGGCAGTGTTTGTCTCATTGGCACTTAGTATTCTCAAATTGTCCAGATATTTATTGAGGACTTCTTAGTTCTTGCAGAAGTCGCTTTATCTCTGTTGGTCACACAACCCAGCCAAAAAGTAGTAGCTGAAGATAACCTTAAGTGCAGAAATAAAGGAGAATACGTGAATGTAATATATATAGGCACCCCTTAATA
The DNA here is from genome assembly GCF_024256425.1 of Clarias gariepinus. Classification (NCBI taxonomy): domain Eukaryota; kingdom Metazoa; phylum Chordata; class Actinopteri; order Siluriformes; family Clariidae; genus Clarias; species Clarias gariepinus. The sequence continues at coordinate 30,962,644 of NC_071112.1, forward strand.
TCATTTGCACTCTAGTTACTGGATTATGGTACGTCTTCTGACCATGAAATGCATTAGCATTTAAATATAGTTATTTACCAAATAACAGTTTTGTTAAAAAAGTAATTTGGAAAATGTTATATATTACTATATATTTATTTATTATATATGTTTTTTTACTTTTATTTTATTTATTTATTTTTAATCATATACAGTAGGGATGGAAACCTCAAGAAACCATGATACAATATCATAATACTCAGGTTCTGATTCAGTTTATTTTTCGATTCTATTTGCATCTCGATTTTTATAAATATCCAATTTTTTCCCCTATTTTGTCACAATTTTTAACAAACTCCGCAAATAATGAAGAGCCCACCAAGCTTGGGGAGACGAGCAGACACCACGCATACAGAACGAAGGCAAGATTCGAACCCCAACCCTGGGCATCGCTAAAATAGATAATTTAAGAAACCACCGTCGGAATCAAATATGTCTTTGTTGTCCGCCCCCCTACAGTTTAATGTTTTTCTGTTGAGTTTTATTGGAATAAAATTAAAAAAGGAAGGAAATATACTCCAGAAGTGCAAAAATGCCCTAAATGACTCTCTACTGTATACCTGCAACATCTTCAATAACATGATATAAAAGACAGACCAATAAGATACAATATAACAATTTATCAGCACAGACACAGTATCATATTCCTTTATACACACTCTCTCTGTATGTGTGTGCCATAGGACTGGGAATGAAAACAACATTCCAGCATGTTCTAACAAACCACATTTACAGCCGTGTGTGTGTGTGTGTGTGTGTGGGTGACGTGACACTCTCATCTGGCTATACAAATCCTAGTAATGATGTTCAATAATAATAGTAATGTTCCTTATGCAGGGTTGGCATGTGTGATGTTTTAAAAACATCAGAAGTAGACAGTTCTATTTATGAACCGTTGGTTCTGGATCATTGACCCGGCTAAACGTTATGATAAATGAATTACTACATTTTCTTTCGCTGACTCACCGTCTCTACAATGCAAAACCCCGAACATTTTTAAATAGAGTGAGTTCAAGGCCAGTTCTAACGGAGGTAATTCTTTTTGATCAAGATGATTTTATGAAAAGTAGTAGAGAATTATAAGCCGTTCAATATGATGCTGATGTTGATACTGATCGCACAAACAAATTATCATAACTCTAAAAAGATGCATTTTCTACCAGGTTCAGAAAGAACTTCTTTCTCTAGGACTGTCGGAAAGTTTCGATATGAGGTTTGTGTGGGTACGGGAATTTTTTTTTTTGGAATATCAGGCTGTTTTGTCCAAAACCTTGGTCTATGCTTTAATTAACAGTGAGCCATTTTCACTTTGGAGGGGAGACTGGGCCACAAAGCTGCCAGTATAACCAGCATTGAATGTCAACGTTTTAGAGCTAAAAAGTGCAATAATATGCATAAGGGCTTTTAAAACCTACTAATAATAGACATACTTTTTTAGCCAAGTACAAGTACATGAAACAACAAGTGGAGCCAAGTTCCAATTAATGTAAAATGATTTCACAGCTCATTTATATCCCATAATTATTTGATTCACACAACACATTATCACACATCAATTGGTGCCTTTTCTTCTACAGATTAGGAAAACATGGTGAAGATGAAAATAACCAAAAGCTTTTTTCTTGCCTTCATTTTGAGCCTGTGGCATTTACTGCACATCAGCCTACGAGGTGCATCTCCTCACTCCTGTTACTAGTTTCATACAACTAAATAACGAACAGCAATTATATTCCAGCAACACACATCCCCCCATATAATCATTCTCCTTTGGTGAGTTGTTTTTGTTCCTGATCAGTATGAGCAACTACAATCCAAACGAGTCAACAAAAATTCCCTTAAAGTTTCAGAGGCAACCAGGAACGCCAATTCGTGCAGGTTTTACTTGCTATTCTGAGACACAGTCTGTTCCTGTGCACTCGCTGGTCCAGATTTCTTTTTGAATAGGAACGGATGGTGGCTTTTTTTTTCTTTTTCTTTTTTGAGCGACACACACACACACACCCCCTTTGTGTCAAGCCTGCAATAACAGCCACGATGACGTGATGCTCTTGCATCGGCTACTGCACTGCCTGAGGCTATAAAAAAACCCAGAGAGTTTTCACTAGACGCCCAGACGAGCACAAAAATAAAAACATGTCCTCGTTTTGCTGTTTGTGCTAAGAAGTTGGAAGTCGGAGAGAACACAATGCGCATCAGTACAGAGCCGGTCAGTCAGGTTTTACTTGGCCAGAACGCGTGGCACAGAAACGCTAAATAAGCAAGTCCTGACTGATACCTGGGCTGCAAAAGAGGTCACAAAGTGAGAAAGGAAAGTTATCCGATTTGGCAGTATTTATATTTCAGATAGCTCGCAGGACACACACACACACACACACACACTACATGCAATTTGGGAACGCCAATTAGCCTTAATCTGCAGGTCTTTGGACTGAGGGATGAAACTGGAGTACCCGGAGGAAACCCACCAAGCACGGGGAGAACATGCAAACTCCACGCACACAGAGACGGGAATCGAACCCGGACCCTGGAGGTGCAAGTCGACAGTGCTAACCACTACCCCATCGTGCCGCCAATCTCTCCAAAAGCTGCTCAGCACTGTTGTACCGTGTAACGCAATTCAATTCGACCTAACAGAATCTACTAGCAAGAAATATTTTGCGTAAGCCTGAACCTCTCTATTAACTTTGGCATTAACATTTGTAGATTAGTAGATAAATTTTAATGTCCAGCTACAAAGTGAACCTCCAAGCATTGTGCAAAGAAGCCTGTAATGAAGACATACTGATAAACCCGTGACATTTCACAATACTACAAATGCCCGAGAAAAGGACTAGACCCTTTGTGAGATCAGATCGTCAGATTTCCACACATTTCACGATTTACACGTCACAGGCTTCTTTATCATCAGGCCAAGACTATGATTATGAGTCCAAAATGATGTGTTAGGCTTCCTTTGTAATATCAGTGCATTGGCTTTTTTTTGTGTTGTGCAAAAGCATCATAGGCTGTGTTCAGTACCAGGCACTAAAACTACAGGGAAATGTTTAAACATGCATTTTGTAAACTCATTAACCCTTTGCTTAGCCGAGAGCACAAAAGTCATTAAACTTGTCTGAAGACGTCATTAATGTATTAATAAAAGTGTACAATATAATAACAGATTGCATAATATAATAGTATTATATAATGTATAGTTGCATAAACAACAGGTAAAAGAAATTATTATTTTTAATATGCAATTTTGGCTTTGCAAGAATCTGTGTTAAAGTACCACAATATACATACACATGAGGGGTGTTCAAGTCAAAGCAGGACTTTTGATTGCAATGAGTATCAGAACGCAGGACTGAGAGTAAAAACTCCCCGTATTTCTGTATATAATCCCCTGCTACACTAATGCACTTATCCCAGTGTTTCTCCATCGAGATAAAAATGAAGTCTGTCGTTTTCTTTACTTACAATTAAAGCAGCACAAATGATGACCCACTTTATCAAATTAATTATATTTATTATTATAGAGTATATGGTCATTCACATTGAAAGGTTTTAAGCCAAATAAGGCTTAGAAAAATAAACTGCATATAAAATAAAGTCAATTGACTTTATGCATGGGATTTATTTTCCAGTTTATCCCTGGGCTCAGAAGTTTACCCCTGCTGTAAATAATTCAAAAAGGTTGATGATGTCAGTCCAGATGTTTTTGTAAAGAGACTGAAAAGCCTATCGGTTAGCAGCTATTATGCTGAAGAGCAAAGCATTCACTAATGGTGCTCCTTTCCTCTCCATGAATAAATACCAGCCTTGTCAAGATCAAATTTCAAAGCCTGAGCTCGGCCTATGAAACCAAGAGTTTGAAAACAATGTACATTTCTTTTATTTCATTATTTTTTACAATCTTCGTTAGTGCTGATAATCAATCACCATGTATAATACTCAAAACACAGATACGCCCACCATGATAACGTGCTAGGAATTTCCGACTAATCCAAAGCGTTTAAAGCACTATATGTTGAGATTTAACTTGATTATGTGACTATCTAATACCCCAAATAATATTTGTTCCCCCCCGCCCCCCCCCCCCCCCGCGTCTGATAAGAAGAATATTTCAGGGCAAAATATCCGACTCATCATCTACCGTATTTGATATAGAGTAATAAAATAAACCACTCTCCGTGTGTGGTTTTGAAGAGACAGTGTGGTGTGATACATCCGGATGCAACATGGGGGTAATGTTACTCCCGTAAATCTTTTTTGCTTTCTATGACAGCATCTTACACCATGGTAATTTGTAAGTACAGTGGTACAGTACCTCGACATACAAATTTTCACCTGGATGTCATGGGCTCTACTCAACAGGAAGTCAGTTATTGTGGGTTGTTTGCAAAACGCACCAAACGTAATTTAATATACTCCTCCTATGGGGATTCATACAATCCCTATCAAACTAGACAGTATATTCTCAAGACACTAAAAATGCAAAATAGGCACTGGATTTTCGACATCTCAAACAGTTCAGACGGTTTTATGCTTTAAACTTATGCCAAAAATACTGAGTGACGTCATACTGAGTGACGTCATACTGAGTGACGTCATACTGAGTGACGTCATACTGAGTGACGTCATACTGAGTGACGTCATACTGAGTGACAGTTTTTCCCCAGTATCCGGGGATTTTTAGAGGTCTTAACATGCTTAAAAAGCTCACGTTGTTTGGTGCGCCTGGGCAGCGATGGTGCAGGTGCTTGGGCCCGCTCATTGTTGCTTTACAACTACAGTATATTAATATTCTTACTGTGACAACTAATACTTTTATTAATAATATTAATATTAATAATACTCCTATATCAATTACTGCTAATACTTTTCCTACTCCTACTAATAATGCTAATGAAAAACAAAAAAATACTCCATTTACTGGTAGTGATAGCAATAATAATAATAATAATAATACTCCTACCGCTACTACTAATAGTATTAAGAATAAAAATATTCTTACTGCAACAACTAATACTTGTAATATACTATTATAGTAATATATAATTAATATACATAACATATAAACTTATTATATTCCTATTTTGACTACTACTACAAAAACTAATCAAAAATAATACTACTTCTACTACCAATATATATATCTCATCTCATATTCTCATTTATTTCCCTTCAGATTAATTTGACAGAGTATTTGGCACATGTTTTATGCCTTTCTTATTGAGTCCGACCCATCATTCCCTGGCACTGAGGATACCCTACTTCTCCAGTGACTGGGGTTTTATATGGGCAAAGGGTTTGAAGTTAAGGGCCTCGTCCAAAAGCCCAACAGTCCGGAGGTTACGGGGCTTGAACCCAGAGCTTTGACCTTCTGTGTTAAAAATGCCTCAATACTCATTATTATTATTATTATTACAACAACAATGATGATGATGATGATGACAGTGCTACTCCTGACACTAGTGCAAGAAATAATTGTTTTGTGTCAGTGTGTAGTTAGTTTGTGCAGTGTATGTGTGTGTGTGTGTGTGTGAGGACCTGGGCGAAGTAGAGGTTGAGGAGGCAGAGGGTGCAGAACTGCAGGCACACGGGGAAGCTGTAGAACAGCCAGAAGGGCAGCGGGTGCAGCTGGCTCGCCTGGGCCATGTTGTTGAAGTAGAAGGAGAAGAGAGTGGTCCTGAGGGCCGACCAGAGCAGACACAGGAACAGGAAGACACTCCGGTAGCTCAGGCGCTTGTGTCCGTGGTGCAGGATGAGCCAGAGCTGCGAGTAGATGAACAGGAACAGCAGCGAGTACAGGAGCGCGTGCACGGCCGTGAGCGCCAGGTCCGAGACCACGGCGGAGGCGCCTTCATCCTCCTCCTCATCCTCATCATCATCACCACCACCACCCTCACCTCCGGCCGTCAGAGCGCCGAGCCGAAACAGCTGCTTCTCCACCGACAGCATGGCGACCAATTAACCAATTAAACACGTTAACGCGCTTTAACGATCATTAAAACATCCGCAAACTTCTCATAGATCGGACAAACGTCATGACAAAGTTGCACGTAAAACTCTAACAAACAGCGAAAACTATCTGTTTAATATCGGATGAGAGATTAAAAGCGGACAAGCCAAAGGAAAGAAAGAAACAAACAAAGAATTAAATCTAGAGAGGAAACAAAAATGAGCTCGTTGCAAAAAAACAACTCCAGCTGAAAAAAAAAAAAAACGCAATCAGCTGGGGTGCGCTGCAGTTCAGGACACGCCCCTCGTCCAATCAGCTGGAGAACGCTCCGGTTCAGGACACGCCCCTTGTCCAATCAGCTACCCCACGCTCCAGATAAACCCCCACGTCTTGACCAATCAGAAACCTTCTAATGCTTGTGCCCCGCCTACGTAAATACGCTAGGAAACTGATGACTCCATAACGCCATTTTGGATCCGAACGCAACCCTGAATGTTTACGTGTTTAGAGCCAAAATGTCGGTTAAAATTTTAAACCTCCTCCCACTGAATATATCATTGGTTATCGCTAAGTCCCGCCTCTAATTTTGATTGGCTGTGAGAGTGTGTGATGTTGGTTGAATCCCAAATAGTCTGAATTGTGGATGCGGAGTGCGCTACAGAGGACGCTAAGGACATGATGGTGTTCCATAGATCTAGTGGTTAGCGATGTCTTTGGAATCCGGCCTGTGTTTCAGGAAGTTAGTGAACCACAAATCACAGAACGGGATAACTATTGCTTTTTATATGTATTTATTTATCTACAGTGGAAAGAAGCTGATCCATTTTTTTTTGCAGTGCACATCATTTTATTTTGTTTATGAACCTAATGGAATGAAACGAATCACGTGTAAAATAGTCATATAGAAATATGCATGGGACTGGGAGGATGCAGAGTGTGTGTGTGGGTGCACTTTTGCTGTGTTTTGTAACAGAGCAATGCTCTTGTGGAAATCCTGCAAAGTTGCTACAGCTTACTGCTGAGGGCTTTAAAGAGCACGTGCAGAGTGGAAAAACAGCTCTTATTTACTTTGGGAAATACGGTGAGGTGTCATCAATATTATTGGTATTAATAAAGCATGATGCATGGTGGTGGTAGCATCATATGTATATACATACACTTAAGGAATACATTATTTAATAATGAAATGAATGGATGAGTTGCACCTCCAGATCTTGGTTCGATTTCCGCCTCGGGGTCTATGTGCATGGGGTTTGCATGCCCCCCCCAGTGCTTGGTGGGTTTTTCTCCAGGTGCTTCAGCTCCCTTCCACAGTCCAAAGGCATGCATATTAGGTTAATAGGCGTTCCTGAGTGGCCTGTAGTGTGTGAATGAGTGTGTGTGTGTCCTGCGTTAGATTGGCACCCCATTCAGGGTGTACCCTGCCTCATGCCTCCGTGACCTAGTACAGGATAAAGTGGTATAGACAATGAGTGAGTGAGTGACTGAATGAGATTAGATGCATTAGTTGCAATGAGTTTTGTGCATTGTGTTGTCAGTCTTAATGAACATTAATGATCCTCGCATCAATCAATCATATATAGAATTATATTGCTGCTTCTTTGTCTGTCTCTGAGAAAGGTTTTCTCTCTATTTGTAGCTGATCCAGAGGTTCAGACGTTTCTCAAGCAGTTAGAGACGTCTGCTGTGGCGTTGGAGGACTACGGCATGCTGGTGGTGATGGTAAAACACCTTTCACCCCTGTTAATTACGCTAACTCTCGGTCGCCTGCTCTGCGGTTGCGATTGGATAGTTCCACCAGATGTTAAAGAACGGTTGTATAAAATAAAGTATTCCATTCGAGGTTGTGCTGTTTTGCTGGATATTTTCATGGCTATGATGCACCCTGTGCTGATAGCACTCCCTCCTGTGTGATATTGTTTATTGTTCATTATTCTGTTGAGGAGTAATGTGATATGTGGTTGATAAGGTTTCCCTGCCTTGTATATCATAGACTAAGAAAAGCAAAATACTTTAACCATAATTTATTACTAAAGTGTTGTGTTCAATGCTGTTCGTTTATACTGTAAAAAAAAAAAAAATCATGTTAAATGATCAAATATGTATATCTGCAGGTGAACTGCTCCATAGAAAACGTCGCAGATTACTGCACAGAGGAAGAAGTGATCCGGAAAGCATATTTATTCAGGTTTAAACTGTTTTTTTATAATATATACAGTATATTTTAAGTTTCCTATTTTTGTTAAAGTCACTAAATTTAAACACACTCACACACACACACACACACACACAGGTGCATCTCAATAAATTAGAATATCAGTGAAAAGTTGATTTATTTTAGTAATTTAGTTCAAAAAGTGAAACTTGTATCATATCGCTTCATTACACAGTTAAACCCCCCCCCCCCCTTTTTTTTTAGGGGGTCTTAAGTAATATTTTAATATTCTGAGATACTGAATTTGGGGTTTTCTTTAGCTGTAAGCCATAATCATCAAAATTAAAAGAAATAAACACCTGTAATGAATCTATATAATATGAGTTTCACTTTTCAATGATATTCTAATTTATTGAGATGCACCTGTGTATATATTATATTTAAACATATATAGTTTTACATTGTGAACGCTACATGTCTGTATGTAACTATTACTATTTCCTTAAAGCCATAAGCAATACAATTTGTTTATATGTCTAGGCATTCAAGTCAAACCGGGACTTCTGGTACTAATCGACTGACATTTACAAAAGACTTCCTGCACAGTACTGCGATGAGACGCTTAGCCGCAGTAAAGCATTTGTAGGGTACAAACGTTTTAAAGAAGGACGTACATTTGTGACTTATGATCCCGGTTGAGATGGCTGCAGTCACACTGCAGTCGTTTCTGTGAACATTCAGCAAGTGAAATGCCTGATCCTTAAAAATCGACAGCACCAACCTGTAGAGGAGATGCCTCTGTCCGTGGGAACTGTACACACAATCGTTCACCAACACCACTTGCACATTACAGGAACTCGCCTGGGAGTTATTGCCACGTCCCCCGTGCAGTCCTGACCTCGCTCCAAGCAATTTCCACAAGTTTGGGCCATTAGTGGAGTTCCTGGGAGTCATTTCGGATGTAAAGCAGTCAGTACAATCATAACACATGAAATCTTTTTACCTTGATGGTGTCCAAGCACTACTGAAACGCTAGGATAAGTGCATTAGTGCAGCAGGCGATTATATAGAGAAATAAAAGGAGTTCCGGTTTAACTTGAACAGATTAAAGGCAAAATTCTTATTAATTAATAGCTATTTTTTCCCAGAGGTGCGGATGTCCTGAAAAGTTTTGAGATTGAGACCATTTTCGACGTCAACGCCATCGTGTCCCACATGCTGTTGTGAGTTGGGAAACTTTTGTTTTAGGAATGCTTTATTAATTAAATCACAATGCAGACCGTTTTCCCTTTGCGTATAGCACCGTGCTCTTCAATGAGGTTCGCTATGTTCACACACCAGCTGAGTTGATCAGCGTTGAAAGACTGGCGAAGGGAAAGACGGACATCGTGATGGGTCACATACCTGCACTCGGCCTTCCCGGTATGAAAACAAAAATGGGAAATTGTCTTTGCTTTTAATTTTTAAACAAACTCGTCTCATGGCTACAAAACACATCAGGTTTTAAATATTTGATGCTCATAATATATCAGCATATACAGTATGTACACGTAAATGTTAAAGTAAACGTTAACTTGTTCTGTGCAGAGCATCGGGCTTTAATGGAGGTGGCGTTTGTTTACGGAGGGAAGTACCAGTTTGTGCAGACCACCGGGGTTCCTCTACTCAAATACATGGGGTAAGTGTAGTAAAATAAATGGAGATTTAAAACCTTAAGAGGCTTTAGGGTCTGTTAAAGAGTTAAATTCTCAGCATGCTGCCACCACCATGCTTCATGGTGTTCTAAGTAGTGTTCATCTTTGAGGCCAGAAAATTCAGTTTAGGCTTATCTGACCAGACAACTGTTTTTCCTCATAACACTCTTTGTGAAGTATCTGGACCGTGGAACAACTTCTACAACCTTGGCTAAGGATCTTTCCAGCTCCATCTTTAGATTGCTTCTCTGACTAACGCTTCCCTTACCCTGATTTATCCATTCTAAAAATAAATACTTATACTTAAGTTCCTCATTGTTGTTCCTTATTTGCAGGATTGCGGATGCGTCCTCTGTCCAGGCACGTCTCTGGTTCCTCCACTGCATCGGTGCGTCCCACCCGTCTCACCCTTGTCCACACACGCTCATGAGAAAGCCACTGAGCACGATCAACATACACACTTTCCTTCAGCTGATGGAGGCACCAGCACTGGTTAGAGGGATCTGGGGTTCTCCTTTGTCAAACCCTTTCATTAAAGAATTACTGTATATTAATTTCATAAACAATTCATGCCGTTACTGGCGACAGATCGAGGCAGACGCAGATCCCGATGATGTCGATGTGATCTATAATCACCTGAACGTACCCGTGCTGTTCCTGTTCGCTCAGCCCGAGACGCTGCTCATGGACCGGAGCACGGCTGAGACTCTGGCCTTGAAGCTACGGGGAGAGATCGGCCTCGTCCTAATCAACAGGTGGTTTGATCCTGATAGCTTGAAAAGTGACAAAGATTTAATTAGCATCAGTTTCCATAGAGAAACTTACTGGGTGGAGTGATTATTTGCATGATAATGAAATCTGGTTAATTAATAAATTAGGGTTAAGTGTGAAATATGATTAGCGAGCTTGTTTTCAGAAAAATGAAAAACAGATTTAGATAGAGTACTTAAAAAAAAAAGTGAAAACAATGCAAACTTATGTTTAATAAGTTCCAATTAAGTAGCTTTTATTGTTTTAATACCTGAATACATTTAAGTAGCATTAATAACATACTTTCCTTTAAATTAAGATTAAGCAATAGCTGAGTACATGCACTTTGAGCTTGAGCACTTTTGAGACATTCTCTAAATCAAATATTTCTCACTGATTTTCCATAAAACCATATCGTATTATTGATTGTAAGCGAGACTGTTATGATGTGTGTGTAATGATGAAGACGTTAAAGTGGTAGCTATAGGTTTATAAACTGCATGTAGAAAATCCATTTTTATATTTTTGTGCATATATATATAATTGTTTTATGATATTAAATTGATCTCTGTATGTGTGTGTGTACACACTCTAGGGACACTCCCAGGGTAAAAACTCCACTCAGATATAATGCTGCTTATCGACTCCCGCATGAGGTCAGTAATTCATCAGAGCAGTAAATTCCACACTGGTACACACACACACTGAATGCACTGCCTAATATTTCACTCGTTCATTGATCAGAAACACACCAGTTGATCCCAGGCTTCTGTTAGCTCATGCATTTAAGCATACAAGTAGGGTGACATAGGGCTGCGCAGTAAATAAAAAAAAAATAAAAAATCGAAACCGACATTCAGAAACTCCAATTGACCTCATCTTGCCCAGGTCAATTATTTCTCTTTATTTATTTTTTATTATGTCAATACTTTTCTCAATGTGTGTTCATGTACGTTCCACTTAAAAAATGTACTTCAGCGTGATCAGTCCCCCTGTCCAGTCTGCGACATGGAAACTCTTTCATTAGAAAAAAAATCCCGGCTTTAATAATTGAACATATTTACTGTACAATCCATACAATATATATTTAAATGACAAGAAATACAAAAAATAAACAAACAAACATAAACAAACAGAAAATCATATGATTGTACATATTTATATGATCATAATAGTTATAATGTTCAATTAATCATGATATCAATTTGAGGTTTGGAAGCCTGGAAGCTCCGTGCTGAATCTTCAACTATGAAAAAGAAAAAAAATCATGATCACTTACAGAAAAGTAAAGATTTATGGTTAAAAATTGACAGTAGAAATAAGAGTTATATTTAATAGTGAAAGTGAGACACACACGCACACACACCGAGTGTGTTGAGAACTCTAGACAGCTGTGTGTGCATAAGAAAACCACTTGTTAGTGAGACTCATCAGAAAAAACACTTCAGTTTGTTAGGGAGCGTAAAGACTGGACTTTATTGCGATTAAAAAAGGTCATGTGGTCTGATGAGTCCAGACTGAGCCTATTCCAGAGTGATGGGCGTGTCAGGGTGAGAAGGAAAGGACATGAAGCGATGCTCCCATCATGCATAGTGTCCACTGTACAAGCCTCTGGAGACAGTGTTATGATCTGGGGTTGATCAGTTACTCAGGTCTAGACTCAGTAACGTTATGAGGCAATAAAGGCAGTTAAAAAAAATCTTGGAGTGTGTGACTTCATGCGATTTGGCAGTGTATCATTGTGGTTTTTAGGCTTGAGAAGGGCGCTTGTGGTGACAGACAGGATGTCCAGCCGATCCAAACCGAGAACGCACTAGGAATTTTGTCTCTGGATCTGCTTGTGCTGATGGTGACGTGCATGATTTCTTTTTACGCCCAACAGGAAGTGAAGTATTTTACTTTGAAGAATGTGGAAGAAGTCGTTAACCTCATTCGAGGAAGATTGTTTCAAGAAGAAAAAGAGGAAGAAGAAGAGGAGGAGGAGGAGGAAGATCACTGGGCCTCTTTAGGTTCTGCACACACATACGAAACAAAATTAAAATAAATAAGATTTCAGGCACAGTATGTTTATTTGACTGGTTGACATGATGGACATTTATGGTATATAAATGTGTGTGTGTGTGTGTGTGTGTGTGTGTCTTTCCTCTCTCAGATGTTTTGGATGATGAAGTGGCAGAATCGGTGTACCGAGACCGTGGTGTAGTTCTGGACCTGGAGTCTGTCTCAGAGCTCACAGCAGACACTTTCAGCGCTGCAGTAGCACAGAACGGCCTCACGGTGGTGCTCTTCTACATTAAATGTGAGTCGTGTGTTTCAGGAGTAACCAAGTGTGCTGTGGAATGTTGTCTGTTTGAAAGATAAATTCATGAATAGTATGTATGAATATTGACTGGACGTGTTGTCCTCGTGTCTGTCCTGCGCAGGGGACGCCGTGTCCACGGCATTTCTGCACTCGTATGTCGAGGTCGCCGATGCTCTTGAAGGTAAAGAAGACGCAGATGAATATCTGAATGCACAAACAGCAGCTTGCAGCAAGCCTACATTTGTGTGTGTGTGTGTGTTTGTGTGTGTGTGTGTGCCTTTGTAGGTGTGAGTGATGTCACACTAGCCTCGATAGACTGCAGCGAGTGGACGTGTGTGTGTGATGATCAGAATGTCTCCTCTTTCCCCTCCGTCCTGCTGTTTCACCCGGGCGAGGGCGCTCACCTTTACAAAGGCATGATGGGAACCGAGAGCCTGTATAGATTCATCCTGATGTGGGTCTTTACTTCTCTCACTCTCTCTCTCTCTCTCTCTCTCTCTGAGAATTTAGAAGGAAATAACAGTGAGTCACTTCAATCATGATTGCAAGATGTGTTTTCTGTTTCCATATGACTCGTTTCATGTGAGTCACTTAAATGAATGAATCAGTATGTTCATTGTGTTAGCAGATTTCCAACATTTAGAGTACGCAATAATAATATTGACCTGCGATTCCCGGTGGGTTACCCCTCAGACGATTTTCCTCTAAAGTCACAGAGCGCCATGTCAATCAATCATTGTTTAAGAGGCATCAGTCAACACCAAGGCGTCCTTTCCCTGCTGTCGAGCCACACTCGGATCATCAGGACGCTCTTTTTGCATCACGGTGTCCAAAATGTTCAGGTTTTTAAATATTAGACGCGGTCTCTAAGTGAACAATACACACGGAGACGGGTAGCTCAGTGGACTAAGGTCCGAAAGGTCACAGGTTCAAACCCCACCACTACCAAGATGCCCCTGTTGGGCACTCATACCAAGGCAAGCGCTCGTCTGCTTTCTCTGCAACCACACACAGCAAACAAGCTCACCGAGCTCTGAAGTCATCTTCATGCATTCACACAGCATCAAAGAAATGATAATGATTAGTCAGGAGTATTTACACAGCTCGGGGATGGCATTGACATTACGGGGTTGTGCTCCTGTCTCAAACTATTTGTATTATTGTCCAAAAAAGCCGCATTGCTGCCATGATACCGACACAAACGTTAGGCTGTTCTAAGGATTCGTTTTTCCTACACTAGTGAGAAAAGAAGACTTGAATAGAATAAATAGTAAACAATAGCATTAGGGGTTTGGGCATCGGCTGGCGAGGAACCTACCAGTGAGCCGCCAGTGCCAAAGCATGCTTAAGTAGACTGAGACAAAAATGTGCATGCCCTTATTTTTTTGGTGCTTTCACTTCATTCCTAAACTCATTGGTACGTAGCGAACAGGAAAAGGATAAGCCCTGAAATATTGAGGCATGGTATTTGTAAATGGAAATTTAAACATCTAACCAATAATGCAAACAACCCTCCTGTAGTTCAAAGGAAACAGGAGGAAATACTGTACAACCTCTTGTATTTTATTTTATTTTTTTACTTTCTTTTTTTTTACCCTTGAGTGTTTTTCTCAAATTATTTTTTTATTGGTTTGGTTTTTCTTTGTATATTAGCGACAGGAAAAAAAAAAAGCATTCAGAGATCCAGTCCTTCATCATTCCACTACTGAGCAGCAGGAAATGATAAAAAAAAAAAGGATCTAGTGCTTGTGAAAACCCTAATATTTATTTTCATGGCTCAGTATGTTTCTGCATAATTAGATCCAGTCTCAACGCTGTGTTGTGTAGACGGCAGATGTCTATACCCTCATCATTTGCGTTGAGTGTGTCTCCTGATTGCACCTCATTTCCCTCTGCCCAGTATGCTAATAACCTGGCATGGCAGATCAACACAGAGAGACACTGCAAGAGAAACATGTAGGATAAATAAATCGAACATTTTTCAAGAAACAATCGATGTGGTTTAGAAGGAACTAGTGGTTTCACAAATCACCCTGGAATCCGGACATGAGATGAATGTACAGAAATGAGATTTTCTCAATATTTTTATGTGGACAAGCGCAGTTGATATTTCGCAGTTAGGGGTATCAGTTAGTCTGTCTATCGCCATGGCAACAGAAATGCTCTATTCCAGGTGTGAGCAAAATAAAGGTATGTGTATGTGTGTGTCATCAGGTGGATGATTTACATCATCAGAGCAGACTGTGTCACTCCGTTTTATCCGCATTTTAGTTACATTACTTGCCAAAATATATTAAAAAAATTAAATAAAAATCATAAGCACAATAACCATGTGCTATTATGATAAAAAATTAAGTGTATGGTTAAAGTAATTAAGATGTGATCTTAAAGCACACCTCATTATCAGACAAATCGTTCTCCTAAGGGATTTCATTTCTTAGAAACAGATTATAAATCACATTGTTATTTTTACTCCGCATTTGAACCTGAAATAGTGACATTTGAGCAGCAATACGTTCAGTTTCCCCGAGAGCTGGTATGTTATTACTGGCTCTTCATCTACAGGTTGTTAAGATTAAACAGCAGCTTAAGATGTACGGTCAAACCAGAGAAAACGCTTCTCTTTTCACATTCAGGATTTTAGATCATGCTGATCAGATATGAAAATATTTAACTTGGACAGAAATTTTTGATAAAAATTGCAGTGCCATAGTCTCGTAGGATAAAAGAATAAAGGCTTTGCGTAAGAGTATTAACGTCTGTGAATATTGCGATATCTGATATTATCTAAAAGATTAATTTTCTTCTTTATCTCAAGTCAAATTTGATGACAAATTTAATGATTTTCAAGGCTTTCCACAGAACCAGAGGTGGACCGTTAGGGCTCTTAATCATCAGCAATTCAGCTCTAAAATTCCACTTCGATGAACCTATTTGCCTAGTTAATAAATAGAAAACATATTATTCCCATATTATTGTTTATAATCCGTGTTTAATTTCATTACACACATCCTGTATGTTGTGGGAAATCATCTCAGAGCCTCAGACGACACAGCGACTCGTTTTCCAGCAGCCGAGATGGAAAAGGATCCAATGGCAAAAAAAGGGGAGGGAATTACCAAATTATTGTTCTTATTATCATTTTTATGATTATTAATTACAGTATGACTTCATGACAACGTGATTAAGCATGTTAAATGGATAATCAAGCAGCTCCAGGAACTTGAAGACTTTTTCTTTGATGACAAAGACTTTTTTAAGACTCACAAAGTCTCCAAGGCCTTCGTCTTCAATCAATAAGTGTTGTTTAGCAAAAACGATGACATACCAAGTGTTTGTGATCAATCAACAATTGTAAGCCTACCTTTGTCCTCAGCGGCCACTTGAACCATGTATCGCTGGACGACCAACCAGAGAAAGATGTTCATATTTGCTTGTTTAGTACAGAATGGAGATGTGCGTTGTGGTTTGTTTTCTTGTGGTTTGTTACTGGCGTCCGTAAAATTCCGGTGGGCTAATCTGGAGTTCATAAACCTTGTAGTGTCTTTTGAAACTGTTAACCGCATAACAGACTCTTATTTTCATCTTTGCTAGACATATTTACATGGGACGTCAACTCTGGACTTTTGATTGTGCAGAATAAAAGACTCTTATTATTATCATTTCTCAATAGAATCCCCTGCGACACTAATGCACTTATCCCAGCGTTTCAGTAGTACGCTCTCAGTACGCCGGAGCCATGACCAGAGTTCCTGCTTCAGGACTGAGACCCCGGCCCCCCAGGAACTCCTTTAATGGCCCAAATTGCTTGGAGCGAGGTCAGGACTGTACGCGGGACGTGGCAATAACTCCCACCTGAGTTCCTGTAATGCGCAAGTGGTGTGATTGGATGATTACTGTATGTGTACAGTTCCCACAGACAGAAGCGTCTCATCTACAGGTTGGTGCTGTCGATTTTTAAGGATCAGGCATTCCACTCGCTAAATGTTCACGGGAACGACTGCAGCGGGCTCCGAGCCACCTCGACCGGGATCGTCATTCGCGGACGTTCTGCCTTCCTTAAAGCGTTTGAACCGCTCAAATGTTTTACTGCAGCTAAGACGCTCATCACCGTACTGAACTTGAAATCTTTTGTAAGTGTGAAATCACCAGAAATTTCATCAGATTCAAGGGCGTTTGACATAAACGCCCTTGAAGAAGCTAAAAACGATCTGTGCTGCCGTCATACGAACTTATAAAGATTTAGTTGTCCAATGTAGACATTTTGTAAAACATTTTAATGCTTGGAGTGAGGACGTCAGCGAACAAGCTTATCAATCCTTTACTCGGGTAAAAGTCCAAGTCTTCACTTAAGAAAAGTATAAACTTATAAATTACTAAATGAATAGTCTTCACTTTAGAGTTCACTCTTCAGTTTAAAAGTTTATTCTTTGCTTAAGTGAAGAATACTAAAGTAGTGCATACGATAAAGGTATTAGAACTCATTCTTGTTGTCTAAAACATTTTGATTTGTTAGGGATTCAGATCGAAGCTGTTATAGAAATATCCTAGACGTTATAGAGAAATTGTAGTAATGCGTTTGAAAAAGGTAAGAAGATTTTTCTCCGTAAGTCTAAGCCAAATGTAGATGCAAGAAAAGTTCAAGTGGAATACAATACTTCTTCAAAACTGTTTTGAGTGATAATATGAGTTATGACAAAAATCCTAAACAAAGAGGTGAACTAAGATGGCTCCATTTATGGAAGATTTAAAAAATGAGCTGGATGTGGAACTTGATATAAAAAGGCTCTCCCAGGATGATGGTTCGCTCTGCTGTTCCTGGGTTGGAGTGAAGATCGACAGTAACTCAGTTGCCTAGACACTAAAATAGAGCGTTTAGAAGAGGAGTGAACCAATGGGAGTTAAAAGTAGGAAAAAAAGAATTCTGGTATTTCAGCTGGAGATATCACGTACACTCTTGTGTAACTTGGTTTAAAAATAGTAAAATACAGGACCTTTAAATCCAACAACAACCTTTTTCAGGAGTTTCTTTAAAAAAGAAAAATGTATGGACTTCCTGTGAATGTGTTTGCTCTGAAGCCCCTCTGTTATGCCTCTGATACAGTCGTATTCCCCGCCCTGGTCTCCTGATCGTTCATGACATCGATCGTTGTGCTTGATGTAATTATCAGCCAAGACCTTTTAAAAGCCACTTAATGCCCTTTCCTTAGATTGCGTCGTAACGATGGTCGATACCGAGGCTAGACTCGCTCTGAAAGCAGATAGGCCTCTTATCAAGATGTATGGCAATATCATGAGATAATGACTCGACGTTGTGTGGAATTACAACCACAGTTTTATAACACGGCATCATTCTTACAGTCATAAAATGGTTAGAGAGAGCGTTATATAATGCGCGTGTTTATTAATTGTGTGTGTGTGTGTGTATGCATTTCTGTGTGTTTCTCTTATCCATTGCTGTGTTTATTGGACAGTGTGTGGGCTTTGTGTATTGACTAGAGGGATGTTATTGTTTGTTATCTGATTAATTGTGCGTCATGTACATGTGTACATTAGTATGTTTGGATTCGGGCTGATGCTCTTAATCTCAGCCTTTTTTTTTTTTTTTTCTTCATGTGCACAGGAGTCGACTCTCCGTCCCATTCATTCTTTCATCCTCGGATGAAGTCTTGTCATTCCTGGAAGGGGATCTCTTTGACCGACACTCTTCTCTCTCGCCCGTCAGAGTGCTCGGCCTTTTCACACCTGAAGACCCGGGTATGACTGATGGATAGACCACCATCTTATTTCTTAGCTCCTTTTAGCATGGTGCTTTATTTAACGTACCTGCTTCGATTATTCAAATTGTTCCTGAGGCTATGGCTCGAGAGCACTTTAGATTGTTATCGCAGTAACATGCATTTTCCTGCAGCTGCAATGTTTATCAATTTTGGAAACAAAACTAAACAGATTTTTGTATACAAAGTTGTTGTGGAACATAGTGTGGCGCAGCGGACTTTAGCCTGTTTACATCTAAGGTTTTCACTTCCTCTCCACTTTTACAGATGTGGCCATTTTTGAAGAAGCAGCAAAATATCTAAGGGGAGAAATGATTCTGGGCCTGTTTGAGCACAAGGAGGCAGAGAGATGGTATGCACCACATCTATGCACACTTTTTAGGCAAGATCTGAGCGTGCTGAATGTAAGATGTGAGAATGCTGACTGAGGAATGTAAAAATGCTGACTATAAGATTCGAGAGTGTAATTAAATGTGAGCGGTGAAAGTCGTCAATAAGAAATGCGATAGGGCAGAAATAGAGAAGTGGGAATGCTGGATGTGTGATGTGAGAGTGCTGAATGTTAGATTGGACAGTGATAAATGTGAGCCTGCAGAATGTGAGACATGAAAGTCCTGAAAACTGAATTTGAGCGTGATCAATGTGAGAGTTGAGAGTGCGTAAGGCGAGAGTGCTGAATATAAGTTTCGAGTGCTATAAATTTTTTAAGTGAGAGTTCTGAATGTGATATATGAGAGTGCTAAATATTAAATGCTAGAGTGCAGAATATAAGAGTGCTGATTGATGCAAAAGCCTTTGAAATAAGATATGCTGGTACTGGATGTGAGATGTGGAAGTGCTGCATATAAAATGTGAGAGCAATGATTATTAGATGTGAGAGCCCTAAATTTACAAAGAGAGAGTATTGCATGCAAGATGCATATGTGAGTGCTAAATGTAAAACTCTATAGTGCAGAGTTTGAGAGTGCCGATTGGTAGATGTGAGAGCACTGAATATTAGATGTGAGAGCCCTGAGAATAAGATGTGAGAGTGCTGAATGTGAGATATGTGAGTGCTGAATGTAAAACTCTATAGTACAGAGTTTGAGAGTGCCGATTGGTAGATGTGAGAGCACTGAATATTAGATGTGAGAGCCCTGAGAACAAGATGTAAGAGTGCTGAATGTGAGATATGTGAGTGCTGAATGTAAAACGCTAGAGTGCAGAATTTGAGAGTGCCGATTGGTAGATGTGAGAGCACTGAATATTAGATGTGAGAGCCCTGAGAACAAGGTGTGAGAATGCTGAATATGAGATATGTGAGTGCTGAATGTAAAACGCTAGAGTGCAGAGTTTGAGAGTGCTGGTTGGTTGATGTGAGAGCACTGAAATTAAGATGTGAGAGTGCTGACTGGTAGGTAGAGCACTGAATGTAAAAAGTGTTAGATGTGGGAGCCCCGATTGTGAGAGTAAAGGGTACTGAGTGTAAGGTGTGAGAGTACTCAATGTGAGAGTTTAGAATTTGAGGTGTGAGAGTGCAAAAAGTGAGAGTGCTGATTGAGAGATGTGAGAGCACTGAATTTGATATGTGAGAGTGCTGAATATAAGATGTGAGAGCGCCCAATGTGAGAGTGCTGGATATTATATACGTATGAGACCACTGATTGGTAGATGTGAGCAATTGGTAGATGTGAGCAATTGTGAAGCAATTTCCCTCTGGGATTAATAAAGTTATTTGAATCTTAAATCTTGAATTGAGAGTGCTGCATGTACTGTAAGTTGCGAGAGTGCTGAATGTAAGATGTGAGTCCTGGATGCAAAATGTGATATATAATAGGTGTAATAACATTAGGATGTTGTTGTTTTTTTGGACATATATGGGTGCACGTTGGTTATGCTTTGGCTTTGGATGCAAGATGTGAGAGTCCTGGATAAGCACAGGGTTGCAGATGCGAGTGCAGATGTGAGAATACATACAAAGATGGCCATGTTGGATTGTTGACTGCTGCAAGTGAGATATGAAAGCTTTATGCGAGATGGTATTTGTATGAGTACGTGAGACATAAGCTGTAAAAGTGCAGAAAGCAAGATATGCGAGAACACAGCGTGTGATAAGTGAGAGTGCTGGATGTAAGACTTCCAGATGCGAGAGCTCTGGGGAGAAGATTAAAAAGCTAGATTCATGGGTGCTGGATGTTAAATGTGAATGATAAAAGTGTTCCTGCTTTTTTTTTCCCCCCCAGGGCTCAGGGGCATTCTGTGGTGTTGCCTGCTCTCCTGGTGTCTCGCGGTCCTGGAGTTCGGAGAAAAGCTCGTTCCCTTCTTTTGTCAACATTACAGGACATGATCTCACACATCAGGAGAGCGACGCTTGAAACATTTGTAAGCACAAGTTTGTTCGTGAGTCACGTCGTTGTTCTGCATCATTTTGATTCTTTGAATAATAAAAAATTGCTCTGATGTTCAATCTACTCGACATTATAATATTTATTAGGAAATCCAGTGCGCTCGAACTGCTTTGAGAAATAAATCCTTATTTTATTGCGGTGCTTAACGAAAACAAAATCTGCTTTTGAAGACGGCAGTCTCCACTGATTAATTATAAATCAGGAAAAGCCAGCTTGCCATGGATGACGTAAATAGAGACGAAGGTTTATAAAGATTATAAAGATCAAAACTATTATTTTGATCTAATCTTTATTCTCCTCTTGATTCTCATTAGACAACGGATTTAGAAGGTCTACACACACCCGCAGTTAAAAATCGCACGACCAAGTGATAGTACCTTTTAAGACAGTAACTTTTACTGTTTGGTTTTCATGGTTGATGTGTGACAATAGAGGTGGGGGAAAAAACATCAGCGGCAATTTAACTTCCTTTTATTTTTGTTTTTTCTAACGCCACATAGACCTGCAACTTTGTTGTATGTACACTTTTGATATCGAGTGTAAATCAGTTTGACAACATCCTGTTTATATCCTGTTTTGGTTGCCAAAAAAAAAAAAAAAAGCAACACATGCATGCATCAGCAGTTTCCTTTCTCTTTTGCACTCCTCTGCGCCCTCACACCGATCAGCCTGAACTGACAGTACAGAACCTGCCCTGGTACTTGGAGCTCAGGAAGCCGTTGCTAATCATGTTTGTTGGGGAAGAAGAAAGTCCAGAGACCTCGCAGTCTCTAGAGGAGATGAGGAAAGCCGAGAGGACTGGACGTCTGGACTCGGCGCAGCCGTGCTGGATTCATCTGTAGGTTTTTCTCTGAATGTCAAAAATACGAAAAAAAAAAGAGCATAATTTATCCTTGCAATCCTTGATCACTTGTTTTTTTTTTTTCACCGCAGGGGTCGGACGCCTTCTGGAAGAGCGGTTCTTGAGACGTACCTAAGCTACGTTCCTCCTCTTCCTGCTTTGGTGCTCTCGCACCTGAGCTCAGATGGGGGGGTTTATCACTTTCCAACAGAGCGCCCTCTGCTGTCTGAACACATCATACGGTGGCTGCAGCGGATAGAGAACAACCAGGAGCAGCCTGCAGGTGAGCTGGATTTGAGTAACTTTGCTAATGTTCATGATAGACAAAAGAAATAAAAAAAAAAAAAATCACTTTGAAAATGGAGTGCACTTTGGAGTATTCTCAAAATGTGCATTCATGTAACAAATAATTGAACCTTATTCTCTGTAGAGTTTTTTCACGAGCTGCCCGTCAGCCTTGCTCAGAAGGAGGCATACAGTATGAATCACACTCATTCCATTCACACATCTCTTAACCCCTCCGTTTATAACGATCCCTCGTGCATTCGATAACACAATCGCCATTGTTTCTTGCTAACATTCTGTCCATCCAAACCCTTTTTCTGTCATCTCCCCCAAAAATGGCTGTTAAAAGCTAAAATGCCCAGCCATGCCATTCCATCTGCTTCCTATGAGGTTCAAGGTAGCTACATCCCTTAATTGTGTCTGATCATTTCCAGCCGTTTTCCTGAAACCCTTCAGCTCCCGCGGCCGTGTCCTTTCGCCGGTTTCGGCGTGCCAGCGTTCAGTAATTTAAGAGCATACTTTCATGCGTCTGTCATTTTAAATGGGGGTTTTTACCACCGTACTTGCGGCAGTCTGTCTACAGCCTCTGCTCTTACCTGCTGCTCAAATATAAACAGCTGTCTGCGTCGAGTCCTGCAGTTCGTCCCAGATGTTTTGGGGTAATGGCAGCTGACATTTAATGCCAGTTCTAGTGCCAGTTAAAAAAAAACACACACACGCCTGAATGTGACTCTAAGTGTACATGTAAGTGTGCATCCTGGCACGGTGGGACGAAGCGGTCGTACACCTTGGTGTTACTTGGCTGCCTGGCCAGTGTAATCTAATGATGTTTAGAAAAGAGTGTGTAAAGTTCAGTAAGGCAGAGTGCTATTCAAGGTGCTCGGTGTGATGCATGCTGAGGAGCTATGCTTTTACCATCTGATCAGGAACAAATGCAAGATGTTTATAACACATTTGGATTCTGTAGCAAAAAAAAAAAAAAAAAAGTTGACAGGCTGTTAGCACAACGTCTAAAAAGTTTAAAGAGATTTTTTTTTATTGTGTTGCAGCCAAATATAAAGTTAGTCATCATTCAGTGGCGGCGTTTCGGTCAGATGAACTGATAAGTCAGAGCCAGCATTGTGCTATAATTCAATTGCTATCAGGTAAAATTCCTCACACCTTATTACCAATCTTACTCCACAAATGGTAAACAATAAAAGCAAAGGCATTTGTTGGTTGCACAAGTTCACTCCCAGGTTAATAACCTGCTTTAGCTTCCTCGGCATGTCTTTTTGGTTTTGCCTTTATCAGCTTTGCACGTGGTGGCACGCTGGTGTAGTGGTTAGCACTGTCGCCTTGCACCTCCAGGATCCGGGTTCGATTCCTGGCCAGGCTCGATTCCCATCTCTGTGTGCATGGGGTTTGCATGTTCTCCCTGTGCTCCGGTTTCCTCCGACAGTCCGCAGATATGCAGGTTAGGTTCATTGACGTTTCCAAATTGCCCATAGTGTGTGAATGAGTGTGTGCCCTGCGATGGAGTGACAGGGTGTACCCTGCCTCGTGCCCTAAGCCTCCTGGTATAGGCTCCAGGTCCCTGCCACCCTGAATACAGGATAAAGCGGTATAGAAGACGAGTGAGTGAGTGAGCTTTGCACATGTAGATCCTGCTACTTTTGAACAACAGTTCTTACCGAAATGACTCAAGCTCTGTTGGTTTAAATGATCACAAAGTATTTGTACAAATTCCCATTCAGACTGCCATCATGACTTTGACCAACTCGTTCATGTTCCATTCATGTCAGCCCTCTCCACTGGAGCTTGGCCGTTATGATCAGCCCTATTGTCCTGTTGGACCTTCTGCCCAGACCAGGACAGGTCTTCTTGGACTGGCTCATATTTTGCTTCTAATCTTTCTCTCCAGCCCGAGTAGTTTTCCAGGCCGTGCTGATCGAAACCATTCACACAGTGTGAGGCCGAAACCACCACGCTTGAGAAAAGTTTGGTTTCTGCCAAATGTAGCATCTCGTTTCATGGCCATTTGGTCTCATCAGATTAAGAACCTTTCTCCACGTGCTTTTTGAGTCTCCTGCACTGGAATCCATACAGCCTTTTTTTATTATCAGTAATGGCTTTCTTCTCACCACACTTCCATTAGACTAACTTTGCTGTGTTTCCTGTTTATGATAAGCGTTCAGTATGGTGTGTGTGTAGTGGTTTGGGAGGAATCCAAGCCAAAACATTTTCATTCATGATAGAAGTTGTGAAATGCAGTTATTCGAAGGTGGATTGTAATAGTTTGTAGGTGTTTTTTTGCTCGTCATACAATCCAAAGGTTTGCAGTTTTGCAATTCCTGGGTGAGATGTCACTACTGGATCGCTGTGAATCCTCTCATACAGGGGGGGGGAGCAAATAAAGAAGCTGCTCAGCGGTAAACTCTAATAGACACTAACTCTATGGCTAAACCTGTAAGAAATTGCCAGCAGGCGAGTTTATTGGTACTAGTACCATGGTATATAGTGTATAGTGCGGTATATGGTACTTATTTGCTGATATAGTACTGTACCGTACGTAACACACACATTATAGTACTTAGTTTAATACAATAGCACATGCACTGTACTACTAAATGGTACTACGGAACATGTGCCTATATACTGTAAAAAACTATTATAGTATTAATATGATTATGTACTATAATGGTAATATTTCTACAGTATGGTAACATGATTTAAATACCATAGCGTATGTGGAAACTCTTAATATTACATACAATACTATGATACTGTCTGTAAAATATAATACAGTATGTAAAGATATACCAGGTTAGATACCTGGTGAACTTTGGTAGCCAATGTGTTGTTGTTTTTCCCATTGACATGCCATAGTACCTATACAGTATAAAGTTTGATTATGGTTACCATGGTA
Source organism: Clarias gariepinus (assembly GCF_024256425.1). Classification (NCBI taxonomy): domain Eukaryota; kingdom Metazoa; phylum Chordata; class Actinopteri; order Siluriformes; family Clariidae; genus Clarias; species Clarias gariepinus. Next base: position 30,987,726 of record NC_071112.1, read on the forward strand.
ATGTCTGATGTACCGCAGTAATGCATACAGTATGGTTTACACTGACGAAAAATCTCTTCAGTAAAACTTTCTTATAACCATTATAGGAACCCCTCCCTGCACACTAAACTACTAAATAGTGCGCTCTAATAGATACTTAATCCATGCTTAAATCCCACCCTGTGCTCCTAAACTACTACATAGTATGTTTTTTGAATACTTAATCCATTTCAGGATTCGTGATCCCGAGATCTTTTGGGAATGTAGGTGAATGTGGGTGAAAGGCCCCTTTACCCTTGGCCTCCTTGACTAATGCCCTCCTTATTTACTCACCCACCTTCCGGAATCAGGTGTGCCATACTCTTTGTTCAGGACTTGGTTTTATAGCACCGTAGCCTTCATGGTGTTGTTTGGTTAGGTATGATGTATCCCAGTAACAGGTGTGTTTTTATTGAGATCACATATTAGTCACACACTAATTACGGCATGCATGTTGTGATGATGTCTCCTGCTCAATTCAGGGGTTTCGCAGCAACAGGGTGAACATTCACGCAGTCACGTTTTCGATTTATTTATTATTTCTTTGTTATATGACTTGACATCCCAGTTAAGCTGATTTTCTGTTTTAGATTGTAACAGTACATAACGAGCCAAGGTTACTTATGCAGCGCAGTGTATTTATTCATTTTGTCAGACGCATTTGTACTCGGAGCCAGAATCCAACACAAGCACGAGGCTCTTGAAGGAGCTGGCAATGACGCTATTGCTGCAAGACCACAGAGTGATCAGAAATAAGTGCAAGATAAGCCCCCCCACCCACACACACACACACACACACTCTCGTGGTTTACAGCGAGATGTAGGACATTTAGAAATGTCCTTAATGCCAGGTAAACCTTTAACAGATGTGCTGTCTTAGATTGACCTTCTCTTCTTTTGTTTAACATGAGCACTTGTTGTTTCTCCGACTTGGTTCTCCTACTGCCATCTGCCACGCTTGTTCCACTAGTTTAATCCACAATGCCCCTCACCTGGCCATGTCTGAGCACGGACTGTCATGGATTTAAATGTAACTCCTTAAATCAAAAGGCTAATAGATAATATTCCCCGTTCCGTATATTGCCGTTCATGCTTTTCTTGCTTACGTTCGCGTTTCCTCACCCACTCGAATGCAGATATATTCGGGTTTGCATCTCTCTGAACATTTTCCAGTAGTGCACCAGAGCACGTTGACCTCACTAGCATACTCTTCCTCCCGCCGGCAGGCAGTTTAAAGTTCCCAGCAATGAAACGTTTGGCTTCATGAGCTTAACAGGAATTGAAACGAGACCAGTTTTCTTTAGCGAGATGACTGGAAATTTGCTCAAGGCTTCTTTTCCGAATAAAGCAGCAAGAAAAACGGTATTAACCTTTCACTCAGAGCTTATTAAAAAAAAGTAGATTTGGCCCCAATTTAGATGTACATCATGAATTTTTTTTTTACGTCAAATGCAGGCAGGCTGTCAGGACTCATTTTGTTTTGCACTCAAGCATCAAGACTAATGAAGCTAACCAGTAAGGAAAGCGACCAGGTTAGCATTCCTCAGCGTGCATGTTAGTGTCATTAAAAACAGCTTTCTCTGGGCTGATAGTATTTGTGACAATATATTGCACAGACAAAGGGATCAGATGACGCACGACATTGACAGTTTGATTTCATGTTAAAAGTGATTAAAAATCCAACTGCTGAGAATGCGACATCGTAAACGTCGCCTGTCTCCTCCGATTTTGGCATCCGCAGGCAGCACGCAGGCAGCAGTCTCTTTTTTTGGGGGGCTGAGTCGTGGCCTATTCCTCCCCGTCACTAGGGGGCTCCACATTAAGACTACCACTCAGCCGGAAGGGCCGAAGACTATCACGTGTTTCCTCCGAACCGTGTGACGTCAGCCGACCGCATCTTTTCGAACTGCTTGCTCACACACCATTAGGGGCGGAGTAACACACTCGGAGGAAAGCACTAGCCGCTCCTTCCGCGTGCGCGAGCTCACAGACGCCCCTGATTGGCTGTAGAGCCGTGATTAATGTGGGAGCGCAAGTACCTCTCATCCCTCTCCCCTGAGAGAGCTCGGCCAATCAGCTCTCTCCGTGCCTCCGGCTGTGAGAGGAAAACAGCATCACCCGGGGTTCGAACCGGCGACCTCCGGATGATAGGCCGAGCACTTTACAGCATCCACGACATCACACTTAAGGCCTAGTTCACAGGGACACAGGGTGTTTTTTTTACAAACAGGTTTTTTCTGTGCGTTTTGATCTTCAGTGTGTTTTTGGTTACTGAAAAGGAACTTTTTGAAAAGATATTTTAAGACATTTTAAAACTCAGTGGTCAGTTTTGACGCGTAGAGGCTTAGGCCGTTTACTTTCGTACTAAAACTGAACAGCTAGTCGTATTCCTTTTAATATATGGATTTGTTTTAGATCGCTTTAAATAATTTATTTTAGAAAATGGCAGCGTTTCATAAAACGCGTATTAATTTCGTGTGATTAATTCAAATACAATTATTCCCCAGGCACACACTAATTAATGATTCAAAGCAGATCGATCGAGATTTGCATTAACGAGTCTCCTGTGCATGAATTCACAAGCTGTTATCACATATAAAGTTTTTTTTCTTCCTAGTTACTCTGCACTGTTTTTTTATCCATCCTGTATGTATTGGTTGCATGTACAGTAATTTTGTAGATGTCATGAATCATATCATGGATCAATATTTCAGCAGAATCTTTTCTTGAGTAATGTTTGTGCTGTATCTCTAGAGTTTTCTCTTTTTTACAAGAATGCTTTCTTTCTTTCTTTCTTTTTTTAGGTGTGATTCCAGATAAAGCCTGGCGTCCCCCTGTGCCGTTTTACGACTTTCTGGCCGTTATGGATGAAGAGGCACCGGGTTACGCGGCTCAGCAGCGCCCTAAAGGAAAACCTGCAGACAAAAAGGACGAGCGAGAAAAGGGGACACGACATGCTGGAAGAGCAACGACTCTCAAACCTCAAACGGCTCCTCATCACACTGAACTGTAGCCGTTTCATTTTGCTTTTGTATTATATATATATTTGTAAATTATTGTAGCTTTGTACAGAGGATAAGAGTCATTATCAGTCATTCCTGTCTTGCCTGATTTCTACTTGAAGCAAATAGCTCCGATACAGTACCACTGAGTTCCTGTAATTAGGAGTGTTTCACTGACTGAGTCACGATTGCTTTTCCATCTTCTTTACTTCGTGCTGTTCTGCTTCTGCCATTGAAAGTAACATAACAAACCTGGGATTAATTTCCTGCATTGTAAAAGTTGCCTCTTAGATCTTTTAGAATTTTCATCTGTGTTTTTTTCCCCTTTACAGATCCAAGTGTATGAAAAAGAAAAGTTTTTTTTATGGTAAATTGTTTACGCTTTTACTCTTGAAACATTAAAAGAGTGTCATGTACGATGGGAGGATCAGGACTATAGGGAGGATGCTTTAACACCTCAAAACCAAGTTTTTGCAGTTGACAGTGTGGGCAGAAGCATGCTGATGTGCATAATCACACGAGATCACGACGCCCTCAGGTAGCGGTCCTCTGTGTTTAGGCTTCAGCTGTAATGAGCACTGCTGATAGTTGAACTTTTTTCCTGATAATGTTCCAATACCGGCCCTTGAGAATCCCAGAAAACTGTAGGCGTTGGTGAATTTTCCAGATGGTTGACGTTTAAACCTTTTCTCGGTCGTCCTTATCCTTTCAAATACGTATATTTTCTCACCCCTAAAATCAAGTATTTGGAAAGAAATAGTACATATATTTATAAATTGTTTACAGCATCAGTATAGTACAGTGCAACTCTTGCTATTAAACCTAAACTTGACGTCAACTATGATTACATAGACAATCTATTCTTCAATCTAACTAAAATCATTTCAGTTGGAGACCTGAGCTGTTCACATGGACCAGGTGTTTTTTTTAAACTTTAACTTTCAGATAGCCTTTCAATTTTTTTATTTGATAAATCATGCCTTCTGGGTTATGATTGGTTAGAATAATTAAATTTCCCCTATAATTGCTTAGATCCTTTACTCCGTGTAAAATCTAAGCTTAACAAAGATTTGCATAGGTAAATATATTTAGTTTTATATATTTTATATTTAATGTTACATCCAGATTCTTTAAAAAAAAAAAAAAAAAATTTATGAAATAAAGGTTCATGTTCCATAAATACAAGTCAAACAAGGACTTAAATTCGTGCTAAAATTTCTGGTGAATGAAAGCATAAAACCGATCGTCGTTTAGAGAGGACTTCAAGCACAGTACAGTGATGAGACTCTTAGCCGCGGTATCACATGTGAACGTGCATGAAAACGTGCAAGCATTTTAAAGAAGGCCGTACGTCCGTGAATGACTATCTCTGCTGTTGCTGAACATTCAGCAAGTGGAACGCCTGATCCTTGAAAATTGATGGATTTCTCGTCTTCACCTTGGGGAAGAAAGAGATGCATCTGTCTGTGTCAACTGTACACACAATCATCCACTAACACCACATGTACATTGCAGGAACTCGGCTGAGAGTTATTGCCACATCCCCCGTACAGTCCTGACCTCGCTCCAAGCAATTTAAGGAGTTCCTGAGAGGCTGGCGTTTCCAATGTGAAGCAGGCCGTCTGATCATGGCTCCAGCCTACTGAGAATGAGAACTAACCTAATGAGAACTTTCTACCTCCATGGTGTCCAAGCACTAGTGACACGCTGGGATAAGTGCATAGTGTTCTGTTATTCTGGACAATTAAGTGTCTTGCTTTGATGTTTAATGTTTAATGATAAATATGATAAATTAGATCCTTTAGTAAAGGCTTCAAGAGATGTACTGTAGGTGTAATTTGCGACTTATAGCTTCTTTTTTGTATTCTTCTGAATTAATTTCATAAACTCTATATAAAATATGTTGTATATATAAACTCTCTATAAAATGACAGAGATGTCCATCCACATAACCAAAATCCTCTTTAACCACCACTGAGTTTATCAGAGAGGAGCTGTCCTTCGGGGGGTGAAGGGTGAGAAACACCAACATTGTAATCCAGATGGCAATAAAACCACAGAAGAGCAGCTGTAAAGGATAGAATTACTCCATGGAGTCCAAATACCATCCAAACCAAGCTAAATATGGGCATGATTATTAGTCAACAGCAATAAAAAAATAAAACAGTTTGAACTGAACAAACAGTAATGTTCTGTAAGATAATATTACAAAACATTAGTATTTGTCTTTTTAAGATGAGTCAGGACCCCCATCCATGTCCCTGTCACGCTATACTGTCTGTCCTCAAACACACTCACCAGTTGTACTGTATCTTTGCCATCAGAAGGGAAGTGTATGATCATTCTTATCTTTTTATAACGGAAATTTACCAAAATATGAATTCTTAACGGAATGATAACATGTTTCTTCAGCAAGTAGTGTTCAAGCTGAGACTAGTGTGTCAGGTGTGGGATCTCGCAGGACATAACTAAAAAGTTGCTCATTGCTTTATATGCTGCCTGCCTTAAAAAAATAAAAGGATTATTTCAGAAGGGTCATATTATTGGGCTGGAAAAAATGTGATTGGGCAAAAATCATGGATGGAATGAAATGATTACTGAAAGAATTTCCATACACACACACACACACACACACACACACAGTATGATGAAAACTCACAGGATTGGGACTAAACAGCTGCGTGTCCATAAGAAAACCACTTAAAGACTGGACTTTGGAGCGATGGAAACAGGTCATGTGACCTGATGGATCCAGACTGACCCTATTCCAGAGTGATGGGTGGGTCAGGGTAAGAAGGGAAGCACATGAAGCGATGCTTGTTCGCAGTAGGTGTAAAATTAATTGAATGAAACCTTTAAGTGGCCAGACCGGGCCTGTTCAGTGTTGCTTGGACTTAAATTAGACTACTAGTTTAATTTTCAACTGACAAAAATTAGAAAGTTAGAAGTTAGAAAGCATTATTTAGGTATTTAATTATAAACAAAAACAACTGAACAAGCAGGGTTAAAATTTTTTTGAGATAATTTATGGACTTGGGTGATGGCAAAAACTCTTAGACCATATGCACACCATGTTTACACCCAATACGGATACTGATATGGATATTTAAAACGCTGTATAGTTACACATAATGGCCTAAACTGCCTAACTACTGTATACATCCAGTTAAAAAATTAGATGATCTGCTGTTTTGACCTCTAACAACAGGAGACAAACGAAAAAACAAAAACAGTTAGCAGCTAACATTCACCAAATCATCTACTAATCATTTACCAAGTCTTCTATATAAAAAAAACACATGGATGTAATAATATAGATGCAATTTGCGAAATTTTAATTAGTTAAAAAGAATCTTGGAGCTTATTTCATCACAAAGCCGGTCACCAAAAACAAGCCCCACATGGTCTGCGTAAAGATTCCTATGATAACTAAAGACGGTTCCGTTTAATAACCACAAAGATGGTTTAACTTGCATTGCTGCAAACAGTTTTACTTATGACATCAATCGCTCAAATAGTTTCCATGAACAGTGTTGTAACCTCAACAAAGTGGACTTCATATAAACTTGAACACATTTCCTGTCATGCAGTTGCACTTTTGAGCTCAGAGCACACAATTATAGAAGTGACTTATTTATGGTCGCGCTATCTGGTACCACACAGATTAGTGGTCGTTCCCCTTTTGAGTCTGGTTCCTCTCAAAGCTTTCTTAATCGTGTCATATCAGGGAGTTTATCCTTACCGCCTCTGGCTTGCTCATTAGCAGTAAACTTTTTTATTTCTTTTTAATTTTTATTCCTGTAATACAACTTTGCCGCAATGTCCATTGGTAAAATAAAATTTCATTTCATTTCATTGTAAGCTTCAGGATAGGGGAGGGAGGAGGGAAACCGCCCATCGGGTGTGTTTGAACTTTATCATAGTGCATATGCATTGACTTTATCTAACAAATTACACAAAAGTCAAATGTACTCCACCCACAAATCCACCGTAAACCACCAATACCACTTACAGCTTTAAGTGTCACGCAGACATCAGGTGTCGAAACCTAAAGTGTCACGTAGACCACTGTGTCAAAATTCACCTGCCCACCGCCCAAGTCTCTAGCTACATCTTGGTTTTCACACACAACACACCCAAAAAAGAAAGTGCTCTAGCATACAACCTGGCCTCTTGTTGAGAAAATAGGAAAATAGGTGTTACAAGTTGCAGAGCAACAAAATGATTGTTGCACGATGTTACTATTGTTTTTTGTATCACAATTTGTCTGTAAAAAAAGAAAGTGTTTTTAACGTGTAATCTGTGGAGTTGAAGAAAATAAGAGTGTTGAAGTTGATTTACAAAGAATAATTGCACAATGATACTTACAGTAATACAAACTGCTGGGTGGGTTACATGAACTTTAGGTCTGTGTGTGTGTTTGTGTGTGTGTGTGTGTGCACGTACATTTCTGTTGACAGCTGCGGTGATTGTGTTGGAATAGCAACTGAAACTTGTGACAGAAACACGTATGTGTGAAGGATAAGGCTAATTAAAGTAAGTGTGCAGTCATCGGGGAGCTTCAGTTATAAAGTTCAGGGGAAAAGACCTTCTCCTCTGCTGCTGATGGATGTCTAATACAAAACTGTTCTGTTGTCAAATATCATTGTTTCAAGGTACTACAACTGAAACGACATGAGCCTGACAATTTTTTTTCATGGGACTTTGGGCTTTATAAATGATTCTTAAATTGATGCTTCGTTGTATTATTGTAACACAGCAGATTTCCCATCAGGAGGATATAAGGACAGCTTCATCTAAGCGACACATTTACATTTACATTTAGGCATTTGGCAGACGCTCTCATCCAGAGCAACTTACAAAAAGTGCTTTAAAGTTTACATAATTGGATACATACTTACACTGGGTTAACTAGGTTAATAACTTAGTGCCATTAGTTCAACACAACTAAGAAGAGTTTTTTTTTTGTTTTGTTTTTTTTCCGGGGGCGGTTAGTCCAAGTACTGGAGAAACAGATGAGTCTTAAGTCGTCGTTTAAAGATAGTCAAAGTCTCTGATGTACGGACATCTAGAGGAAGTTCATTCCACCACCTAGGTGCCAGAACAGAAAAGAGCCTGAATGAATGCCGCCCTCGATCCCTGAAAGATGGTGGGATGAGGCGAGCAGTGCTGGAGGATCGGAGGGAACGTGGTGCAGTGCGTGGTGTAATTAGCGCAGAGAGGTAAGTGGGTGCTGGGCCATTTTTAGCTTTGTAGGCAAGCATCAGTGTTTTGAATTTGATGCGGGCAGCTACAGGAAGCCAGTGCAGGGAGCGGAGGAGTGGTGTGGTGTGGGAGAACTTGGGGAGGTTAAAAACGAGACGTGCTGCTGCATTCTGGATCAGTTGCAGAGGACGAATCGTGGACAGAGGCAGGCCTGCCAGGAGTGAGTTGCAGTAGTCTAGTCTTGAAATAACAAGGGACTGAACAAGCACCTGAGTAGCCTGTGAAGAAAGAAATGGGCGAATTCTTCTGATATTGTAAAGAAGAAATCGACAAGAGCGAGTAAGGTTAGTGATGTGTGGGGAAAATGACAAATGATTGTCCACGGTTACCCCAAGATTGCGGGCGGTGGCTGAAGGAGTGATTTGGTTGTTGTCCATGGATATCACAAGGTCTTGACCTGGAGATGAGTCACAAGGGATAAACAACAGTTCGGTTTTACTGAGATTGAGCTTCAGCTGATGAGCAGCCATCCGAAATGAGATGTCTGCCAGACATGCTGAGATCCGGGTGGAAACCTGAGTGTCAGAGGGAGTAAAGGAGAGAACAAGTTGGGTGTCGTCTGCATAACAGTGGTATGAGAATCCATGCGATGATATGACCTTACCAAGAGACCGGGTATAGAGGGAGAACAGAAGAGGACCAAGTACTGAGCCCTGCGGGACACCAGTAGAGAGTCTACGTGGGGCAGATGTAGATCCCCTCCATGTTACCTCATGACACCACTTCAATCAGGCGAAACGCACAACAACTGGCTGTGTATCTATATACAGGAGGGAAAGCGGGAGGAAACAAAGACTGAAAGAAAGAAAAACAAAACAAAAAAGGAAGACAAAAAGAACAAAGAAAGAAAGAAAGAAACAAACAAAAAGAAAAGAAACTAAAAAGAAAGGAAAAAGAAAAGAAAGAAAACAGAACGAGAGAGAGAAAAAGAAAGAAAGAAAACAGAACGAGAGAGAGAAAAAGAAAGAAAGAAAACAGAATGAGAGAGAGAAAAAGAAAGAAAACAGAACGAGAGAGAGAAAAAGAAAGAAATAATGAACAGAACAATGAAAGAAGAATTCACCATATAATAAAAGAAAAAAAACATAAGAATAAAGAAAGAAAGAAAAAAAGACAGAAAAAACAACATTAAATAAAAAAAGACAAAAACAAAGAAAATAGAAAGATAAACAGAAGAAAGTAAGTAAGAACAGACAATAAAGCAAAATAGACCTTATAAATAAAGAAAAAACAAAAAATAAGAAAAAGAAAGAATAGGAACAGAACATAAAGAAAAATAGACCACAGAAAGAAACAAAACATAAGAAAGAGAAAATGCAAAGCAACACAAGAAAAAAAGAGAGAAAGAAAGAAAGAAAGAAAGAAAATAAGAGGTGTTTAATTTACGATAATAGGTGTGTAAAAAACATATTTATGGTTGTGTAATATAATTTTGCCTATATTCTGGAGAGTTCCACAGATTTTGGTTGGGATTTTACACACAGTATATACACGCACTCCCGTAATCATGATCACCATCTCACCATCCCCTTTCCATGGGCCTCTTCCTACACTTCCCTCTGCGATATTACATCCTGCGCCGTCCGCCTCATAACGATAATAAGGAAAAGTTTAAGATATAATGCCAACTGCAACACATCTTGCATTCTGTCATCACTCCAGTATACACCTTTAGTGGTTTAGTCCAGTGAGGATCTGGAAAAAGAGCTGTAAGTTAAATCGTGCAAAAGCGCTTAAAGGACAAGAAGATACTATGTGCAGTTTTGCTGGTAATGTGATCACTAGCTAAAGGGTTGCTGTTCATAGTCCCTTTTAAGAGTTGTCCCGAGGGACTCCAATAAAAGGATTAGATTGCACTTTGGGCTCTTAGGAGGAGTGTAACAGACAAAAGTGCCTTGCTTTCTTCAGGAAAAGCTGTGGACGTTTTCATGAGCCCCAAGCAACTCATGAAAACTGATCACAATATAAGGTCTTGGGTATAGACAGGGATTTTCAACTGTTTAGCATTTCCAGTAGAAAAGCTAGTTCTTTAGGAACTTATAAGTTCAGAAGTATCTCTTTAGCACTGTTGGAGAGCAGTCCCCCACCTTATCGTCACTCCAAAGGGTCCAACCTAAGTAAACACTGGAAATCCAACAAAAGGAATTCATCAACTAGAGCAAGGATCAGTGGAAGCCAGGTCTTTGTAGGGCCACAAGCAGAACTCTAGTGTGAGAGCTGATCTCCGTGGAATATGGAGCCAATTAGCAGTAGATCCAAACAGTAGCAAGTGAGGCCAGTCAGTGCATTCAGTCAGTTTGGATGAAGATAAACCTCTCCAAGACGTGTTGTGTTGTGTGTGTGTGTGTGTGTGCGTGTGCACTGTCTTGCACCGTGCCGTCCCAGACGTTACGTTGCAAGGTTAACCATGTGTGGGCAAACCAGTGGAGTTTTTATATATTACGCATGTGCTGAATTGTCTTCAGTGGACCTTTAATGAAAAAATGTGAATGAGTTGATGTTGGGCAGAAACCCAATGTTCAAGTATGACATCCCTCCAGAGCCAGTTTGGCCACCAAGGCAAGCTCATTGTAAAGGCATGTAGTTTTGGTAATGTGATAACATGCAAAAGGGAGCCATTTGGCCACCAACAGCAAGCTTAATGCTAAGTTTTTTTTCAAGATTTTTGATGATGTGATCATGATCAAAAGCAAAAATCTTTTGTAGTTCCTTCTAAAGAGTGTTTCTTTATTTATACACTTCACATATCCCAGCTTGGAAGTTGAGGTCAGAGCACAGGGTCAACCATGATACAGCACCCCTGTGTAAAAGCCTTGCTCAAGGGACCAACAATGGCAGCCTGGGGAAGCTGAAGACTGAACTGCCAACCCCTGATCATTAACCCAGAGTTTTAACCTGCTGAGATCCCCCTGCCCTTTAACAATATTAGATTCCATTCTGGGCTCTTGGGCAGAGTATAAGAGAAAGGCTGTGGATAGGCTTACAAACACCAAATACAACATGACTAATAATCACCACATATGTCATTATTACATCACCACATACAGTATGTCACACCGACACAGTGTTGTCCAAATCGACCATAGAATTCAAAGACAGACTTGAGTTTCAACTGGCTGATGTTTTTCTACTGCTAACTTTGGCTCCACACACCTCCTTCGCTGCTGTGGTCCCACACCGACCCCTCCGCTATTTATTGCAGAACAAATAGATTGTGACTTCCAAGCAGAAACGTTGCTCAAGAAAATCTTTGTGCCTCTTTGAATTTAGTAATCACATCCAACAGCCTCAACAATGAACAGAGAAATCCAAGATCGTGTCAATGTTGCACAGCAACTCATACGCCGTGGTCCAAAATCGCAGCACCTCTGTCTGTTACTAAATAAGGGTAAACCTTCACTAAAGCAACACATGCTTCAAAATCTAATCAAATAACAAATCCAAATCCATGTCAAATCAGTTTGGTACAGAAATCACAAATGTGCATGAAATATAAAATAATGAATAGTAATGTTGTGTAACATTAATGTAAAGTGAACAAGGGGTCGATTATTATGTGTATTACTTTATGTGTATAATTTTAACCTGTACATAATTAAATACAAAGTAATAAAGGTTTATATCCACAGCACTTCTGGTGCCTGTACCAGTAGGGTTTCATTTCATTTTTTTTGTCCCTTAGCTGCTTTCATACAGTAGTCCTAATCCTGATCTTCTGTCGCTTAGATACTAAGTCCATTTTTATGAAGATATTATTACAGAATACCATTTAACCACCACAACGGTCCTAAATCCCAATAACATGGCTATGAGTTGTTGTTGTTTTTTCATATTATTTTAGCCCCAAACAAATAGCAATGCACCTTTCCTGTAACAGCTTATTAAAATCATGTGCATGGAAAAGTTGATCAGTTGCTATTCATTAGAAAGCACCTGCTGGAGGCACAACTAATAAAATGAATATAATCAGGGAAATATTGTTCTATTTAAATATCACAAAATGGATTTTAAGCCTTGATGGCAAAACACACACTCTCTCTCTCTCTCTCTCTCTGTCGGTCCCTCAGCCCCCACTCTCTCTCTCTCTGAGCAAACACACAACAACCCCTAATGGATGGAGATTAAGCAGTCAAACCTTAAATGGAACATTAGAAAGAGTGACACTGCACGAGCCACAGTTAAATCGTCTACTTCGCAGAAACTCTTTTGATGTGGCTTCATGGCCCAGCTGTGATGCCTTGTGCAAATGTCAAGGCAGAAGAAAAACTTCACTTTAGGGTGAATGTTACAGTTTGGTGAAGAGCGTGAGTAATATAAGACCTTGACAGTAGGAGGTGGTACTGACACTAGTGATGGATTGTTGGATAGAAAACCTTATCTGTAAATCTGTGAACACATCACTTACGGTTTTTCAAGCCCACGCTTGTGTTTTCCCACACTGCTGAAACCCTAATGCTGTGACTTACTGGAAATGGGGTGATTTATTTTTAATAAAAAGTGCATTTTTAGTATTTGGGCTCCTTTTTTAGAAGGTTCATACTGTATATATAATATATAATTAGAATGAAGATAGCATATGTTTAAAAATACTCTAAAATAATATCTATAGTTGAATTCTGTTGAAGTGTTGCCTCTTGAAAGTGTGTGATGAGAAACAGATCTGGTTTGTAAAAGCTGCTTGAAAATTTTTGTTTTCCCGGGTTACTAAGTGACCAGAGTGTGTTAATGGCCGTATCCTAAAAGCGTACATTACTACTGTAATGACATGATCGTGATTGCCACTTAGCTGAATCCACAGTCGGACTTTATGGATTAGTAAGAAGCCTCTGTAACAAAGTGGGTTAAAGCGAGTTCTTTACACATGTTAAAACTCCAAAATGGATATTTATTATGATTTATTATTTTTTGATGATTTATTTATTAGATTTGTAGACCTGCGCTTCTTCATTTTCTTCTTCTTTATCTGTCTAATAGCAACCCTGCAAGCCCAAGCAACCCTGTCACATCATGCCGCTGCCACCTCTGCTGCTGCCACCACCGTACTTCCACATGGGTCTGTTTTAGTGATGGTAATGATTTGTCCTTTTTGAACGAGTCTTTAACGTGACTCAGAAGAACGGGTAGTCTTAGAGAGTAATTCGTTTATTTTCTACTGGGCGCGCATGCGCAAAGCATCGCAAAACCTCTGTAGGTTATGTACAGGAAACAGAAATGAGTAGTTAACTTTGAGTCTTTTGACCGTATTACGATTACGCTATGCAGTCCAATAGATTTAAAAGAACAAATGACTCGGACCTGAAGCCTTATGAGAGAACCGCCCAATTCTGTTTCCTCTGTAGCGCACTGCGTAGCGTCTATGAGAGTCATGTGACAAAGGAACAAACAATTTAGACCAAAAGATATGAGAGGAGAGCTGGTCATTCTGTTTATGTCATTAGCTGCATTGTAATATTTTTATTACTGGAACTATGGCCAAAATTTAGACAAAAGTAGACATGCTGGAAGTCTGTTTGTTGAAAATGTAACATTTTTTTTAATTCTGATCAAAAGAACAAAATTCATCAAATGACTCAAAAAAAGATTCGTTCGTTTTGATGAACGAGATTCAAAGAACTGAGTCACTAAGATGATCCAAACTTCCCATCTCTTGCTTCTTAGCAAGCTTTTAGATTTTTGCCACTAGTTTTGCAGTATTGTAGGCATGTTCAGATGTTTTTTTTTTTATAATAATAAAATAAATATTTCCTCTCATACCATTCTCTTGTCGCCCCTGATCTCTTGCCACCCCTGTGCCCACAGCAGCTGACTTCTTCTTCTCTGCTATGCACGGGGAATTGGAAACAGCATGAAAGAATAAGGATGTTTTATTCAGTGTTGCCGACTCCTCAGTAAAGAAAGTAGCCACTGGCTGTCCTAAAAGTCACTAGAAGTCGCTAAATGATGTCATCGCATAATTTACATAATGGCATGGCAAAAAGTAAGTAGGTAAAAACACCCTAAATATATTTAGAATTATACAAATGAACTTTTTTTCTGTCAAACATCCTTCTTATATACAAATTTTTTTATTTTCTTTCTTTATTTTTAATTAAAGCACTCAAAATAGAATAAAAAAGAGCAATGATATGCAAGTGCCAAAACAAATCTCAGTTAGTTTAACACAGTGCCTGTAGTAAGGTTTTTATTATTATTATTATTATTATTATTATTATTATTATTATTTATGTAATAAATAATTTATGTAAATTCGCAATTATGTACAATTTATGTATTCATGTACAATTTATGTAATAAATTCAATGAAATAAGATAGAATTAAAAAAAATAATAGAACAAGCTAGTGTTAGAGGCCTGTTTTGCTTCTGTTAATTGTATAATAACGAAAAAGAAAATAAATAGAAAGAATACAAAAGAAACATAGAAGCAAGTGTTTTTTTTTAAGAACTAGTTTATTAATTAATAAACTAATGTCACAAAAGAGACTTTCTGGCAGAGTTATTATTATTATTTTTTTTATTTTTTATTTATATGTATTCAGATATACGGACACATCAAAGTCTCCAAAAGTCTCCAATAACACCAGAAAAAGTCGCTACATTTGTCGCTAGCCGCTTTTTATATGTATCGCTAGAGGGGTCTAAATACTCGCTCAAAATAGCGACAAAGTCACTAAGTTGGCAACACTGGTTATATTTGTTTAAATTGTATTCTCCAGAGTTGACAAGGGGGAATATGTCTCCAATGTCTCTAAGGATTTTCCTTCTGCGGTAATTCCTCTGTAGCATTTGTATACAATTTATTCCAGAATACACCAACACTTATTATGTATTTTTCAGTGGTACTCCTAAAAAACCCCAAAGAGAGCTTTAAATTTAACCCGACTGAATGTAGGGACGAGGATTCTGTGGGACACCGCTCTAGTTACCAAGTCCTTTTATTCTAGACATTACTATATCACATGTATAATGGTTTGTTCGGCTCTCTTGTGTTAGGACATCATCAGTTCAGTTTAGTGATTTAACTCAACACTAAACAGGGGATGTTTAAATCTTACCTCTCTTGCCGTTGGATTTTATGATGGGGATGCAAGTAAGGTTTTCTTCTGCTGACTCTTCCATGAAGTTCTTGTGGAACGGTGCACCACCACTCCTGAGTCTGCTAAATCTTCCTGCAGGTTTTTTGCAGTCAA
This sequence comes from Clarias gariepinus, assembly GCF_024256425.1. Taxonomy (NCBI): domain Eukaryota; kingdom Metazoa; phylum Chordata; class Actinopteri; order Siluriformes; family Clariidae; genus Clarias; species Clarias gariepinus. The sequence goes on from NC_071112.1 coordinate 31,003,200, forward strand.
ATGGGGGTTTTGATTTGTCTTTCTGACCAGATAATGAGAAGTTCTCTCCGAGAGTTTTCTTGGTCTTCCAGATCTCATCTTGACCTTCACAGTTCCCCTGAACTGCCATCTCTTAATTACATTTCTCACTGTGGAAACTGCAAGCAGACAACGCTTTGCTATCTTTTTGTAGCCTTCTCCCGCATTGTGGCCATCAATAACTTTCATTTTCAGAGTCTTACACAGCTGCTTAGAGAAGCCCATGGTTGTTGAGTGTTTGTAAGTGTGTGCAAAAGGTTTAAAGAGTCAAAGTATTTGTAAAGCTTTTAAAATTGGCATTTACGAAAGACATCAGATCTAATGAGCTGATTAAGGTCTGAAACCTTGTAAAAAGAATCGGAGACTCTGGAACTATTAGGGTGCCCAAACTTTTGCACAGTGCCATAATAATGTTTTTATTTTTTATTTTTGTTCAATTTATGGCATAATTCAATTCAATTCAATTTTATTTATATAGCGCTTTTAACAATGGTCATTGTCTCAAAGCAGCTTCACAAAAATGAAAGAATTTTTTAGAAAATAAAATATTAGGAAGTGTGTATGTGTGAGAAAAATGTGTCTAGATAATAATGAGATGAATGAATGATGAATGAAATGTCTCTGATGAGCAAGCCAAGGGTGACGGCTTCGGTGGCAAGGAAAAACTCCCTGAGATGGCAATAGGAAGAAACCTTGAGAGGAACCAGACTCAACAGGGAACCCATCCTCATCTGGGTGATAACAGATAGAAATAACATCATGTGTGTTGTGCAGGTGAAAGTTCAATATAACAGAAGTTATTTAAATTAACATGAAGTCCAGTTCAGCACAGGGAGTCAGTAGGTAAAGGGGGAAGATGGGATCTGAAACACTGGGAGCACAGGAGCAGGATGTGTAGCTCCAACCACCATAAAGCAGAATCCAGCTGGAGCTGGTCCTTCTCTGGATGCCTCAGGATCCTCGCAGGGTTGGCCTTTGTCTACAGAAGCTGGTACAATCTCCAGATGCCTCGGGATGGGTAGAAAAGTACAGAACAGATGGAGAGAATTAGCGTAGTTGCCGTTCAGGATAGATGTACTGGAGTATGAGGTTATGGGATGAGTTAAGCCAGATTAAAGAGATGTGTCTTGCGTCTACTTTTAAACTGGGAAACTGTGTCTGAGCCCCGAACACTGTCTGGAAGGCTATTCCAAAGCTTTGGAGCTAAATATGAAAAAGCCCTACCCCCTTTTGTAGATTTTAAAATTCTGGGAACTACCAGAAGTCCGGAGTTTTGTGATCTTAAGAAGCGTGGTGGATTATAGCGCATCAGAAGACTGGTTAGGTATGTGGGAGCTAAAACATTTAAGGCCTTGTATGTAAGTGTCACGACACGTCAAGCCACAGCCCCGTCATGATCACCTGAGAACTTCCATTCCATTCCTCCAACCACCTCTTATCTCTTACCGCCTCACTCTCCGCTCTCCACACACCTGTTCACTATCAGTCATCACCCATCATACCTATTTAAACCATGCCATGACACCACCATGTCGCCAGATTATTGTGTGCCTTTTGATAGCCCAATTCTCCAGCGTTAATTCTATGTCCTGACTACCTGCTACCGACCACGCTTTGTCTTTTTCTCGACCCCGTCCTTGTCTCACGTTTGGATTCCACGCTCACAGACTTTTGTTATCGACCTTTGGATTTTCTACAACGACTACGAATTCGGATCACGGACTTTTTCTTGTCTCTCTGGCTCTGAACCTCGCTCGCCTTCGACCACGAATAAGCTTCTGAAACCCGCCACCAACCTGTGCGACATTTCCATCCTCGCGCCGGCTTTCCACGTCTCTGCAACACTGCGCGAGTCGCGCTGCACACACAACTTCCCCGCCGGCTCTTTGCACTTCCGCATTCCTGCTCAGGACACACAAGGCGCGCTCGCCGACTCGCGGCGCTTCAGCATTCTTCCCAGGCCTGCGTCGCACACGGAGCTCTCACGCGCGCTTCCGCATTCCACCGCGACTCTCCGCTCACGCCACAGCACGGGGCTTAACCCGCGCCTACTCCTTAATCAACTCGGCCGGCTCAGTCTGCCCCACACAAGCGCTATCACGAACATATCTGTCACTCGGAATCACCGGCCTAATTCTGCACTTGGATCCATCACGCCCTCTAGCGCCCCGTGACAGAATAATCTGGCCAAAAGGAATGGATCCAGCAGAGGCTGCCCGCCTGAGGGGGGCATTAGAGAGCCGGAAATCATACAGATCTCTAATACGCTTCAAACTATCACTGAAACCTTGCAAGCTCTTTCTGCTCAGATTCAGAATCAGCCACCTCCTGCACCCACTCTGCCACCCCCACCCCCGGTGGTCTCTCCTGTCCATGAGCCACGCCTCCCTGCTCCGCCTACCTATGACGGGAATCCAGCCACATGTCGCTCTTTTCTGTCCCAATGCTCTCTCGTTTTGGAACTGCAAGCCACGTCATTTCCCACAGAGCGTGCTAAGGTCGCCTACATCATCACCCTCCTCTCTGGAAAAGCAAGAGAGTGGGGAACGGCACTGTGGGATGCCCAAGTTCCGTGTTGCTTTACTTATAGAACTTTTACTGAGGAAATGAGGAGGGTTTTTGATCGTTCCTTCACAGGACATCAGGCTGCGAACCAAATACTTCAGTTACGCCAGGGAGCGCGTTCTGTCTCTGACTATGCCATTGATTTCCGGACTTTGGCTCCCTCTTGTGACTGGGACGAAAAAGCTCTTTTTGACTGCTTCATCCATGGGCTTTCAGACTCAGTTAAAGACGAGCTCGCTGCTCGTGAACTCCCCTCAGATCTGCAGGGACTCATTGATCTAGAAACACGTATTGACGCCCGCAAGCGGGTTCGCCGATCTGAGCGGCAGTCCTGTCACACACCATGCACCCCTGCACTGGCCTTAGTCACTCCCGAGTCACCCCTGAACCCATGCAAATAGGCCGCGCCCGCATCTTACCCAAGGAACGCCAGCGCCGCCGAGACGACGGCGCCTGCTTCTATTGCGGCCAGACCGGCCACGCTGTACGATCCTGCCCACTAAAAGGTCAGGCCCCCCTGTAATTCTGGGGATGCAGGAGGGGCCAGCTTCCCGTTCGTCCCCGGACCAGCGATCATGTTTTTCAGTGACCTTGACCCATGGTGACAGATCCTATGCCACTTATGCTCTAGTGGACTCCGGGGCGGACCAGAACTTAATTTCCTCCTCCATTGTCTCAGAGTTTCGAATTCCTCTCTCACCCCTACACCAACCTTTTACTGTTCAGGCCCTTGATGGTAGTAGTCTAACTCCCATTACTCATTGCACCGTCCCCATTACCCTACAGTTCTCAGGCAATCACGTTGAAACCATTACATTTCTAATCATTCAGAACGCTCATGCACCCATTGTGCTGGGGCTCCCTTGGCTAAGGTTACATAACCCCCACATTGATTGGATAAGAAGGAGCATCCTTGATTGGAGCCCCACCTGTCTCTCCTCATGTTTACACTCAGCTCTCACGAGCCGGACCACGCCTTCATCACGAGAGGAGATCCCCGATTTAACCAAGGTCCCGCCTGAGAATCACGACCTGCAACAAGTGTTCAGCAAATCACGGGCCGTATCCTTACCACCTCACCGCCCCTATGACTGTGCGATTGACCTCCTTCCCGGCACCGCCCCACCCAAGGGGCGACTCTACTCCCTTTCTCGGCCAGAAAAAGAGGCCATGGAACAGTACATTAATGAATCGCTTACTGCAGGGATTATCCGCCCATCATCCTCACCGGCGGGGGCGGGATTCTTCTTCGTTGAAAAGAAGGACAAGTCCCTCAGGCCCTGTATTGATTATAGAGGTTTAAATGAGGTCACGATAAGGAACCGCTACCCTCTCCCACTGATGTCATCTGCCTTCGAACTCCTCCAGGATGCCCGTGTCTTCACCAAACTAGATTTACGGAACGCCTATCACCTTGTCAGGATACGGGAAGGCGATGAGTGGAAGACTGCCTTCAACACACCCACAGGCCATTACGAATATCTTGTTGTTCCATTTGGTTTGACCAATGCACCGGCAGTGTTCCAGGCCCTCATCAATGACGTTCTTAGGGATTTCCTCAATGTTTTTGTCTTTGCGTATCTGGATGATATCTTAATTTTTTCACGCTCTATAAAAGAACACAAATGTCACGTACGCCAGGTCCTGCAACGGCTGTTAGAAAATAAGCTGTACGTCAAAGCAGAGAAATGTGAGTTCCATTGTACCTCCACCTCCTTTCTGGGTTACTTCATCTCCCCGGCAGGCATCCAGATGGACCCCACCAAAGTCAAGGCGGTCACCGACTGGCCATCACCATCCTCAAGACGCGAACTCCAACGGTTCTTGGGGTTCGCTAACTTCTATCGTCGCTTCATTCGAAGTTATAGCTCAGTGGCGACCCCACTTACTGCACTCACCTCATCAAAGACTCCGTTCCGATGGAACTCACTGGCCGAAAGGGCCTTCAAGGAACTTAAGCGGCGCTTCACCACGGCCCCAGTTCTCATTTTTCCAGACCCTTCCCTCCAGTTTGTCGTGGAGGTAGACGCATCCGAGACAGGAGTAGGGGCTGTCCTTTCACAAAGAGCTTTGGAGGATAACAAGCTTCATCCCTGCTGCTTTTTCTCCCGCCGCCTTACACCACCTGAACGGAACTATGGCATTGGGGATCGTGAACTTTTGGCGGTCAAACTGGCCCTCGAGGAGTGGAGACATTGGTTGGAGGGAGCAAAACACCCCTTCCTGGTCTGGACCAACCATCGGAACCTTGAATATTTAAAGACAGCGAAGAGACTGAATTCACGCCAGGCACGATGGTCGCTGTTCTTCTCCCGCTTTCAGTTTACGTTGTCGTATCGCCCGGGTTCCAAGAACGTCAAGCCCGATGCCCTCTCCCGACAGTTTTCCACTCCCCAGGACATGACTATGCCGGAGACAATCATTCCCCCTCATTGCCTCGTGGCAGCGACCTGACTTGAGGTGGAGCACCTCGTCCAACATACCCTTGAACGAGAACCAGGCCCAAGCACTGTTCCCCCCAACAAACTCTTTGTTCCCATTTCTGTGCGCCCCCAGGTCTTGGACTGGGCCCATAGTTCCAGATTGGCGTGCCATCCCGGGGTGACACGCACCCTTTTCCTCCTACACCAACGCTTCTGGTGGCCCACCATCAGGGAAGACGTCAAGAGCTTTGTGGCGTCCTGCGACAGCTGTTCCAGGAATAAGAGTTCTAACCGACCACCTGAGGGTCTACTTAGACCTCTCCCCGTTCCCCACCGCCCCTGGTCCCACATATCCATTGATTTTGTCACGGGACTACCACCGTCACAGAATAACACCTGCATCCTAACTATCGTGGATCGTTTTTCTAAGGCAGCTCATTTTATTCCACTACCCAAGCTTCCATCCGCCAAAGAAACGGCTGAACTCCTGGTTAACCACGTCTTTCGACTCCACGGACTCCCCATCGACATTGTCTCTGACAGGGGCCCCCAGTTCTCCGCCCGATTCTGGAAGGCTTTTTGCAACCTCATTGGTGCCACCCCCAGTCTCTCATCCGGTTTTCACCCCCAAACTAATGGCCAAACAGAACGGATGAACCAGGAACTAGAGAAATCGCTAAGGTGCATGTCCTCCCGGGACCCATCCTCCTGGAGCCGCTTCCTCCCCTGGGTGGAGTATGCCCACAACACACTCCCTACTTCCTCCACAGGCATGTCCCCTTTTCACTGCTGTCTGGGTTATCAACCACCCCTCTTTCCGGCCCAAGAAGAGGAGGTAGCTGTCCCATCAGCACTAACATTCATCCGTCGCTGCAAAAAGACATGGCAACGTGCCCGCAATCAGCTGCTACGCACTGTAAGCATGTTCCAGCGTCAGGCTAACCGTCACAGGTCGTCAGCACCCCGGTATCGCATCGGTCAAAGGGTCATGCTGTCCACACGTGATCTTCCCCTCAAGACCACTTCAAGAAAGCTCTCTTCAAGGTTTGTCGGCCCCTTTACAATCAACCTCATCATTAACCCATGCTCTGTCCGACTCTCTCTACCCCTCTCTATGCGTCAAATTAACCCGACCTTCCATGTGTCCCAGATTCGCCGCCTGGTCCCTTGCCCGCTATCCACACCCCCCCAGCCTCCCCCACCCCCCCGACTAATTGATGGGGGCGAAGCCTTTACGGTCCGCAGGCTTCTCAAGTCTCGCCGCCGCGGACGTGGCCTCCAGTACTTGGTAGACTGGGAGGGTTACGGCCCCGAAGAAAGAAGCTGGGTACCCGCTAGATTCATTCTAGATCGTTCTCTAACCACCAATTTCCACAGACTACACCCAGATGCACCCGCAAGAACGCCTGGAGGCGTTCATAGGGGGGAGGGTACTGTCACGACACGTCAAGCCACAGCCCCGTCATGATCACCTGAGAACTTCCATTCCATTCCTCCAACCACCTCTTATCTCTTACCGCCTCACTCTCCGCTCTCCACACACCTGTTCACTATCAGTCATCACCCATCATACCTATTTAAACCATGCCATGACACCACCATGTCGCCAGATTATTGTGTGCCTTTTGATAGCCCAATTCTCCAGCGTTAATTCTATGTCCTGACTACCTGCTACCGACCACGCTTTGTCTTTTTCTCGACCCCGTCCTTGTCTCACGTTTGGATTCCACGCTTACAGACTTTTGTTATCGACCTTTGGATTTTCTACAACAACTACGAATTCGGATCACGGACTTTTTCTTGTCTCTCTGGCTCTGAACCTCGCTCGCCTTCGACCACGAATAAGCTTCTGAAACCCGCCACCAACCTGTGCGACATTTCCATCCTCGCGCCGGCTTTCCACGTCTCTGCAACACTGCGCGAGTCGCGCTGCACACACAACTTCCCCGCCGGCTCTTTGCACTTCCGCATTCCTGCTCAGGACACACAAGGCGCGCTCGCCGACTCGCGGCGCTTCAGCATTCTTCCCAGGCCTGCGTCGCACACGGAGCTCTCACGCGCGCTTCCGCATTCCACCGCGACTCTCCGCTCACGCCACAGCACGGGGCTTAACCCGCGCCTACTCCTTAATCAACTCGGCCGGCTCAGTCTGCCCCACACAAGCGCTATCACGAACATATCTGTCACTCGGAATCACCGGCCTAATTCTGCACTTGGATCCATCACGCCCTCTAGCGCCCCTTGACAGTAAGTAATACTATTTTGTAATTAATTCTAAACTGAACAGGTAGCCAGTGCAGTGATGATAATAATTGGGTTATATGATCATATTTTCTGGATCTAGTGAGAACCTTGGCGGCTGCATTTTGGACTAACTGAAGCAAGTATAAGAAGTAACTATGCATCAATGTTTGCTGAAAATGTTGTGCATTTTTTCTATTTCCAAGAGAGACTGTGTTAACATCTTTTCAATTAAAAAATTACCAAAATCTGTTATTTATCAAGGGGTGCTCAAACTTTTGCACAAGACTGTGTGTGCATATGTGCAGTGATCTTTTTCTAATAAAAAGTTTGTCATAATTAATAGTATACATGATGATGAGAAAAAACAACAGCACTGACAGTTTTAAAGTAGGCCAGTTGTGCAGGAAAACCACACCAGGCAATAAAGCTGTGAGAGACGAGACTCTAATTCACACTTGGTTTAGAGACACGGAATAGGAGGCGGACAAATTATAGAGAAACCGTGCTGGTCTAAAAAAAAGTGCCAAAACATACTTCAATTAAAAGTATGGAGCCAAATGTATATTTAAGGGAAGTTCCACATTTGCAAATAATTACTTAAGTATTCAAGAGTGTAATGTAAACATTTTCAGCAGAGCAGACCGAATGTTCTCCTGCACAGTCCTGCATGACTGGACCATCAGGCAGTGCAATATTCTGATCACTCAGACAAACATGTCAGTCAGTTAATGTTGTAATAATCATTTGAAAATGAACGCTAAGGTACAGTCTTATGCAAAAGTTTGAGCACCCTTTAATAAATAACAGATTTCTGTGATTTTTTAATTGAAAAGATGTTAACACAGTCTCTCGTGGAAATGGAAAAAAAGCACAATATTTTTAGAAAACACTGATGCAAAAAATAAAAACATTATTATGGCACTGTGCAAACGTTTGGGCACCCTAAGATTTCCAGAGTCCAGAGTCTCAGATTCCTTTTACAAGGTTTCAGACCTTAATCAGCTCATTAGATCTGATGCATGACAACAGCTGTCATAAGTAAATGCCAAATTTAAAGCTTTACAAATACTTTGACTCTTCAAACCTTGTGCACACACTTGCAGACACTCAACAACCATGGGTTCCTCTAAGCAGCTGTGTAAGACTCTGAAAATGAAAGTTATTGATGCCCACAATGCAGGAGAAGGCTACAAGAAGATAGCAAAGCGTTGTCTGCTTGCAGTTTCCACAGTGAGAAATGTAATTAAGAGATGGCAGTTCAGGGGAACTGTGAAGGTCAAGATGAGATCTGGAAGACCAAGAAAACTCTCGGAGAATTGGAACCGGCATGAAAGATTTAATGATGTTATACAGTATTTGTTCAAATTGTATTCTTCAAAGCTGATGAGGAGGAATGTTTAAGAGGTCTCCGAGGATTTTTAAGATTAATTCCAGTCAAAGCGGTAATTCCTCTGTAGCATTTGTATACAATTTATTCCCAAATACACCAACACTAAATACGTATGTAGTTTTCAGTGGTACTCTGATTGTCAGATACTCTCAGAATTCTGTGTTATTTGTAGACAGTGTTTACCGTAAACTTCGTCAAAAGGTTCCAGGGCACATGCTTTGCTGAGAAGTTTTATTCATTATTAGAAAGAAAAAGTCTTATACACGTAAAATATAATATACAATTTTCTCAGAGCAAATCTAAATGTAACCTTCAATTACAAACCTAAAGTGAGTTTTAAATTTAACCCGACTGAATTTAGAAATGAGGAACCTGTGGGACACCGCTCTAGTTACCAGGTCCTTTTATTCTAGACATTATTATATCAAATGCTTGATGGTTTGTTCGGTTCTAGCGGCAGTAGCTGCGCTGATGTGTGTTAGGACATCATCAGTTCAGTTTAGTGATTTAACTCGACTGTGATGGCCAACAATCGAATCAAAAGCCGGGTAACAGAGTCAGACAGCGGATAAAGCACAGCTGGCATGGAACTGGAAAGCAGATGAAAGATGTGTGATAGTGGATTGTGTTATTTATTTACAACAAACTTCCTGTCTTCTCTGCAAGACTGAATTTCACTCATTTATCACTGTGTGACCAGACAACAAGCTAAACACAGAAGGTGTAGACAAACAACCCCAGATAGTGAATAGTAAGTGTGGAATGATGATTTCCATCATATTTCCTAATGGATTATGGTATCACAATAATGGATGTGGGCTGGAATACATCCTGCTATTGAATAAAGCCTTTTGAATACCAGTGACAAAGCAGAATTATTTTGCGTTTTATATTTTAAAAGGTCTGTAAAGGTTTTAGGACCTCTTTGGTACTCCTTTATCTTCAGTATGTACAGTAATACACACAAAGTCTTTGTTATATAATTTTTCACTTACTGTACATTCATCTAGGGAAAGTGTGTCCAGCTAAATGTAGAGAGAGTTAAGTAATTACATGGCATGTCAAAACACTGGGAAGGATCATTACATGTGCTCCAGTATTTTTTAATGTTCAAAACACCAAAGACGAGAAAGAGATACTTTATGTTACCTAGAATAAATTATATTGCCTTGAACAACCCCTTTGTGTTTGTTGAACTTAGGCTGAGATGGAGGCTCTGCACATCAGGAGGCGCAGTGGGTCTGGAATGAACATGGCTCAGTCATCGTGCTTCGTGTTTCTCTGCCTGGACCCGCCTACTCAATGCACGGTCCATGAAGTCTGCTGTGAATTGGTGGTTAACCACAGAGCTGCCAAGAAACTCCAGAGTAAAAAGGAATTACAGTTCTGGCGAACATATTGTGTTAATAAATTAAGGCCTTATTATATAAAGACTTGGGTCAAAAGAAGTAAACAGCATGATGAACATTAATGCTGTTAATAGAACAACTAATTAGGAGTGGTGTTAATGTTTTTTATGTAAACCCGTATGATTGAAATGCTTTTTTTTTTTTAATTCAGGTCAAATAATGGTTTTGTAAAATCTGGGAAATATTTGGAATTCCAGTTTCTTTTTTTTTCTTTCTGCACATGTGCAATGATCTATTTCTAATAAAAGGTTTGTCATACTTACTGTAATAATATACATGATGATGAGAAAAAACAACAGCACTGACAGTTTTAAAGTAGGCCAGTGGTGTGGGAAAACCACACACCAGGCAATAAAGCTGTGAGAGACGAGACTCTAATTCACACTTGGTTTAGAGACACGGAATAGGAGGCGGACAAATTATAGAGAAACTGTGCTGGTCTAAAAAAAAGTGCCAAAACATACTTCAATTAAAAGTATGGAGCCAAATGTATATTTAAGGGAAGTACCACATTTGCAAATAATTACTCAAGTATTCAAGAGTGTAATGTAAACATTTTCAGCAGAGCAGACCGAATGTTCTCCTGCACAGTCCTGCATGACTGGACCATCAGGCAGTGCAATATTCTGATCACTCAGACAAACATGTCAGTCAGTTAATGTTTTAATAATCATTTGGAAATAAATGCTAAAGTATATTAAGGTGTAAAAAGATCGGACTAACCCGCTTATTTAACACTTATATGTCCTACAGTTCGATAATGAATTTAAATGGAAGATTTTCTCCTTTTTTCCATAATATTAATCAAATCAAATCAAATCACTTTCATTGTCACATCACGTTACTGGTACACTGGTACAGTACATGTGAGTGAAATTCTTATGTGCAAGCTACACAAGCAATAGTGGTGTACATTTAGAAGAATAAATATACATATGAATAATACAGTAGTACAGAATTAATATTAATATATATATACTTGTACTTACTCTTTTTTTCATTTATATATTTAGATTTGAGCATTTTTATCAGACGTCCTTATCCGGAGCGAATTTCATTTTAACTTTTTTTTTTTTTTTTTTTAACATCTGAGCAATTGAAGGTTAAGGGTCTTGCTCAAGGGCCCAACAGTGGAAAGGGCTCCAATGACTTAACACCAGCGGCACAGTGTCTTAGTGGTTAGTACTGTCGCCCAGGTCCTGGGTTCGATTTCTATTTCAGGTCTGTGTGCATGGAGTTTGCTTGTTCTCTCCATGCTTGGTGGGTTTCCTCCGTGTTCTCCAGTTTCCTCTCACAGTCTAAAGACATGTAGATTAGGTTAAAGTATATGTGACAAATAAAATTTAAATAAGTAAAAAGCACTAGAACTTTGCTTCTACTCAACAATTTGATGCAGTTTTAACATCAGTCAGATCCCAAACGACTCGCAAAGTTTCATTACATTTTGTTCAACCTGTTTTGCGTGATGCTGTCACAATTTCGGCTGGACAGAACATACAGACAGACATATAGACCGCAATTTTTCTGAGACTGGTTTCAGGTCCTCCAGTGCATGAAATGTAAAGATATAATTGAAAGAGTGAATTATGCCGACCATACACCACCTCCCTAATTGATGGTCCAAAATATACATTCCGTTCGGGCTTTTGGGTTTTTGGTCTAATTGGGCTGTTATTCTATGAATTTACAGTTTATATATTAGTGTTACTATACTGTATCAGACTTATTTTGCTAATACATTTTTACCATTGTTACACTAAGACACTGCAGCATTGTTGCATTTAAGGCACTTAAACCTGTGTACATTTCAAAGGCCCTGAACTACATTTATACAAACGTACAAAACAAAGCTTGTGTATAACATCACAGGCTAACAGAAGTATGAACCTGTAAGTGCACATACAGTACATTTGCTAATTAGTGTTATCATGGGTACCATGCAGTATCTGACAAAATGCCCAACAGCAGTGTGTCCTCAGATAATGACTCAAATCTGGAGCCCTGCTCTGTCTCACTCTAAAATGATGCAACTAAACAGGAGACATGTTCCCTCAGTGAGAAGACTGGAATCAGTGCTAGAATTCCACTGAGACCTCTTACAAAGATTATTCGTTCCTCTGTATCAGATTTGTAGGATACATTTTCCAGCTGCTCTAAAGCTTCTGTGTGTCTTGTGTGAGAATTTGGCTGAAAACAAGTTTTAAAACTAAAGTACAGGACTTTTTGTTTGGGACTCTGATACAAGGAGGCCAGGCACCAAGAAATCGGAGGAAACAAGAAAACAAAAGAACAAAGGCAACAGTAAAAACGTATCATCTAAAACTTAAAAAAATAGTAAAATGTCAATTTTAAATAGAAAGAACCAATTTAAAATATAAAAAAAAGATTTTAAATATAAGGTCAATTATAATGGAGTGAGTCCATTAACAAAAATGTGAACTTTAAATGAAACAAGTTTGAAATGTGACTTTAACTTCTAATTTTCTGCTTAATTTCTGGTACATTTTATTTCAATATTTCAAATTGTAAAACTTAAACTGATTCTTAACTTAACCTGATTGAGCCATCTCTACCACTTGGTTGAGATATGCTATGCTTTGCAAAGCATTTGCTATGATAAAAAAAAATTTATTAGATGATGAGCGGTCTTTAAGTAATAGAAAAAATGTGGGACTAATGCCTAAGATTTTTATGTGTTCTTTTTGTGTGTTTTTTTTTTAATTTACAATCATAAATGTGTTGCCACTTTTACAATGAGGGGCATCTCAACCATTTGGAAGAGGTCTATACTGGTTTCTGTAAAAAAAATAATTTGTTGTGGTTTTCCTTTTTTCCCCCAAAGAGAAAACAACCTATCGCTTTTTGCTTAGTAAAAAAGTCAAATTTAAAAAAGGAAGTCAAATTGAACCTTAAAAGTTGAATAGACGTGTTTTATTTAACACTGTATTCAATTTTTTCTCTTTCTTTTCTTATCTATATAAATGAAAGAAAGGTTTTGTCTGCATATTGGCCAGATACCCAAAATCAGTCTCAGAAAATGTTATGTCTGTACGTCTGTACGTACTGTACGTCTGTTTAATAAAGATAATGAAACTTTGCCAGTCTTTAAGTATTAGCTTAGAGTTTAAACTGCACCATAAATGAAATCAGAATGTTGAATAGACGTGAAGTTGTAACCAGTTTTGCGCCGCAAATTTTGACAGAGTACTGCGCATGTGTCAATCGACTGCTGGACAGAATTTACTGAACCTTTTGCAATACTTAGATACCTGCCTAAAGTTTAACCTGCACCATAAGTGAAATAAAAGCGATGTTATTAAAATGCTATGGATGTATTAATTAAATTTAAAATAAGTTGTAGGATTTAATAATCTAATTTAAAATAAGATACTAATAATCTCAATTTAAACAAACACCTGCACCAATAGATATTAATTAGAAAAGCTAAACTGAATATTTTTACTGGGATTACAGTAGTTCATATTTTCATGGCTGAAATAACACCATGGAAGTATAAGTACATTTTAATCAGTCGTTTTAAGACAAAATGTACTTTTTGTTAATAATTAACTAATTTGTTATTCACTCTCTGATTACCAAACAGGGAGTGTATTTGGCTGATGATGAAAGAAGGACAACTTAGTGTAAACAAGGCGTAAGATATTCAACCTTACAGAATGTGATTTCTTTGTATTAATAAGTTAGACAAAGAGTTCTGCTGTACAGAGAGACACACAGATATGTACGTGGGCCTCAACCTCAAATAATAATAATAATATCACTAATTTTTTTTTTTTTTTATTATATTAAGCTATTCATTTTTTTTGCCCAATTCTGTTGCGTTGCCCTACTGTATATATAGTATTTATATATTTAGGATATTTACTTTGTGTATATAAGAGCAGGTAGTGTTTTTTTTAATGAAAGTAACATGAAAATATATTTTAATTATTATTTTGAAATATGCTCATTATGATCTGTTGCAAGCCTGTATTTATATATCTTGCATTATGTAAATATTATCGTGTGTACAGTATGTAGTAGGGGTTTTCTGTCTTTCCATATTATGTTTTTATTAGGTTCAAAAATTGCACCAGTGGTCCACAGTGGCTCTAGTACATTCACCTCAGGGGAAAAATGACAGAGACACAGGAAACTGGTATTAATCCACTTAGAGCAGCAGTGCAACTGACAAACAAGATGGTCAAATAGGAAGCCCAAGAAGTGGCTGTGGTTTGCATCTGATGATTCACAATGAGGCCATTTTAAGTGTATGCTAAGTGTGTTTTTCCTTTTTATTGTTATTGCATCTGTGCACTTAAGCCAAAATGTAAATTGTCATAGTTGAAAATGTGTGATCTTGGTTTATACCGATTGTATCTTCAGCCACACTAAAGGGAAAGATCACCTTCTACTGAATGCTTTTTTCCATCTTAAAAACAAGTTTGAGATTCGGGTGGAATATTATGCAAAATTGACTTTTCAGACATTTCTAGACATTGAGATGGGCCTGCATACAAAAGAAATGTGAAAAATAAAAAAAATAAAAAATTTGTCCCATAGACAACCAGATACAGTAATATGCAGTGAAACACTTATACGACAGTCTGGGACCTAAAATGGAAAGATAGGATAGAATAGGAGGATTCCACTAATAGCAAATGCACTAGAGAATATAATTAAAAAATAATTATTAAAAATAAAATAAAAATAAAACAAAAACGTAGAACATTTGGTTGGAATATACAAATTTACAAAATAAAATAGATTTAAAATGTAAAGACATACTAATATATAAATGATACATAATTTACACAAGATTGTGCAGAATGAGCAAAGTGCAATTGTAAACTAAAAAAAAAACTTGCTTTTTTAAAAACAAAATTGACCGGGCCAAAATTGATCACGGAATTATCTTCCCAGTCTTGTTCTCACCTCTGCTGATCTCTGGATGGACGTGGAAATGGTGTGTTTTATATATATATATATATATATATATATATATATATACACAGTGGTGTGAAAAACTATTTGCCCCCTTCCTGATTTCTTATTCTTTTGCATGTTTGTCACACAAAATGTTTTTTGATCATCAAACACATTTAACAATTAGTCAAAGATAACACAAGTAAACACAAAATGCAGCTTTTAAATGATGGTTTTTATTATTTAGGGAGAAAAAAATCCAAACCTACATGGCCCTGTGTCAAATAGTAATTGCCCCCTGAACCTTATAACTGGTTGGGCCACCCTTAGCAGCAATAACTGCAATCAAGGGTTTGCGATAACTTGCCATGAGTCTTTTACAGCGCTCTGGAGGAATTTTGGCCCACTCATCTTTGCAGAATTGTTGTAATTCAGCTTTATTTGAGGGTTTTCTAGCATGAACCGCCTTTTTAAGGTCATGCCACAACATCTCAATAGGATTCAGGTCAGGACTTTGACTAGGCCACTCCAAAGTCTTCATTTTGTTTTTCTTTAGCCATTCAGAGGTGGATTTGCTGGTGTGTTTTGGGTCATTGTCCTGCTGCAGCACCCAAGATCGCTTCAGCTTGAGTTGACGAACAGATGGCCGGACATTCTCCTTCAGGATTTTTTGGTAGACAGTAGAATTCATGGTTCCATCTATCACAGCAAGCCTTCCAGGTCCTGAAGCAGCAAAACAACCCCAGACCATCACACTACCACCACCATATTTTACTGTTGGTATGATGTTCTTTTTCTGAAATGCTGTGTTACTTTTACGCCAGATGTAACGGGACATGCACCTTCCAAAAAGAGATGTTTTTTAGCAAAATTGACACAAGCCTTAATGTTCTTTTTGCTTAAAAGTGGTTTGCGCCTTGGAAATCTGCCATGCAGGCCGTTTTTGCCCAGTCTCTTTCTTATGGTGGAGTCGTGAACACTGACCTTAATTGAGGCAAGTGAGGCCTGCAGTTCTTTAGATGTTGTCCTGGGGTCTTTTGTGGCCTCTCGGATGAGTTGTCTCTGCGCTCTTGGGGTAATTTTGGTCGGCCGGCCACTCCTGGGAAGGTTCACCACTGTTCCATGTTTTTGCCATTTGTGGATAATGGCTCTCAATGTGGTTCGCTGGAGTCCCAAAGCTTTAGAAATGGCTTTATAACCTTTACCAGACTGATAGATCTCAATTACTTTTGTTCTCATTTGTTCCTGAATTTCTTTGGATCTTGGCATGATGTCTAGCTTTTGAGGTGCTTTTGGTCTACTTCTCTGTGTCAAGTAGCTCCTATTTAAGTGATTTCTTGATTGAAACAGGTGTGGCAGTAATCAGGCCTGGGGGTGACTACAGAAATTGAACTCAGGTGTGATAAACCACAGTTAAGTTATTTTTTAACAAGGGGGGCAATCACTTTTTCACACAGGGCCATGTAGATTTGGAGTTTTTTTTTCTCCCTTAATAACGTAAACCTTCATTTAAAAACTGCATTTTGTGTTCAATTATGTTATCTTTGACTAATAGTTAATGGTTTTTGATGAGCAGAAACATTTAAGTGTGACAAACATGCAAAAGAATAAGAAATCAGGAAGGGGGCAAATAGTTTTTCACACCACTGTATGTATAGATAGATAGATAGATAGAAGAAATTTCAAAAACCATTAAAAACTTAGGAATGAGAAAATAGAAAAGACACACACACAGAGCTGCTGGATGGGCTGCCACTCGCGTCGGTGCCCGGAAGTGACATGTTCATATCTAGACATTACATGAAATAACATCCATAAGGTTCTGCCTTTGGTCTCATTAGACCACAACACATGACCACTTTCTTTTTTCTCCTTGCGTGAAATGGCTTCCATCTGACCGCCCTGCCCCACAGCCTAGATATGTGAAGAATGTGAAAAAAGTTGTGGGAGACAAACTTGTGAAAACTTGTCCTTTCATCAGTTTTGGCGGTATGTTCTGTTGTTGGTAATGTCACTATCATGGCCCATTTGGTCTTCGTGGTGCATCTAGTGTTTTCGAAATTCTTTCAGAACCCTTCCCTGATTGATTCCTTCAGGCCATAACATATACAAGGTGTGGAATGCATTTGTAACATCCAGACACTTACAACATTATTCATTGATGCAGAACATGTAAAACCCAGCAGCTTGGGTTCTTAACCACATGAGAACATCAGGAATTATAGAAAGCACTTCTGCACATCTTGCCTAGTCCAAACGTTGTCTTCTTATCTGTCCTCCTTCTTTCAAACTAACCTGCAAGCAATCATTTATCTTTCTTACGCGAGATAATTTTATTTATTGACAGTCGACTTTTCATTTGAATCTCTCTTCAGGTTTTGCTCATTTTGAAATCTCTGTTTTCCAGCTTGTTTTTCCAGTCTCCACTCAGTCTCCATGTGAATCTCATTCTCTTGTATTTTTCATTATGTAGATTGATGTTCAGCACTTCCATATTACCCTGTATGACCTGTTTTGTGCGCCAAACCCATTTTTTCTCAAGGATGTTTCGCATCAGTTCATGAACCTGAACCAGGAGAGTTTGAACACGGAATTAATTTAGCTTTTTAGGTATTTCAAAAACATTTCATTCATACAAGTACAGTATGTGTGTTCGAACACTCGCATAAACCTTAACATTACACAGTATTAATCTTCAGCTGCATGAATATATAGTATATGAACATCTCATCCCACTCCATCTAATCCTGACCACATTCTCTGATTCCACGAATACCAACTCACTAGGTATAACAAGGGAAAAATAACTTAAATCCAAAATGCTGATTGGTTGCCACATGAGAAGAGGAATCAAGCAGAACCCATTGAGAAACAACTTTTCCTTATTAGAAGCATCGAGGGGATTGCGTTTAGTTTGATTTCTGCAAATCTTGAAGGAATTCTGAAAAATCGTAGTCATTTATTCCCACGGCGACCCTGATCAAATGAACGAATACGCATGATATATAAGGGCCTTTCCCGTACTGAAAAATGAGACTATTTTTTTCCGTTTCAGAAATAAGAACTGCTGTCTCTGTGGTTTTAGTGGCGTATCCGAATGTACGTGTCAAACTGCATGTACTGTATAGTGAATTTGTTATGAAGAAAAATAGCAACAGGAAGTAACAACTGTCATCCTTTCTCTTTTCACATCTACAAAGGACAAATAAAGACCGTCTGCTGATTCAGTGTGAATCAGAAGAATCAGGTTTTTTGTTTTTTATTTAATGCTAACACTAAGAACCATGATGAGCTAAAGTTACATTTGTCATATTGTCATTATCATGTTTAGTAGTATTATTATGTCAGACTTCTTGGAAGTTCCACCATGACACACCACTTCCTGCTTTCCCTCATCAGCGTCTTTAAGGCCTGCCACTGTGGTTTTATGAGAGCAGAATGTGACGACAGTACACCACATTTATACTATGCATACTCTTTGCCCAGGGACAGTTTCGAACAGAAGCTGTGGTTTGTTAGTCAAGCAGGTCTTGCGGTTCACCTCTTGTTTTGAAACTCTACAATGATTCTTTTGGCCAGATCTGGCTGGTTCACGTGGCGTGATTATGTTGCACAACACGCTGATAAATCATTGATTTTTATCGTGCTTATTTTCCCCCACACACAATTTTGTTTGAGTGACAGCACCAGAAATGGTTAAACGGTTTCCTTGGTCAGGAACCCATTGAACATTGATGTGTCAGTAAGGGTCGCTTAAGCATGTTTTGGGTTCTTAGCTTCTTAAAAAGAGGTTGTTCCACCAGATCCCACATCCCTTTCTTTTTCCCCAAGTGTTAAATAGTCAAAGTCAAAACCACACAGCGACTATCTAAATGGTTCAACAAAGATAACGACAGCTAGTTATTCCTGTATAGTAACAAGCAAGAAAGTCTTTTTGGAGAGTCAGTGACTGTGCCGGAGGGACTGGTGAAACGGAGCTGTTCCAAAATATGTTGACGGATGAACGTGTCTGAACTAATTCCATCGCTGATACAGTAAATGAAGAAACAGCCTTCAAGATAAAGCACGCCTTCAGATGAAGAAACACAGGAACATACTACATGCAACATGGCCTGTAACCTCAACAAATGAGGAAATACTGCGATTTTGTTTTTCCTAATTGAAGTGTTTACTTTGTCAAACAGGGTACAGACTGCTCTTGGGCTAAACCATACTGTATATGTATGGATAGTAAAATAATCTGTAATCTTGTATTACTTTTTTCATTTTCACATGATCACAAGGTTGCTAAATGTACACGGGAATTATGGAGCACTAAGAATGAAACCAGTTAATGTCATTTGGTTGAAGTGTGAGCCAGTAAAACATGCTGATGTCTGGGAAACACCCTCATATTCATTATACCCAGTAAAACCTAAAAATAAATGTTTAAATGGGTTTTACTGCCGTTTATTTATAGTATAATTATTCCTTTAGGGATACCAAAAGTAAAACTACAGTGCGTAAATAAGCATAACTTAGTAGAAGGCACTGTGGATGTGAGTGCAAAAAAAGTATGAAACTACTGCAGCATAGAGAACACAGGAAAAGTTAACGCGTGTGCCGGGATGATAAAGTAATATGGAAGGCATAGAGAGTGCCTATAGATGGCTATGAAAGTACAAAAATTGTACTGTGGTTTTTACGTTTATTTATGTCCGAAATGGTATGTTTTTGTAGGAACTTGTTTAAATGTGGCATATACACTTCCGGCCAAATAATAAGTCACCACCTGGATTTAAGTAAATAGTTAGTTAAGAGGCTTTCATTGGATAATTATTGCAGTGATTAATAAGCTTTAGCTGCAAGAAAACATTTAACCCTAACTGATGCAGTGAAGAGTTTCTTATTTCTTAAACAACAAATGTGGTCGTGGCAACAATGTTATTCTGTTTCAGAAGGGTCAAATTATTGGTCTGCATCAAGCAAAGAAAACAACTAAGAGATTGATGAAACTACTGAAATTTGAAATGATTGTGATCGGAGGCCAATGAAACGTTTGGTCAAATCAGGAAAAAACAACAACAGTATAACTCACAGCTATGTAAAGAGTAAAAGTGAAAACATTTCCTTATTAAACATGTGAATAGAACTCAAGGGATTGGGACTAAACAGCTGTGGAGCCTCAAGGAAACAACTTCAACCTCTTTTTAAGAAGCTAAGAACCCAAAACATCATCAATACAATATTTTGGAGAGAAATTAATGCAACTCAGAAAAGAAATAAATATTGTGACATTACATTGGCTTATTCAAGTGATGCCATAGTGAATGCATGCCAGAATCAAAGCATAAGGCGTTAAGACGAAATATAAGAGAGTGACTTTTTGGACAGGCATTGTATATTTTTTCTAAATCTATATGTGAACTGACTTGGACTTGTATCTTTCTATAGACATTTTCTTTCCCATCTTCATTATGGACCTCACTTCTTTCTGTCTTAGCAACCACAAAATTAGACCACTAGACAGATATTTCATAGATTCGTTCACCTTGATAGGTTGTGTGGTCATTTTCTATATACTGTAACAGAAAGTGGGACATTTATTGCCCTTAAGTTATCATCAAAATTAAGTTTAAAAAAAAATTCTTCTTACAAATATGAAGCATAAACAGAAAAAAATTAACACATCAGCCATAACATTAAAGCCACCTACTGTAGGTTTTGGGTTCAATTGTCCGCTGCTGATTAAATTGGGGTCTGGAGAATTTGGAGGCTGCGTTGGTGGCCTTGGGGTCTTAGCCTGTGAGTCCCGTGCACGGTAGGCTGTGGTGAACTTGCTAATCTGGAGCCTTTACACTGTGGCCAGAATTGACTTTTTTCAGCGATCAGTGCTGCACTGGCTTTTCTGTGGTATTGGACCAGACAGGTCGGCCCTGTGGGTGCGGGTGAGCATTGGATGTCCATGATACTGTCATCTTTTTGCTGGTGTATAATTTATGATCAACGTTAATGTGATAATGTAATGTAGTTTTGATGTGATGGGTGATCAATGTATATACTCATTTATACTGCCTTATCCACTTGATTTTTTTGCATAGAGCAGCTTAAAACTGATAACTGATAGCAGATAAAAACTTATCAGGATACAGTGCGGTTATAAAGTGCTGGTTTTAAAAGTGGGGATTGGCAGGCAATTGCTCTCGACCCTCTTTCCGGTCCAGAGTACTGCAACTGAACCTTTTAGTGGTATGCAGTAGTGGACCGTACCAGCCTACTTTCACTGATGATTATGAGACATATTAAACATAGTTGTCCAGTACAATACAGATATCTGTGTCACAGTCATGTCGTGTCATTTGGCTTCTAATCTGGATTGTATTCTAAAAAGAGTTAAAACCACATTCACCATCCACCATAACAGATGATATCTGGTTCTTATCTTCATTTTACATGTTCGTATTTATATCCTGTCTGGTTGTAATCACGGCATTCAAGGCACAAGAAGTATAAATGGCGCCCTGGTTGTCTCAATAGTTGTCTTGTATCTAGATACAAGTCTCTAGATAATACACAAATTGGCTCATGATTAGTACAACCAATTCTCAAGAAATTATTGTTTGACACCGCAAAAACATCATGTTTTCAATTACTTAAAAATGTACAGTTACAAGCTGGGGCAGTTACAGACTTGATTTGTGATACAACCCAGATCACTGGTGCTTGTGCTCATGTTCAGCTTGTTCAGCAGTAATGATGCCAAAAAAAAGGTTGTGGGGAAATACTGTAGTTCTAATGGCCTTGATGTTAGTGTGAAAAATCAGCATATTTTATCATGGGGGGGGTGGAAGTTTTGCATTTACTGCACTTTTTCTTGCACGATACATTCATACTAGACATTTTTTTTTCAATATAAATGGAATTTACATTCATTTGTTAAAAAAAATTATAATTAAAATTAGGGAATTATGTGTATTTCTTTAGTACAAAATTACACCCATTACAGTGCCGTGAAATGGTATTTGCCCTTACCTGTTTTTTTATTTTTGATGATTTGAACCATTTAAGTGGGGCCAAAGTAATTATTTAAAGAAACTCTATATCGTTTTCACTATGAATGACTTTCAACAGCTATGTTTGCAAGAAAGGCAGATTTTTATGACATATGACAAACGTTTAATGTATTAATCCTAATTAACTCATTAACCAGTGTTGGGAACAATATACAGTGCTGTGAAAAAGTATTGACCCCCCCCCCCAACCAAATGTTTTACAAAGTTCCAAAAGATACACGTAAAAAATTGCTTGTTCATGTAACAACCTCAGCAGCAACCTCATTTTCCCTCTCGTTTGTTCCAAACATTCAGGATTCAACATTACGGGTGTAGCCTGATCAGCCTGATCGTCTGCCATCATCTGCACTTGTTTCTCACTGGTTCATGCCTTAAGTTAGATGCTTTTTT
The DNA here is from genome assembly GCF_024256425.1 of Clarias gariepinus. Taxonomy (NCBI): domain Eukaryota; kingdom Metazoa; phylum Chordata; class Actinopteri; order Siluriformes; family Clariidae; genus Clarias; species Clarias gariepinus. The sequence continues at coordinate 31,025,617 of NC_071112.1, forward strand.
TAATGCTTGAATGATTCATAGGTCCCTGTGAGGGTTAACAAACAAAAACGATCCTCTGAAACTGCTTAGAATGAGAGCCAAACACTTACCAAAAAAGAATGAGAACCAACAGAAAGTCCTTCAGGAAGCCTGGGGATCTTTTTCTCAAGACTTATGCATAAAAGATTCTTTGCATCAAAGATGGTTCTTTGGAAGCAAAATATGCAAAAATGTGGCTGGGGGGCTCAAGACTTTTGCACAGTAGTGTACACACCTACAGTCATCAGGGTTGATTAATTCATATTAAGTTTATGTTGTGGCTAACTTGAAATAAAAAAAAAAAATCTAAACTTTACCAGAAAATGTGAAATTTCTTGTTAAAAAATTTAGTTTTACACTTTGATGTCTGATCCAAGTTTTATGTTTGAAACAGTCGTACAGTATATCTGGGTGCATTACTGCCGAGTCAATTATAAAACTTTTCCAATGCTGACACAAGGTTCTGTTTTTAATAAGGATTAAACAAAGGATGTACACAAGCCAGTATATTGATTTAGCAGGATGGAATGATCATTACATATTAAATCACCGCAATGGATTCAAACCGGAACTCAAGTCCTGGAACGTCTAGCACAGTTTAATGATTTCCTTGCTCAAAGACACGAGATTCACATTAGTAGATTAATTAGGTGTCTGTAGCGAGGTCAATAAACTATGCAGGACTCTTGCCTTCCAGGAATATCTGCATTAAACAATAACCAGAATAAAGATGATAACCATAAATTGTATTTGGCTTTAAGATGTTTTTAATTTCATTTAATTGAATTATGTTCTTTAACCAGGTTAATCCCATTAGGATATACGGCAAATCCTTTGCCAGTTGAAACCTGGCGGCAATATGGCATGAGTACAACAGGATTTCATACAGATATGATCTAAACAATCACTTACAGTAAGAGTGGAACACAAAAAATAACTGTTTACCGAAAACAAAAAATATGCAAGCCACTTAAAGAAAGCAAAGCAAATTAGGGAAACATAAGGCACAGGTTCAAGACTGAGTACTTAACCAATAAAAGGAGACATCCCACATGGAAAGAACCTATATGAAGGTATATATGCGCATATATGAAACCTATATGCAGTATATATGCACATATATCCTCACCTATATGAGGATATATGCACATATATCTTCACCTATATGCAGTATATATGCACATATATCCTCACCTATATGAGGATATATGCGCATATATCTTCACCTATATGCAGTATATATGCACATATATCCTCACCTATATGAGGATATATGCGCATATATCTTCACCTATATGCAGTATATATGCACATATATCCTCACCTATATGAGGATATATGCGCATATATCTTCACCTATATGAAGTATATATGCACATATATCCTCACCTATATGAGGATATATGCGCATATATGAAGGCCTATATGCAGTATATATGCGCATTTATCCTCACCTATATGGGGATATATGCGCATACATGAAGCCTATATGCAGTATGATAATATATATGCTGCATATAGGCAAAATTGAGGTGCATATATGTGCATATACAGGCCATATAGGTCTCCTGTATTGCTTCTTTATATCCACATATAAGCCCTATATGTACATACTGTACAAGATATGTCTCCTATATAGCTCATATACCTCATGGCAGGATCTGGTCATTTTAGCTCATATCTCACTTTGGCAACTGTCATACATGATGCGCTCATATTTTCTATTATCAAGGCAATAACTAAGAACTAACTAAATAAAAAACACATTTTAGAATTTCTGTCGCATTATCTGCTAATGACCCAAGGCAGGACACGCCCACACGCCAATCACACGGAAATCAGTCCGGCTAATTTACATACTAGGCCACGCCCCCAGACAAGGAAACTCTTCAGAATGTTCTGGAAAGTGGGAGGAGTTTACATTTACCTCAGAAGAAGACTGTGTGGCCCTGACGACGAACGGGGAGCATTTTGAAGAGGGAATCCAGGAGGACACACTGGGTAAGTTATTAAGTCTTATATAACTCTTATTCTGATAATATTAAACTAATATTAGTAAATTTTTTCCTCACTTTAGCTAGCTCTTGTCAGCTTGTGTGACACATTGGCTTTCAATGCCATTTACATAGTTTAGGTAAATCATGCTAACATGCTGCCTTTCTGCATGTAGCACAAACATGATATTTCCCGGTGGCTAAGCTAATGCCTTATGGAGTTTACAGATGTTTATAAACGTTTTAATTAATAATCATTTATTATTATTATACTGTCTTATTATTTTTGTCTTTTCTAGATGCTACATTGAAGAAGTGGCCGGCAGCCACCCGAGGGCAGACAGGCACATCTATCAATTCAAAGCTCACGAAGCTGAGAAGGTCCTCAAAATATATATATGTTTTCTTCCTGTTGAGTTTTTTTGTCTTATTTTTGTTCTTTTACTATTTGATTGTTCTTAATAAAAATAATTAAATTTCTACATTTTGGGCTTTTATTTATATTGTCTAACAGCTATGGATTTTAATAATTGTACTAATATCTAGGTAAAAATATAGGTGCATATATATGCACATAGGTACATATATGCACGTATATATGTACACATATATGTACATATAATATAGGAAAACGGCCAATTTTATATATGTCACATATATGTCTATATGGGTACATATATGCACGCACGCATATATGTACGCATATATGTACATATATGTACATATAATATAGGAAAACGGCCAATTTTATATATGTCACATATATGTCTATAGGTACATATATGCACGCATATATGCACGCACGCATATATGTACATATATGTACATATAATATAGGAAAATGGCCAATTTTATATATGTCACATATATTAAAAACCTATATCAAACCTATATTAAAACATATATGTTTTATATAGGTTTTTTCCGTGTGGGATTATAGTGGGATTTTAGAATAAAAAATAAAAGTGTATGTGGCTATGGGAACAGCCAGGCATTCTCAGAGAGGCCGAGATTATGACGAAGCACAAACATGAAGTCAGTCTTGTTAAACTTAGTCTGAACTTTGGGATCTGAGAGAGGAAACCAGAAAGCTCGGTGTTTACGGTATGCAAGAACAGAGACTTGAAAGAGTAGAACAACATTTTAAATGAAAACACACATCGAAGATGACTAAGTTCAGTTGACGGAGTGGCTCAGTGTACGCTGGCGCATAAAACACATTGATGAGTAATAAATTCACAGTTCCTAATAAACACTCACAGTGTCAGTGTTGTTATTCAACATAACTAAATGATACATTTACCACCCTGGACATTTTCTTTTTTGGATTTTTTTGACTGAGCAAACTGATTGGACAAGCAGCGTTCCATGGGTGCTGATAATAGACAGTAACAACACTGGAACATGTAACTATACGTATCACTCTGTGTTCCAGATGTTCTACAGTTGTTAATGGCACTAACTTTGTCTGTCTCCTTAGTAATACTTTTTACTTGTTCTAAATTGCCTTTGAACCATCCATTGTTTATTTAATTACCTTCATTTCACGAGGCTGAATCCCAAATCCCTCTCCTGATCTGATATTCTAGAGCAGAATAAGTGGAAATAAACCTTGTAAGTTTCTCCGGACTGTCTACCACCTCCATGGTTTATTCTCCTTACCTTTAGAGTATATAGTACTGGTTAGAAATGAAAACTACTTTCACACTACTTAATTACGCTTACACAGGGGCAATTTAGGTGTCACCAATGTTTTGGGGAGTTTTTGTGAGAAATCAGAGAACCAGAGAAGTTCTCACAAACATGACATTTGTCCACTCCAAATGTTGTCTTTGTAAGTTTGGTTTCCTGGCAACTTCTGAAACATGTGAAACTTGTTATGGACCTCACAAACCATCTGTTTCTTTTGTGTTGAAAGTTCTTAGGTTTTTCTCATGGTAATGGATGACGAAAGTATACGAGACAATCTTGAAGGCAGCAATACATAACTACATACATGGCCACTTCATTAGGCATACCTGCTCAACTGCTCCTTACCACAAATCTCTAATCAGCCAATCACTTATGCATATAGGCATGGAAACATGGTCAGGAAAATCTGCTGAAATCCAAACTGAGCATCAGAATAAGGGAGAAAGGTGATGTAAGTGACTTTGAACATAGTTGTCGGTGCCAGATGAGCTGGTCTAAATATTTCAGAAAGTGCTGGGAATTATACACAGAGCCGTCTCTTGGGTTTACAGAGAATGATGTGAAACATATCCTGTGAGGGCAGTTCTATATTCATTTTTTTTTAAAAATAATGCCATCCCTGTGTTGAAGCATGGTGGTGGCAGTGTGGTGAAGAGATTGGTAAGAATTGAGAGAACAAATGAATACAGTCAAGACAGAGAAGTTCTTCAACAAAACTAAAATTCTATTTTTATAAATAACAAACCAATAAACAGATTCTTTAATAATTTGAGTGAGGAATAGTTTTTGAATGGCGCCATTACTAGAAGAAGATATTTGTTGCCAGTGGTGTTTCTTTGGTGGTTTCTGTGGATTACTGTACCATGTTTTATTAATAAAATAAATGAGAAAAAATGAGTTTGGTTTTAAAATCATACTGTACACACATTTATACTCATATTACCGTTCACACCCGTGGACAATTTCTGCATAGCCAACCCCCTGCATGTTTTCAACCTGAATCAGGTCATCTGGTTTCCTTTTCTGGTGTCCTCTCCAAAAACATGTAAGTAAGATGATAAGTTATGCAAAGGAAAAAAAAGGGGAATGTGTGTAAATAAAAAAAATATGCACAAGGATACAGCAAAAACATGCAAACCTCCAAAAACATGCTTTAACAACTGAATAACTCATACTGAGTGGCCACTTAGTACACAATACAGCTTCGAGTGCAGATGCGTAATTAGGAATAATTTAATATTTCACCATAGGCATGATTTTGTTCAGAGATAAACAGCTGCCACTTGTTTATCCTTAGACATACCTCTTTGATGTTTGCGATAAATTTGTTATATTAGTAAATAAATCCACCACAGGCTGTTCCTAGATGTTATCTCTGATGACGTACGCTAGGATTTCAAGAGAAGACAAGCCTGGATTCCCACATTTGGCAGGTCACATGGTCAAAGGCTACGCATTATTCTTCAGGAAAGCCATGAGGGTATGAATGCTAAAAATTTCCACACTGAAGTCTTTCAGGAGTATTTGTGGCTGGACTTGTATTCAGTGCTTTTCCTTTGATTAATGTTTGGTTATCAGCTTTCCGTTTGTTGCCATTTCAGAAGAATTAAATCATTAGGATTCAATCATTTGCATCAAGCAAAGAAAACAACTAGGGAGTTTTAAAATGACTGGAACTGGGGTTTTTTTTTATCACCCTTTAATAAAACATTTTTATTTTCAATTTTGTGTCAGAAATTTGGTCAGGAAAAAAAACAATTTAATATTTGGTGAAATTGCAATTGAATATTTAATGTTTAATATTTGTCTATTAAAATAATGTTTAAACCAAGACAGACTTTGATTATTTAATCTATTAATAACACTAATATTCCACCCAGTCTATGTAGATTGTGGAGGCTGTGCAAATGAGGACACAAGAAATAAAGACTAGTGCTCCACATCTGCGGCTTTGTTTCTAGTGTTTAATAACAATCGGTGAGAATTGCAGGATGCCCTTTGTGTTTAGGATCATTATCTGATGCTAATTGCATTACAGAGACATAATGGCATAAAGTATTGATGTGTGTGTCTGCAATACACTACAACCCAAGTTTACAGTATAAAGGTCTTTCAGAAGGTTAATTTCATTATGCCAAGATTTGGCATTTTTCCTCAGATTCATCCAATTACCACTGACAAGTTGCTTTGAGATCACATGAACCAAATCAAACTTCTGTGTGATGTAAATGAAAAAAAAAAAAAAAACAAGGTGGTGGTGGGATATGTTCTGGTGACCTCATGATTTTTTATTCACTGAACACACAATAAGTAATTGCGAATAAAAGTAATCGCTGAGGTTTAGGTTGTGTAGATACTTGATTTGTAAAACTGTATTCTTCATATTACATGTAAAAATGATTTTATATATATATATATATATATCTCATGTAGTTCATGCTGAGGTTCATGTTATAACATGAAATACACACTTCACATTTACTCTGTTGAGAGTGCATAGCAAACATCACACATGGCAAATAATGCTTAAAATATCCTTCTTTAATCCCACAATGAAAGACCTATTGTGTGCACTATTTGCTGTAGATGGTGCTCTTACTATTCCTAAACAATTTAGCACCAAGGTACCAAGGTGTCTAGAAAATATATATCTGCTTTTCTTATGTGTTCTGAAACCTATTGGCAGTTTGCCACAGCTTGAAAGTTTATATATTTACAATTTATTAATTCATTAATAAATGCAAAATATTATTTTTTGTCTGTGTTTGTGGAAGTTTGTCTAGTAAAGACATAGCACCATGGGTTCCAAGAATGTTAGCAAGGACAGTCGTGAGAAGAAAGGGGAGCCGCTTACAGTGGAAATTAAGAAATCATAAATAAAGGTTAAGTGAGGTTTAATGTCTATTTATTTCATATTGCACTTTATTTGCATGTCTTTTCTAAAAGTTAAAATTATTAAGCAAAAATTATTGTAGTGTTGGAAATTGGTAATATCTGTAATATTTTTGAGTGGCTGGAACGGATTATCTGCATTTACATTATTTCCTATGGGAAAATACGTTTCACAATACAAAATTTCACATTACGAACTCGCGTTTGGAACAAATTAAATTCGTATGCTGAAATACTGTTGTATTCTGTGTTAAGGGTTAAAATTAGAACTGGGTGTGTTGGAGAATAAATGTCGGAAAAGGATCTTAAATCTGCATTCCTAACAAAGTTTTCTTAAAGTATGTGATCCTGCATATGCATATTCAAGAAATCAAGTAGCTTTATTGACACACTTCCATGTTCTGGTTCAAAATTAGGACCCAGGTCCCGTTTAAGCCACAGAGATAGCATAGAAGTATAAATATGAGGGTGTAAATATGTTTATACATGAATATAAATAAGAGCAGTCAGAGATATATTATGCAGGAAATTAGACATAAACTATACATAGGGTAGTGCAAATTTTAGAGGCTGTATTGCACACATTGTATAGTGGACTTATAGGGTTATATATATATATATATATATATATATATATATATATATATATATATATATATATATATATATATATATATATGTATTGCACCATAGAGTTATATATTACACTAAAAGTTTGATTGTGTTTAATAGGAGAGGACCTACAGAGCATGGGTAGAGTTCAGCAGTCTAATTGCTTCAGGGTAAAAGCTGTTTTTGAGCCTGGTGGTCTTGCACTGAAGGCTCCTCAGCCTTCTGCCCAAGGGAAAAGGTTGAAATAGAGCATGTGCAGGGTGGGTGGAGTCCTTAATAATGTGGAGGGCTCTTCCTCTGCATCTTGCAGTGTACAGTTCGGTGATAGAGGGGAGCCTGCTCCCCACTGTCCTCTGTGCAGCCTTAACTACTCTCTGCATGGCTTTCCTCTCAGCTACGGTGCTATTGCCGTGCCACACAGTGATGTAGGAGCTGATGATGCTTTCAACCGCTCCTCGATAGAAACTCTTCAGAACCAGGCTTCCAAGCCAAGCTCGTTTTAGCTTCCTGAGGAAGTAGAGGCGCTGGTGGGCCTTTTTAATCAGGCCCGAGGTGTTGACGCTCCAGTTTAAGTCCTTAGCTATATGGACGCCTAGATACTTAAAGCTGGAGACCACTTCCACAGCTGCTCCATCAATGTGTAGGGGGAAAGGAGTTCGCTTGTCCTTTTTGAAGTCCACCACCATCTCTTTGGTCTTTTTTACATTGATGCAGAGGTTATTTCCCCTACACCACTGTACCAGTTGTTCTACCTCCTCTCTGTAATAGGATTCATCGTTGTCAGTGATGCGTCCCACTACTGCTGTGTCATCTGCGAATTTGACTATATGACAGCTGGAGTGTCTCGCTATGCAGTCAAACGTCAACAGAGTGAACAGGAGGGTGCTCAGCACACAACCTTGAGGCGAGCCTGTGCTGATGGTGATGGTGGAGGAGATGGTGTCATGGATCCTGACAGTTTGAGATCTGTTGGTCAGGAAGTCTAGGACCCAGCTCCCTACTGAAGGGCTTAAGCCAAGAGAGGAAAGCTTTAGAATTAATGTCTGTGGAGAGATGGTGTTGAAGGCAGAGGAAAAGTCCAGGAAAAGCAGGCGGACGTAGGAATTCTTATTCTCCAGGTGTGTAAGGGCTGTGTGGATCACTGATGAGATGGCGTCATCTGCGGAGCAATTAGTCTTGTACGCATACTGATGGGGGTCCACAGTGGCATCGATAGAGCCTTTGATTTGAGTCAGGACCAGCCTCTCAAAGCACTTCATGACTACCGGGGTTAGAGTTAATATGGTGATTAATATACATGTATAAGTTTATAATATGTAACTATTACCTTTGCTAATGGCTTGTAAGAACAGATATGACTATGACATTGTTTTGAAAACATTTAACAAAAAGAATTGACTGTAGATAAATACTCTGTGGACATGATTGGAAAGCATTAGTAAAATTTAAATGAATCTCTTTCGAATTTAATTTCTGATTCCACTCCTACTGAGCATGGACCATGTGCCTAATATCATGCGCAAAGAGAATGAACTGCAACCTTTGTCTCTGTCACTTACCAAAAAAACAAAAAAAAAAAAAAAAAAAAAGAGCAACATTACAATGTTTGTCTCAGGTTGTAGGTAAAAGATCATCAGTCTGACAAACACATGCTCAGGCCACACACTCGGAAAAGAATAACTGGGTGAAGAGTATGTTTTTCTTTTTGTATGGGGGGAAGCCAGGAATTATTGTGAAAGTGAAATCACTTCTTGAATCAACAGAAGAAACCTCCAGCAGAGCTGTGTTCACTTTGAGCACTATAATTTGTTTGCTTCTCGTTAGACATGAAATATTGTCTCTTGAGGTTCATGTACTCTGGAAAAGAATGTAAGAGCAGTGACCTAATGACTGTGATTTTAACTAGCACTGTCTATTAAAAATGCAAAAAGGGATTCTGGTTTATGAATGCTCCTAATATTGCTTTTGCCTCTTGGTTTTGTTTTACATCGCAGTATGTTATTAATTAGTTAATCATTCAGTAAAAGCTTCTGTCCTTGTGCTGTTAGAGAAGTCATCTAGTCTGCTGGAAAAGTCCCTGCTTTTTTGCCATAGCATGCTTCCTCCCCAAGCACATCTACTGTCCCATAATAAATAGTACATATAAACAGTATACGTGGGACCACCAAGTGACGTCCCGTGTGGGTCCTTTTGGGGTCTTATAAGCTCTTTACGGTTTTTCTTAAAGGGTCGAGGTGCCGCCACCCACAGTTAATCTCTACTGCTACAGGATCTTCTTCTTCTACTGGAGGCTTACACAGGATCTTGAAATAGCTACAGATTGACTTTTGGCTAGCATTTACGTCAGCAGAAAGACTTAGAAAGTTCCTTGCCTTTCATGCCCTGGAGGCAGGATGACCCACAGTGACCTTGTGGCTGAATTTGCAGACCAGTATCTTCAACTTTGCAGCTTTTAAGCAGGATGAGAGTCCTGTGTAGAATGTCGAGCCTCTGAACACTGGGTGTTCCATGGTGGAAGGAGGCATACAGATCAATTTCACCAACCCTGGAAGCTATCTGGGGCTCACAGAACCGCAGTTATATTCATAATACAAGTAAATATTTGAATGCTTTACATATTCCAAATGTACCACAATAATAAAGTTAAGGAATAAAAAAAGAAGGTGTTTGACTTCACTATCAAGAGAAACGAATCAAAGTCATTCCTTTAAGCAAATGATCATTCACCTATTTTTTTTATAATTTATAATTCGTATGCAGGCTGCAGCCCAAGTGTGTGCAGAGATCAAGTTCCTGCAATAACTGTCAGTTGTCTGGTATTCATATCGAGGCTGCTGTTGCTGGCCATCTTCACGAGGCTATAATTGGACAAAAGTTAAGTTAACAATGATAAAGGAAACTATTTTCTTGCCTTTGGCCTAATTACGAACATCCTCATAATGATGGTTGTAACAACATCCCGGATTCCGCGTATGCATTTCAGACAATTGCCTTTTAATGATCATTCAGTAGGCACATTGCCATGACCCCTGGCAATATTAATTTTCTAAATGAATGACCGTTATTAGTAAAGTGTTGATAGGTGAAGCTGTAGCAGACATAATTTCGCATTATAATAACAGTTGTCCTCGGTAGATTGTCAAAGGGCACAAATAGGCCTGTCAGGTCAATTTATTACTGCCTACAATATAAATCCTGTCGAAAAAAGGTGAAAACAAAGTGTCAGGAACCTACAGGAGGATCCCCAGAAGTTCTCAAACCAACTATGAGAAAGCAGGGGCGTTCTTTTACAGATTTTTGACTAGTTTCACTAGTATGAAAATCCATAACATATTTAATAAATGGATAAGATAAGGAACTATAGGGGAAAAAGTCTTTTTTACTGTAATTGAGTATCAGTTATCCAATGTGATTAAAATATTTATAACATTTCAAACCACTACAAAGCATAGATGTGAGTATTGTATTGTATTGTATTGTATTAGCAAACTTCGTTTGCATAAAGTCGAATAGCAACAATAATCTGATGGTCAGTAAAATCCAATTCATTATAGGATTATGAGGCTATGTTCACATCATCAGTGACTCAAATCTGGTTTTTGTTTGAACCAGATCTGATATTCTTATGCTGTCTGATCTGAGTCACTTTCGTATGTTGTCCTAAATCAGATAAAGTACTGTATTATGATATAGTATAATAAAGTCTTTAAAAGTAGACTTTACCAGTCATTTCTTCATATTAAGGTAAATTAATTGTATTGTGGAGATTAAATTTAGGAAATTGGAACCAATTTTTTTTACACCGTGATAGGCTCCAATTAAAAAAATTGCTTGTTTATGTAACAACCTCAGCAGCGGGCTCATTTCCCCTCCAAAAAAAAAAAAAAAAGGTCTTCAGGAATCCTGGAAAGCTATTCCACAAGACCACATTAACAATAGGAGAAGCACTGGCTATTTGGAAGCAAAATATAATGGGGAGGGGGGGTGCTCTAAACTTTTGCACATTACTGTATACAGTATATCTGATACGTGGTCATGCAACTTAAATAAGAATGGGTAGACTGGAATTCCTGTGAAAATTAAAATGAAAACTGCTAAAAAAAAAAAGATGTCACTAATTGGTTGGGTTGTGAACTTTTAATATTGCTAACATCGTCTATTCTCCACCCATCATACTCGACACATTTTTGGACATATGAGCATACTCCTTCGAGAGTCTCGACTTCCTTCTGTCTTGCACAATTACTCACACCCACATCTCCCCCGCTAACTGCTCACGCAATTTATAAGCTCTCAATTTAGCACTCTTCATTAAGGATTTAAATCCTTTTCTCACCATGTTATCCCAGAATTTCAGTACACTGACCTCCACCACTGGATTATGACCACAAAATAGCTCCAGCAAATACTAGTTTATCAGCTAATATGCTAATATGGGGCTTATGATTGTCATGGCTCTGGTACTGTAAGCATTCGTTTCAGATCCTCTTTGTGTGTGTATGTTTCGACATCGGTCTCTGATTCTGTTTTTTCTTGGGAAGAGAATTTTTTTCTTCGGGAAAACAGCTGACAACTGATCATCGCTTCCCTTTTAGGACAGAAAATCTCAAAACCAAGCCCAAACATAGTTTCCTCTGTGACACACAACTTGTCTCTTAACCCCTGTGGACTGAGGTTTGACTACAAGTTCAAGACATTACGCAACATGGTACCACTCAGTGTGCAAGCAATGCAAGGGACGCTCTGGACAAGCACTACAGATTTCCCGTAACGCAGATCACAATTGCTAATTGGATCACTGAGGTTGTGTGTCATATGTGCATATCTGTTACGTGGCGACTTTGAAGTTCAGTCTTTACATGGATTTTAGAATTTCTCAGTGTTTGTTATGTCCAGGTTTTGCAGTAATGTTAAGGGGAAAAAAATTAAAATTAAAATTTTATTTATGCAACAACAAAAAAAAAAATCACAATTTCTACTAGTCATCTAGAAATTGAATATTCAAGATATCAAAGGGTTCTGTTCTTTATTTTAAGTTGTGAGACTCATCTCTTCAAATTGTCCACTTCTTACATAATCAGGCGTTCTCAAGGACAAGCCTGAGCCGCTCTCTCTGGAGATTCGATCTCAATGGGCTTACATTATTTATGAAAGCATTTCAATTATTTTGGGGTTAAGACCTCCTTTCCTGTTTTATTCTGTCATGCTGTGAAAGACAGTAGAGCCATCCGTTAATGTCCTCTGTAGATCATGAACCATCCCAATGGCTAAACTCAGAAACTCCTTAAGTTGTTTGTGTTTACTAACTAGAACATCGTTTCTGATAATTGGAGAGAATCGACTGAGCATTAAGTGCTGACAAATGTAGGTCCTGTTTCAGATTAGTCAAGTCCTGGTGGTCCTGAGAGTCTGTTTCGTGCTTCTATGAAACAGTGAAACAGCGAAAGACCTCACTGACATGATGGCCACCGCAGTAAGATTTGTCCAAATGATTCGGTTTCACTCTTTTCAATTTGAATAAAAACAAGAAAATTACAGAATGTCAGATTTCCAAGTAGATCTCAGAGATAAATCAAAGACACGGCCTTAGGACAGGGTGTTCTGATGACGTATTTAGCGAAATCTCACTGTCTATTGAAATTCATTCAGCCATTAAAGAAACATACGCTGTTCTTTTGATAAGTGATAAGTTGTGTAAAGTCTTTTTGGAGCCAACTTAGGAAATACAGACGGGGCATCATCTAACGTTGATTGTTGGTGGAACTTTTGTGTTAACCAAAATTATTCTCCTCTGATATCAGCATTTCCGAAAGATGAGCAATATTCAACAGAAGTTGTCTGGGACCATGAACCATGCCACGATTAAAGCCATTCTTATGTTGGACATAAAAACTGTTTAAATCTCTCAAACTCTACCTACATCAAATATACTTTATATGCTTTTACATGCTCGTATTATGCTGTCCCGAAATGTTAAATATGAGCATTGTTTGTATTTGTATTTTTTTTTAGACCAGTCTGTTAGGAGTGGTGGTATAAAGAGGCAGCCTACAGTAGGAACGGTTGTTATCTCGAGGAAACATCTTGTCTGGGTTTTCCACAGTTTCCTTTATATAGAATAACTGAATTACTCTGAATATATCTGTCTGAAAAATTGTGAAAAACGCTGCTTCTTGAAAAGAAAGACAGATTTCTAGCCTTGGGCTTTCGGGTAAGTTCCAGAACACTCGGAAAACATGCTCTGGAAAATTTCCTGTGCTAACTTGGGTATGCCTGCAAATCAGTCTGTAAACATACATCATTGGAATATCGGACAGTGTAGGAACTGAGGTCAGAGTGTAAACGAAATGAAAAGGAAATGTCTGCAATTCACTTTTGCAATTCTGTTTGTGTGTTATTGGTGCCTGTCTGTGAGTGTGTGTGTGTGTGTGTGTGTGTGAGTGTGTGTGTGTGTGTGTGTGTGAGAGAGAGAGAGAGAGAGAGAGAGATCGGTCCTAATATGTTGCCACTCACCCATGTGGATTCATCTCCTAAATGGTGAGTAACTGTTTCCTGTTCTGTTCGGCATGATGTTCATCACCATAAACACCCATATCCTCCCTTGACATTAATTATAGAGCAATAAAACTCATGAACTGTGCAAACACAGGCATTGCTGATGAACGATTGATTTGATTTCACCATGCAGTGAAGGTCAACAGGACTATTAAACGCTCACAAACCAACCTGGGCTTCAAAGATTGTGCTTAATTATTTAATTACTTTCTTTTTTTTTCTTCTTTTTATTAATTTCTTACGATCATACAACCAAGCTTTGCATTCTCTGGGTCTTTTATTAGCATGAAAATATGAAAAAATTCTTTCAAAAATTTTTATTTAGCTTGGCCTACTGTAACACTTAGTGACATCTTTTATAAAGCTGGCTGTAAGATTTATTTGAATTAACTTTTAGAAAAGACAAATACATTATTTTTCAACACAATCCCTGCGCTTGACAAGCTTTCGTATTCCCTCAATAAAAATGTTTTGGGCTGAGCTGCAAGCCACAAATGTCTTCATCAGAAGTGAATCTTCCTCCTCGTACTGCTGCATTCAGGGGACCAAACAGGTGAAAGTCTGATGGAGCAAGATACGGACTAGAGAGAGGTTGCTTTAACACCTCAAAACCTAGTTTTCGTCAACAGTGTTGGCAGAAGTTTGCTGATGCTTGCCATCAGTTGCGGACGTTTGATGGTTAACACTTCACTGAACTTCTCTATCTACTGCGACAAACTACTTTCTCCATAAATAACAGCACCAGGTACACCCTCAGACCACCAAAAAAATCATCACTGCATGCTGCCCTTCTTTTGTGCAAATTACAAAAGTGGTGCATCCTTTTTTGCTCACACTGCAGTTACAAACGAACTGATGTAACACAATCACACCTACACACTAGTGACTAGAGAGGCGTTATACACTGATAAGATCAGTGAGCCAACAGAAGTTTTAATACAACCGGAGTGCAGATAATTTGTGACTCGGCCTCATACGAGCTAAAGAGTTTCCGCGCACACACACACACACACACACACACACACACACACACACAAATAAGCCCAATGGAAAAATGAAAATACTTCAGACCTGATTATATATGTTCCACTCATAGATCTTGTCATTAAACACAGATGTTGTAACACACACACACACACACACACGCACAATGGTAGTGGAATGCTAAATCTCAAGGTCAACAATTCACTCTGCTTCGCATTAAAGCTTCGAAATCCCAGACTTGATGCGACATGTCTTCAGGCTTTTCTTCAGACAGAGCAAATAAAAGGATGGATGATTACAAAATAAAAGAGACAGAGAAAGACATGCAGGAAGAACTGAAAGAGGCAAGCCTGAGACCTGCATGCATTTGAAACACATGTAAACATATAAAGTTGAGCTGACTTTGGAATATTCAACATATTTTAAAACCACAAAACAGTGCAGAAGAACGTGAGCTTTGCTGCCTAAGTCCGTTTTGAAAATGGGAATGTCTGTATTAATGACAGGATTGCGACACAGTCTATTACCAAGCATGGTGTAATGTTATGATATCATTATCATAAACTGGCAACTTTTTATCGTAAATGGTAAGACTTTTTTTATTATTAACATCTGGGCCAAAGGAAGCAGGATTAAAATTTTCATGAGATTCATATTTCGAGCCACTTCATTGTTAAGGCGGTATAATGCTAAATGGTTAGCAAACATGTTGTGCTTACTAAACTTTTCTAAGTCAAGCTAGACTAATTTTTCTCTGTCTTTCTTGCTAATTACTAAAACATAAAAATCAACATCATAGGTAATATAGAATAATAAACACACATTTAACTTTGACATTAAGCACCGGTGGCTTTAAAATTTAACCTGAAAGTGGCTCCCTTTTGTTTTTGCTAACATTCTTGGTACCCATGGTCTTAACTTATTCTTGCACAAAATGCAAAAAACTCACAAAAAAAAAAAAAAAACCGTAAATTTGCTTTGTTTGGCTTTCCACTGACTCCACCAAGTTTTGAGCGGCTCCCAGACATACACCCAACTTATTCAGTGCCTACAAATACAAATTTAAGTTCTTAAGGCGAAAATTCGTGAGGCAAGGTGTTCGTATGCTGAGGTACCGCTGTAATATGCATTTTGCATACGGCTCTGAAAAAAGTTAGCTATGGGATAGCTATGGTCTATCCAAAGTAAGCCTATGGTCAAACCCAAAGTGTCCAACTTAGCTGTTCAGAGGTCAGTGCTACTTTCTAGCATAATATCAGAATATTATTAATTTTATATAGAATTTTACAACTGTTTCTAATTTTACATTAAAATATTAATAAAAAGAAATAAATCAGAGGTTAGTCTTAATCTCGGCATTTCCATAGCTAGCCTAATAGCTATCATTTTAGCAAATTGTTTTTTGTTATTGATTAAGATCTTAAAACCAATCTTACTCTTTCTGATCCATTCACATTCAACATCCGGTGGTTTGCAGGGATCTAGACTTCATGCACAAACGACCAATGTTACAACAGTTACAACAGAAATAAATGGCGCCATTTTTGTTTATATCTGATGTTTGTCATGATTGAAATCCAGTGACATCTCAGTGAAACCTGCAAGTGTGTGGTCTTCATTTGGTCAGAGATAGAGAGAGAGGGGACAAAATGTCTTTTAAACATCTGTTAAATCTCCTTTTATATCTGAGAATTTTGACATGTTCAGCATCATTTAGGACTGTATAAATATTGTGAATAAACATGTGACTACATCTTGTGGTGCAATCTAGACATAATTTATAATGACTGCAAGGTGTCCAGGTCCTGTGGCTGCGAAACAAGCACAAATCATCATCCCTCCACTGTCACGATTGACTGTGTGTGAAGTGTTTCTGATGAAATGATGTAAAACATTGTTTTGTTGCTTGTACAGAAATTAAAAAAAAGCTCCAAATCAGGCCATATTCCATTTTAGACATCTTTTAAGCAAATATGTTTATGTCACAAGCCAGGGGACATTTTTCCCTTTTTTAAAATGTTTACATATAAACCTTTTTGAATATTCTGGGAAAAACCTGCTGGAAGTTCTTTGGCAATATATACATGCTTGGATCCATAGGGAAAATGTATTTTTATATTTAAAATTGATAGGTTTTGATTTTGCAGCAATTTTGCCTACGTTAAATATGAGACTGTTGAACATTTCTTAATGTAACAGTTAACCATTTATCAATATTCTATTAATTCCAGTGCCATCTTGAGTCTGAAAGAAAAAGAAACATATCCAATTTCATAAAAACAGCTCTGACCCATTGATGCACGGACTCCCCTCTAAAAGTATGCTACTGTACTGTACTATGGTACTGTATCTGGCACCAACGCAGATCCTTTAAGTCGTGTAAATTGCGTCCATGGATTGGACATGGCACATCCCACAAATGCTTGATCAGACTGGGATCTGGGGAATTTAAAGGCCAAGTCAACACCTGGAACCTTTTGTTCCTCAAACTGTTGCTCAACCCTTTTTTTTTAAAGCACTGTATCATCATCCATATGAAATGCTGGACCTAAGGTTTTCCTAGCAGAACATTGCCCATGACATTACAGCCAGCCTACTAGCTAGCTTTTTTCCCCATAGGGCATCCAGGTGCAGCCCTAAATCAGGCAATGCACATGCATTTGGCCGTCCCCATGATGTAACATGTTTTATCAGACAAGTCAGCTTACATTGTTCCACGGCCCAGTTCTGATGATTATGTGTCAATTATAGGTTCTTTTGGCACTGGACAGGGGTTGGCAGGGGCACTCTGACCAGATTGTGGCTACGTAGTCCTATATGCCGCAAGCCAGCTTTAATGGTTTTACCAATTTGTGCTACTGTAGCTTGTCTGTGGGATCAGACCATGCATGCTAGTCTTTGCTTCCCATGTGCATGAAGAAAACTTGGGCAGCAGTGACACTGTTGTTAGTTCACTGGATGTCATTCCTTTCTACAACTTTTGGTGGTTACTAAACAATGCATACTGGGGACACCCAACAAGACCCGCTGATTTAGTTTTGCTCAATTTGGACCTAATGAACGTCACGGGTATGAAAGTTATTTTCCTGCTTCCAACACATCAACTTCAAGAACTGCCTGTTTAGGTGCTGCCTTATTTATCCTATGCCTTGACAGTTGACTGCAACTTTTTAACTGCTGCTCATGCTATGTACAGTCATGTTTAAAAGTTAGTACCCCCTCTTTTAATTTTACCTGTTTTTGTGTAAAAACATAATAAAAACACATCTGATCATAGTGGTTCTTAGTAGCATGTTAAATTTTAAAGGCCATAATGGCACAATTAGAAGAAGACTGAACATGTACAGCAGGTTTGGAAGGTTTGCCAGGGGAAAATCTTCATTGTGCCAACCAAGAGCTCCTCAGTATACCAGAGGATTCTAGAGTCAAATGTAAGGCCATCTGTGTTACATCTAATACTTTTGGTGATGCAACAATATAATAACGAAGACAATAATTGAAGCACACCAGTAAATCAACAGATCAAAATAGAAAATAAAGAAATATAATCAAGGTTTTTTGAATGGCATAGTCAAAGCCAAAAACTCCAACAGAGAGCTGTCCAATTAGAGGGACTTGAAACAATGTTGGTCAAAATTCCTTCACAATAAGACTGATAATTTCATACAGAAAATGATTCCTTAAAGTTACTGCAGCGAAAGGCTGGTCTACAAGTTATGGCTTAAGTATTAAATATTGGAGAGGTTTTTTTTTTTGTTTCATTTAAATAAAGAATAAATAAATAATAAAGAATGCTTTAAAAATAAAGAATGCTAAATAAAGAATATCACTGTGAATAAGCTTATATGGTGTTGCATACCAGCCTGGTACATTCAGATGATTTTTATTGTGTTTTTACACACAAAGAAAAAACTAGAATTAAAATACGGGGTACTAACTTGTACACTTGAATGTAGCTGTGATTTAAAGAGCATGCTATACAGGTCATCAGGCCAGGTCTTTCCCCTAGGAGCTTGGCAAATTGTGGACTCCTGGTCATGGATGTCTGTGGCATCAGAGTAGACTGTAACCAACCACTAAAATGCTGCAGATTTGTTTATGGTATGGATAAATGGGGAACATATTGCATTTTGGGAACGCCTGAAACTTTTACCATGTGGGTAGTTTTCCCAGACACGTATTTTAATGAAAGGATTTTCAATGCCGGTAACTTTCGCCAAGTAAAACTGACATGGGCATGCTTATAAGATTTCTCTGCCAGTGAGAGCGCCTATTCGAAAAACAGGTATAAAAGTGATTAGCAATGGAATCTTCTCTGAGGAGGAAAGAAAAACAGTTCTTGGTAGCGGACTTGTCCGTACATGACAGTTTACCTGTATAAAGACTTTTATTGCTGTGCTTCAATTTCTCAGTGCGCTATTACAACAATCAACCGTGTTGATGCAACTGCTGACAAAGACAAAGAGACTTTTATCCTCGTTCCACTTACGTTAATTGCTAAAAATTATCGGGACTTTCATTGTATCTATCTGCTGCTTCTGAACAATGAGCACAAAATCATTATATGTTTGGGTGTGTGAAACACGAGCTTCATGACAGATCTGTGAAAGTACATAAACAAGACTGTTCTCCTGAAAATCCTGGGTCTGTGTTAGATTTCTTTTCCATTGTTTTTAAAAGACAAACTCACATATCATAGTTCAGTTTTCTGCTTTTACAGCACAAAAATCATCAGCCTAAGTTTTACTTTTGATCTCACGTCACAATAAGTACTGCCATTTTGAAGAAATCAGGTGACTGACTGCATCAATAAGTGTTGATTGAATTTATTCTGTAGTAAAAATGTAGATCAGCATCTTCTCTACATCTACTTTGATGTCAAGACCTGTACCAAATACTTATTTACACCAATCAGAATGGCGATCTAAATGACTTTGCATTTGATGACTTTGGTCACCTTTTTGAAACAAACCTCCCGAAACACCTTGTTGATGACTGAAGTCAAAGGTGAATATTTGAAATGATTCAAGCTCACGGGAAGGCTGCGGCGCTACAAAAAAAAAATCAACCTTTACCGCCGTGATGAGGAGAAAAGCATCTCAGAATGCACATGTTGAATTTTGAAGCATGTGAGGTTTCACGTGAAGGTTTGTTGTTACCATTATGAAGCTCTTCGACATGCTTGGTTGAGTAAATAATTAGCTGACTTAATCCTACTGATACATTCCAAAATTCAATTACTTGTCACATGACCATTACAGCACAGTGAAATGTTGTTGTTTTTTTTTCCACATATACCAGTTAGACTGGGGTCAGAATGCAGTGTGAGCTAGGGTACAGCATCTAAGGGAGCAGATAGGGTTAAGGGCCGTGTTGAAGGTCTCAACAGTGGCAACTTGGCACTGCGGAGGCTTGAACCCACAACTTCCTGATTAGTATCCCATAACTGTTTGCGTCACCGCTGCCTTAAAAAGCTGCACTCTTGAATGCTTTGAACCTTTCCCAGAATAAAGCGGCCAGTTGCATACAAGATAAATATCAGGAAAACACACATTCGGTTAGCTTTCTGGGAATTTGAATAGATGAAATAAGGATTACACGATCTCGTTAATCGACTTTGTTTATTCTCTTCCAAAGAAAAGTGAGCAATTGTATTCTTACATCTCTTGGTACTTTTGTGTTTTAGTTTTTTATTTCATGGAAAGGCAAAATTTTGGTCCTTAATACAGTGACAGCGACAGCAATATACACATTCCTGAATAGCTAAAATACAGTTCTGACAATAATGGTACACATTGCTACTCTTACCCTAATGTAGATGAATCATGTATGTGATTTTGGTGTTTCGGGGAAAAAATCTGCAAAATATCCAGCGTCAAGAGATATTCTGTTTCAGTCTAATAGATTGTTGGTGTTGGAACCGACTACGAATGCCAGCAAAAAACAAAGACAAATCGTTTTTGTAGTGGGAAAGAAAAACCTGGAGTATTTCAATTCTTACACAATATAACAGCTGTTGTGGCGAATCAAAGATTATTCCTCCCTTTTTTTTTTGCCTTCTGACTTCTTCTGACGTAGAATTATTAATGCTTCTGACAGAAGTCAAGCGAACCTGACCCAAAGTTTCACAACAACAAAGTTTCAAACACTGTATTAATCGTACAGTCACAAATACAAGCTCGACATCTTTTTGTTGTTTTGTTTTTTTCACAGCTCAGTGCAAATGCAATCTCAGTACTGCATGAAATGAGGTACATTTTGAACCCATATATCAGCATCCTGTATTACAACATATCATACCTACACATGAACAAACACAAAAACACGTTGCATACGAACGCTTTGAAATTAGGAACTCCCGTTTAAATTAATGACAGGTTCACGATTTAGCTTAGGGCATCAACGCGTAGCGCCACTTTAGTTAAACCTCAATAAAAGCTTCATGTCCTGGTGCCGGAAGATTCCTCCGGATCTGCAGGTATGGCTTTATCGATCTTCCAGTGAAGTCTATGACTCGGATATGTGCTGTAAAAATGCATCCAGAACATACTTCATGTTGTCGGTCATGTTGTTTTTTTTTAAGAGCTAAATGAAATCAGTCTTTACTCAAAAAAAATACTTTAGTGGTTTCAAAGAACACTACAACAGCAATAACAACAACAACCCGACCGCTTCGGTCACCATAACATCACCAAACCCCTCCTCTGATCCTACAGCATCTGGGATTCCCACTTGCTTCCTCAGGGTTTGTGAAGTACATTCATTCATTCATGCATAATTTATTTCTTTTTACTTTCATGTAAAAATCCTTTTTCATATCATCTGAACGGATTTATTTATGTGTGTGATCTCAGTGGTGACGGTGAGGTTCGGGCACTGAGAGGCGTCGAGCTGAGCGTCCGAGTTCTTGGCCAGCGAAGTTCTGTACATCGAGTTCCTGTTTCCGGCTTTGCACAGCGCCCCTAAAAGGAACCGCAGCCTAGAGGGGCTGAGGATGATAAACACCCACGGGTCGATGATGGCGTTGCTGGAGATGAAGCGCAGCGCGATGAGGTCAATCTTGTTCTCGTTCCGCCTCTGTATCGAGTTGATGTACACTCGGATCTGATGAGGAATAGAAACAAACAAGGCGGCATTAGTCGTTAGGAACGTTTAAGGAATCAAATGTGAATATTATGACTTTTGCAGTTTTAATCACAATATGCTTATAACTTTTCATTTTCAAGAATCCTGGAAGAACGGAAAAAATGAGTTTACTGGTGATTAAAAGGTAAACTCCATCAAGAAGAGCGCAGCTATGTGATAAACAGAGACTAATCAGTGTATCACTATAACAGTTCCAATTTCTCATGCCTCGGAAAGCTGCGCACATTAAATGACTAAAGCGCCGCCGCATCATTAAGGTAGAAATAAGCAACAATGCTACCATCGGCAGGAAGCTGAATAGTTTAAACTCGGGATTTCCTGATCAAATAAAATTAGATCCTATTAAATAATTATAAAGACTGGTTTGTCTGGAAACCTGATTTATGTTTGAGATCATGGATTTATTTATTTTCTTTCTCCTAATCAATAAAATGCCTATTAAAACTCGTAACATTATGAGACTAGCAAGGTTACATAACCACAAATATATTTTAATGTCTTTCAGGGTGGTGTTTTCCTTTAAAGGCAATGTTTATATGGCCACATAAGCCTGGTATAAGCCTACGTGCAAGCATCAGCTGTCAGGATGTCAGACACGGGATCCTGCAGAGCATCAGATCATGGCTCAAGCTTCGATAATTTTCCAATCATTGTCTTTTATTGCTAAACTCATAGCAAATGTATTTATTTATTTATTTTTTTTGACAATGCAAGAGTCAGTCATCAGGATTCTCTACAGAAGGCGTGTCATTCTGAACAAACAAACAAACAAACAAACAAACAAAACCCGAAAGGGTCACATGATTCAAATGATTCACAAGATTAACTTGACGTAAAATTATATGAGATTTTTTTTAAACATATCTAAGCAGGCACTTTAAAGAAACCTGTCACAGAACATTTGCAGAACATCTCTCTCTCTCTCTCTCTCTCTCAGCTCGGTTTCTATATTAGCAACAAGCCTGTGGTTCACTGCTCTCAAGGTGCACTTTCTAGTTGGTGTTATTTTCCGGCCCTTGCTATCTGCACTTGTGCAGTCTGTACGCATATGTGTGTGTGTGTGTATGTTGTTAAGATTAGAAACCACATGCACTTCACATAGAAGTATCATAAAAGAAAGAACTTTTTTTTTAAACAAGCAGCTAACATTTTTGTTACACCGAATGAAAAACAATAGAACCACTGATGCACATTTTGATGCATGGTTAGTTTATTGCAGAATAAATAAAAAATTTTCACTTTTGCATTCATAATTTTTTATTTTTCATTGCAGAACCACAACTGTAAAGCTGCAGAATTGGGTAGATCTGAAACCACAGTGTTTTTTTAACCTACTTAACTGCCTGAAACTTCATGGTTACAGCTGACTTTTCTATTAAATCAAATAATTGGCGCCTTTTTGTTATAATTGTATTACGTTTAGGGGTAACGTTGTATCTAAAACACTGAGAAATGCACATTGTATGTAATCGAATTCTTGTTAATACTTGATCCAATTATATGGCCTTGTTTTAAATGACGTTATAAAATTATTAATACAGAAGCTGAAGGCGTACTCTTTGTTCTGGGTGTAGCGTAGTGGCTGTAAATGCTATTTTTGTCCATATAAATTATTTATTGCTTTATATGCATGCTTAGTTTCTGTTTTGTTCTGATGGACTGTATGGGTGCTAAGGACATGCACTAACTGCACTATTGAGCAGTTCTGAACAATCGTGATACAGACCCGTCAAATTGTCAGCCATCATATCAAGTCAGGTATTAAGTACAGGTTAGGTTTTTTTTTTACGCTATGGCCAACAGATTTTTTTTCTTTCAGATTTCAGATTTTTCTAATCTGTGGTGCTGGTTGTTGATTTCTGAGGCTGGTGACTCTAAATGAACTTCTCCTCTGCAGCAGAGCTCAGTTTTGGTCTTGATTTCCTGGGAAGGTCTTCATGAGAGACAGTTTCATCATGGAGCTTAATGGGTTTCACAAACGCACTTGACACAATACTGTTCCTGCAAGAACTGTTCCAGAACAGCAGACTTTCACGTCTTAAAATAAGAACTGACTGATTTATCAGTTTTATTTAAAAAATGCAGTATTGTTCTGGAATCTAGAAGAGACTGGTACTGTACCTTATCTTTTAACAGAATCCTAAATATTGCTTTGAAATACTTTAATGAACACTATCCAAGCATTTTATTTCAGTCATGATATAAAAACACACTTTTTTTTATTTCTCCTATAAATCTGCACTGCTAGGGAAGTTATTTTTATGACTTGCAGGGAAATCCTGGTGTTAAATGAGGCTGAGGATTCCCTTTTCTACTTCGAAGTTTCCCAGTTTCTATCATTGTTTAGATACTTACACTGGGTTACTAGGTTATTAACTAAGTGTTCAGTCAAATGGCACTTAGTCATGCAATGGAATCATCATTTAAATATTCTAAAAATAGGATTTCATCATCTTTTCAGGGCACTCCTCGTAACCAAACCCACATCGGCCATATCTCAGCAACCAGAAATTATAGAGTAGTAAACTTCCAAATCAATATGGAGTTTATTGAACCAGGAATCTGCAAATATCCATTATTTAAATCTGACAAAATGCAAATTAATATTGTGATGGGTCCGAATTATCCAATTGTCAAAGACTACAGTTTATTACAGGGAACATACGCATAATCATATTAAAACAATATTTAGACCTTGTTGTTATTTGCTGTTATCATTGATCACACCAATCAGCCATAACATTAACAGCTATAACACTAACTTTAACACTACTAATTATATACCAGTAAACTATATACCAGTTAACATGGGTAACCAAGACTCGTCTATATCTATAAGATCAACGGCTAGCCTGTCTGGTCCAATTCCAAAGAAAAGCCAATGAAGCACAAATTGATGGAAAGGCACCAGAACACTCAGTGCATCACAGCACACACAATAAGAACAACCTTTAATTAAATCCGAACGTCATAGCGTTTCCACAAGTATGAATTATGTTACTTACATTTATACAACTTAGTTTTTGTACTTGAAACACATTATGATTTAATCGCTCATTTTTGAAGCATTACGGGGCTGATGTTACCCACTTCAGTTTTACACACTTTAATCAAGTGACATGGATTCTATAGTTCTTTGATCTTCAGATTTTTTGATTAAATTAAATTCAGTATATGCAATCAGGGTCTTGATGAGAAACGAATTGTTTTCATGTAAACTATGCGTAATGCAGCATTTCCCTTAAATCACGCCAACTACATAATCCTTGGTCTTAGTTTAGTTTAAGATCCAGATGCTTCACTGATGAGTAAGCCATGCTGTTCCTCCACTAGTTTTTGCAACTCTGTTAAATGCTGCATAAAAGATCACAACATGAGTGTAATGGAATCTGATGTACACCATCGTACCACGCCAAAGGCAAACATCCTGATACCCTTCCTGGTTGTCACAAATGGCAGAAGAGCATTATAAGAAGATGTCCAGAGTCAGCACAGGTGAACCCAGAGAGTTGTTTATTTATAAAGACGTTCTTAAGTCAAGACCTGGAGCACACTTGCCTTACACTGTGTTCATTTTGCTGTCTAGGAATTAACTATTTGAATAGGTTGCATGATTTTTTTTTAACAGGTGACATTGGATTCAAAACTTTTTTTTTTCATGAAGAATTATTAGACTGGCATTACTATTTTGCCATGTGACACGCATCCGGATATTAGACCAAACACAGAGCAAACACCGTGTTGCCTTTGCATTTAATTACACTTTTATTTAACGTCATGGACAAATCTTTTTTTAAATCTCATTTTTAAAGATGTGTGATACCTTAATTTAATTTTTTTTTTTTTGTATAAGCAGAGACGCTCTAATTAACGTCTGCTCGGTAATATGGATACATTACGGAGACATTTACAAGGCTTTACCGTAATCGGTAAGCTGATTAGCACCAATTTATTAAATTTACTTTATGTCACAAGACAATGGATGATCATGCAGCTAAAGATGTTTGCAAGCGGAGCATTTAGAGGAAGTTATGCATGCTCAAAAACATGATTTTGAAGAAGTGAAGCCTGGACGTGGTCGAAATTGACATGCTTCTGTCAAGAGATAAAATCCACCTGCTTATGACACTAATTTAGGATCTTGTAGCCCTTTTAGCTACTTTATATAAAAGGCTGAAAGTGCTAGGACGGAAAATTTATATATATATATATATATATATATATATATATATATATATATATATATATAAAATTAATAATAATAATAATATAGAACCTATATATAGAATATATATATATGTGTGTGTATCCTGACTTGTATCCTTTAACTAGATTTGATTCCTTGGAAGTCTCCGTATCGCTGTGATCACTGGCGGTTTGCCACTAAAGTAATCATCATGCGAGTGAGATACAGTATGGTTGGCTGTGTTATTCAGGACCAGCGAGTCAATCCACCTCAATAAATCCAGCCATGACTTACGAGCTATTTTTAAATCCCTTCCAGGACTTGAGGTTCAGGGACACGACTTCATCCTGAGAGTGACAATTCATTTCTCAGTTCCACAGATGTGGCATAAGACGTGGGTTACTGTTAGACTTGTGAACTAAAGGTCGGAAGAGTCATTTCGCGCATGATCATGATTTACTGAGAGTTCGCTTGGCCTTTGAAATATACAAATGCAATGAGGTACTGAACAAACTGAAATACAAATATTAATATCAGTTTCTTAATGATTCTTTTAAAAAAGGGATTTTTTTAGAAGACAGAACAACAGCGTAGGCAGCGCAACAAAAATGACTAAATGTAATAAAATGATTTCCCGTTAAAGAACACCATGTGGTTAGAAGTTGTGAGACAAAAATGTGTGAATTAGAACACTAATTTAAATTAAGAATTTCTGCGGAAAAAAACTTTGCTATAATATACAAAAACATTTATGATTGACAGCTTGGCGATGCATCATGTATAGGTTTGTATAAGAATTGCTATAATTTTTTTTTTAATTCTCATAATATATACATTTATAAAATACATTTTACAAGTTTAAAGGTTTTTAAATATTATTTTATCTAATTAAAATAGATAAAATAGTATCAATTATTTAAATAAGACATCAATATTAAAATAAGTTTGTCATATTGTCCAGCCTTACTGTGAATACAAGCGAGTACTGATATTCTAAAATCTCAATTTTTTTTATTATTAATGAATAAATAAAAAAACTATTCAATCCCTTCCACTTGCTACAGGTCAGGTCGGTCCTCTTTTCACCGGAGCTTCTTTAGAAGGAAAAACAGAATGAATTTAAATAAATAGGGTGATGTTTTTTAGGATGTGAGGGCATTGGTACACAAGGTACAGATTTATTATAGACGTCATTCTTTACCCTTTTAATATTTACTGGACAAAGTAGAAATGTCCATCCTCTCGCTCTTTTACAGCTCTCCTGGCGGCTTTGCAATTACAGTATTGTGAAAAAGCATGTATATACTGTCTGTCTATGTATATGTAAGTTCAAGTCAAACCGGGACTTTTAATTTAGTCCCCTGCTACACTCATGCACTGATCCCAGCGTTTTACTAGTGCTTTATACTATAGACACGATTGGACTGACTGTGTCAAATCTGAAACGCTGGCCTCCCAGGAACTTCTTTAATGGCATTTCCAAGCCTGTGTACAGCTCACACAGACAGATGCGTCTGTTCGGCAAGTTAGGAACAAGTGATCTTTAAAACATTTGCAGTTTAAAATGTTTTACGGTGGCGAAGAGTCTTATCACCATACTGTACTTAAAGTCTTCTGTAAATGTTAATCGTTTTTACGCCATTGTAAACTTCACCACAAGTCCCGGTTTGACCTGAACGCCATTGTGTATGAATTCCCAGATCTTCTTAAAGCGACTTATAAGATAGTTTAACTTGCAGTTTGTAATGTGAGTGCTTTCTTCCAAAACCTGTACAGTAAACACAAGGCATGCACGTGGAAAAACCGAAGAAAAAAAACTGTTCCCGAAGGCGAACGAGTGCCTTTAACACTGACTCCGATATAAACGGCATGTTAAAGAGGCGGGAACGTTTCGCCAGGCAATTAGTCTGAATCAGTAATTCACTGATGTAAGTTTAGGAGACAAACACTGGCTGGTTAAGCTTGATGCATTTGATGGTAGCTAAGGGTGTATTGGAAATATGTTAAGAAAACAATATGTACGAGTGAGCGATGATTCTCCATGACTCAGCAGCTGGCACTGAGCTCAGGGCGAATTTGGTTTCATTTAGAAAACCTTCCTGTATGACCCAACAGACAGTTTTTTATTCGTTATTTCCTCTCGTGACGGGTTTATTAGCTCTTTCAGCCCATTATTGTTTTGACCCCCTAGCATTATTAGGTTATAATCGTCTGATCAGACATTTTTAGATTAAAAGGTTTTCCAGATGTACACAGCTAAGCAAGACTTGCTTAATGTCTAAAAATATGATTCTCTTAAAACACTTGAACAAAATAAAAATGTTGTGCACTCGCCAAACAAACTCTGGGGGTTTATAGTCAATGTCAATGTCAATGACCTCATGATGAATCAGGTCAAAAGGTTGTTGCGCTATTAAGATCGGAGCTATTTGTATAACTCCTATTTGTATAACCTTACACATCGTGATACGAGATATAATTATTATTTTTTTGAAGATACACAAATAAGGAGTCGATTGACTTTAACTTTGATATGATTAAATTCAGCTTCTAAAGTCAACACTAATATTTTCACTGATATTCGAACTGGATCTTGGCTTGTAAACCGACGTAATCATGTTATTGGACTGTCTTTGCACTCTTGTGGTGTAATCTATGACTTTCTGAGTTTCTGACAGGCAATTACATGCTGTAATGCCTTTCAGGCCGCTGGTATGAATCAACTAATGAATGAAAGTGTTTAAGTGTTTGTGTGTCATATAGGAAATTGGGCGGTTATAGTCCAGGCCTCCGTAATGGCCCTAGTTATTATTAAAAATAATAAATAAATAAAAAATCACTTCTGATTCCATTCCCTTGAGTGATAATAACATGATTACTGTGTGTGTGTGTTTGTGTGTGTGTGTGTGTATTGATTAATTTATAGTGCTGCATTGAAGCATAATGATGACGTGCCCGTGTCATGACGCAAAGAGCGAGGTAATGGCTGACGCACACTGAGACACACTGATTCGCTTACATGCTGTCCTTTGGGACGCTAATGGCACATCATTCATATCTACAGTTCTGTGTCTTGTGCAGCCGGAAATGCTGATTGGTTGGCAAGGATGTTTGTTTCGCAAATGTTGGGACCATATTGTTTTTTCTAAATGCATATTAAATGTAAACAATAATTAATTATTTCTGAGGTTCTAAGATTGCTAGAATTCTAATTGTAAATTAGACTGCTTTTTATTTATTTATTTATTTTTGGTTTAAAAATTTAGTTTTCAAGTTTGGCTCCTGTATTGCTGGCCTCTAGCGTAAATTCGATGTCTCGGAGATGACGTATATTCAGTCGTATTGTTTTTGAATACAGTGCATCCGGAAAGGATTCACAGCGCTTCACTTTTTTATGTTCCAGCCTTATTCCAAAATGGATTAAATTCAACAACACCCCATAATGACAGATTGTTTGAAGTCTTTGCAAAAATATTTCAAATAAAAAACGAAAAAAAAAAAAACATACATATCCACACGCTGTTGCCATGACCCTTAAAATTAAGCTCAGGTGTAACCTGATCATCTGATCATCCTTGAGATGTTTCTACAACCCGATTGGCGTTCACCTGTAGTAAATAATGACATGATTTGGAAAGACACACACCTGTCTATATAAGGTCCAACAGTTAACAGTGCATGTCAGAGCACAAACCAAGCCATGAAGTCCAAGCAATTGTCTGGAGACCTCCGAGACAGAAGGGACACAGATCTGGGGAACGGTACAGAAAAATGTATGCACGCCGCCTGGCCAAAGTGAGCGATTCCATTTTGGAATAAGGCTTTAACATAGCAAAATTTGGAAAAAGTGAAGTGCTGTGAATCCTTCCCGGATGCACTGTAATGTGTATCAGCAGGTGGTACTTGTCCTATCAGGTTTCGGGTTAGGGTGAATCCATCCCATAAAGGCTTGCTTATTAAGACATGACATAGGCCAGGTGTGCAGGAAAGCGTGAAACTGCAACTCCCACACTTAGGGATTAGCTGCTGTGTGCCTGAGGTTGTGCCATTATGCAGGTTCTATTGACAGGTTGCATTGAATGCGCGAGTTAAACGCCACCCTGTTGAGAGGCATGCAAGCTGGCATTAGTAATATTTTGTAATGGGTTTATGTGGAAATGTTCTGTAATGGATTTATTTGTAAATCATATTTTCTTCTGATGTGGGCGTGGGCAGACAAGTCTGTGATAATCACACATTTCCAATTTAATGTTTAAGTTCTCATTAGTTTAGTTAAAAAAAAAAAAGTTGTAACTGTCTCAAAATTGTTGTGTGTGTAAGGCACTAACGGTTAAACTTTAAAATTTAAATTTAACTTATTAACTAATTTTGCATTTAATTAAACTATTTAAAATTTAGCACTTTTTAGGGCACTTGGAGGTTACATTTTTTTTCTTTGAAATGTTACCTAAGGATTTTTTTATTTTAACTGGCCTTCTTTTAAAGTTGTAAGTGTCATTCAAGGTACTTTGGTGTCAGTCCTGCCCTCAGGTTTCAGTTCGGGTAATTACTGCTGGGGTCTCTGAAATAATCCCACTGGTAATTAATATTCTAATCGAATTCTGTCCTTTTTTAGTTTTTCATCTATTATAAGACTAAAGTTCTTTTTTAGTTCAATAGATTAGTTCAGTAGTTCACAAAACTTTTTTATACGACCCCCCTTCTGTGAATCAGAAGATTTTTTAGCTTCGCTAATCCGACACACATACACGTCCACTTCTGCTTCACTAGAATGAATTTTAGACCTTAACTTCTAACTGAAAAAAAAAACAAAAAAGATAAAATGACAAATCACTTTTACAGTGGAATTATTAAAAGTGACATGCATCATACATGTAAAACTTTCACCGTGTAACAGCATTCTGTGTCTTTAACGTTTCCTCAAAATTGCCTCTCTGTAAAAGAATAATTACTTTAAAACTTAACCATCTGCCTGAGAGAAAAACCTAAAGCCTTGTCCGTTACAGTAAGCTCTCACTGCTCAAGCCTGCGTCATTTATTTGCATTTCCGCAAACCATAATTAGGCTAAAAACATCTAAAACAGAAAATGCTGGGTGAATAAAATGTGTTAAATAAATAAATAAATGGTAAACTGGTACCTCGACATACTAATTTAATCCATTCCGGATTACCGATATTCAAGAAACACTATAATTATTATTTTTTATATAAAAACAAATCAAAACATTTAAAAAAAGACAGGTAAATGGAGTAAAATATGAAATAATAGGCATTAAACCTCATGTAACCATAATTTATGATTGCTCTTTAAAAACGAAACTAAAAGTGACTCCCTTTTCTGCATGCTACTGTTCTCGCTTCTTGTGCAAAATGCAAAAAAAAAAAAACACACACACACACAAAAAAAAAACATGTAAACTTGCTTTGCTTGGCTTACCACTGCTGCAAACAAGCTCTGAATGGCGTTTGGTTTGGTCATGCATAAGCGGAAATGCTTTACTTGCCGAGACAAAATTTCAGTTCTTCAGGGCAAAAATTGACATATTTCATAAGTAAGTAATGTGGCTAGCTCATTTAAAGTTAACTAGCTAGAACGGAAGAAGCTAGCCTACTAGTCCAAATACATGGCCTCGTGAATCCATCTGTTTTATCCATTTGGGATCTAAATCTATAAATCGGATCTGGGGCTAATGATCTAAGGTGAACTTATAATAGTCTAGGCTTTCAAACTGAGCCCGGTTTAAATTAATATTTTCCCATAATATTATGATGCAAATTCCTGCAAACTATAGTTCATCATTTAGTTTACTTTGGAGCAAGTTTCACTTCAAAGGTTATCTAAAGGTCAATGGTGTCATGAGAATGCTGCATGTGCTTGTGTGTGTGTGTGTTAGTGAAAGCGCCAGGAACTGTCTCATTACATGCTCTACTGGGAGGTAGCATTCTTGTGCGTTATTTCAACACGACCCCGTAAGGAGCTGACCGTTTATGCATTCGTGTACAGGTCCGCTGAACATTTTGCCACATGTCACACATCCTACACAGACCATCCAGTTTTTGTCCCCAATCACGGTCAAAGGTCTTGTCTTTCTGTCCCTCAAGGGTCTGTGTTGCCTTCTGAGGACAGAAAGATCGCTTCTTCAGAAATCCGAACTCTATCGTCAGTCCCTTTCCTTGTTTCTTTCGTGAGGAAACATTTCCCTCTGAGGTATTTTCTGGAATTCAGCCTCAACAAGTCATCTTGTCTGGTCTAGTCATGGATGGCTTTCATTCTGCACACTCCCTGTATGACTTAATTCAGAAACGATCTGCAGTACCACTGCATAATGCCTGTTGGTTTTGTTTCTTTCCGAGCTGGCCCTTGGCAAATAAAAACTAAATTAACAAAAGAAGAGGTGTTGTCTGGCTTTTGATAGTTGTGAAATCGATTTTTAATGTAGATTCGTTCACATGTTGAATTGAGACACGGGGTGACAACAATGACCTTTTAATGCTTCAACAATGATTAGATTATAACTTTAAATAAGACAAATCACATTGCAGCAGTTGATCAGGATTCAGCATCAACCCAAGACAGTCAGATAAACTCAATTACAGAACGTATTGTACATTACAATCAGCTATAATACCTGACATCCATGCTTGTGCCTGAGTAAACTCTACTAAAAATGAAGATGGTTTATTTTTAATACAATCCTTGTTATGTCTGGAGTGTGTTTTTTAGGTTTTATACTGGAGCTACAAAGCTGATAGAGCTAACAGGCAAGGAATGATTATGGTTACTGTGCTGAAAGTTCAGAGTTGTTTTTTTTTTTCAAGGCTTTCAGCTGTAAAAGTAAACAAGTGCGTTTGTCCGAACAAGTACAAAAGCACCATTTGGCCCGATATTGCTTTAAATGAGATTTTAATCGCCTGCAATAGTAGAAATCACTTCCTGCACACATAATGCAACGTAACCTGAGCTGCGATTTTTCCCCTCATTATTCTCACAGATCGTTTTTTGGGTCGTGTGCTTGCAGCTTTTAAGTGCCAATTATTAATATTTCACGAAATCAATACGAGGCAAAGTTGAGTCAAACTCAACTGCTGGAGGATGACAGGGCTTAAAGGAGGAGAAGGCTATTACTCCTCCTCTATGTGCAATATGGCTATATCATGAGGGCTGTCCAAGTCAAAACAAGTCAAATTTATTGTGTGAAATGACAGAACACAGTCATAAGAGTAAAAACTCCCTTTATTTTTGGGTAGAAAGTTTTGTTGGGTTGCCAGCTTCACCTCTGAAATGCTGGCCCTCCAGGAACTCCTTTAATGGCGCTTTCCTTTAATGGAAAAAATGGCCTGGTTTGATCACCAAAGGTGCTGTTTTTGCTGTCATACTGATGACAGCACCACTTGCACATTACAGCGACTCAGCTGGGAGTTATTGCCACATCCCCCTTACAGTCCTGACCTCGCTCCACATGTTTGAGCCATTACAGGAGTAAAAACTCCCTTTATTTTTCTATATAATCTTTTTCTCAGTACACCAGATCCATGATTGAAAACATGTCTGAAACGCTGGCCTCCTAGGAACTCCCAAATATGTGGAGCGAGGTCAGAACTTTATGGGGCGATGTATCAATAACTACCAGCCAAGATCCTGTTATGTGCAAATGGGAGGCCAGTGTTTCGGACGTGAAGCAGGCAGCGCGACAAAACTTTCTACTTTCTAATTTTATCCAAGCACTGGTGAAACTCTGAGATAAGTGCATTAGTGTAGCAGGGGATTATATAAAGGAATAAAAGGAGTTCTTACTCCCATAACTGTGTTCTTTCATTCTTCATAATCAAAAGTCAAGATTTGACTTGAACATTCTTTTATATATTATCATGATTATTTTAAAAACTTAAGTAACTTTTTTGTTGTTGATTTTTTTAACCTTTCATATATTGTAGGTAAAAACTCTCATGTCACCGTTAACATTACACCTCTTTTGCTGGCAATTTGTTAGCGTGCTGTGCATCATAATCTTAAAACAAATCTCTACCCTCAGCATCCGGGTACAAGTGGTTATCATGGATGTTCGACTACTTTCTCTGTGCTGAGATAAGATTAAACAAGCAACAATAACAAACACTTACTTAAACCTTACTGTTAATGAAAGTAGTTCTGTATCTGCTGTCCTATCATAATCTGAATGCAGGAAATATAGTGAACATACTGTACACGACTGCGGCGTCATTTAGTCCTTGTGAAAAACAAAGGTTTTAAGATTAAAGCATTTTCCTTTTTACTTCACAGAATTTAATAAAGCACGCATTTTGTCTTAAATGTCTTTCAAGTCTTTGCGGAAAGCGTATTTTCTGCACAAATAAAATTTATCATAGAAGTACAAAAAAATGTGGTTTACTCGCTTTTATTAATGCTGAATAAAAACAGTTTAATGATGTCATTAAAATTAATTTGCAACATTAATTTACATTTAGGAACATAGCAGACGATATGGAAATATGACTTATATTAAATCTTAAGTTGTGCATGTAATGGATGACTTGTGAGAAAACAGTACTGTATTTTAATGATTATTTTTAAAAGGTAAAGTTTAGTTATAGTGTGCTGGCACGTGAGCACGTTTGTCTTTTTGAAGTTCTTTAACATGCGTTCTGCTTTCACAAGCAGTAATTTGGGTTAACTGTGCCTTAAGCATTCTTCCATCAGAAGAAAAAAAAACAGTCCTTTACGCAAGTGGTGGAATCATGAATAGAGTGAAATTACACAATTGCACAGATTTAGAGCTTAATTTACAAATCTCTGAATTGCAAATACAAAAACACAATTTAATACTGCAATAAGACTTACATAAGAGGTGGGCTTTAATTAAAGAGGTTTTCTGTTGTTAATGTGTTTTTTTAGTACAGTGAGTCAGAATTCTTGTCTAAGATAAGCACTTAGGTAAGCACAGTTATTATGTAGAGGTGAGGTTCAAAGAAATTCTTCTAAGTCAGGATTCTATGTAAAAAAATAGTAATAATTATTCTAGTAATAGGTTTTTACAAGAGCAAGTCCTTTATGATCATGTAAAGGAGTTAAATCAAAAAATGGACAACAAATATGCTGGTTTAAGGTTGGCTAGAGTACTGTGCAAAAGTCTTAGGCACCACATTATCTTTAGTATAAATGTTGTTATACTGTATATGTTGATCATTTCTGCATTATTATGTACACAACCATTCAATATTACCAAACAAATAACTTTAAAATTAATGAAATAACTATTTAACACTATAGAAGAATATTTGCATGCCTGGGTTCTGCATAAAAATGGAAAGAAACAAGTGTGATGAAGTTACCAGAAGAACTCGCGTATTTTCCAGCACACTCAGTAAAACCTATTAGCTGTTTTTGTTAGAAAAAAACTGCACAAATCTGTGTCTAACACTACTGATTATTTTCATGCAAATAATTAGTCACACCTAATATTCACTGTGTTTATTTAATTTATCTTAATTGTTCTTTTATAGAAGTTTATTTTGTGTAGAAATGTTTTCAAAAGGCATCTTGTTCCCAAGACCTTTGCACAGTATCATAAGTGTAACAGCTGTTAAGTTGTTCTTCTGGTTATTTTGTCACACTCCCACAAGCTGACATTAGTTGTTGTTTTTTTTTAATCTGAAAACTGGTCTGTCATGTAATGTGTTGCTTTCTTTACAGGCATGAAAATCTTCTTCTGTAATATTAAGTGGTTTTATACATAAGAATGTAGACATGATAAACACATAACAGAAATCTGTCCGAAATACAATATGGTGCTTAAGCCTAGCATATGTCAAATAAAGTGCTTTTTAAAACTGTGCCTAAAACAAAGCCATGTGTTATGCATCATGCACGAGTTAAGGAGCCCTGTCTATCTGTAACCATGTCCCTTGAGGTCAGAGTGCAGCATCGTATAAACACCCCACGGGGACAGATAAGGATTAGCGGCTTTTCTCAAGGGATAATCAGTGGATCACCAGCAGTTTTGAACTCCTAATCTTCCAGTCATTATCATTAAAATCAGCGACAATAGGGAAATTGGAGCATCATCACCAGTCACAATAGTGTGTACTATTTGTAATAAGTGTGATATTTCTTATATAGTTGCAACATTATGTGGCAATTTAAGCAGTTTTTGGGGGTTTAATCCAAACCTCAAACACAAGTCGGCCTATAAATAACGTTAACTTGAGCCTGAAGTGCTTGGCTGTGGGAATTTTCATGAACTCAAATGCTCCAGAAGGCCAATAAAAATGTTAAATATTATTGGAGAAAATAATATTTTATGTTTCATTCATGATACTAATATTTAAATAGTTCGGCTCATGAAATAAATCTGCATTAAGAAGTTGTCTATGATTTGATTTACAGTTTAAGCTTCTAATGTCTGCAAATATTTCAAGTAAAGGCTTTGCTCCTGGTCTGCATGGTTTGGAGACAAGCGATCTGCAGGGCATTTCAGGATCACACCGGATACCGGATTATAAAAACGGCAGTGCACAACATATCGAAAATGGTGCTGTAATTAAATCCCAAAATGCACTGCAGCAGATGAGAAGCCAGACAGGACGACGAACATTTAATGCATTTTACATTTGGGTTTTTTTTTTTTCTCCCTGGTTGTGTGCTTAGCACCGTTTCAGACCTTGCTTAATACATCAACGAAGCAGTACAGTACACAACATGATGTGGCCGAGGGGACGCAGAGCACACACAGTTCAATTTGGTTTGTGGAAATCAGGGAACAAGATTCTACCTCGGGTACTATATTCTGGTCTGTGGCTGAGGTTCTTAAACCTTTTAGATTTTTAACTGTAAGCTAAATTCAACATATTAGCTTGGTACTAGTTTACTGTGCAAACTTAATCTAACTATGCAAACATTTACCTCATGATTTAAGTGGCTGTTCCTGAATTGTCTGCTCACTGAACAGATTAGAGCCAAGTTTCCTTTTTAAAGAACATTTGTTATTAAGATTTTGATTAAACTCGTTAGATTCAGGAGAGCAGTCGTATAGAAACGGTATAATAAATATAACAGCACTTAGAAAGGGTGGTTTCATCCATTCATTCATCTAGCAACCTCTGTAGTCCAATTAGAGACTGTAGAGGCCAATGGTGATCACCGTTGTATTTATTCCCATTTCAAAATCGTGGTAGGACCTCCTGTCAACAATAACACATTCATTCACACACTACGGGCAATTAGGGAATGCCAATTAGCCTAACCTGCATGTCTTCGGACTGTGGGAGGAAACCGGAGTACCCGGAGGAAACCCACCAAGTACTGGGAGAACACGCAAACTCCGTGCACAAAGACTCTGAGGAGGGAATTGAACTCAGACCCTTAAGGTGCAAGGCGACTGGGTTAACTATGCCATAAAGGATGGTTGATTGGCTACAATACACTTCAGGGAATTAATGAAAACCTACTTTTATATATATATATATATATACAAAAGTATACTTATTAGGGGACAGGGAGAAAGGTGACTGTTCCTTAATTGTCTGCTTATTGAACATGCTAGAAACAAGTTTCCCTTTTGGAGAATATTTATTATTATTGAGAATTGGACTATTAAGTTTCTGATTAAACTCATTGAATTCAAGAGCTTAATAGTTTAGGAACTTTGTAATAAATATAAGGGCACTTAAAAAAGGATGGTTGATTTGCTATAATTTATGAAACCCTGGTTATTTATTCAATTTTGCACTTACGCATGCACTTGTAGGGAACATGGAGAAAGTTTTTGGTGTTTTATTGGACACTTACCATTAAGAGCAGGCTGCTTGTGACAAATATAACAAATCAGTACTAACTTACTGTTCAAACGTTTCCCTCATAATTTAAGTGGTTGTTCCCGAATTGTCCGTTCATGTTAGAGCCAAGTTTCCAACTTGGAAAGATTCGGATTAAACTCATTAAATTCAAGAGCTCAATAGTTTAGGTAGTTTATAATAAATATAAGAGCACTTATAAAGGATGGCTGGTTTGCTATAATTCATGGAGCCCTATTTCTTTCGCATTAACGCATGCACTTTTAGGGAGCAGGGAGAAAGTTTTTGGGTTCCTTTGGACACTTACCATTAAGGGCAGGCTGCATATGACAAATATAACAGTCATGATGACTAACAGGATGAGGAACTCCACTTCCTGCGAAAGGGAAAAGGGTCTTCGCTCTTTCCGGCTGCGCGTAATCGAGGATCCGCGGTTCACCATGCGCCTCCGGTACATCATCACCAGGTGATAGGAAACGAAGCAGTTGCACGCGGCGGTCGCGAGCACCATGAGCAGCATGACGGTGGCGTAGACGTTGGCGAACACCCGGTCCGCGCTGTGCTTAGGGTTCATGTCGATGAAGCACCAGGTGCCGGGGCAGTACTGCACGTACCTGCCGAATCCCGCGAACGGCAGGCAGCAGAAGAGCGCGCACAGCGCGTACACGCACGGGATCGCGACGTAGCCGCAGCGCGTGCTCACGCGTCGCCCGTACAGGTACGGGTAGCCGATGGAGACGTAGCGCTCGAGCGCCATGGCGAGCAGCAGCGACAGCGTGACCAGGCTTAAGAACGTCATGGCGAAGCCGAAGTAGTGGCACGCGCCTCGGTTCTCGGTCATGGCGATCAGCGTGGTGTTGAGCGCGTGCGCGGCTTGCACGAGAGGGCTCACCAGGCACGTGCTGGCCAGGTCGGTGACCACGAGCGCAGTGACGAGCACATGGAACAAGGTGCGCCGGTGGTACTCGCGCTGGTTGCGGCTGCGCTCCTTCCGCCGCCGCACCTCGATGAGCAGGAGCGCGGCCGCGTTGCCCAGCACACCCGCCGCGAACATCAGCGCGCTGCTCACCGGGCTCGCGTTCAGCTCCACGCTCTCGGTGTTGTGGCAGTCCAGGTCGGTGTCGTTCCCTGATGGCATAACGCCCATTCAGAGCGATTTGTTTTTTATTACTATTATTATTATTATC
The DNA here is from genome assembly GCF_024256425.1 of Clarias gariepinus. Taxonomy (NCBI): domain Eukaryota; kingdom Metazoa; phylum Chordata; class Actinopteri; order Siluriformes; family Clariidae; genus Clarias; species Clarias gariepinus. Next base: position 31,064,674 of record NC_071112.1, read on the forward strand.
TTTAAATCAAAGCTTGAAAATCCAACAGGTCTCCTCCATGGAACCGGTGGAACTCCCGAAGACACCCAGGCGTGCGGATCACATACACATTAGAGACGCGGAAATGGGTTTTTGTAAATGCAAACGATGAATGATCGGGTCGTGTGTAGTTTCTTGTTTATCCATGATCGAGTTTTACACAGCAGGAATGATCAGATCGATCCAGATGTGATCCTCTCACGCGCGCGCTCTCCGGCCTGAATGCGTTCCGAGCCGCGGGTCTCACTGAGCGCGAGCGAGCGAGTGAGTGAGTGAGCGGGTTGCCAGATTGTTGCGACTTTTTGTTTTGGGTGTTTATTTTCCCTCTCTAACCGCATTTAACCCATGCCCCTTTCTACTGAACTCCGCCTCGAACTGCAGCTCTGAAAGACATTCAAGCGTGACATTCAGTCAACAGAACAGCATGGTTAGAATATTTAGAATCATTCTGTACAATTTATCCTGCATAATTAATTTGAATTAAACTTTTTACACTTTTACACTTCATAGACTTCTATTTTAATTATATTCGGCCAAAACATGATTTTGGTGCAAAAAAGTGTCTCACCTAGATGGAAAAGTACATGTTCAGATAGCATCATATAACACCATGTTTAAGACTTAATGCTTCTTATCTCCTGATCCATGCTTCGTTTCTTTTTTTTTTTTTGTAAATATGCATACATATTTTTAACAGATTAAAAGAAACACGTTTGCTAAATACAATTTTCAGCCCTTTTATTGTAGTGTCTGTAACTTTGTACAATTTAGATTTCACAAAAAAAAAACATAAACCTGAAAAGGTATATTATTATAAAAGCCTAATTTTGTTAAATTAATTTGACATGGTTAAGTTTTTTACAAAAAAAAATTTTAAAAGGTCATATGCTTCTAGAATCTTACACCAATTTTAGTAAAAAAAATGATTATGGTGTTTTATAATGTATGTGTATATGTAAAACAAAAATTCAGTTTGTTTGTTTGTTTGGGCGTTGGGTGGTGTTTGTGGTGTTTGCACAGGCGACAATATGCAGCATCATCACCTTTTCCGTTCCCCACTGACTAGTACTTTAGGCAGCACCATTTGTTTTAAAGAGAAAAATGCCACAATAATGTTGGCACATCACAGGTGCTCCTCACCAGATGTAGGCAGGACATAGTAGGCAGCACATATGACAAAAAGACTAGCGGCTGATGAAACCTTGGAGCAGTGTGAGAAGCGGCACACAGGCGCCAGGCTCTGCACACGGGGAGGTAAACCTCTAGTACAGTAAAACCTTGGACTGTGAGTACCTTGGTGTGTGTGTTTCGCAAGATGAGAAAAATGTTTAATAAATTTGAAGGTAAATGAGTGAGGTCTTAAAATATGAGCATTATTGTGGGTAATTGTCTCCCATGCTTGTTCTCAGTGCATGTGCATCACTCATACATTTAACATCTGTGCATGCATGTACTGTTTACTATAACGCTGTGACCACGTGTGTGTGTGTGTGTGTGTGCTTGTAAAGCTTTTTTTATTTTGTGTTTGTGTTTGTATGAGTGAGAGTTTCTGTGGGCTAACTGTGTGTGTGTGTGTGTGTTAATTTTTACTTAATATTTTGTATTAATTATTTTATATAAATATTTTTGGGTTGTCATCACACAAATCACAGTTTTCATTATTTCCTATGAATGTGCTTTGATAAACGAGTGCTTTGAATTACAAGCACACTTTCTGAACGAATTATGCTTGGAATCCGAGGTTTAACTGTATTTTGCTAGAAACAAATTGGCTGTCCATAAGTGTAGAAAAGCAGTAAACATTAGCGTGATCCACAGTTTACAAAGATCATTTGCTACTCACAAGTCATGGTAAGATGATGTATTAATGATTAGATGATGGCTGAAGAATGGCTGTAGAATGTCAGAAGATGGTTAGATGATGACTGATGATGTCTGAATGATGTTTTTAAGATGGTTAGGCGATGGCTAGATAATGGCTGGATGACTCTTAAGTGATATTATTTCCAAATTCTAATCAACCACAAATCTATTAACCTTGCACCATTTTAAAACGGGGGACCCGTTAACTTTTCTTCACCAAACTCATGGTAATATTCAGTCCTGAACAGGAGCGATCCGCTCATCAGACCGTGTATTCACCTTTCCTGCCCAAACTGAGATTCTCACACAAGATGGTGGTTGTCATTATTTTAGTCTAGATGATCTGAAAGCCCTGCCCGTACTGTGATATTTTAATCTGAGCACATCTTGGCAAAATTTCCATAACTTCTGCCATCTGCTTTCAATCTGTAAATATCTAAACCATCCCAGGATACCAAACTGATGCCAAGTTATAAATAAAGACGAGTTAGGCTCCAGGAAACCCTTTTCATCATCTTCTTTTATTAAACTAAACCAGTTTTATTCTCCTATTCGTCTACTATTTGTCTTAACCTATGACTACGCATGTGGATCTTTCATGTGAAAAATCCAGGTACAATTAGTAAATGATATGATTTAAGATGTGCCATATATAATATACACGTCAATGCAATCTGAAATCTTACCGATTTATCACTCGTCACTGTTACCTTTGCATTCTTAATAAATAATATCACAACGTGTCATTTGCTGTAGGTTGGCAAGATGGTCTCAGTTGAACCATTTGTTTTTCTCTGGCGCCCCCTGAAGCATGATCTTAGTTGCTGCTGTTTCATAATGCAGCTCCTAAAAGCTAAATGATACAGTAGTTATGTAGCCATGAACATTAAATAGGTTTATGAGCTGAGTTTAATGAGTGTGTTAGAGTTTTGACGTTGTGCTGGAGGTGAGATTGCCCCATGTGAAATGTCATAACAATTAAAAACTTTAAAGCCTGAAGCTCAAGACAAATTAGAATCAGAATCAGGTTTTATTCACCAAGTATGTTGACACACACCAGGAACTTGATTCCGGCTGTTTGTAGCTCAGAGTAGAGACCAACATAAAACACTGTACATTTCTTGTAGACAAAACACTATACACAGTAATAACACAACATTCAGTAACTTTACAGATGTGTGTGTGTGGGGCGGGGTCCTGAGTATGTACAGATGTACATAAAGTGTATATAAAGTGAGTGTGCATATACTATAAAGTGTGCAACATCAAGTAGTAGTAATGTACAGTAGGATGTAGGGAGTTTGTTGGAGGCCTGGTGGTGCTTTTACACGATATACAATACACGACCGGATGTTCGATTTGTGCAAATAACAATAGTTAACAGGCGGTTGTAAGAATTTAGTTTTTTTTAAAAAAAGGCATGTTAGTGCTCTAAACTACAGACTTCAGTTCAACTATTTATGAGGGTGATTGCTTGCGTCCTGAGTGTGAGGGGGCTTCAGGGATTCTTCCTGCCTGTTTCCTGGTTCTTGCAGAGAGTCACTGAGAGGGGGCAAGGGAGAGAGAGCCCCAATTATTTTTTTCCGCAGTTTTTACTGTTGTCTGTTCCAGTCCTGTTTTGTGGCTGCTCCAAACCAGACAGTGATGGATGTGCACAGGACAGACTCAATGACTGCAGTATACAACTGTTTCAGCAGCTCCTGTGGCTGATCTTACTTCCTCAGTTGGTGCAGGAAGTACATTGTCTCCTTTTGAGGATGTTGCATTCCCATTTCAAGTCATTGTATGAAATGGTAGTTCCAAAAATTTCTAGACTAAATGTAATGCTTAGAATAATGACAGAAAGGTCAAATACTTTTGATGGAAATTCTGTAATAAAATCCTGAAACAATCTTAATTTTGTTCTTTGTAACAGTTACTACTAAAATAGGTCACCTTATTGCATGTAATGTGGGTTGAACATTTGTGCAATCTTTTTATATCTGCATTCATTTTTTAAAGGGGGTTTGTATGTTTTTTTCCTTTAAAAATCAGCTTGGTGACTTGAAAGTCATCTATAAGGACAAAAATTTGACGACCCCTGATCATCACATCCATATGTGCTTACTTGACGTCTCATTCCAGATGTAGTCCTTTTTAATGCCCAAACTATTTTCTACCAGAAAAAAAAAACTTTAAAGAACTTATTCTGCAAGATGAAACCAGAAGAACTTTTACAATTTCTAGCAAAAGTGCAACTAAAGAACCTTATAAAATCGTGTAAAATTATCAATACCTTAACACTGCCGTTCAAAAGTTTGGGGTCGCTTGCAAATTTCTTTGTTTTTGTTTAGTGATTTATTTTCTACATTCTACAACAATACTGGGGATTTCAAAACTATAAAATAACACATATGGAATTAGGTAATTACGTGACAAAAACAACAGTTAGTTGTTATTTTAAGACACAGAGGTCAGCCTTTCTGTAATAGTTCTTGCAGTATTGTCAAGTGCATTTGCAAAATCCGTCAAGCACCATAATTCAATTCAATTCAATTTTATTTTATTTGTATGGCGCTTTTACCAATTTACATTGTCACAAAGCAGCTTTACACGATCAAAAGAATTAAGTTTGTATGTAATGTGAATGTGTATGAATCAAAATGATATGATTGTCCCTGATGAGCAGGGACAATCATAAATTATAAATAAAGGGAAAAACTCCCTGAGATGGTAATAGGAAGAAACCTTGAGAGGAACCAGACTCAACAGGGAACCCATCCTCATCTGGGTGATAACAGATAGCAGGGATTGATGTGCATAATATTATGCGGGACTGGAAGTTCAGTATAAGAGGAGATGTGTAAGATTAAAGTCCAGTTTGTTCCTGGAGGCTCAGGTAGACTGTAAGAAGTAGAATTCTAGTCGACTAAAGTCACAGGTCCTCAGAGAACAGCTGTCTGCATCAGTCGAGGTCAGGACCACCTTAATGGAAAAGTGGATCCAGGCCCCATCCCCAGTCACCACACGCATCCCAGGCAGACCACACGGGGCATCCATGTGATGAGATCTCCAACCAGAAGCAGGACTCCAGGACGAGTTAGACAGGTCCAGATGGCAGAGGAGGTCTGGATCACTGGCAGCTCAGGAGCAACATGTATAGCTCGACAGAGAGATAGGTAGAGGAAAAAGGAGAGAGAAAGAGAGGAGAGAGCAGAAGAGAGATGGCAGTTAGGTATGGTCACAGTCGAACAATGTATAAGGTGAATGTATATTTAGTGCAGAGTGCAAGCAGAGACTCCGGCAGGACTAACTATAACAGAATAACTAAAAAGGAGAGCCAGAAGGAAACACAGACATGAGGGCTCCCTGAGATCACCTCACCGTCAACCCCCAATGATGTCTTTACAGAGCAGAAGTAGCAAAAACATCTCACCATTAACTGCATTTTTTGGACACCTTCAGCATTCCTTTACAATGTAGAAAGAAAATCAGGAACGATCATAGGCGGCACGGTGGTGTAGTGGTTCACACTGTCACCTTGCACCTCCAGGGTCCGGATTCGATTCCCGGCCAGGCTCGATTCCCGGCTCTGTGTGAATGGAGTTTGCATGTTCTCCCCGTGCTTGATGGGTACGTAATTCCTCCGGGTACTCCGGTTTCCTCCCACAGTCCAAAGACATGTAGGTTAGGCTGATTGGCGTTCCCAAATTACCCGTAGTGTGTGAGTGTGTGTATGTGTGTGTGCCCTGTCCAGGGTGTACCCTGCCTCGTGCCCTAAGCCTCCTGGGATAGGCTCCAGGTCTCCGCGACCCTGAATACAGGATAAAGCGGTATAGACGATGAGTGAGTGAGAGTGAGGAACGATCATGGAGTTGAACTAAACTTTTGAACGGTAGTGTATATATACCTTTAATTATACCTTTTAAATTCTGTTTATTTCTATAACTTAATATTATATTGCTTCGTATAAATTGCTTGTATGTATCTGCCATAAAATAGCCTGTGAAGCTGATATGGCAATAAACCCTAATACAAACAAACAAACGAGAGCTTTCATGAGGCCAGGTCATTGATGCTGTGACGTGTGGCTCCAATTCCAGTTTATTTTAAAACTTGTTTACTGGGGTTGAGGTCAGAGTTCTGTTTAGGACACTCAGGTTTTTCCACTCAAGCCCTAACACACCATCACTTCATGGAGTTCACTTGGTGGACATGGGCATCATCAAGCTGGAATAGGTTTGGGCCAGTGATGGGAAATTCTAAATGCTTTAGCATTTAAAGACATTCTAGAACAATTGTATGTGTTTAACCTTAAGGTAAGAGAAGGGAAGAACCAAATATGGGTGTCAGGTGTCCACATACTTTTTGCCATTTAATGTATGCTTTTTATTTATTATTATTATTATTATTATTATTATTATAATAACTGTGGTATTTGTCTACAAATGATCTGAATTTGCTTTTGAAATAGTCATGCTATACACAGAAGAAGCCACATGGTGGCAGCACAAACTAATTCTTTACATTCTCACACCACAAAAGTGTAACTGCTGAATTTTTGGCCATCAAACTTTTTTTTTTTTTTAATGTTCATGTGTACTTTGTGAATCTTCCAGATCTTTAAATTTGTTAGAAGAATCAGCGAAATTTCAGAACATGTAAGTATAAATAATAAAGGTTTTCAAAGAAATACTGTAAATAAAAAGCTATTTATTTCTCTTTTTTAACCCTAATGTTAATAAAATCCACATGGTGTGAGCTTTAACCCTGGGGCTTGTGGGAAGTCTGAATTTTTTCGTTCATTTTAAATGTTATATGTTTTTATATATAACGCTGCTGATCACAGCTAATTATACCAGTGTATAGAAGTACAGAACAGGAAAGTCTAGACAACAATTACACGCCCCTTGTGGGCTGGCGCTCATATCCCTGGCCACGCCCATTTTGTGAGAGAAACGTCAAAAGTTAAAGCTGACTAAAGTTGAACATCATGACGTTTTCTTAATTTTAAAAGTGATTTTCGCACTTTTATCTTTACGTCTTATTATACACCTTAATACAGTGAAAATCCATCAAAGTGGAGGATTTTGTTTTCCCGAGAGCACGAAGTTAATATGTACAGATCCCGGAAGTACTGTCCGGCAAATGACGAACAGCCAATCAGCGCGCGTGATGTTTTGGATAACTGGTCGTCAGGGTTGCCAGATTGAGTTAGACCTCCCACTGAAAAGCAGTCCTAAATCAGTAAAGTGACATTTTAAAAGATTTAGCACAGATTTAGCACAGATGCATGCAGTAATGCACTTTACACTTGATATGACATGTAGTTTCAATATTGAAGGATGCACTACAACTTGGCACGGCGTTTTACGCCGGATGCCCTTCCTGATGCAACCCTCCCATTTTATCCAAGTTTGGGACCGGCACTGCATCCAGTGGCTGGGGGTTTGGGCACTGACTGGGAATCAAACCCGGGCCTTCCGCATGGCAGACAAAACACCTACCACTGAGCCACCAGTGCCCATAAAACAATTCATATGCAATTTTGATCAATTCAATCATTTATCTTCAGTAACAGTTTTATCTTTTTGGGGGTTGCATGGATTCAACGATTTAGATAGTCCTTGCTTTAAAACCAAAACTCCAGGTTGTGAGTCTGGACCTAATGATCTAACTTCTTTGACATGCCTTACTCTTACTCCAACACTAACAAAATGAAACGTCACCTTAAATATCCATTTTCAGCCTGAAACACTGTGCATGTAAAGGACTTTTGACTTCAGCTCGCACACCTTCAGCTGGGGAGGAACAGCCTGGATTAGGTTTGACTCCATCCTGTGGACTTTTTGATTTGCAGCAAATGGGTGGGTATCATGATACTACAAGTGTGCACATGTCTTCAAAAGCTTTTTATAAGTTAATGAACACTGACAGAGCAAACAGAACACATGTGGTGTCGACTTATTTTATATGTCGATCATTCTGAGATGATAACAAAAAAAATTACATCATTATAACTTATAAATTATATAGACTTATAACACTAAATTAACACTTAAGCTGTAATATACTTTACATTTACTTTGAGTGATGGGCGTGTCAGGGTAAGAAGGGAAGCGTCCACTGTACAAGCCTCTGGAGGCAGGGTTATGAATATGAATATAAAATGAATATTTTTATCATCTGAATGTATTGCCATTTTTTTTATTTTAATAGCCAAATTCTACATTAATAAAATTTACATTTTCTAAGCGTTTGCTTTTCCTCTGTGCATTTCAAAATCTTTTACTCTTGTTAAATCTAATAGAAAATCACAAATACACTTTGTTTTTGTCTCGTTATTCCAATTTAGGTAATGAAACACTGTGATTTTTTCACGTGTGTTTTTTCCGCTTTATTTATTTGGTTTATTTTAATTTCCCCCTTTTTTCTTTACTGGTTGTTTGTTTGTTTATTGATTGGTTTATTTTGTCTAGTGTTCATACTTATTGACATACATACAGTTTGCTATTATTATTAATAATAAAGATGATATATATTATTTTTGTGTTCTATTACTGTAGAAAGTGTTGTTATAATTGCATAATTCAACTTTTACACCTGAATGTATTGAGTGTTATATTTTTTCCTAATTCTTTTTGTTATAATAATATTAAAATAATATGTAGTTGGAAGTCATAAAATAAAAGTTAAATTCAGGTTGTAATTCCTTTCAAACACACCATTTGAGTCCCAACTAATTTTCCAACCCAAAAGAGGATTTATCCTAATCTGGCAACCCCGCGGAGCTCAAATTCCTTCGGACTCTGAATAAGAGAAATAGAGCAGCATCACAGAGCGGAGTGTCCAGACCGAGAGGGAGAGAGCGGGAGAGGTAGAGGGACAGACAGAGAGAGAGAGAGAGAGAGAGAGAGTGAAGAGCTCAATGCATTGCTGAGAAAGTTGAGAAAGCTGTGACCATGTGGAAGAAAGCGGCGGCGCTTCTGCTCCAGCTGTCCTGCCTCTGTCAGCATGTGAGCGCGCTGCGGAGAGCGGATCTGTTCCCGTACGGAGCTCAGAGCGGGGATCTGACCCTGCAGGAGGGGGACGATGAGACCTCTGCAGTCATGACCCTCAGCAAACCCATGCACTTCTACGACACCTCCTTCAGCAAGCTCTACGTGAGTCTAAACACGACTTCTTATAGGCTTTAATAAGGAGAGACGCGCTGCTGCAAACAGCTGGACTGGGGTTTATTATAAGGCGGGAAATTATTAGTACTGTACATTACTAGTGCAATATTTTACCCCTAATGGCGTCAAAATATAAAATAACTATATTGCCCTGTATATGGTGTTTTTTATTACTAGTCTGTAAATGAGACACTTATACATTATAGTTTATACGAACAAACAAATGATAAAGTTATACGAATATAGTATTTAACTTTGCTTGCTGTTTGTTTATTTGTTTGTTTGTTTGTTTGTTTGTTTGTTTTTTGCATAATCGAACATCTGGTGCTAAACATCCTCCCTGAACTTCAGCTCATAGGCCTGCTCTGTTTTTATCCTAAATTTCATTCATTTATCCTGGAGATCCTCTAAATCCATGATCGAGTCAAGCTCATTAAAGTTAACCTCTATAGCTGGGCAAGATCATAATGTAAGGCATTTTCCTTATATAGGCACTGTAGGAGCTTCAGTTCAAAGTTTGTTATATATTTATTATATTTGTATTATTATGTCCAAGATTATTCAGTCTTTTCAAACATACTATAATATCTTAATTAGTAAACATTAACATTACGGAAAAGTATTTGCATGGCAAAGCAACATATTACATAAAAGAGCAGGTTTCAGAAGAAAACAAACAAAAAAGAAGAACTCGGACGTATTATCCAGCACACTCAGTAAAACCTACCAGCTGTTTTATTTTTAGTATTGTGCACAGGGCTTAGGAACATAGAAAAATGGCATAATAAAAGATGCATTTCAAAACATTCAACATACAAAGAAATGTCTATAAAGAGTACCAAGGAGTAAATAAAATACAGTCAATTCTGTTATTGTTTTATAACATCTGGGAGGTTTTACTCGGTGTGCTAGAAAATTATTCTGGTTCATCTAGTCAGAAAGTAACAAGTCTTACCAGTTATAAGTTTACTTATTAATTTTAAAGTTATGCTTTAAAATATATTTTTCTTTACATATTGATGCAGACATATATAAGGCTTGGACAGTTGTTTTTTATAACTTGTCCTTCTTCAAAATGTTCCATAGGAAACAAAGCATTCTGAATAAACCACAAAGTATTTATTTAGAAGAACATAGATGATTTATTTTAACCAAATCATGTTCTGTGTTTTATTTATGTTTTTTTGTTACGTGTACAGTAAAAAAAAAAAAAGACTTTAATGAAGCAGTTACTTATCGATGAAATGAATAAATAAATTGAACAAATGCTATTTTTTATGCTAAATTTTTTTTCTCATTATTTTTATGTTTTTAAAGGGCATTTCCCTTTATAGACGGTTTGCTCAGCGTATTTTAGTGTGTTAGTCATATATTTGGGAGGATTGCACACCAGAATGTGACTGTGACTCTGACTGTGTTCCATGCTGAGGTCAATCTTTTTCCAAAAACTTTAACACGCTTTAGTAAGACTGAGGTTTGGCACTTTTCTTTTTTTTTTTTTTCTTGCTAAATACGCTTGGAGAGTTTTTCCACAAATCATCGTATCGGGTCCAGAAAGAAAAACCAGAACATTTTGAATGAACCTCATATTTTTTCCAGTTTTTTTCCAGACTCTCCAGATGTTTCATTTACAGGTATTATTTTGCCCACCCTGACTAGGATGACCCCGACCTCCCAGAAGTAATTACATGAAAGCAAGATGAGTGTAACGAATAAATGATTTTCAACATGAAGTAATCACACCTCTCATTCCAGGTGGCCACCAATGGCATCATCTCACCTCATGACCTTCCTATGGAGAAGCAGTACGTCGATGACGGGTTCCCCACCGAATTCCCGGTCATCGCACCTTTTCTCGCGGACATCGACACTAGTAACGGAAAAGGAGCCATCTACTACCGCCAAACCGAATCCCCGAACATCCTGAATCGAATTGCTTTTGAGGTCCAGAAAGGATTCCCAGACACTCGGTTTACGCCAACTCACGCCATCATCGCCACGTGGGAGGACGTAGCTGCTTACACCGAGGTCACGCGTGCCCCTGAGACACCCAGACAGGTGAGGAAGAAGCTGTTGAAATGACTAACGATTTACTATTATTTACTAACGAATAATACAATAATTAAAGAATAACTGATCACACTGGGGTTGCCAGATTGGAACGAATGGAGTGAATTTACATTCTTTTAGATATTATCATATAAGGCAGAACTTTATTTTTTTATGATGAAATTGTGATAAACACATATGTATGTTTTAAGGCCTCACACTAAACACAAATTCAACATTTTCTATTAATGATTAAGTTAAAAAAAACTAAATAACAATAGCTGCTCAGATTACAACTCCACACCCTTTGGGAATCTATCGGGCGGGGTGACCTATGTGACCCCGAGCCTCTGTGCTTAGCTTTAACCTCTTAAAGGTGTAGATTATTATCTTTACCCGTCAGTCATCCCCACTCCCCCCCCCACCTTAATTCCTATCATCCCCGACTGTAATTGCTTGCGAACACACCGCCGCTCCGTGCTAACTACTAATCTGTCCCGAAATCCCTGCAGCCTCTAATTTCGTGCTTCGTGCGGCTCAGAAGGAAAAAGTGGTGGGAAAGAAGCGGACATGATGACTTTGTCTGTCTGTAATAGCTAGGGATTATCAGCTCTTTCTTTCTTTCTTTCCTTGCGAGAAAGCATGAAAAAGCCACATGCTGTTTATTAACGCCATTTTTTTCTGCTGTGCAAGAGAGAATGCATTTGGCAAGCGTTTCACATCCATATGCTGAGGTCTGTGGCTGTCGCCAAGAGGCCCCGTGTATGAATATAATTATCGATCTCAGCTCTGGATAGTGAGAAACCTGGACGTATAGTTTAGCCGTTTTGTTGTCCTGCTGTCTGGCGATCACCTCCAGGCCAACGGAAAGAAACAGCTTACAGTTTAAACATTTTACTTGTTCAAGATTAAAGCCTGGCGGTTCCTGTGGTACGTACGTATCCAAAGTATGACTAAGATTTTAGACCGCACGTAAACAAAGCTTGAGAGATTACTCAGGCGATCCGGAAAGCTTGTTGACTCGAGATCGTACGACAGTAAGCCGTCGCATCTTGTGCCTGTAAATAAATCCTTCCTCGTCTCTTGAAGTACGAACAGGTGAGATTGCAAGCGTTCGGGTTTGCTCTGAAGTCTCCCATCCTACTGTTTAAATCTTGCTGGGATCTGTTTACAGTCCCTGACACTGTTTGTTTGCTGCTCAACAATGTATTACAGTCTAAGCTCTTCGAGGCATGGGGGATCTAACTACAGAAAACACATCCTCCAGATAATTCACCAGGTGCTGAGAAGCTTTTCGGACTCTCTTTACGTACGCGGGGGTGGGGAATCTAGACGGTCCCAGGCGTTTTATTTTGGGACTCGGATGTCTTTGTTGTAGCTGAAGTTTTTCCGGAGCGTCCCGTCTCGCGTCTGTTGGACGAGAAGTGGGAAGCCGTATGGAGGTGTTACTCCTTGAACAAATGAGCAGAGGAAGTTCAGATCGAGTCTGGCGAGCTTTTTTCCGTCTTCCAATTACGACGCCGTGCCCCGCGGTATCATCCTGAGCGCGTCTCAGCCTTGCCACAAGTGGGTGCCTAATTATTTACAATAACATCTTTAAACAATCTTGTTTATGGGTGTGTTCCTGCAAAGCTCCGAGGCAGTGTGGTCTTGTAATTAGGGATTGCGTGGGTCTCTCTCTCTCTCTCTCTTTTTTTTGTAGAGGGATGAAGAGGTGTTTGCTATGGAATTAGGTAGCCTGAAGGGTGGGTGGGTATAGGGGGTGCCATTTGGAGCAGTTGTGGGGGGTCCTCACAGGTTTTTTGTGATGTTGACGATAATGGAGGTGAAATACCAAAGAAAGGTGTGAAGACAGATCCTTGGTGGAACAAAGGCAGGACACGACAGGGTGCGGGTCGAAGACTGAATGCTCCATTCGCATTAAGCCTTTTTCTTTGTTAAAAGGTTTACTTGAAAATTAGCATTAGAAGACTCCAAAAGTGGCAGGTGGTCATTCAAAGTTGTCTGTGCGCATGGCTCATGGATCATGAGCTTGGCTTTTAGAGACATGATGTCGAAATGGCAGACAGACAGACAGACGGATGAAGCTGGCTAGGTCGAGACAGCACTTAAAACAGAAGACTAAAGTGGTCTCTTAAGAGGGTGTGAAAAAAGCAGGAAACCAGGAAGGACCCTTTTTTTTTTTAAACCAGACTCACCAGACCAAATAAAATCAATATAAACTTGGAGAAACGACCGAATACGGGCTTAGTCGTAGCGGGAATGCTTTGAAAGTATCGTAAACAAGTAATAAAAGACACAAATGTTTACAGTCTAGATAAACTCAGCGGTCCTCACTGGAATGTGTTGTTGTATGAGCTCTTCATTAGCATTAACCCTGATAAACACAGTTTTTGTTCCTCGGGCGAACTCGGTTCACGGTTCTGATGATAAGACAAAGCACGGGCATTTACATTCGAATTACGGTCCGATGGCGATCTTTTTCTTTCTGTCGTTTCTCAGGTCAACACGTTTCAAGCGGTGGTGGCTTACGATGAGTTGGATACCTACGCTTTTTTCCTGTACCCGGAGGACGGCCTGCAGTTCTTTGGAACGCGTCCTAAGGAGATGTTCAACGTGGAGATCGAGCTGCCCGCGCGGGTCGGCTTCACCAGGGGAGAAATCCCGTATTTTATCTTATCGCGCACTGAAGGGCCTTACTTCAGCATCACCAGCAACGAGCAGTCTGTCAAGAACTTGTACCAGTAAGCAACTTAAATTCAAAAGCTTTAATGGATGTCACATTAACAAAAGAAATGACTTGTGGCACGAATGATCTGTTTGTTAATCTCTCTTCAGGACGGGGAACACCGACGTCCCGGGCGTCTGGCTCTTCCATGTAGGCAGCGCCAACACTTTTCACAACGTGGTTCCACCATCGGGGTTAAGCCATTTACCGACCGCAGCCTCTAGGAAGCAAGCGATCGCGTTCCCAACCACCCCCGAGTACGAGGATGAGCAAGAATACGACATTGATCCAGATTTCCAGAATCCAGATGTCACAGAATTCCCTCAGCCAGCCCGCGATGTCTCTATGTTAGGTGACCTGAACCAGGAAGCTGACTCGACTCTGTCCACACCGTATCCTTACCAAGTGGAGGTCACTCTGAACCCTGAATCTCAGACTGATCAGAGCACTCCTACAAATGTTCCTCCGGAGGAAATCATCGAGCCCGTGCATCCTGTCCCAGATCAAACTTTTGTGGAAGCGTATCCCATCAACCCTAACGGTCAGGTGTTTAACGTGGACGATGACGACGAGGTCTTTAGGTCTGAAGGTGAGGCTAAAAAAGCACTTCTTGCAACTTCTTTCTTTCTTTTCTTTTCTTTTCTTTTCTTTTCTGTTTCTTATTTCTGGCTCTGAATTCCAAGCATCCTGAAGAAAACAATCGAACAGCTGTTCCTCCTCCCCCTCCGTCACTCTTTTTTCTCGCCTTCATTCTTCCAAATACAGTCAGGAACAAAACGAACAACCTCATTCAAGGCCAGTGCGCAACCTGTCCGTCTCGCAGCTTTTGGACGTTCTCCTGAAGCTTCAGCACAGAAACAAATGTTGGTCCAAGCATGAGAAAAACCTGCTCTGCTTTAAAATGAGTAAATGCGACCTGTGACCCTGAACAACTGCTGCGAAACACACATCCAGATGTCCAGTATGACATGAGCCTCATATTTGGCCAGGGGCCAGGAGTTCCTCTGTAAATCACTGTTTGCGGCAGGAGCAGATGACAGGAGTGTTTCTCATCTCTCTTCTGGATGACAGATGTCTTTTCTTTAACGGCGCTCACGCTAAGAGAACATCTGTCTTCATTGGCAGGTTACAGGATGTCGGATTGGTGCTCGAGTAAATTTGTCTGCCTCAGACGTATGATTAGAGAGTTACTTAGGCTCGTGTGTAAAGGCTTACACTTTATCCCTTGTGTTTACACGTTTAAGCACGATCTTCTCTCTCTCTGACTCATTCCATTTGACACTGTTTGTCGATCTGTTTCTCCTCTATCCTCTTCAGTGATTCAATACTCCACTGAGAACAAGGAGACGTGCGACCGTTTCCAGCAAACCTGCAACCGGAACGCTTACTGCGCCGATTACCCATCAGGCTACTGCTGCCACTGCCATGCCGGTTTCTATGGAAATGGACGGCATTGCCTTCCTGATGGTGAGTTGGGAAATACTGGTGACATTTGGGTTTAAAAAAGTTGGGTTTTTGGTTTGGATTTCTGGAAATAAAACGACTTTGGTTATTTGGGTTTCGGTTAAAAAGAGCTGATTTGGTTTTGGTTTTAGGATTATGATTTGGTTAAAAATCTGTTTAAATTATTTTGGAGTAAAGATCATTACTGCTCTTGTGAGAATGAACCAAACATCGGACAATGTATTCATTTTTAATTACGAGGGACGTTGTTAGGGAGTTAAACCGGGATTTGTGATGAAATTTCTGATGACTGAAGGCGATTAACATTTATAGACGACTTCAAGCTCATGTACAATGATGAGACTCTTAGCCGCAGTAAAACATTTCAATATTATGGAAATTGTTTTAAAGAAGGTCGTACGTCAGTAAATAACGATCCCGATCGAGGTGGTTTGGAGCCCGCTGCAGTCTTTTTTGTGAACATTCAGCGATTGGAACGTCTGATCCTTGAAAATCAACGAGACACATCTGTCTGTGTGAACTGTACACACAATCATTCACCAACACCACTTGCACATTACAGGAGTTATTCGGCTGGGAGTTATTCCCACATCCCCCGTACAGTCCTGACCTTGATCCGAGCCATTTCCATAGATTTAGAAAAGCTGTTAAAGGGAGTTCCTGAGAGGCCGGCGTTTCAGACATGATGCAGGCGGTCTGATTAGAAAACTTTCTACCTTGATGGTGTCCAAGCACTTGTGAAACACTGGGATAAGAGCATTAGTGGAGCAGGGAATTATATAGAGAAATAAAGGGAGTTTTTACTCTTAGAACTGTGTTCTGTTATTCTCTAAAATCAAAAGTCCCGATTTAACTTGAACACCCTTTGAGTTTGGTCTCATCTTAAAGGGATAATTCTAAATACTTACAGAGACTTAAAGTTTTTATTATTTTTGACTAAATACAGTATATTGTGTTATATGTAAGTGTCAAGGTGTTCCTCCAGAGCCATTTTATCAAAGCAGTTCTAACGTTCAGAAACAACCAATGTCCGAAACATTGCCAAATAAACATTAAACCAAAAAATCCTACTAGGGAAAAGTCGACTTGAATTTGGCTTAAAAAAAAATACATGGTTTGCATTAAAAAGTGAAAACCTGGTTCATGATTACAGTTTGTGTTTGTTGTAGAATGAGTTTAGTTGGGTTCGAAATGAGAAGGACTTAAAGGGTTAAAACTGAGAGACTTGTGTTTGGGTAAAAAAGCTTCTTTGAGGCCCACGCTCCTCTCCTAGACTGGTCTCCTAAAGAGTCTCAGGTTCTTAAGATATTTTCTAGCTGGGTTTCTAATACGGGTATCACTAACAATATTATTCATCGTGTGAAAATGTAGGGTTCTGTATCCTTAAACATTTATTCAGTCGAATGTATTTCCTACATAAACAGACCCTTTCCAGGTCACGGCCAAACCCGGCCCCGCTACACAATGTCACCTTGTTTCCAGTTGCTACTCGGGACATTGAGACATTTTTGAATTTTTTAAAGGTTTAATGTCAAACGAATCTAACTCTAACTAAAACATTCTTGTGACTTATTTAGCAATTCCCATAATTATTTAAAAAAAGAAAATCCTTCTCGGGACACCCTGTAAGGAGTTTCTCTAGCTGTAAGGATCTTGTGGAGTAGGAACAAGTTTCAAAACCTCAGTCGAGAACTGTTGGCTGAATGTCATCTCTGCTGAGGAAAATCTCACTCGGCAGGGGGATATGTGTGTGTGTGTGTGTGTGTGTGCGTGTGTGTACAGAAGGAGCTTTGTGTGCTCTTAGAGAGTGTGTAGACTGATTGTGGAGAGAAAAAGCAGGAAACAGAACAGTTTTGTCACCAAACACAAACCTGCCACGCTTTCTGGTAGGAAACAGTTGTCCAGCAGTTTTTTTTCTGTTTTTGGAATTAACTTCTAGGAAACTGTTCTCTCAAAGGAAAAGAAAAGATTAAGAGTGAAATAATACATAGTGACAAATTCTTCAGGAAAAAATTAAATAATGAAATGCACTTCTTTTTTTTTGTTGCGTTTACATCTTCCAAAAGAAATATAAGGGTTATTTTAAATATTGAAAAACTAAATATTTTACCCTTTTTTCTACAGGCGCGCCTCAACGCGTAAACGGAAAGGTTAACGGGATGGTTTCGGTGGGTTCGACCCCGATGCGACTGGACAACATCGACCTCCACGCTTACATCGTAGTGAGTGATGGTCGTGCGTACACAGCCATCAGCGAAGTCCCAGAACCCCTGGGGTGGGCACTGATGCCCGTCACGCCCATCGGAAGCCTTTTCGGGTGGCTCTTTGCCCTCAAGCTTCCCAACAGCCATAATGGCTTCAACATCACCGGTAAGGATGCAAATACTGTACAAAAACAAAAGGAGGAAAAAGCTCTAGGGCAAAAGGTTTGTAGACACCTGAGCATCACCCTCATATGTGTGATGGAAGGAAGACCTCAAGTGTTCTTGACCTTTACTGCTCTTGGTTGCTTGAGCAAATCTTACAGCCACGCAATACAAGATGTAATAGGATTTTCAGAAATGCGCGTATGGGTTTGTTGGTCTGGCGTCTACAAAGTTTTGCCATGCCGTGTGTCGATAAGGTGTGATGTTTCATCAGAGCCTCAGATTGTTTTTCGTCAAACTGTTCCCAGTTGCAAAGATCATTTGCATCTAATGCGCCTCTACGTTACGGAACATGGCATTAGCATGAAACTAAACTACGCCCATATTAGCATCTTCTTTTCATTGGTAAGTCCTGGACAAATCAGCCACAGTAAGTTAGGAGTAAAGGCTAAGATTGTTTTTCTCTTAAAAAAAAACTAAACAAAACAGGAAACGTTTTTTTTTTTTTTTTTTGGGGGGGGGGGCGGAAATCAGATTATTCGAGTAAAATGGACGTCAGTGTTGTTTGGATAAACTACTCAACTCAATTACTATATTTGGCTACAGCAAACCCTCTTAAATCAGTCTTAATAAGCCCTATGAGTTTTCCTAAACAAATCATTAAATATATGGCACTTAAAGTTCTGAAGCGTGTAGAGTTGTGTAGAGTTGTGTAAGCCGGTACAGTGAGCCGTGCTGTGGCCTTACACACTTATCGTACTGTTCCACCCCTAAACACCAGAGAGGAAACCCCGCTGCTCGTTGCCAGTTTTATTGTGCTGTGTGTTTGTTTAACATTTGCTCTCCCGCTGGGACGCGCTTAAAGTGCCCAGCATTTTCTCTTTCGCTAATATAAACTGAGCGCCGCACAGCTGGGGTTTCTCCCGAGACCTCGGTCCGCAGGGCTGATAGTCAAGGTTTGATTAAGACACACTCTACCTCTCAGTCTAATTCAAGTCAGGTGGTTAAACTGCTGTGTTTTTACTTCGTGGGAAAAAAAGAAATGTAATAAAAAGCTGGCTCTGAAATAATACCGAGAACTGGTACAAAGGTCATGACCTTCATCTGTCAATGATTATGCAATGCAAAAAAAAAATTAAAAAAATGTTATGGTTCAGTGATGAAGATGATCGTCTAGGGAAGTCCGAAGCACAAAAACAACATCATGTTCTATTAATATAACCGTTTATCGTCCCTCAGGTGCTGAGTTTACCCGCCATGCCGATGTGACCTTTTACCCCGGGAACCAGCGACTCCTCATCGTTCAGACCGCCAGGGGATTGGACGACCAGAACTACCTGAACGTTGAAACTCGTCTCGAGGGTGGCGTACCGTTCGTGCCCCCTGGCGCCACCATTCAGATTGAACCCTTTTCAGAGACCTACCAGTATTACCCATCATGTAAGAGCAACAATGGTGGGCTGTGATACAGTTCCACTCTCAATCTTTGTCTCTTAATCCATATGAATTCAGCAACAGTTGCATTTTTATTATATTTACTTAAGAACAAAGTTAGAGCCTTTTCAGCTTATAGTTCATACATTCAATGTTAATGTGGAACATCCAAAGCAGTCGATTAAGTCACAGCAGATCTGAAAAGTCATTAACTCACTTTCACTTGAGGTTGAAAGTTGAATCGGAAAAAAAAGTAACATTGGTGAGGAACTTAAAAACTAATGCTCTGACACTGGAGACTCCTTCCAAAAGTGGTTAATAAGCCGCTTCTTACAGAAACCTTTTACAGACGTATATGTTAGTTACCAATAAACGTTTAATCTGCACTTTTTGTTTACAGAATCAGATCTGAGAATTTATCAGCGTTGTGGAATAAAATGCAAGCTGTTTTGTCATTGAATCTCGCATAAGTAAAAGCTCATTTACATCCCAGGACTTAATTGAATTAATTAAATATATCATGATGCAATAACACTTGCCTGTTAGGGGAGATTTCTTTATACAGAAGCTCTTGGGGTAATTATGTTTTAATGTCTCCTATTTTGTTTAGCTGAAAAAAATCAAACCAAAGGAAAAAAAAAAATCCAATTCTGTCAAAAATGTGTTGGATGTCTTGCTGTATTTAGTATCCTACCACCCACTCCATGGTGATTCAGGATGGAGGTCACAGAGTGGGCCATCTATAAAAAACCCATCGCCCTCCCAACTTCCTCTTAGAGGAAGCCGTGTCTGATTGTGATGAGCCCCAAAGCCAAAACTGTTTTTCATGCTCGAGGATGTCATTAAAGCTGGTCTTTTTGCATCATCCCACTTCCAAGTCAGGTCACCAGAGGTCAAGTAGAGGAAGTAATTTTTTTTTTGAGTGTTTACATTTTTTTATTGATACGTGGTGTAATCCCCAGTCTCTTGTCTGCTATCTGCCTGCAGTGATCACATCCAATTCAGTACGGGAGTTTACGATCGTGTCCGCTCAGAGCGGAGCGGAAAAATTCACCTACCAGCTGAGACAGAACATCACGTACAGGGACTGCAGGCACGCGACGTATGTCGGAGCGGAGACCCTGCAGCTGAACGTAGAGCGCATTTTCGCCATATACGTCAAAGAAGAGCGTGTTCTCAGATACGCCATCACCAACAAGATCGGCCGTGGCAGAGGTAAGCTTTGTTGAACAACAAGGTGTGACTTTTGGTTAAAATGCTTTGACACCTCAAACATCACTCACTCACTCACTCACTCACCAGGGGCCTGGAGCAGGGTACACCCTGGACATCACAGGGTACACACATACTGCGGGGAATTTGGAAATGCCAGATAGCTTAATCTGCTGCAAGGCGACAGTGCCGCCACCTCAAAAGCATGTGGAAAAGAAAACAAGTTCTTTTACCGTAAAGCTAATTAGTTTAAAACATCCTACCTTGCAAGCCTATAACACAGTTGGACCTTTAGTTTCCTACTCTACATTTATAAACCATGTCTGGGGGAGGCCCAGGGGTGGAGTACTCAGCGTTTCCTGCGACTCCTGGTTTCCTGGTTTGATTCTGATCTCGGGTTCCTGTTTGCGTAGAGCTTCTGTTTTCGTTCTACCTGTGTGTGTGTGTTTGCATAGGTTTCCTCTGGGTTGTCCACCTCCTAAAAAAAGGTAAATTACCTCCAGGTTTGAAATGGTGTGTTTATGCATTCTATACAAGGTGTATCCCGGTGTTTCCGGAGTAACACCAGCACTCTAGGTCTTTATTGCAGCTGTGGCCAAAAGTATTCAGACAAAAGTAAAATGCGATGTTTTTGAAATACCAAGATAATAAGACCTGTAAGGTCTTATTAGGTGGATTGGTTTAGGTGTACCTCGTTCAGGTGTACTCTGCCTCGTGCTCCAAGTTCTGTGGGATAGGATCCAGGCTTGTATGAGAGAAGATAATAAGAATAATTAGTTTTCTTTGCTATACAACATGTCCCTTATTCTTTAAAACCTCTTGGATCCAGTAGAGGCAAAAAGATGTCTGTGGTACTCTGATGTCACTCTCTCGATCAATCGTTGTACAGGAATACATTTTGTGCAGAGGTGGACACTCCTGCTTTAGAAGAAAAGTCCTGCCATGCATACAGTAGTGTTCAATCCATTAACTAAACCAGCTTATTCCAATGAGCACAACTCTAATGCAGTCATTGCATGCATTGTCCAAAGACTTTTAGCCGTTACTGTTTATGAATCTGTGGCTAAAACCCTTAACGTTTGAACCCTATTGGGTTATTACTTTGCTCATCGCTTTAATAAAACTCATCTAAGCCGAACTGAGTACCCCTAAGTAGTTATTGTAATATTCAAGCCTGACTCCTTTCCCCTGTCCTTTATCGCGCCCTCATATCTGAAATGGTTCCTTTATTAACTCGCTGACAGAAGCAGAAAGCAGGAATCCGCATCCCTTGCATGCATGGGGGAGCTGAAGCGAGCTTCTCTCTCACGGCGAGGGATCACTGCCACATGTACTGTATGTCACCGGGGGAGATAAGTCCTTACACCGACGCCCTGCAGCGTTGGGAATCGGGGTGCTGTAAAGCATACAGGTTGTTCCTGCGTCTTTGTGTGTGTGGCGTGAGCTTGTTCTCTCTCTTTCGCTCGTTATCTTTCTGTTAGCTCGCTCTTAAGATAAATCAACCCTAGCTTGAAATCTCATGCCCTTATAAGGCTTTAAAGTTGTTCGGTGAAATGGTCTTATTAGGACAACCCTGACTCAGGTTTGGGGAACCTAAACGAATTACAACCTTACAACGTTCGTTGTATCTCTAATTATTCTTTAACGTTCTACAATAAAAAAAACCCAATAATAATAAATCACATACAATGTCAAACCTTTTCCGTAACCATTAGTAGTATGTGCAAGACTTAAATCCAAGTGCAGACAGATTTTGCGCCTCTTGTGTAACTTCGTACATGCTCAATTAAAGGAATAGATGGATTGATTTTAGCAGATGGTGATGTTGCATTTTTTTGCCTTGAATAGACGTCCAAAAAGTTCTTCCTTCCACATTCTTTAGATAACTGTGATCAGGCCAGCACAATGTTGCAACGGGTTGCTAGCAGAAAGCGCTGTTAAGATTTTGCTAAAACAGGAAGCGCCGCTGCAGCTGCTACGAGATGCTCGCACATGATGTCCAGAGATTTCAGAATGTTGTTATTATGCTGCCATCTTAGAAACTCTATCTCTCATTGACAGATTTACAGAGGTGGAGAAATAATTGGGTAGTGATATCATGGGAACGAAGAAATACCCACGTTCAAAACCTCGCGTCCTTCATCGGCCTTGGTGTTGGTGTGAAAACGCAGCTGACTCTGTCTGTCTCAACACACACACAATAATTACGCCAACAGCATGATATTTAAGCGACGTGAGTCATACCCGAACGTGCATGAGTGGTACCCATTGAGCCAGCTTTCAGACACACATACAGTATGTGTATGCATGTCGTTAGAGTCTCGCATTGTATGATGGCTAAGATGTCCGAGAGGACAAGTGGACACTATTGTCAGAGACATGTTGCGTAAGTTCTTCCATGAAGCAAGTGCACACACTGTTTCCAACTTTTTTTTGTTGTTGAAATTAGCTAATGCGTTCCCCAGAAAAGTGTCTAGAAGTTCCCAGATGTTGTCCTAGACTAATCGGTATTGTCAGGCTGGTTTGCATATGACAGAGTGCTATGAGAAGATGAAGAATATAGCAATAGGTTAGAAAAAAATTATATACTGTATTTGTTTCTTATAGAAAGAACTATTTACTAGAGAAAGGGGTGAGTAGGGAAAATGTCATAGAACTGAAGAATGTCTTTTAATTACTTAAAAACATCACAGAGATAAAAAGCTTTAAATAAGTGAGACAAATATTGATTATCCATGTTGTAAATAATGGTAATCAGTGGGATCAATGGTGATAAGTAATTGGTTATGAAGTACAACAGTGATCAGGAATTGATTATTAAGAATCAGTAGTGATGAGCAGATGGTCATTAGGAATCAACAGTGATCAATATTTACCAACTGGGAACAAAGGTGATCAGTGGTTGGTTATTGGGAACAGTGGGAATCAGGGATTGATCATGGGACAGATAGGTGGTTTCTGATTTTTTTTATAGGGAACACTGGTGATCAGTGGATGTTAAATGGGACTCACTCAATAGTTCTGGACTGGACTTTCCTACAATTTTGTACCTGAGCCTCTAATAACGAACTGGACTCCATATTAACTTCTCCACATCTCCTGTTTTACTGAACTTCCAGCCTCCTAACACACAGTATGACTGCAGATCAATCCCTGCTATTTGGTATCACTCAGATGAGGATGAGTTCCCTGTTGAGTCTGGTTCCTCTAAAGGTTTCTTCCTAGTGCCATCTCAGGGAGTTTTTCCCTCAGTACCGTCATCCTCAGCTTGCTCATCAGGGCTTTGCAACAATGATTGTTAAAAGCACTATACAAATAAAATTTATTTGAATTGAATCGATCAATGATTGGTTATTGGGAACAAGGCTGATTAATGATTGAAAGCATTAACTGAAAAATCGACTTATTAAACGCAATCTCACACTTATATTCCGCGCACTTCACAGTAACACAATAGAATACGACAGAGGGCGATGTACCTTTTTCTAAAAATGTGCTTTTAAAGTCCCTAATAAATATGTGAAATGTATTCCTTTTATCCTTAATTCGCTACTCAGTAAAGGGTAATCAGTAATTAGTAAATTTAATCCTATTCAATCGCTCCTCATCACATATGGGAACAACCTTCTCAGAGTAAAACAGGTTTTTTTCCCACCTGGCATAATAACGTCATTTACCGACCCCCCTCACAGTCCAGAGCTCTGTCTCGTCCCTTTAATTAAGACTGAGTTAAAAAGGATACCCCTTCCTCATTAGCAAATGCTCGTCCTTTATTTATTTTTTTTCTTCCTCTCTGCTTTTCTCCGTCCCCTGTGGAGTCGCTTTGAAAAGAGACTGTCTCGGCCTCTCACTTCAAACAACGGTCTTCCTGTCTGCCTTTGATAATTGTCCAAATTGGTCCCTGGCCTGGGGTAAGGAAATCAAGCTGCTTTTAATGTCTGCCAGGATTTCGGCCCACGACGCTGCGTCATTTCAGCCTCATCAGTCGACTGCAGCGCGCGAGCGTCCTGTTGTCTTTAAGAAAAGTCCTCAGATGGAGTGCAGTCTCGCTAAGTTTTGGTCTAAGCGTCCTGCGGAGATGGTGTGTCTCTGTGTATGTGTGTTCGTGTGCGGGCTCGTTCGTGTGTTTTATACGTAGATTGTTTTAAAACGGTTCAACTACGCTGACCCTCGTGGTAGTAATTAGTGCAGGCCACCATGAGAGAGCGACAGAGAAACAGGTTCCCACCTGGCCGTAAAGTAACACCTTTACGCACCATCTCAACACTGATGCCCTGCTAATGAATCCCAGGTGTGGATTTCGTGGCGCACATGTGTGACTTCTGGGATTAGTTAAACCGGATAATCCATTGTTTCAATATCAATGATGGACCCGTGCCATTTCAAAAGGAAGATAAAAAAAACCAAACAAGACATTTCCTTTTTAAACACGATTTCCTTTATATCATTTATGTTGCAAAGCCAAACGGGGGGTTTTCCTAATGAATCCAGAATTCAAATGTTTTTTGTTTTACCTTCTCTTCCTGTTTATACAGATAACACCTCGGGCCATCTGCAGGAGAACCCGTGCTACTTAGGGACCCATGATTGTGACACCACGGCGCAGTGTGTGCCAGGAGAAGGACAGCACTTTACTTGTATGTGCGCTACCGGGTACACTGGAGACGGACGCAACTGCTATGGTAAGAGAAGAGAGAAATGCGTTATAGCGTCATTTACAGACTACATACCTGTAGTCTATCTATCTATCTATCTATCTATCTATCTATCTATCTATCTATCTATCTATCTATCTATCTATCCACAACAAGTTATCCAGCTGATACTGTATATTGGTCCATATGGTCAACATTATAGGTTTACCTACACAATATTAGACAAGTGGACAAAAATAGACCCGTTGCGGGATTGAGGATGACTTTCTGAATAGGAATCGCAATTTAAATAGGATATTCTTTTTTTCCCCCCTAGTCAGAGTTTGAGAGTTACAAGCTTCATGATACGAGCTTTCGTAATCAAGTGCAGAGTAAATCCTCTCCTGTGTTACTGAGCCAGTGTTTTGACATTCAGTTTACGCTGCAGAGTGCCTGGAACGCTTCCTCTCCTTCTCTATCTCTATCCAGCCAGGCTCATCTTAATTCCTCTCTGAAGGACCAGGACCACATATGTCTTGTGTTAACATCGCAGACCATTTAGCTGATTGTCATTACCAGTGCTGGTCTAGCAGCTCGATCTGGACAAGGAGCAGATGCAGTGTGTGTGTGTGTGTGTGTGAGTGTCGGAGTGCTCCAGTTCTGATTAAGTAATCAGAGGCTTCCCCTAGGAATGTTAACAGCTATACAGTAATCATCTGTTCTCGAATTTCTTTAGAAAGCTTACCAACCATAGTTTTTTTTTAGGTGTTTTACATTGCTTTGCTTTAGCGGACAGGGTGTATTTAAGTGATGTCTTGGTTCAACAGGACTGGCAGTAGTCATGCCAGGGTGTGGCAAGTCAAATTTAACTACCCCAAAAAAAAAAAATCACAGTTTGTTCATGATTTAGCAATGTGGGGGCAATTTCTTTTTCACATAAGGCCAGGTAGGTTTGGTTGGACAGCTTTTTATCTTTGCGTAATTAAAGAATTTGTTTGATGATTTCACGTGTGACAAATATGCAAAAAAAAGAAAAATTAATCAGGAGGGGGCAAATACTTTTTCACAGCACTGTGTATCGATAAAATAATCCACAAATAAAAGCTGGATTTGTCTAAACTGTCCATTTAGCTTCGTTTCACCCAAATGATAGCATGAATATCAGACAATGTTTGGAGAAGGTGAACGTGAAGGATAGAAATCAGCAGCATTAAACACGTCTGTCTCGAGGAGGTGGACGGTGTTATCTCCGCAGCTGTTCCCCACGGCGGGGGTCACTAGGGGGTGACTTGTGAAGCCTAATCATCCTATTTGAAGAGAAGTGAAAACCAGGGCTTCACACGTCCTCTGTGTTTCACGGTGTCCTGACACAGCTGTCTCCTTTATCTGTCTCTCACCTCATGTCATCTGCTCCCTCTTACACCGAGCATGGAGAGCTGATCTCCACCTCCTAAAGATAATCACGGGGGCTTTTTTAAGATTATTACCTGTCGCTTTGTGTCGGAGGATCCTAATAAAAGCTCGGTGTTCTTCATCTAAATAAATAGAATTAGGATTGAAGAGTGTTCAGTGCAGGAAACAGGGCCGTAAAAAAACAACAAATGTATTATGATGTTATGTCTACAGAAAACGTTCTGGAGGAAAGAGAACATGTAAAGAGACGGTCTCGGACACCCTTTAATCAATTAATGTGTGTTAGTGGGAAGGCTTCAGACATCAAACTGTGCATTTGGTATTATTATTATTATTATTATTATTATATTTTTGGTCAAAGTAAAATACGGCTAAAATCCTCTAAATGTCAATGGCTACTGTTTAATGCTAGAAATGCCGTAGAGGCAAAAAGCCTTTAGGTGAAAGCTGTAGTTACATGTAGATTTAGCATTATACAGCTACATTAATAATAATGCTAATATTTTACAATGATAGTAAAAACAGACATTTGTGTGCGAGCAAGTTGTTCACCAAAGGGTGTAAGTTCACCACCTGTTCCAACTCCGTGCCACTCCTCCGTGCCGGTTTCAGTACATATCAGGCGGTGTGTGTGTGTGTGATAGAGATAGAGAGAGAGAAGACGTAGAGCAGAAAACTCGAGTGTGAGACAAGGAGGGGGTCTTACACACAAGGTTATTAACAGTGATTAAAACCAGGCCTCCCTGCTCAGCTCCAGCTCGTTCCCACACATTCCCACAGGGATAGGTTCCTCCTCTGGCCTCCCTCACTCATCACACATGGCATAACTGCAGACCATGGTTTCTGTCCATCGGCAGATTGTAAGGACGGACCAGCATGCACACGGCAGAACAGAACGGCTCGGAGCGGACGCAGGGAGGAGTTGCACGTGTAGAAACACCTGTAAAAAAAATAAATAAAAGAGAAACGGAATGTGTAGCTTAATGGATATGCAATCTGGCAAAACGATGCAAAATACAGGGTGGTGTGTGTGTGTGTGTGTGTGTGTAGCGATAGTCTCATGTGATGTAAAAAAACGTCCCAGTGAGGCTGGAAAGCCAAATTCTGCCAGTCAAAATTAAACTGTTTGTCTTAACACAGGCTTAATTTTAATTTTATTATGCATCGCAATCTGAGTGAGCAGTCTAAAGTTAAAAATGCAAAAGAACGAGCGAATAAAAAGTGAACCCTGATGAGTTTGTTCAGTCGAGCTTGCTATGTTTTGATAAAAATCTTTCTCTCTCCGTTAGATGTGGACGAGTGTGCCGAAGGTCTGAGCTCCTGTGGAAGTCATGCCCAGTGTGTGAATTTGCCCGGAAGTCACAGCTGCCAGTGCCAGAGTGGTTTTGTGCATAGACATGACACTCGCACCTGTACAGGTAACAGCCCGGTTTCTAATACGTCACTTGAAAACAAACCGATTCAGTAGATTTCGAACACCAGGTTTAAAAGGGCGAGCGTGCTTTTCCTACTGCTTCTTTAGCTAGTACCGAATGTTCCACCTGTATGGCTTTTGCTACTGGTGGAAAAAAAGTAGCCTGTGGGAATGGAAGCTGGAAGTCAAATAAACAGCTATGTTAGCTTTGTTACAAAACATTAGAAGGAACAGAAGGTTATAAGGTCAAATCCCAAACCCGAAAGACTGCAAGATTTTCCACTGATGAAAAATCACCCAGTTATTTATTATTTTCTTTATTTTTGTTTGTGTGTGTGTGTGTGTGTACAATCCCAGTGTTTTCAACGTAACTGGAAATAATTATGACTTGTCATATGCAATCAAAACCCTATTTGCTTCCAGGCTTTCTCAAACCTTTTCAACATCATGTTTACAAAAAAACTTTTTATGTTCAGCGTACAATATGAATCTTGGCTATAAAGTAAAACCAGCTGCTTATGTTTTTTTTGTTGTTGTTTTTTTTCTCCCCTGTTTATCCATCTGGGTTTTGAATATACATGTAATCAGTGTCGAGATGTTACAGGCTAATGTGTCGGCACCGCACACATGTGAAAATCAGTGTGAGGTGTGTGTTCTTGGAAAGGGTTAGTCTGTTACAGATGTTGGGTGTTGATTCAGACGCTCGTTTTCTGGACCAAAGCCCAAAGCGGAGAATGAAGGTCTGTAGGTGAAAGGGGCTGAGGTGTAGCTTGAAGCGAGGGGAAGCTAAAAAAGAAGAAGAAGAAGCAGAAGAACAAGAAGAAGGGTGTGGAGGAGGGGTACTTCTGAAACAATGGACTAATGTGCTGTGAAGGGGAATGTGTGTAGGAGACTCCTGGCTCATGAAATTAACGGTTAACTCTTGAGTGGAAATGTTCAACAGACCGAGCAGACTGCCTGAGCGATAATTAACGCGTGATCTTCTGCGACAGCTTGAGATTTTTTCTTGTAACAAAATTCCACGTTAGTTATTATTCTTCTAGTGTAGAATGTTCTTCCATCTATCTTCCAGTTAGTCTGCTGTCACTTTGCTTAATGCGTTCCTGCCTTAGTGGTGAAATGTTTCCAGGGATTTAACCTTTATGTCATTTTTTTATTATGCAGCACTGGTTTAGTTCTGTAGTCTGTGCATCTCTCTCACTTCATCTGTAAGACTGATCAGAATTCTAAAGTTCAGCTTTAAAGCTAATACCTCCATCACCTACTGTACGCTGCACACGTCATCCCATGGATTGCCAAGTAGCTAACGTATTCCGGTTATTCTTTCAGAAAGACATTCCTTCTGTCCTCATGAAGGACTCTCACAGTTTTAATATGACTCGATTGATTTCAGGCTTCTTGGTAAATTCTCAGGAATAACACAACACATTCTAATCAAGTGCTCGGATTTATAACCACGTCCTGATTAATTAGTGCTGTACTCATTGATCAAAGTGTCTAAAATCAGATCTTTTGCTCTCCGATGGTAGACGTCGACGAGTGCCGAAACCATCCGTGCCACCATCATGCTTCCTGCACCAACACCGCGGGCTCCTTCGACTGCCGATGCCAGGCTGGATTCCACGGCGATGGCTTCCACTGCCACCGTCAGCCCGGTCAGTGTTTAAACATCTATTTCTTCTGAATACTTACATACAATAAGCCATAACAGCCATTTTGAACTTAGTGTACAACAGATATGCTGTAGATCTGTCTTAGATCCGTGTCTTTCATGTCGCTGTTCCCAGAGCGTCCCAAGACTCAGTGTGAGCATCACAGAGACAGCGTACAGAGGCAGAATCAGGTGGAAGGTTTGCCTCTGATCGGAGCGTA
This sequence comes from Clarias gariepinus, assembly GCF_024256425.1. NCBI lineage: Eukaryota > Metazoa > Chordata > Actinopteri > Siluriformes > Clariidae > Clarias > Clarias gariepinus. The sequence goes on from NC_071112.1 coordinate 31,094,295, forward strand.
TGTTCCTCAGTGTGACGAGGAGGGGCGCTACAGGTCTCAGCAGTGCCATGGCTCTACAGGATACTGCTGGTGTGTGGACAGTAGGGGGCAGGAGAGAGCAGGAACCCGTACCCCACCTGGGTCCCCACCTGCCAACTGTGACGCTCCAGGTAACATCATGTGGGATCAGGATAATTGTCTCAGCAATTATAATTAATAGACCGCAACTTTCCAGATGTTTCAACTTTTCTAGGTTTGTTAACAGGAAACATTGAAACCCAGTCTTAGCTCATGTAGGTTCCAGAAAGTGATGAGATCCAGCCTATCAGCTGCGAAGAGAGAAATCGAGCTCGTATCCCTGGTTGGTTTGGATGTTACTAATTTAATATATTTGACTCTTTTAGAACGTCCCAAGTCTCAGTGTGAGCAGCACAGAGACAGGGTGCAGGATGAAGCAGGGTTGGGAGCCTTCATCCCTGACTGTGATGATGAGGGTCACTACAGGTCTCTACAGTGCCACGGCTCTACAGGACACTGCTGGTGTGTGGACAGTAGGGGGCAGGAGAGAGCAGGCACCCGCACGCCACCGGGTACCTCACCTGCCAACTGTGATGCTCCAGGTACACACATTGTTTGTGTTTAAGTGAACAGATTCACACCAGCACGTCAACAATCTAAGCAATGTCGTTATGGAAAAAGACTCTCTGACTAATCAGAATCAAGCGTTCTCAAGACATAGCGTAGCCCTGAAAATTATATTCACGTTTTCCCGTTTAAACTCCTTGAAATTAAAGGGATCGTTTAGTGGCTGTAATTGAGACCGTTTCTTTCTCGAGGTCAGTCTTCTGCAACTGATTTAATGTAGCATGAAACAGATTAAAAGGATTGGACTTCATCCTCACTTTCATTAGATTCCATGTTAGCAAATGAAGCCGCTTAGTAGCGCGGTCAGGCCTGGCATGTCACTGTATACTTTTCCTCACCACAGACATAAATACCTTCTTATTTTAGCATCCCGTGTTCATGACCACGGCCAACAATTTAGCCTGGCACAAGGAACGTAGGGCACAAGGGCTCCTCCCACTCCCGATGCCAGCTGCTCTTTAAAGATTTATGATTTCTGAATACTTGCGTTAACCATTACAGCCATTTTACACCTGGTATACAACAGATAAAGTGATACAAGCTTTGATGATCGGTGTGAGTTTTAATTTTTTTTTTAATCAAGATCCATGTCTTTCATGTCGCTGTTCCCAGAGCGCCCCAAGACTCAGTGTGAGCATCACAGAGACAGTGTACAGAGGCAGAATCAGGTGGATGGTTTGCCACTGATCGGAGCGTACGTTCCTCAGTGTGACGAGGAGGGGCGCTACAGGTCTCAGCAGTGCCATGGCTCTACAGGATACTGCTGGTGTGTGGACAGTAGGGGGCAGGAGAGAGCAGGAACCCGTACCCCACCTGGGACCCCTTCCACCAACTGTGACGCTCCAGGTAAGCATGCCAGATATATGACTCCTTATTTCCTACTTAAAATTTAAGCCTTTCTAAAAGCCAGTCTTAATCTCTTGGTCGACGGTCAACAGTAATTTGTAGCGCAGTCTTGACGGCCTATCATGCTCTCGTTTCATAATTACCTACCTGAGTACCCGTAATACAGTATGGAACTGACTGTGGAGATTCTATGGTTATAAACGAAAACACTTAGTAACGCGGTCGACCTTGGCATGCCACTGTGTACTTTTCCTCGCCACAGACATAAATGCCTTCTTATTTTAGAAGAAGTTCTTGACCACAGCCAATAATTTTGCCTAACACAGGGAACGCAGGAGCCAACCCAGCGCATGGCAAGAAGCAGACACACGCTCACCCATTTTCATACTCTACAGGCAATTTGGAAAACCCAATCAGCCTACACAACGTGTCTTTGGAATGTTGTTAGGAACCCAACCAAGAACAGGGAGGATATGGGGAACACTGGACCAGAAATGGGATTTGCACGCCCAGCCCTGGAGGTACATGGCGACAGCGCTTACCACTAAGCTGCCGCCAGTGTTTTAGCTATTTTAATTGGGAAAAAAAAACTGAACACCCTTTAGTGAACATCCAGAGCCAGTGGTCCAGAACTGTTCCGAAGGAAGCTACTCTGGAAGATGCGTAAGGCAATGAGCTGGTGCCTTCCGACCATGCTGGTTGTTATTGAGTGCTACAGAAATCCCAACCAAACACTGGGGGAGTGGTGTTCTGGGAAAGTAATAAAGGACAGGTGGCCCTCATAAACCAAGTTCATCCATGATATTTTCTATTATAGAAACTATATAATGTTGCTTCCTAATAAGAGGTAAAATAATGCTGATTGTCATACTCCTAAGGAACAAGTCATTTCCCATGTTAAGTTAATCCTTTATTTGTCACATATACAGTACTGGTTAAGGGCCTTGCTCAAGGGCCCAACAGCAGCAACCTGACTGAGCTGGGGCATGAACCGCCAACCTTCTGATCTAAACTCAGAGCCTTAACACACTAAGCCAGTCTTCTTTCCCCCATAATGTTTCATTAGTAGCTGTCAAGTATTGCGAATCGTCCACCATATAACCCGTGTAATGAAAATTCAGCAGCACTGTGGTTTTAAGGTCTCTAAGACTCTTATTTAGACAAAAAAAAAGTGCTTTTAAAAATTGAATCCCATTCGAAGGCATGCAAACCTCTTAGACTCTTAAACTTTTGCAAAAATAGCAACAAAGTCAAGCAAGAACATGAGAAAACAATAGTGTAAGAAGAGCAGTGTTGTCTCCTATGTGGCAAGAAACCCTGGGGGAAGCTCAACAAACATTGCATTCCTGTGTGTTTTCAGGCCCAGTAGCACACATCGGCAAAAGACGCTACATTTAGAGGGCCATAAACTAAAAGTCAAATAAAAATACATGCTATCTAGAGTTTTCTAGCTGTATTGATTGGTCACATTAAGTGCTTCATGGGCTAAAGGAAAACATTTAATTCTTTATATTTAAGTTTCAGCAGTTCATCTTCTTTAAACACATCCACCAATCAGACACAACATTAAAACCATTAACAAAAACAAACACCTAGGTTTTAGGTTTCCCTCGTGACACCAGGGTGGCTCTGACCTCTGGGTACATTGCTCTGCAAGGCCTCTGGGGGAATGCTGTGGTGTTTGTTACCAGGACATCTTTTGGGTGCCGTGGGTTGCGGGGCGGGGCCTCCTTGGTTTGGACTTGTTTGTCTGGTACATCCCTCGGGTACTTGATTGGATTGAGATCTATGGGTTTGGAGGCCGGGTGGGCGACCTCAGGCTCTTTCCCTGCTGGTGCCTTTCTGTTATGGCCAGTGTTGACTTTTTCAGCAATTTGTGCTGCATTGGGATCAGGCCTTTGGTCCCCATGGGCATGGATGAGCCATGGATGGCAAAGATCCTGTCACCAGTTTACTGGGGTATCATTGGTAATCACTGTTGTTCAGTTCATATGTCTCTTCACTCTAGGTCTTTTTTCATGGTTTTAATGAAAAGAAAGTGGAGGGTGAAGGTGGCCAGAGGTTACAGAGGGATGAGTTACTCCATGGTGTATGTTGTTTTCTCATTACGGTCATATGGTGATGAGATCCAGTACACTCGAAGAAGCAGAGATTTTTCTCATAACCCTGGGATAATCATGGACAAGAAATAAATCAGTTTGTCCATTTTAGATACTTAGTTTTTGCTGTTTTAGTCCATTTATCAATATGATATCTTAGTTATGCGATGTTTTGCTCTGATTCTTGCATCCTGACCAGTTTTGGACTTCCCATACCAGACACATTATCTCCTAACTGAACCGAACCCGCTAGCTCTGTCTAAATACGATAATGCGGAGAAGACAAGGTTTATTGCGGATTAGCTCTCTGGACACATCTGTAAAAATAGAGCAGCTCCATATGACCTTGCTATTCTGTAATACCTCATGTTTAGTGCTCTAGATATTAGTATCTGTATTTTTCTTTGGGTTTACGCCCAGTGTGGGGGCGGAAAACAGCTGTGGTTCCTCTCACTTAAGTGTATAGTAGGTCTCGACTAGATATGTGCAGAACTGTTTTTTATTTATTTATTTTTTTTTAATCCTGATTATGTCATTATTATTTTGTTACAGTTTTTGATGGTTCTAATTCACAAAGTAGTAGTCCTGATTGGGAACATGTCAATTTCGTCACCATCGGCAACCAGCTCCGCTTCACATTTCAAACACCTGTGATGTTAATAGGCGTGTCTCAGAGGGAAAGCAAGTCACTCATTTACTATACTGTACATCACTGTGGTTAGGTGATGTACAGTATAGTAACTTCATGAAACTTCACAAGTAATGTACAGATAAGTGAAATATGTACTTAAGTAGAGAAATGAAGTATGTGGTTACATTCCTTGAAGATGATGCAGTTAAAGGCATCATGCTCATATACGTGTCAGTTGTAATGGAAATAAACCTTAAAAAGCTGATTTAGTGTAAAAATGTGAATCACAGAGGAAACCCAAATGCAAAATTAATTTCTACATATTTTATGAACTATGCAGGCAGTTTTTTTGTGGGGGGTGGGGTGTTGGCCGAAGACCACCGATTCTTTGTTCTGTTTGTTAAGGGGTTTATTAGTTAAAATGACACAACGTCAAACCTCATCTTGTAGATTTGTTTTAGGAACATGAGCCTCTGCCCGCTTAAGTAGATCAGAGCCCAGTGCTAAAAATAACAGTCCAGGAGTTTTGCCAAGAAACGACAGCATAAGCACTTTAGGTGAAATCACGAAGCCATATTTAACATTCTAAGTATATAAATCAGAATAATTCCACATGCTTGGCTGACTCAGCTACAGCTCTGATTAGATCCACCTCATACATAAACTTTAACAGCACCATGCAGGATTCTCAAGAAACGGCTTCGATATATAAGAACCATATTTATTGAGTGATGCTCGGACATGCAAAGATAATGAGAAGTCTACTGTACAGTGGAACCTCGGATTACGAGCATAATTCATTCCGGAAGCGGGCTCGTATTACAAAACACTCGTACTCGTACGTTATCCCGACAGATAAGTGTTTCCATTTGTGCACGCAGGCGCTGTGTGTGTGGGTGTGTGGGTGTGCACACGCACATTACACACACACACACACACACACACACAGCGCCAGACACACAATCTCTGCCAGAAACTTTGCTCTGTCGCGATTCTTTTCCAAGGTATTGTGCCGGTTCATTTTTTATTTATTTATTTATTTTTTTTACTCACGCGAGTGTGACTAGCGATGTTCCTTGCTAATCTTTCCGATAAAACAGTCTCTCTGTTAACACACACACACTTTAACGGAGCGCTAGTCACATTTGCGTGAGCGCATACTAACGGAATCACTGCTGTAAAGTAAAAAAACACAAAAAAAACCCGGCACATTACCTTTGAAAAGAATCGCGACAGAGCAGAGTTTCTGTGTGAGGCAGAGAGTGTGTGTCTGGCACGCGTGTACGGATGTTGATTATACCAGTAAGAGACGAGCACTAAGACCCAGCAGGGGAGACGATTACCCACAATTCCGCAGCATAAGAAAGAGAAAAAATGTTGGCTCAGTTGTGATCATGTGACGCTCGGCATCCGAACAAGAAGCGCATGCATAATACACGATACTCGGTGCTCGTAAAAATCTTTGCTCGTCTTGTGGAACACTCGTAAAACCGCATTACTCGTAATTTGAGGTTCCACTGTATATCTATTTAGAGTGAATCTACCGTAATGTTATCTAATCTTTTCTCCTCTTTTAATTTCCAATCATTGTCTCGTGCCTGTAGTTCATCCAGAGCGACCTAAGACTCAGTGTGAGCAGCACAGAGACGACGTCCAGGGCAGTCCTGGTGGTTTGCCGCTGGTGGGAGCGTTCATTCCTGATTGTGATGAACAGGGGCGCTACAGGTCTCAGCAGTGCCACGGCTCCACAGGACACTGCTGGTGTGTGGACAGTTCGGGACGGGAAAGAGCAGGCACCCGCACCCCGCCTAGTACCACACCTATCGACTGTGACGCTCCAGGTAAACAGATCAGGTCACAGAATCATAATGTAAAGTTAATACTTTACATGCTTTTGTAAGTTTTTGTAGTTTTTTTTGTAAGATTATTTTACTATTCATTCAGAGCGTCATAAGACTCAGTGTGAGCAGCACAGGCACAGCGTGCAACACGGAGCGCATGGTGTCCCCGCGCCAGGAGCCTTCATCCCTGAGTGTGATGAGGAAGGGCGCTACAGGTCTCGACAGTGCCACGGCTCTACAGGACACTGCTGGTGTGTGGACAGTACCGGACAGGAAAGAGTTGGCACCCGCACCCCAGCCGGTACCACACCTACCGACTGTGACGCTCCAGGTAAAGACTAGTAGTACTAGGTGAACTCCACCACCTGCATCGTCACTTCTCTGTCAAGGTTTTAAACAAAATTCATCTTAGTAGTGTGTCCATGCTTGTGTACCCTGAAAGACGTTCCATATCAGCAAAGGTCATGGAGGGTCGAACTGACTGTCTTTGTTAGAACCTCCAACACTTAGTTTAACTGCAAGATGTGCACTCACAGAACCTTCCTAGTCACTGTTAGGTTAAGGTTGAATACATTTAGCTTCTGGACATCATTACAGAAGCAGACTTTCTATTAAGCTCTTAGGACTTGATTATGACCTTCCTGACCTCATCTTTCAGCTGGCTTTGGTCAAGCTGCATGGGTTCAATCTTTTAAATAGACTTCCACATGATATTGCTTTACATTTTGGGTTTTCTTCTTCTAACTTCTTGGGCCACCTTCCTGGAGCTTCAAGAATTCCCATGGGTAAGACAGGGAGGAGAGAGGGTAGATACATTTTCACTTTTTTAAAGATGTCTTGCCAGTTTTGCTAGAGTTGAAGTTGTTAGTTTCTCTTCATTGGATCGGTCCTTCCTCCTTATCCTCTGCAATAAGTATTGGACTTGTCTGGGGACAAGCCTTGTAGCAATGATGGAATCTTTTTTTAAATCATGAAGTTTCTGCCTACTAGCAGAGGGGTTAAAATATTGTTAACTGAACAAGTAGGGAAATCCAATTTGTATTTCATTATTCACAATTACGCTATGTCCAGGATCAATTCCAACCCAATGCCCAAACCAATGCCCACCGGATGTGGTGCCAAGTGCCAAGGTCTCAGGCCCGGATAAAGTGGGAGGGTTGTATGAGGAAGGGCATCCGGTGTAAACCTGTGCCAAGTTGGTGTGCAGATCAGATGGTGCGCTGTGGCAACCAATCGACAGGAGTAGCCGACGACAACAATAACAATTACGCTGGTCTGTGCAGACATACTGAATAAACAAGCCACTAGGAGAGTTCTTGCTAACCCAACTGGGATAGCAAGAGAGTTTAAGACTAGCAAGTGTGGTAGGGCTTGAACTGATGTTCTTGCAAATTCTGCAATACATCCGTAATCTTGCAGTTTCATGGTCCAAAAGTAGGTTTATTTATGCAGTTCATCCTTCCTCAAGTCAAGTTTATTCTTTGCTGGCTCTTGTCCAGGACAAGGTTGGCTTCAGCTTGTTTCTAGCAGAGTTGGATGAACTTTTAGATGCTGCTCTTCTGGGTGTTGTTCCTGTACATCTGCATGGGTGTTGCTCTTGCACATCTGCTTTATTATGCACTTGTGCACAAAGTCTTCCACTTCAACAATAAGTTACTCGCATAAAACAATATGTTATTCGTATATTTTCTGTGTGTTTTATTCAGTAGAACATTGGCAGACGTGCATGCACATCTACACACACAGTTCCATATTAAAGCATAAATATTAAAAACACCTGGTGGCGCACCTGTCGATTGTGACGCTCCAGGTATACAGTATACATCAGTAGTTATTTCACTAAGGTCTAGATTCATGATCAGTATGATGTTTAAGAAGCCCAAGGTTTATATGATACCCCAGGTCACATGCTTGTAGGAAATTTTCTGCTGTTAGCACCTTGTAGGGCAGCCAGGATGTTAAAACTGGCAAAGATAGAAAGAAATAAAAACATGCCCTTCAACAGTATGCCGGTTTCCTCCAACGTGTTTAGGAAGTCATGTGATTCTAATCAACTCGCTATTTTGTTTTATATTTAACAATAGTGAGAATGTGATAAAAATAAAATCTCGTTTTTTTTTCTTTCTCTAATTCTTTTGGATGCGGTCGTTGATGCAGAACGTCCTAAGACTCCGTGTGAGCAGCACAGAGACAGCGTCCATATCAGAGGAGACGCTCCGGTGGGAGCCTTCGTCCCCGAGTGTGATGAGGAGGGGCGATACAGATCTCGACAGTGCCACGGCTCTACGGGACACTGCTGGTGTGTGGACAGTAGGGGGCAGGAAAGAGCAGGAACCCGCACAACTCCTGGTACACCCCCTACCGACTGTGACGCTCCAGGTACACACATCAGTCTCTATGTTTGCTTCGTGTGCTCTAAACTTCCCCCTGAAAATTTGCTCTAATGTTCAGTACCGACATCAAGAAAGGTTTTTGTCGTTCTTAGGCGTGCAGAACATTTAATTGTCCTAATTATGAATAAATAATAGTTTCTGTATAATTCCACGGTTAATGTAGAACGTCCCAAGACTCCGTGTGAGCATCACAGGGACCGAGCACAGGGCCGAGGAGACGCCCCACCTGTGTTGGGAGCCTTCGTTCCCCAGTGTGATGAGGAGGGGCGCTACAGGTCTCAACAGTGCCACGGCTCTACAGGACACTGCTGGTGTGTGGACAGTACTGGGCGGGAAAAAGTTGGTACCCGCACCTCGGCCGGTACCACACCTGCCGACTGTGACGCTCCAGGTAAAGACTTGTAGTACTGGGAGAACTTGGATGTGATTCTTCTTAACGATCACTTCTCTATAAGTGGATTCAAGAACTCATTTTTGAACAGAATTTTTATTCACCAGTTTATTGTAGATCTTGAAGTTTGAGAGCCAGTGGGTGAGTGGGTGGTGAAATGTGTGTAGAAATATAACATAATGACTGCAGATGTTTCAAGATAGGTGTACTGTGTTACACAGTTAAGCACGTAACATCCTACATGTCCTATGGCGTGTTAGAAAAGTGCCAAGCATGCCCGGTTGACTGTACTATCAGATCAAGATGGCAAAGATCAAAGTTACTTTTATTAGGGCCAGATGGTAAAGGAACTGGTTTTGTTTCAGTAAACACATTGGATTAAGTTATACGCAGTATGGTGGCGTAGCGGCCTGGCGCTTTCCTGGTCAAAGGTTCTAGTCGCACCTCAGGGTTGTGTGCTTGGTCTCCTCATGTTTGGGGGATTTCTTTAAGGTAACCCTGTGTTCCTCCTACAGTCCAAAGACATGTAGATTAGTCAAATTGTTGTTTCCAAATTGCCCATAGTGTGTGTGCATGCTTATGTACCCTGAGATGGACTGGCACCCCGTCTAAGATGTATTCCGCTTTGTGTAACCCAGTCAGTGCCATTCCTCACTGCAGAACAATTGGCGTTGTTCTCATCATGCGGTTTCATGGTCTGAGAAATAGGTTTATTTAGGCAGTTCGTTCTTCCTCTAATCTGGGAACTTATTCTGTTCTGGCTTCTGTCCAGATGTTGTTCCTGTACATCTGCATGGGTGCTGCCCTTTCACATCTGTTTTATTGTGCACTTCTGCACAAATTGTCATGCCTTCCTCTTCAGCAGGGCCCAACGATTATGAGTATTTTCATTGTGTTTTCTTTAGTAGAACATGTCCGCACACACACAGTTCCGTATTAAAGCACAAATTTATTAAAGACCATTTTGATAAACCTTGTCAACTAATCAAAGTGATAAACCGTCTAAACCGACTTCTTGCAGAACGTCTCAAGACTCAGTGTGAGCAGCACCGGGACAGCGTACGCACAGGAGTAAATGGTTCGCCTTTGGAAGGAGCTTTTGTCCCTCAGTGTGATGAGGAGGGGCACTACAGACCTCAACAGTGCCACGGCTCTACGGGACATTGCTGGTGTGTGGACAGTAGGGGGCAGGAGAGGGCAGGAACCCGCACACCACCCGGTGCCACACCTGTCAACTGTGATGCTCCGGGTATATATATCAGTTGTTTAAAATTTCTCCGAAGTTTATGTTTCTCTAATGTTCTGCTGTTAGAAGCTGGTAGAGCTGTAATTTTAAAACTGGCAAAGATAGAAAGATATAAAAACATGCCCTTTAACATGTTTAGGAAGTCATGTGATTCTAATCAACTCTTACAGTAATTCGCCATTCTGTTTTATGTTTATAATAATATTATGTGATGTCTTTCTTTCTCTCATTCTTTTGGATGCGGTCGTTGATGCAGAACGTCCTAAGACTCCGTGTGAGCAGCACAGAGACAGCGTCCATATCAGAGGAGACGATCCGGTGGGAGCCTTCGTCCCTGAGTGTGATGAGGAGGGGCTCTACAGGTCACGACAGTGCCACGGCTCTACAGGACACTGCTGGTGTGTGGACAGTAGGGGGCAGGAAATAGCAGGAACCCGTACAACCCCTGGTACACCCCCTACCGACTGTGACGCTCCAGGTACACACATCAGTCTTTATGTTTACTTTGTGTGCTCTAAACTTCCCCCTGAAAATTTGCTATGATGTTTAGCACCAACATCAAGGAAGATTTTTATGTCGTTCTTAGGCGTGCAGAACATTTAATTGTTCTAAATATAAATAAATAATAATTTCTGTATGATTCCACGTTTCACGTAGAACGTCCCAAAACTCCGTGTGAGCATCACAGGGACCGAGCACAGGGCCGAGGAGACGCCCCACTTGTGCTGGGAGCCTTCATCCCTGAGTGTGACGAGGAGGGACGCTACAGGTCTCGACAGTGCCACGGCTCTACAGGACACTGCTGGTGTGTGGACAGTACTGGGCGGGAAAAAGTTGGTACCCGCACCCCAGCTGGATCCACACCTACTGACTGTGACGCTCCAGGTAAGACTTGTAGTACTGGGAGAACTTGGATGTAATTCTTCTTAACGATCACTTCTCTATAAGTGATTTCAAGAACTAATTTTTAAACGGAATTTATTTCACCAGTTACTTGTAGATCTTGAAGTTTGAGAGCCAGTGGGTGGTGTGTAAACAGGGGGCGGGGAAATGTGTGTAGAAATATAACATAATGACTGCAGATGTTTCAAGATAGGTGTACTGTGTTATACAGTTAAGCACGTAACATCCTACATGTCCTATGGCGTGTTAGAAAAGTGCCAAGCATGTTTGGTTGACTGTACTATCAGATCAAGATGGCAAGATGGAAAAGATCAAAGTTACTTTTATTAGGGCCAGATGGTAAAGGAACTGGTTTTGTTTCAGTAAACACATTGGATTAAGTTGTACGCAGTATGGTGGAGTAGCGGCCTCGCGCTTTCCTGGTCAAAGGTTCTAGTCGCACCTCAGGGTTGTGTGCTTGGTCTCCTCATGTTTGGGGGATTTCTTCTGGGTAACCCCGTGTTCCTCCTACAGTCCAAAGACTTGTAGATTAGTCAAATTGTTGTTTCCAAATTGCCCATAGTATGTGTGCATACTTATGTACCCTGAGATAGACTGGCACCCCGTCCAAGGTGTATTCCGCTTTGTGTAACCCAGTCAGTGCCATTCCTCACTGCAGAACGATTGGCGTTGTTTTTATCTTGCGGTTTTATGGTCTGAGAAATGGGTTTATTTAGGCAGTTCATTCTTCCTCAATTCTGGGAATTTATTCTGTTCTGGCTTCTGTCCAGATGTTGTTCCTGTACATCTGCATGGGTGCTGCACTTGCACATCTGTGTTGTTGTGCACTTTTTGTCCCGCCTTCCTCTTCAGCAGGGCCCAACGATTATGAGTATTTTCATTGTGTTTTCTTCAGTAGAACATGTCCGCACACGCACAGTTCCGTATTAAAGCACAAATTTATTAAAGACCGTTTTGATAAATCTTGTCAACAAATCAAAGTGATAAACCGTCTAAACCGACTTCTTGCAGAACGTCTCAAGACTCAGTGTGAGCAGCACCGGGACAGCGTACGCACAGGAGTAAATAGTTCGCCTTTGGAAGGAGCTTTTGTTCCTCAGTGTGATGAGGAGGGGCACTACAGACCTCAACAGTGCCACGGCTCTACGGGACATTGCTGGTGTGTGGACAGTAGGGGGCAGGAGAGGGCAGGAACCCGAACACCACCCGGTGCCACACCTGTCAACTGTGATGCTCCGGGTATATATATGTTTCTCTAATGTTCTGCTGTTAGACGCTGGTTGAGCTGTAATTTTCAAACTGGCAAAGATAGAAAGATATAAAAACATGCCCTTCAACATGTTTAGGAAGTCATGTGATTCTAATCGACTCTTACAGTAATTCGTCATTCTGTTTTATGTTTATAATAATATTATGTGATGTCTTTCTTCCTCTCATTCTTTTGGATGCGGTCGTTGATGCAGAACGTCCTAAGACTCCGTGTGAGCAGCACAGAGACAGCGTCCATATCAGAGGAGACGCTCCGGTGGGAGCCTTCGTCCCTGAGTGTGACGAGGAGGGGCACTACAGGTCTCAACAGTGCCACGGCTCTACGGGACATTGCTGGTGTGTGGACAATAGGGGGCAGGAGAGGGCAGGAACCCGAACACCACCCGGTGCCACACCTGTCAACTGTGATGCTCCGGGTATATACATCAGTTGTTTTAAATTTCTCCGAAGTTTATGTTTCTCTAATGTTCTGCTGTTAGCCGCTGTTAGAGCCGTAATTTTAAAACTGGCAAAGATAGAAAGATATAAAAACATGCCCTTCAACATGTTTAGGAAGTCATGTGATTCTAATCAACTCACTATTTTGTTTTATATTTACAATAGTGAGAATGTGATAATGAAAATAAAATCTCTATTTTTTTTCTTTCTCTCATTCTTTTGGATGCGGTCGTTGATGCAGAACGTCCTAAGACTCCGTGTGAGCAGCACAGAGACAGCGTCCATATCAGAGGAGACGCTCCGGTGGGAGCCTTCGTCCCTGAGTGCGATGAGGAGGGGCACTACAGGTCACGACAGTGCCACGGCTCTACAGGACACTGCTGGTGTGTGGACAATAGGGGGCAGGAAAGAGCAGGAACACGTACGACCCCTGGTACACCCCCTACCGACTGTAACGCTCCAGGTACACATGCACTTCTTGCTACACGGTGGGAAGTGGGTAATTGTCTCCCCTGCTGGGTTTTAGTGCGCGTCTCTTACTGGTATAATCAACACCCGTGCACGCATTTTCTTCCTCAGCCTGTTGGTATGTGTGTGTGCGCGTAATTTGACAGTGTCACAGTGTCAAATCACGTGCGCGCACACACATAACGACAGGCCCAAACACACACACACACACACACACACACACACACTCACACAGCGCCTGTGCGGATAAACGGAAACATTTATCTGTCGGGATTTATTTTTTACTTTTTTTAAAGGTAAAGTGCAGGGTAATTTGTTTTATTTTTACTTTATATTTTGTATCAATTATTCTTATATATTTATTTTTTCGGGCTATGGAACGAATATTTGAGTTTCCATTATTTCTTATGCTCGTAATCCACTCTATTTGTTTGGAGTGCTGTAGTGTGTAAACCTCTGCTAAAATGCTTAACACCTTAACATTTGATAGATTTTTTTTTGTTCTTAGGCGTGCAAAACATTTAATCGGCTTAAATAGTAACAGATCTTGTACGCAGCATGGATGTTATATCGAGTCAGAAAAACACTGGCAAGAAATAAAATCTGTGTGATTCCATGTTTCGTGTAGAACGTCCCAAGACTCTGTGTGAGCAGCACAGAGACCGAGCACAGGGCCGAGGAGACGCCTTGCCTGTGTTGGGAGCCTTCGTTCCTCAGTGTGACGAGCAGGGACAGTACAGGTCTCAACAGTGCCACGGCTCTACAGGACACTGCTGGTGTGTGGACAGTAGAGGGCAGGAGAGAGCAGGCACCCGTACCCCACCTGGATCCCCACCTAGAAACTGTGACGCTCCAGGTAGACTCACCAATCTGATGAAATAGTTTCTTTATACTGTAGTGTTCTTATTATGTATTAATCTTAAGTTGGTAATAACAAATTGCTCCATAGTTAAGATAATATTTCTAACATGGCTTAGTTTGCCAGTAACTTTACAGTTAGATCATTTTTGTAAGTTCTCAAACGTGAGATCCGAATTTTTTTCCCCATCATGCAGTGGTGCCAGTTCCGACCCAGCGTCCGGAGACAGTGTGTGAGCGCTGGCGGGCCAGTCTTATGGAGCACTACGGAGGCCGCCCAGGTCCGGAACATTTTCTTCCCCAGTGTGACGCATCGGGCGAGTTCACACCGGTGCAGTGTTACGGCGAGTCCAGTTACTGCTGGTGTGTAGACAAAGATGGCCGAGAAGTTCCCGGGACACGCTCGAACGACCGAGTCAAACCCGCATGTAAGTGCTGCCCTGGAAAGTTTTTAAAATGCAATTTTGGGGTAGCATCCAGATGTTAAACATCTGCATTCCTTGTTGTCTTGATTTAGATTTTTATTTTTTATTTTGTCATTCATCCCATTCCTTGGTATTTTTCACATTTACTTATGACTTTTTATGTATGTGTGTCGTTTAGGTATACCAACGGTGGCCCCGCCCACTATGCGTCCATTGCCACGCCCAGATGTGACTCCTCCCCCATCAGGCACTACTTTGCTCTACGCTCAAGGCCAACAGATTGGAGCGCTTCCTCTCAACGGCACGCGTATGGACAAGGAGAGATCCTCGGTGCTTCTCGCCCTGCATGTGAGATTCTCACACTCTTTATTCATGCGTAATTAATGATCTGAAAAATGACACCACTCAATAATTCATTCATTCACTCATGGTATACTGTATCTCTTGGATTTAAGCTCCTTGCTGTAGAATCATATGCACGGAATGTGTGTGTGCTCATTAGGGCTCCATAGTGGTCGGTATTGACTACGACTGCAAAGAACGGAAGGTTTACTGGACTGATCTGGCTGGACGGACGATCAGCAGAGCCGCTCTGGAGAATGGAGCAGAGCCTGAGATTCTCATAAACACCGGTAACGCTGAGCTCGAGATCTATGTTTAAACACCGCACAGTGTTTAGCTTCGTGGAAAATGAATGAACAAATACAGTGTGTGTAGTGTGTAGTAGCTGCTTAAAACAAAAAGTGTTAATGCTCCGGCTAACGTACCCATTAGATTAGTGCAATTTATATACCTCAGACTCCCTCTGTTTCACTTCTTTTATTTAAATGAACTACAGCTGAGCCACACCCCCCAAAAGAGAACAGCAGAACTGAGCAACAAAGCAGACCAAGGGATCTTCTTATATGAGGTCACAATAGGGGGAAAATCTAGTTGGTTTCTTTAAAATGAAAAAAAAAAAAAAACAGGGATTGTTTTTTTTCTTCCAGCTAATGAACGAACAGACCAAATTGCAAAAGAGCGTTTTATTATTTTTATTTTTATTTTTTTTTGTTTACTGTACATTTTTATAAGATTTTTAACGATGTATTTTTACTTGATTTTTTTTCGGTCAAATATTTTACTTTCCTCAACACGTTAACACAGGACTTAAATCTGTGCATGTGAATAATGCTCCAGCTGAAATAACCCTCAGACTCCTTTTATGTAAATGCGCTACAGCAGAGCCACGACCCTCCAGAACAGCAAAGCTCAGAAACAAGACAGGCGAGAGCATCTTCTTGTATGAGGTCACAATAGGGGGAGAAATTTAATTGGTTTTTAAATTAATAAAATAATAATAAAAAAAAGATTAAAAAAAAATTAACAGGAAATCTTTAGATTGTCCAAACGCATTCCCTTAAAAAGAAAAAATTATGTCTAATATTGAGATATTTATGTACACATTTTAGTATTAAAAGCCTACTGTATGTCTGTTGCAGTTTTAATATATTAATGATTGAAGTAAATCTGTAATACTTTTTACACTGATTAAAAAAAAACAGCACCTTAAAATAGTTTTGTTTAGTTTTTACTAAAATATATATTTTTTTATTTAAGTAAATATGTTCATGAGAATAACGCCTAGTTTGTTTTTAAGGCCTCATGAGCCCTGAGGGTTTAGCCGTGGACGAGCAACGCAGGAAGATGTTCTGGGTGGACAGCACGCCCGATAAAATCGAGACGGCCAAACTGGACGGAAGCGACCGGCGCGTTCTGTTCAACACGGATTTGGTTAACCCCAGAGCCATCACGGTGGACTCTCTCTCAGGGTAAACGTTTTAACACTCACTTACTTCCTGCACACTTACACTTACAAAACGTCTCTCGTTTAGTCAAATATGATTCCATAGGCGCTATACAGCACGATCTGGTACTGACTCCATCCTGCTCGAGTGAAATAAAATCAAAAGCAAGAAGGAAGTGGAGAGCGAGGAAGTAGATCAAAAGCTGAGTCGCGAGTGCAGATGTGAGTGTCCTGTCTTTAGGGAGGACCAGAAAGTTACTCCCACTCACTCACTCACACACGCGCGCACACACACACACATACACACACACATTCTATCACATAGAGATCCATCAGCACATGTGTAGGAATGTAACTCGAACCTCATGTGCGTTTAGAATAGCATGTGAGCATGCATGTGTGTGTGTGTGTGTGTATAGTAGTTTACATTCATCTCCTAAGTTTATGTCTTGGAGGGCTGTATATATTTAAATTCCAGACCTTTTGAAAGCATTGCCTAGTAAAGCCTGATACTGTGAATATTTTCTTTTTTTTGCTGCTTTAATGCCGAGTCTGTTTGTATACAGTTAAGTCGTATCCGGATGTCCTCACTATTAGATCATAGTGTGGGTGGTTTTTAGGAGTTCTAGGTAAATAATTAATGATTGGAATATTTTCCTTAAATTAATTATTTATATTTCCCACTAACACTGGAGACTCCTTCGTTTTTATTCCTTTATGAATAAGTCATGTTTGCTGTTTCATATAATTCCTTGTTTAACTTTAAGTACAGAGACATTATACACAGTTTAAGCATGAAAATTTGTTTTTTGCCCTGCTACAGAACTTTGTACTGGACCGACTGGAACCGGGAAGCACCAAAAATCGAAAGCTCCACCGTGGAGGGCCAGAACAGGAGGGTGTTGGTGCAGGACGGCATTGGTCTCCCTAATGCTTTGACGATAGACCCTACAACGCGTCGTATCTGCTGGGCTGATGCAGGTACTATATAAACCGTATTTTTTATTTCACGTCTAAATGTTAGTGTCTTCTAGGAAAAAGAAGACTTTTTTTATAAGCCTTAATCTTTACAACGAAGCGTATGTGTAACTGTATGATGATGTACAGTACTGTATTTGTTTACTGTATTTTTCAGGAATAGTTCTCCAGGCTTCCTAAAGAATGGTCTTGTTTGTTAATCGTTTAAGCATTAAAAAAAAACATCTTAAACTTAGGTCCTGACCCAGTGAGAAACAGGTGGAGATGATGACAGATGATCAGGAGGTGATTAGTTACTGCTGATGCTGAAAGCTGAGTGGTTTGAACAGACGAGAGGGGAAATGAGGTCGTTGTTGTGGTTGTTACAAAAACAAGCAATTTTTTTATTGTGTCTTTAGGCACTTTACAGCCTGTCAGAGTAAAATATGGTGGCACAGTGGTAAGAGGTCCAAAGACATGCAGATTAGGCTAACTGGCATTCCCAAATGGCCCATAGTGTGTGACTGTGTGTGCATGTTAACTGGAGGTCCTACTGAGGTTGTAAAAATGGGAATAATGGGGCCTCCACAGGCCCTAGTTGGACTACAGAGGTTCCTAGATGGATAAATAGAGTAAAACATGTGTGCCCATTTCTTTAATTTAATGTACATCATTTAATTTAATTTAGTATGATGAAACGGGGGGCTCAAGACTTTTGCACAGTACTGTATTTAAGAGAGAAAAGTGCCTTACACAAGATTAAACAACCTGTCTGGTTTTGTGTTATAAAAGGAACCAAGCGTTTGGAGTGTATCGCGCCTGACGGGACGGGGCGACGCGTCATTAACAGCAACCTGAACTATCCGTTCAGCATGGTGTTTTACGCCAATCACTTCTACTACACAGACTGGAGGAGGTAATGAGCCAGCCAATCACAATCAATAATCATATGTATTAATTATATCACTAAATCTAACGACCTAAAATCATCATCAGTAACCGAAAATTGGGTAAAGGTTTAGGTTTAGGTACACACGTAGCACATCGGTGACGCTTTGAGAAAGCTGTACGAGGCACACGTAGTGTCATGAACACTATTTAAAGTTCTGAGCATATTTTAGATCATGCATTTGGCTGACATATGGCCTTCATGATTACGTGATGCTGTAATGGAACGGGGCTTCAAGAGAGCTCGGACCACTAACATGTGCTGAACAAAAGGTTTTGATGTTGCACTGAGAAGTAGCCACAAAAATATCTTACACAAGATAGAAACATTTTACAGAAGATTTCTCAATAAACAATACGAGACGTTTTGACCAAAATGAAGCCAACACAAAGCGGCAAAAAAAAACAACAACATGCAGTTCCTTAAATGTCCACTGGGGGCTGGCTCCAAAATGCACCAATCCTTATAGAGCTACGTGTTAAAACGCTTAAATTTACAACAAAAATAAAATCGTGTGTTTGATTTCCTATTCATGACGACTGTAACATGGTCAATTTTTTATGTAACACATCGGCTACAATTATATTCAGTCATAAAATTATGCATAATTAGGGGCGTGGCTGATTTGAGTGACAGCATTACTTTAGCTAACCAGCTAACTGGAATCGGTGAAGTTAAACTTACATCAAGAAATGTATAAGTTGACACAGCATGACATGTAGGGTATGGATGGCGGAGTTCAATCAAATGCGTTAGCGTAAGGTTAGCTGCCATAGCTCGCTAGTTTGTGGGTGCTAACTGAGTCGTTTGCTCTGGTCATTTGCCCATTTATGGATTAACCGGGGATTGTGGAAAAGTCGACTCCTGCCAAGATGGCAACCGATCAGAGGTCCTACAGCTGAGCTTCAAAACCAGAAAGCTTCATAAAACCTACAGGTGGCGCCACTGAGCCGTTTGTCCAGTTATTATACAATCTAAGCCTATTAATTCCAATAGTATAACTTTGCAGGGTTTATGAGAAAGTTACGAAGATCATAAGGTGCTACTCAAATTATTGATTTTAAATGTGTAAAAAATTTTAAATGAGAAAATATGACAAATAATAAATAAAAATCATGGCATTAGCGTTCAACCAAAGGTAAGTTAAACTACATTAGACCACACAAGGAATGAAAAACTTAAACTGTATGTATGAATAATAAAAACCTTAGATGTTTTATATTTTCAGAAACGTTACACATTAGTACATTTCTGGGTGTTCTTTCTCTCACACTCGTCATTACCGTTGCAGGGATGGAGTCATCGGTGTAAGTCGAGACTCGAACCAGTTTACAGACGAGTACCTGCCTGATCAGCGTTCACACCTGTACGGCATCACTGTCGCCTCGTCCAGCTGTTTATAAGGTGCGGTTTATACATTTACGTACGGAAGTTCTTCCTCTGTTTGTAGTCGAGCTCTGACTGACCGTCCCAGCCTATGTTTATGAGAGGTTTAAAATACAGAGATGTTATTGAGTTTCGGTTGTGATATGAGGACGTGTATATGTTTTTTTTTTACTTGTACAAAAGATACAAATATTTTCATGAAGTGACCTTTTGTACTGCTGTACTGCTTTTGTTGACTCCCACAAATACCTTATCGTAAGTAAAATATGGGGTTGTGTGTGTGTATGTGTGTGTGTGTGTTGACATGCTAATAAAGGTGAGTGAATGAAAAATGACAGACCCAAAAACACACACAAAGGCTTCAAAGCATTTCCCAGAACACGAGTGTGTTTTGTGGCAGAACTGAAATGAGAGAGGGTCGGCTCTGATCCTGATCCTCCGTGACCTAACCTGGCTGTTTTCTGTCTTTCAGGGAGGATGTAATAACAGAGCCACTGTTACATGGTGCTAATTTTTGGGGATTTATAAGTTTTTTTCTACATGTTGGGAAACGAACGCCTGTCTCAGCCGTCGCCAAAGCCACCTGCGTCTTTATAAACCCCGTAAGAAAAAAAAGGTGACTTTTCCCCCCTTGTTTAGTTTTGTACATTTGTTTTATACCTCATTTCTTTCTACTGTATTTTCATGTTGTTGTTTTTTTAATTAAAATAAAGCCAAAGAGGCCCAAATTAAACGTATGAATACGTTTATACATGTGCGCAGTGTCGGAGCCCTCAGTGCACTAATAACAATCTAAACGTTGAGGCTGAACATAGCCGACGTCTTGTCTTTACTACAATTCCTTTTTGTAACCGTTTTTAAAAAAATCTTTTGTAAGATGTGATATTTATAACAATAAAATGTGATCCACAGTTGGACCGATGTGTGGTTTAATGCCTAATTATGTTATAGAGTTAATTATTAAAAGATGCCATCTTTATTTTTATCCATTTATCGTTAATGTTAAGGATAATTTCTGCTGTTATGCAAATGACTGAATTGATTCAATCCATTCTGATCGGTGGTTCAGTTTTCGATTGATCCTATTTAAACTTTTAAATGTTAAATTCCCTCAAATGAATAAATTCCTATGTTCATATCTTCCATAGCTTTCTTTAGAAAATGCCAAACGTTTCAATCTTCCTTTTTAAATTTTTTGTAAGAGTATAGCTAAAAAAAAAAACAAAAAACTTTTTATTCTTTTTGATGTTATGTGCGTTTGGTGCAATATCATCACCTACTGGACTGGAACAGAAGTTCACCAGGGGAAATGGAAAAATGAAATTTAAACAAAAACAAGTTACAGAGGATTTCACTCCATATTAGATACTTTAACAGGTACTAAAGACTTTAAGCCGAAATATAACTGCTTGAGACAAATCAAGAACTGAACTGACATTACTGCCTAAAAAACATCGATTTGAACCAAATTGAGGATTCATAGCTCTAGTAGTAATGTCACTGTGACACAGAAGTTCCAAAGCTTGTATCGAGCAAAAGGGAGTGTGTCGAATTAAGTCTCGCTTTAAGGCGTGCGTCAGTTCCCTTAATCATGTGACCAACGACAAACAAAGCCTCGCGTGTATTATATAATTATTATAAATATAATCATTATATTGGTGGTTTCTGTTCTTAAATTTTTGATTCAAGACTCAAGAAAACTTTTTTTTTTTTGCATTTCACAATGAACTTTACATTTACTTCTTATATACGAAGAAGAAAAACGCACAAAACCAACAAGCTGGCAGCGAGCTTAAAAACAAAATGTCCACTAAGTACTGGTTGTAAGCACGAACCCAATCCTCTAATACATCGCCTACCTTCAACACACAACACTGTTAATTCTTTTAGGGGGTGCCATTTCCTTTGTTTGAACTCAACGGCCAGTCTATTTGTCAGGAATTATTTCTACAAACGGATGAATTCGTGTCCAGTTTAAAAAGTGTGTCCTTGAATCATTTGAGAGTCAGTGTGTGATGATTCAGACCAACAGTTTGTACTGCGCTAACCTGGTATCTGTATAAACCCCTCTCTCATCAGCTACATTAGTGTTGTTCTGACGTCCAAACATCAGACACAGAGCATGTCTTGGCCAACACACTAGTCCCGTAGTGAAGAGGAAATGGGCTACATTTTACTTTTTGGCTGAACTCCTGCTTTAATGAAATGAACTGAATTATTTGGCAGCTGGATTTGGGAGTTGAGGAACACCGAGCTCGAGTTACTGCCAAAGAAAAAGTGCACGTTCAAAACGTGGTTAAAAGAAAACACAAGCGTTTGACACAACCAACTGTTGCATTAATGTCATTTATATGTATACACACATTTGCAGTTTGTGTACATCATCTTCATTGAAAGAAAAAAGCCAGTCTCTCTCTCACACGAAAAAACAAAACAAAAAACCCTTGCTGTCCAAAAGCCCCTTATTAATTTCCAAGGGAATAGATCTGTTATACAATACTTTGAAGAAAAGAATAAACTGTTAATGACAAATGTAGTGACTGTGCAACTCAAATTTTCTCCACATGTCCGAAACATATCGGATTTTTTAAGTCTAAACGGAAATCTCGTCGGGTTTTGAATTTCATTCATCCTGCAAACCGTGGCACGCTAAAACCCAACGATCGTCCCGTTCCCATACGCTCTGTCCCTTCGGTCGCGCGTGTTGATGATCATCTGCCCACTTTGCCGAGACGGTGATCGGTCTTTGGGTCGGCGATGATGGCCTGCACGGCCACGATGGCCTCATTGATCCTCGTCTGGAGCTCGCGCAGCTCCTCGACGTGCAGGAGCCGAAGGATACGAGCCGCTTCGTTCAGAGTGGCGTCTAGGAAGGAAGAGAAAAAACATCCACATGTCAGGACCTGACGTCTCCTACGACTGGGGTGTGAAATAATTACTTTAGGTCTGCTTGATAGTTGTCGGTCTTTAAAAAAAGAAAAGAAAAAAAACCACGAGACATCCTTTGTACCTCTACCTTGTAATCGATGCGCGTTAGTGTCAACGTAACACACTGTTAAAAATGAATTACGGGACATTATTGGATCTTAAAGACTACTATTGTACCTCTAATTATCTTTTGAAGAAACTACACAGAGGAATCTGAAACACACAGCATGCTCGGTTCACTTCCTGCAGGGAGTCTAATCGTAAAAGTGCATAGAAAGAGAGGACAGAATACAGCTCCATTTATTTATTTTTTTAATACCGTGGAACCTTGGATTGCGATCATAATTTGTTCCGGAAGTGAGCTTGTATTCCAAAACACTCGTAAATCAAATTAAATTTTCCCATAAGAAATAATAAAATGGAAACTCAAATTAATCATTTCACAGCCCAAAAAAATAAGTACATAAAAAAATTTATACAAAATATAAAGTAAAAATAAAACAAATTAACCAGCACTTTACCTTAGTAAAGTAAAAAAAAATCCTGACAGTTAAGTGTTTCCGTTTATGCACGGAATGTGTGTGTATGTGTTTGGGTTTATCGTTATGTGTGCGCACATACATAACGACAGGCTGAGGGACAAAATTTATTTTTAACCTCTAATGAGACTTTCTTTTTCTTTATCGTCACGCACACACGTGTGTTATAGGAAACAGTACACGGGTGCTGTACACGTGCTTAGAAACATAATGGTTACACATGGTTTACTATAACACATGGTTACAGTGTTATAGTAAACAATACACGCATGCACAAATGTTGATTATACCAATAAAAGACGCGCACTAAGACCCAGCAGGGCAGACGATTTCACACAATTCCGCAACGCAAGAGAGAAAAAACATTGGCTCAGCTGTGATTAGGTGACGCTCGGCATCAAGTGATGTACACAAACATCAAGAAGCGTATGCGTGATACATCATACTTGGTACTCGTAAATCAAGACTTGTTCGTTTTTCAAGTCAAAATGTATTTAAAATCTTTGCTCGTCTTGCGGAACACTTGCAAACTGCGTTAGTCACAATCCGAGGTTCCACTGTAAGTGTCATAGTAACAGAGTGAGTTAGGGAGCGTCTAAGTTCTGCCGTGTTAAAATACAGTGTGGATGCGGGATTTATTCATTTTATTACAAGTCAACCGGGACTTTTGCGTGTGGGTTTTTTTTTCTTATTTTTTTCTGGTGATTGAAGGTATAAAAACGGTTGACATTTACAGAAGCACAATACAGTGATAGACTCCTAGCCACACTTGTTCCTGTGAACATTAGGCGAGTGGAACGCCTGATCTTTGAAAATCGACAGATATCTTGTCATCAACTTGCAGAAAAAAGAGACGCATCTGTCTGTGTGAACTGTACACACAGTCATCCACCAAGACCACTCGCACATTACTGGAACTCGTTACTAGCTGGGAGTTATTGCCACGTCCCCCGTACTGTCCTGACCTCGCTCCAAACCATTAAAGGAGTTCCTGTGAGGCCGGCGTATCATATTTGAAGCAGGCAATCTGTTCATGGCTTTGGTGTACCGAGAAAACATTCTACCTTGATGATGCCCAAGCGCTTGTAAAACACTGGGATAAGTGCATCAGTGTATCAGAGGATTAAATAGAGAAATAAAGGGAGTTTTTTACTCTCAGAACTGTGTTCTGATTACTTGAGGTCAAAGTTCTTTGACTTGAGTTTAGTTTTGTCCATGTGTGAACCGTGACGGTGTCCCCTACATACCTCCGGTGTCAAATCCTAGGATGTGCTTGTCCAGAGCAACCGGCAAACCCTACAGCAGCAACAAAGGCTTTAATTAGTTAAGTTCACGAACACAGTCTACATGAACACCGTGATCTCCGAGTGTTCAACACACACCCGTTAGCACACATGGAGCTGAAAACTCACATCATTTCTACACTTTATTAACCTACAAAGAGCAGACAGTCTGCCGTCTAATCCTTCTGTGCTGTGTTGTTATTATTATTATTATTATTATTGTTATTAACAGACCTCTTTCGACTTGTTGGCTTTTGCAATGGCGTCAGGAGTCAGGCGTTCTTGGACGAGGATCCTAATGGCCTGTGAGAGGAAAAAAAATTAATAAATAATAGGTTCAATGAAGTGGTTTAATTCAGAACTGGAACAGCAACTAGTTCGGGTCGGGATGTGTTTATTCGCTTTTCACCTTGAGCATGATGAGATAGTCGTCGTGTCTCTGGATCTTCAGAAGGTTCGCCAAGGCTGTGACTCCGGCCTTAAAGTCAGGATTGTTGCCTGGTAAAAACACAAACGCATGTGTGATACGAGAGCCCGTGCAAGAGCAGTACTGTAACTGATACAGTTTAATAAACCATAAAAACACTCGCAAAAATAATCTGAAATATTAAACTGACACAAACATCATTGAGAGAGAGAGAGACCTTTGATGTGCATACATTCACAAAACTTTATCTTTCTATCTGTTTATTTATGTGATTTAAAAAAACAGAGAAAGTGTCTCTCTCTCACATACAAGCACACACAAGGCACAGGAAGAAAAAGGTCAGAGAGAGATGAAGAGAAAGAAGTGACAGATGGAAGTAAAGAAAGAGTCAGAAATAGGGATAAATGAGTCATGTAGTGAGAGAGAGAAAGAATGAGTCACAGAGAAAGAGGGAGAGAAGGCGTCATGGAGAAGGAGAGCAAAAAATCAGAAGGGGATAAAGGGGAAGAAAGAGAGGGAGAGAGAAAGAAAATCATAGAGAGGGGAAGCGAGGAGCAAAAAAGAGTCAGAGAGAGAGAGAGAGAGAGAGAGAAAAAACAGACAGAAAAGAATCAGAAAGAGAGAGAGTGATAGAGAGAGTCAGGAACAGGGGAGTGCAAAAGAGGCAACAAGAGAAAAATAAAAGTAATAATAAGAAAGAGTAGCATGGACAGAAACGAATAGAGAGAGATTTAGGTCTCTTATTGTTATAAGAGGTGAGAGGAGAAAGCACTCACTGTCCAGGTTAACGAGCGGGTCGGCTGGTTTTTGGCTCGCGTTGTTCACCTCCCCTGCCGGCGCGCAGTTTCTGTATTTCTCCACTGACAAGCACACAAACCGTTTTATAATATAATCCACAAAGTCTCAAACTCTACACGAACACTGATTAATGTGTAAAGACTAAATGACTCGAACCATGTGACGAAAAACAGGGAGTGTGTTTATGGACAGAAAATCTGAGGCAACACTGCCATCTAGTGCCACCTAGTGCTCTCTACATGTACTCGTACTGCTAAACCTTCACGTTTTCACCTCACAATAAACCACTTAGGCGTCATTTCCCATACAGGAGAAGTGATGATGTAATCCTGTAGGTTATTAGTATTGTTTGGTTACATCCTTAAACAAATATTAAAAAAGAAAATAATTACCATTGTCACCATATTCAAACCGAACGGCGAGGCCCAGCAGCCAGTCGATGGACTCACACCGTTCCTGAACACTGAACGGGCAGCTCACGTCTCGGAGATACTGAAATAAGTAAGAGAGATGAGAAAAAAAAAACCTCATGTTTATAGATCGTGTGCATCATGGGTATTCAATTCAATTTCTACTTGAGTTTGGCTGTGGGAATTTTTGATTCAATAGCATGAAAGCGTGTTGTAAATGATTCTCGAGCAGCTCAAGAAGTATTTACAACTAATAAAAGCATCTAATTCGCACAAAAATGTTGTGTCATTTGTGTTATTAATTGTTTAAATGTCAAAGCGATTACAAGAAAAATCTGCACCAAATTCCGGTCCAGTAGATGGCGATGATGGACCAACCGCTAATATCTTTTAGAAATGACTATTTTAGGTCATTTAATGTTTGAAAGTGTATCTAAATAATTTATTTAAAAAATGTGAATCGAATATGAATAAAAAAAACTAAAAACAATTAAGAAATAAAAAGCATAATTGAATAAAGTGCAGTTATACAGATAAGTGATCTGAAAGAAATCACCATAAATGATTATCAATCAGAGCGAACAAATTCAAACGTTTTCTAATAGCTAATAAATAAATACGTAAATAAATAAATACATAAATAATATATTTTTTTAAATGGCTGCCCATGAGGCCGGCAGAAAATCGGTCAACAAGCAAAAAAATCTAATCGACTGAATGGTGACATCATTTAAAAATGTTATTTCCAGCATGATTACCGCTAAATGCTTATAAATAAGTCATGGTTTATGGTTGTATTTCATTCGTGAGTCATCAAACAGTGTCTGGATTATTCTGTACAGCTGAAATCTTCTCCTTGAATTCTCTTTTTTTATTCTTCTCCAGGTTAAGCTTACCCTTTATTTTAATTTTCATATTTATGTCCTATTTATATTCTTTTATTCTTACGTCACGAGCAGTTGTCTAAGCATTTCACTGCATATCGTACTGTGTAAGACTGTGTACGTGACAAATTAAATTTGAATTTGAAATTTTAATTTAAAGAACTTTTGGTTTTGGTGAACCCGTTTCCCAGCTCATCTCCGATCCCCGTCCCTGATCTGGAAGCTCTTAAAACAAAATCACCTTTTCAAAGGACTTGGGCCACTCAGAGCTGGAGATGTTCCTGAGGTTTCCGCGATCCTCTATCTTATAATGACGGATTTTCTGGTCCTCCAGCCAGACGATGAAATTTCTGAACTCTGTTTCATCTGTGTGAGACAGAAAGGGGAAAAAGTTAAACACAAAAGACCTTTAGGCCAATCTTTAACTTTCTATCTAATGATATGGGTCTGCTTTAGGTATACATGGTATCAAAAGGTTTTGAGACTAGTTTTGTAACATGCCAACAGATGGCAGCACAGAGCTGAACGCACAGTCACAGCAAGCACTGAATTCTACAGTATTAGATTTAGTTTCAACACAGTGTCTATGAGTTGTTGATTATCACCGCCCCCTTGTGGTCATCTACCGAATCGTCCCTTTCATTTTAAATCCTTTTTTCCCTCGCATGTGAGCTGTTACTATAGAAACGAAAATATATTAAAGACAACATTTAGTTATTTAATATTCTCTCTATGTCAAAGGTCTAATTAATTGAGTCTAACTTATTATTCTACGCCCGTGCCACTGATTCAAATTCGCACTTTCGAAATTTTTAGAATCCTGTGGAGCATGGACCCGCAGATCCGCTGTCACTGCCACACTGCTTACCTCTGCAGTCAAAACCCGCAGGATTGTGATAGTCTAAAGCCGTGAGCTTCCTACGGAACATTTTATATTTCCAGAAAAACAGATTAATTAAGCTATACTATACTACAGAGCTGGCTACGTAGAAACTGCTCTGCTAGCAGCAGTGTGAAGCAAGCCACACTCAAGCAACTTCCGGTGTCTAAAGTTCACTTCCGGGTTCTGTTTTCCAAAATAAAGGATTTAAAAACAGACGGTAATTTATCTGTAATAAATTAGTAATCCTTATTTCCCACAAAGCTTTACCATATTAACTATTAATAAAATATTTCTTTGGATTGTTTTTACATTTTATTTTACATCTAGGTATAAGGATTAGATTATGCAGAGACCAGGACCCTACAAGTATTATTTATTTTAGTATTAGCGCATAAATAAATCATCAATCGTACAACCATAGCTATAATTATTACTTAGCAGTTTGGCGGTAATATGATATAATTTATTTCTAGTTTAAAAGATAAATGTATGTTAGCTTTATGTTAGCTGTCGACTTGTGAAGATTTGAATATATATATATATATCCTTCTTGAATTGACATGAAATACGGTAAAATCACACTAACCGAGATTGTTGACACTCCGAATCGCTAGAGGGCGCTCGCATGACAAAAAAAACTGCAGGCGTGTGGAGTGGCAGTACGACTCAACCGCGCGTATTTTTTTCTCTCGGGAAATCCCGCCCATTTCTGTGAGATTGGCTAACACGCAATTTTACCGTCTTCTGATTGGCGAATTATTTGTTAGCCCGATCGAGTAACCAATCAGCGCCGGGGAAGGTGGGACTACGGTAGAAAAAGAAGGCACTGCGGATGAATCCTATGTGCAATCGATTGCATGCTAGCTGTATAATATATTATTGTATATTATGTAAATATTATGGTTTTAAGCAATTATTTTCAACTTACACAAAAATCATTTGCGATTAAGCTGATATAATTTTACAGGCTGTTGCAGGATAAGTTGGGTTTTGCCTCCTGACTTTGTCTGCTAGCATGTTAGCTTGTAGCCGATACTCACATACGATTAGATTATTGTCATAATTATAATAATAAGCATAATATGACATTTGCGTAAATAATCAGTTAATTGAGTGTGAATGGTGACGTCTCTTCGGATAATCCCAGTTTGAGTGAGTTTGTACTTGAAGCTTTAACATGGCGGAAAACAATGCAGAGGTAAGCAACGCGCACCATATCCCCTCCAGCGCGCGCGCGCTCGCTCTTAACTAGATATAGAATGTTTTCTCTCTTCTTTTTTAGATTATAAACTTGTGCATCATCTACAAACCCTTCTGAGTGAGATTTCAATGAAATGCATGCCTGAAAACACATCTAATTTTAAAAACATAATCCAGTTTTAAAACCTGAATGCTTCTGAAGCACGAGCTAGCTCGTAATGTTAAAGGAAAAACACATTAAACATTAGTGTGTGTGTGTGTGTGTGTGTGTGTGTTTAGTGCTTCTGGTGCTAGGCTTGTAGCTTGTCCTGCATTTTGTTATTCCTGTAAAAACTACAGCTGGGGCCAAAAGTTTTGAAAACGAAGCAAATATTAATTTTCACAAAGTTCTGCTGCTTCAGTGTTTTTAGATCTTTGTGTCAGATGTTACTGTGGTACACTAAAGTATAATTACAAAGACTTCATAAGTGACAAAGGCTTTTATTGACAATAACATTACGTTTACGCAGTGTGGTAGTGATGGTCCTGAATTAATGATTTGTTCTTTTTTGAACGAATCTTAAACGTGACTCAGAAGAACGAGTCGTCTCGGAGAGTGATTTATTGATGTTCTACTGGGCGCGCATGCGCAAATCCTCCGGAGGTCCTGAACAGGAAACAGAATCGAACTCGAGTCGTTCGTTCCTTTGTCACGTGACTCCCATAGGCGCTGTGAAGTGACTCGGACTGGAAGATATGATGTTGAGCTACTCCTCCTGTTTATTATAATATGTCTAAAGCTGCATTGTAATATCTTAATTACTGGAACTACAGCCAAAACCTGTAAGACGTATTGGGGGTCTTTTTATTGAAAGCTCAACATTTTATTTTATTTCTGATCAAAAGAACGAAATGAACTAAATGACTCAAAAAAGATTCGTTCATTTTGATAAACGAGATTCAAAGAAAAGAGTCACTAAAATGATTTAAACTTCTCATCACTAGTGTTGATCCTTCTTTATCAAGACCTCTGCAATTCAGGGCCTCCGAGTGGCGCAGTGGTAAAGTGCGCGCCCTATCATCCGGAGATCGCCGGTTCGAACCCGGAGGTCTAAAGAGAGCTGATTGGCCGAGCTCTCTTAGGGGGGAGGGATGAGAGGTACTCGCGCTCCCACATTAATCACGGCTCTACAACCAATTAGGGGCGTCTGTGAGCTCGCGCACGCGGAAGGAGCGGCTAGCGCTTTCCTCCGAGTGTGTTACTCCGCCCCTAATGGTGCCTGAGCAAGCAGTTCGAAAAGATGCGGTCGGCCGACGTCACGCGGTTCGGAGGAAACACGTGATAGTCTTCGGCCCTCCCGGTTGGGTGGTAGTAGTAGCCTTAATGTGGGAGCCCCCCTAGCGATGGGGAGGAGTTGGACACGACTAAATTAGGGGAGAAAATTGGAAAAATCCCCCCAAAAAAACATTAAAGACCTCTGCCCTGGCCCTGACCTATGGTGCAGCCCATTCTTACATAATCAATACTTTGTATAGTTTGTCAGAATTTGTGTTTTTGTTTGTCCGCCCGCCTCTTTAGGATCGACCACAAGTTCTCAATGAGATTAAGGTCTGGGGAGTTTTCTGCCCACAGACCCAAAATTTCCAGGTTTTGTTTCCAGAGCCACTTAGTTACCACTTTTTGCCTTATGGCGAGGAACTCTATCATGCTGGAAAAGGCATTGTTCATCACCAAACTGTTCTTGGGTTGTTGGCTGAAGTTGCCCTAGGAGGATGTTTTTGTACCATTCTTTATTCATGGCTGTGTTCTTGGGCAAAATTGTAAGTGAGCCTATTCCCTTGGCTAAGAAGCGACACCACACATGAATGTGTCTCAGGATGCTTTAACGTTGGTATGGCACTGGATCAACAGGAGCGCTCATCTTTTCTTCTCCAGACAAGCTTTTTTTCCGGACCCCGCCCTCCCCCACAAACAATCTGAATGGGGATTCATAAGAGAAAATAACTTTACCCCAGTCCTCAGCAGTCCATATCAATCTGTCCCTAAAGATTTTCACTGACCTACTTGAAATGTATGAAAGGGAGTAAAGAAGCCTTAGTTCTTACAAGGTAAGCACCATCAGTCTCGAAAAAAGGTCAATACTGCAAATATCGACTCTTTACATAAACTCAATGTAATTGTCAGTAAAAGCATTTGACACTTGCGCAGACTTTGTGAAAAATAATATTTGTCTCATTCTCAAGACTTTTGCCCACACCTGTAGGTGTTTATGTGACGCTCTGATGTCATGCTATGAAATTTTTTATATATATTATAGTTGCAAGGAAAAGTATGTGAACCCTTCGAAGTTTTGCATGAATTGGTCATAAAATGTGCTCTGAACTTCATCTAAGTCACAACAATAGAAAAATATAGTCTGCTTGAAATAATACATAAACATTATATCTTTTTATGTTTTTATTGAACATAACATGTAAACATTCACAGTGCAGGGTGGAAAAAGTATGTGAACCCCTAGCCTAATGACTTCTTCAAGAGCTAATTGGAGCCAGGAGTGAGCCAACCTTGAGTCCAATCAGTGTGATGATATTGGATGTGTTGCTGAAAGCTGTCCTGCCCTTTAAAAACACACACCAGTTTTGGGTTTACTGGTTTCAAGAAGCACTGCCTGATGTGAACCATGCCTGCCAGAAAATACCTCTCAGAAGATCTACGATTAAGAATTGTGGACTTGCATGAAGCTGGAAAGGGTTACAAAAGTATCTCCAAAAGCCTTGATGTTCATGTGTCTACGGTAAGACACACTGTCTACAAATGGAGAAAGTTCAGCACTGTTGCTACTCTCCCTAGGTGTGGTCGTCCTGTTAAGATGACTGCAAGAGCACAGCGCAGAATGCTTAATGAGGTAAAGAAGGATCCTAAAGTATCAGCTAAAGACTTACAGAAGTCTCTGGCACATGCTAACATTTTTTGTTGACACATCTACAATAAGGAAAACATTTTATATATATAGAGTTGCAAGAAAAAGTTTGTGAACCCTTTGGGATTACATGGAGTTTTGCATGAATTGGTCATAAAATGTGCTCTCACTTTCATCTAAGTCACAACAATAGAAAAACACAGTCTGCTTAAAATAATACTACACAAACATTATATGTTTTCATGTTTTTATTAACCATAAAATGTTACATCTACAATAAGGAGAACAATAAACAAGAGTACATCGGAGGACACCACAGAGGAAGCCATTGCTTTCCAAAAAAAATATTGCAGCACGTTTGAAGTTTGCAAAAGAGCACCTGAATGTTCCACAGCACTACTGGCAAAAGATTCTGTGGACAGATGGAACCAAAATTGAGTTGTTTGGAAAAAACACACCATACTATGTGTGAAGAAAAAAGGCACAGCACCCCAACATCAAAACCTCAACCCCACTGTAAAACATGGCGGAGGGAGCATCTTGGTTTGGGGCTGCTTTGCTGCCTCAGGGCCTGGACAAATTGTTGTCATTGATGGAAAAATGAATTCCAGAGTTTATCAAGACATTTTGATAAACATTTTGTTGTCATTGATGGAAAAATGAATTCCAGAGTTTATCAAGACATTTTGCAGGAAAACGTAAGACCATCTGTCCCCCAACTGAAGCTCAGCAGAGGATGGGTGATGCAACAGAACAATGACCCAAAGCATACAAGTAATTCAACAAAAAAATGGCTTCAACAGAACAAAATACGCCTTCCGGAGTGGCCCAGTCAGAGTCCTGACCTCAACCCGATTGAAATGCTGTGGCATGACCTTAAGAGAGCGATTCACACCAGACATCCCAAGAATATTGCTACACTGAAACAGTTTTGTGAAGAGGAATGGTCCAAAATTACTCCAAATCGTTGTGCAGGTCTGATCTGCAACTACAGGAAAAGTTTGGTTGAGGTTATTGCTGCCAAAGGTGGTTCAACCAGTTATTAAGTCCAAAGGTTCACATTCTTTTTCCACCCTGCACTGTGAATGTTTACATGTTATGTTCAATAAAAACATAAAAATGTATTTTGTGTAGTATTATTTTAAGCAGACTGTCTTTTTTTATTGTTGTAACTTATATAATAACTAGGAAAATCAACACAATCGTTCATTGTCTAAGGGAGTGGTTCTCAAACATTTTCTGTCATTCCCTACTTAAGGGGATGGGAGAATTTGCCCCACTTGTCAACAAAATGATAACGAAATCGGCAAAGCTTACTATTCATTAAAATATAAATTTCTAAACCAATATGATCAAATAAAACCAAGTTCAAAACAGATAATATACACGTGCAATTGTTATAACAGGCTTCCTTTGTCACTTATCTAGAGCTTACTTTCAAAGAACTCGAGTGGCTTATTAACGTGACTGGGGTGTGTTGTCTCTAAGTGTCTTTCTTACTTTGTTACTTGAT
This sequence comes from Clarias gariepinus, assembly GCF_024256425.1. NCBI lineage: Eukaryota > Metazoa > Chordata > Actinopteri > Siluriformes > Clariidae > Clarias > Clarias gariepinus. Next base: position 31,127,570 of record NC_071112.1, read on the forward strand.
TAGGCTGATAGTGCTGAATCGCCTGCTTTTTTTGTGGTCCATGTAACAAATGTATCCATTGACGTTATTATGCTCACTACATACAGGACGCTACTGACACGGTTTGTGTCCGCGGTAAAGTTAGTTTAATATTCGCATCTCCGGATAGCTTCAATAGCTGCGTAAATAAACCCGCAAATAAGATACCCACATTCCTTTTTACATTGTCTTTAAGCTACATCTGCCTTAAATTATACATGTTTAAAAGCATAAACACCATTATTCTCTACGGCGCAACGAATGATTTAGGGATCATTGCAAAATGCCGCACACCAACAAAAAGCGTAGAACGATATTGATCTTCCCTTCTGTTCAGCGCCTGAAGGATCAAAAAGCAACTTTGTTGCCACACTGGAAACTAGAAATGCCAGACTAGTACTGCCTGATAAAATATAAATTTTCAACAAAAATACAGAAACATCAGCATATACATTGGAATAAATGAAATTACGTATATAATACAGAATGTTTCCTTATATATTGTTCCTCTGCAATTAACATGCCGACGTTAAACCGTTATTGTTGCACTATGGTTCCACTCTTCCTCTGATGTTATTTAAATTTACTTGTATTAATGATCCATTTCTTAGCGTGTGATTGTTTAGTTTCGCGTGTCCAATCTTTATTGTCAATAAAGAAAAGCATGAATTAGAATAGGTACATCCTATTATTTTCCACTATTTCCCTCCCGTTCATTGCGCCCCACCTGTCATTATACCTGTCTGTATTCCCCACTAGTGGGGCGTGCCCCACACTTTGAGAACCACTGGTCTAAGGTGTTGCTGTAAACAGTGTAAAAACACCACCATAAGTTCGAGAGAATTATGCTTAGACCTGCGGGACAGGGTCGGGCCTCGAGGTTATTATTGTATTTAGTATTTTTAACTTCTTATAATATTTTCATTCGTTTATCGTTTGAATCTTGCCTTAAAAGATCGGAAATTTATCCAGATTAAAAATTTTTCTACATTGAAAAGTCTACAGTGATCACAGAGGCGTTTAGACTATTTGATTCCTCTATACCTTCTAATGTTAATCCTCACAATCCCTCTGCCTAATCTGCTTCTCCAACCAGAATCCAGCTTTATATTTTCAGAAATAATAGTACAGTCATGGTCATGCATATTTATTTCTTTTTTTGCCTTTATCTCTTTCCCTATCTCCAGAATGTCGCTTTTGTGGAGGAAGAAAAACAGAAGGAGACAAAGTCATCATCAGGTAAAGTTCAAGCTAGTGAGCTGGTGAACATCTGGGTTTTAGCGTTTAAAGAAGGAATAAAAAAAAAATTAAGTTCTGTCATATAAATGTTAAATTGTAGATAATTTACTAGTTTACTAGCTCGTTCACATTTGTTGCATTTTATATATATTAGGAAAGCCTTTGTATGTCAAATTTGCAATTTCCATCACGGCATCTATGCAAATGTAAATGAATAAATTCATAAATTAATTGACAACCCCCCCAACCCCAATCTTTAAAAAAAGTTTATTATTAAATAGTGCAAATTGTTTTTGGTGTTATAACAATGCAACATAATTTACATTGTAAGATAAAGTTACTGCATAGATTTACTGATGCAATTTTATGTCTTGTGGTTGTTAGTAGTAAAATGTAAGGAACTGTGATGTTTTAAGCTTAATCCCATTCGCACCATAGGATGCTTTAAGGCCATGGTAGTTCATTTAGTTCCAGCCATTCTAGATGTTTATCAGGTTTTAAAGAAAATTACATTTTCCCCTTTTCAGACTCGTACTTCTTCACTGATTAGCGAAAGCTGTCTGTGGTTCAATTCTGCGAGGTGGTATCAAAAAGTTTCGAGACTAGTTTTGTAACACGCCAACAGATGGCAGCACAAGGCTGCACGCACAGTCACAGCGAGCACCAACCTGCATAAGTCAGCGTGCCAAAAGACATTGTCCTGCGCAATTGGTGCAATCCTGACCACGTGAGTTACCACGTCTGTTATTTCATCATGGATAGCAAGTTACAACAAAGAGCAGATGTAAAATTCTACGTGAAACTGGGCAAATCTGCCACTGAGACGTTTGATATGATTCGGCAAGCTTACGGCGATGCCGCGATGAGTCGCGCAAGGTGTTTTAAGTGGCACGCTCGCTTCAAGAGCGGAAGAACATCACTGGAGGACGACGAGAGATCAGGAAGACCTTCTACGAGCACGACCCCCGAAAATGTTGAAACCATTCGGCAACTCGTGCATGATGATCGTCGGAGAACAATCCACAACATCGCTGCTGTTGTCGGTGTGTCATACGGAACGGTCCAGGCGATCCTCACGTGTGATTTAAAAATGCGCCGTGTTGCTGCCAAGTTTGTTCCCAGGCTGCTGACCCAGGAGCACAAGGAACATCGCGTCAAAATCTGCCAAGAACTCCGTCAGCGTGCCTTGGACGACCCATCCTTCATGTCGAGGATCATAACCGGTGACGAAACCTGGGTGTATGGGTACGACCCTGAGACGAAGCAACAGTCTTTACAGTCGAAGAGCCCGTCATCTCCACGACCAAAAAAGGCGAGGCAGGTCCGCAGCTCTATCGAGTGCATGCTCATCGTCTTTTTTGACATTCACGGCATTGTCCATCGAGAATTCGTCCCCAGGGGGCAGACCGTCAATAGCGAATTCTACTATCAGGTTTTAACGCGCCTGAACGAAAAGATACAGCGAAAGCGACCGGATCTGTGGCACGCAAAAAACTGTGTGCTCCACATCGACAATGAATCCTGCCAACAAGCACTTACGTGTGAGTTTCTCAAGGGAAACAGCATGATCTCACTTCCGAACCCAGACTACTCGCCAGATTTGGCTCCTGCAGACTTCGCCCTCTTCCCAAAGATGAAGGTCCTTCTCAAAGGTCGTCGTTTTGACACCATTGAGGAGCTCCAGCACGAATCACAGAGGGTGCTTGACATGCTTCGGAAAGAAGACTTCCAGGACATATTCCAGAAGTGGCAGGAACGCTGGGAGCGCTGTATTGCTGTGCAAGGGGACTATTTCGAAGGTGATAGTGTGTAAACATGGATAAATAAAGTTCTTTTTAGTAAACAGAGCTAATCTCGAAACTTTTTGATACCAAAAAGAGTCAGCGGATTCTTTTAAACAGAGCTAATCTCGAAACTTTTTGATAGGTCTCGAGATTCCGAAGTCCGATGTGTCCAAGCCAGTCACGGAGGACGATGAGCTGGACGGGCTTCCCGTTTTCGGAGCGGATGAAGACGACGGTGACCTGGAAAGCAGCTCCTCTCAGAAAGACGATCAGGATGAGAGCGGAAACAGAAGCAGTGAAGAGGCAAAAGAAATCGAAGGAGGTAAGTTGTTGCTTTAAATATGCCTGTAAGATGGTGTAGAAAACCTGATCTATGGCGCTAGAATTATCAGTTATGGTGTTTTTTCTTTAATGGATAACATGATATAGAAGTGTGGAGGGTTTTACCTTTTTGTTGCTTAACGGCGGTTGGAATCAATTATACAGGCAGTCCCCAAATTACGAACGAGTTTAGCAGGTTTGTAAGTTGGATCTGTTCTGCAGTTCGACAATGTAAGTCTCATACGCCTTTGACACAAATACCAATCCCCTAAGTCTCTGTCCCCTTTCCCCACACTGCCATCATGTAACCAAAGATTATACCCGCACCTAAGGAAATGAATTTCACACTTTAACAGTGTTGTCTCTGTGCCTTTAAATCGTTAGAGGTTACAGAAATACAGAACTGCTGGCCGTTTGTATCTGCAAAAACTCGTAACTCGAATGTTCGTAAGTCGGGGACTGCCTGTATTTCCTCCATCTGTAAGTCTCACTCTCCCTTATCTTCCCGGCCTCTTAAAGCCATTTCTTGTTCTATCCTGTCATCTTTTTGATTTCCACGAGGATCGCTTTGCAGCCTCTCTGTAAGCTTATTAAGCTGTAATTGTGGTAAATCAAAGGCACAATGCATTAATTTGGTAAAAAAAAAAAAAATTGGTTTGATTAAGAAAAAAAAAGACACAAGGCATAAAATGCCCTAATTGTTACATAATAAGTTTGTGTATTAATTTTCTCTGGTTTATCACAGGTGAGAGTGTGCATGTCCCTCAGACGGAGGACAGAACCTCACAAAATGTAGACAGCGTAAGTTACACGGTATACCTTATATTTTAGTTTTTTAAAGCTAAATCACAGCATAATCATGTTTAAATTTTAATCATCCATGTCGACATTAGGTGTTTGGGTAAATAATGCAAAGTGTTAATAATATACAGTATGTATATGTATATGTCATCACAGGTTCCAGCTAAAGAAAGAGGAGATGAAGTTATCTATTCTCCTTTAAAAAAAATAAAAGATGAGCCTATAGACGAGGACTACGATAAAGCGCTCATCAGTTCTACAGACTCAGACATCAGTCATGTTAAAGAGGAGCTTGAGAACGGAGATCATGAGGTAAGGATTATTTTAAATGTTAACTACTTTGTGTCCTTTTAATAATTTCCAAATGAAACATAAGTGTAGTAAGTCATCATGTCTTATCTGTTTTTTTTTTTTTAACAGACTCAAATTTAATTGGACAAATTGGCTTAATCAGAAATATTAGGATTATTTTTAGTGCCTGAAATCTGGAACCCATGGGCCTTCCTTGAGCTTCTTAGCCAGGGCTTTAGAACAGCTGCTTTAGTTGCTGCTTGTTTGTGAGTCTCACCGAGTAAAGAGTCTGTTTAATTAAATTGAAGTCAGGTGATTCACTCTGTTCTTTAAAACCATTCCATATCATCGCCTTGGGTCAGTCTCATGGTATACTTTAAACCATTATCCATTCGCACTATGAAGTGCTGTCCTGTCGTTTCGGCACCATTCGACACTTCCGAATTCATCCCCTTGCCTCTGTCAGCAGTCACATCATCAATTAACGGTGACCCAGTTCTACTGGCAGCCATACATTCCTATGCCATAACACTGCCTCCAGTATCACTATATTTGACAGATGATGTGATACCTTGGGGATCATAAGCCCTTCCTTTCCTTCTCCTGTTATAGATACGCATACCTCGTCCAGCGTGGTCTTGACCTGGTTGTGAAGGTTTCTCGTTACAAAGAAAATTATTCTTTGATCATGCGCTTTAGTTTGCCTGTGAACTTCTGCTTTTTAAAGAACAAACCACATGATTGATTTGGCCACTCCTAAAGTCTCTGACAGTATTTTTTGGTGTGTGAAAATGTAGGGACTGTACCAAAACATTGAATGTCTTTGCTAAATAGATAATGGCATATTTTTGTTTAATCCCTTGAATTGAAACTGAAAGTCTACATCGCAATTGCTTGATTTTAAATCCACAGTGGCAATAACATTACAAAGCACAAGCAGAAAACCATGCGACTGACCACTTTAATATTCTCACAAGAGTTTTTATGTGCAGATCACATACTTTACTGTACATTGAATACTTTGTGTCAGCAGTGTAGCTGTTAAACAACTGGAAGCATGACGTGAATGTGACGTCAAGGTGGCCGTTAAAAATAACAATAGCCGCGCACAATGGAGTTTTGCCCTGCTCAGGACAAGTCAGTTTGTGTTTTTCAAGGAGGCACATTCCCATAATCCCCTGGACCTCCTGAGGTGAATCAGTCACGGACATGGTGGGGAACAATTTTCTGATCATTTGAACAAATTTGCATGCGGTCTGGCAGTGTGTATAGGGTTGAGAGATGTGTCACTGAACGTGACTCATGTTCCAGGGGATATAAATTGGTGCACTTAAATTATGGGCATTGGAAATTGTTTAAAAACATGTTTAGTAAGATCTGGATGTGCTCTGGGAAAACAACCATGGACCTATTTTCCCCAAGATGGATTTTTCATCCTCGTAAATCAGGAGGTTGAATCCTGTAGGCAGTAATTGACCGTTATTGAATTCAAATGTACAATCTTCTGCTGTAATTTCACTAACTTTGTCTAAGGTGAAGGATGAGGATCTGTCACTCGTCCGGATTGTTTGGAAAATGATGTCTTTATGCAAATTTATTATTTTAAAAAAGAAAGGAGAAAATCCTGTATTTCACTTCAACTCCAGATGTTTCCAGTATGTATGACCAAGTGTAACCCAGTCTAATGACATACCTGTTCACTTTCCTCTAAACCACTTAAGTGTTACTTCTCAAATTTGGGCCTTCCCATACAGATTTCTGTGGTTTTATAGGATAGATGATCTTTAAGACACATCATTTTAAATGCAGATGTGGACAAAAATTAAGCACTTATTTGCTGATGTCCTGTTCAGTTTATGAGTGGCGTTCTTCGAAGTGAACTTGCCTGGTCCTCAGATACAGACAACATTCTTTGTGTAGGCATTTAGAGTAACAGGTTGGCTGTTAAATACAGGGGAGATGCATAATATTTGCCTGACAAATAATTTTAAATTTGTGACTTAAAGGTCAATTTTTACATTTTGTTTAAAGAATTTATATAGAAAAAAAATTGCAGTTTGACTGAAAGATATTGCTGAATTGTGTTGTTTATTTAAAGTTTTTGTCTTTGGGACTTGATTGTATTTCAGTCATTGGTTCCTCTGGATGAACTGAGGATCAGCTCTGTGTTTTCTGTTAGAGGAAACAGTGATGCCATTTCTGGTGAGTAAGCAGATCTGTAGATTGATGTCCACTTAGCTGAGCACTAAACACAATACGTAATATTGTTTTGCAACCACATAAAGATGCCTTTTTTAGGTAATTACCGGCAGATTGTTAGCATGCGGTGAATATTTTTAATCGTGCCAGACAGTTTACTAAATTCCTGTCTCTGCATTACCTTCCACAGCTCCTGTTGCAGCCCCGCAACCTTCCACATTCACCGCTGTGACTCAGTCAGCCTCAGCAATCAGGCCACCTCCAATAGTCCTGCAGGCTCAAATGCAGCCTCATTTTCAAGCACACCTCCAGCTTCAACCCAAGACTTTAGCCCAGCTTCAACCCCATTTGCAGACTCATCTTCAGGCCCAGCTTCAAACCCATCTCCAACCTCAACTCCAACTCCAAGCACAGCTTCAAGCGCACCTTCAAACCCAGCTCCAACCGCAGCTCCCGCATCAGCTTCAGCCGCAGCTCCAACAGCAACCGCAACTCTCACACCAACTCCAGCCGCAGCTCCCGCACCAACTCCATCCGCAGCTCCCGCATCAACTTCAGCCGCAGACCCCACCACAGCTCCAGACGCAGGCCCAACCCCATCCTCAGGCTCAGCCTGCACACCAGCTCCAGCCGCAGCCCCCTCCCCCTCCCCAGCCGCATCCCCCTCCAGCACCTGTGCGAATCTGCTGCTCGGGCTGCTCTAAGGTCCTTCAGAAAGGTCAAACCGCATTTCAAAAGAAGGGTTCTAATCAGCTGTTCTGCTCCACTGTGTGTCTAACCGGATTCACGCTGCCTCCAGCCCCCATTATCGTCCCAAAGAAAACCTGCCACCTCTGTCTCAAGTGAGTCACATAAGTGTAAGACGGGCGATTTCATTCTCAGCTTTGCCTGATTGCAAAGTCTAGCTTTTGTTTGTCCTGTTTAAGTAAAGGTAGAATTCAAAGGAGCTCTATGCAGCTATATATATGTGATTTCTTTGTTTTTGTTTATTTTTTTTCCTCAAGGGTGATTGGAAATCCTAAAGACTTGATCACAGTTCCAGTTGACTCATCAAACACTTTGAAGGAATTTTGTAGCTTGTCATGTCTGAGCATTTACAAGTCCAGGGTTGAAGGCTTAGTTGAAGAGGACCCCGTTATTAAATGCGCCGTGTGCAGAAATTCCAGTGAGGTAAGCTTCAGCGGGCAAAGTGTCAAAAACGGGTAAACGTTAGGGATGGGAACCACCAGTCATCACCTGATACGAAGATATCATGATACCCAGGTGCCGATTCGATTAGAATTGCGATACTATGTTTTTTTTAATAAATATCCTGATTCGATATTATGATTTTGCAGATTACAACTTTTGAGTATATTAAGACCTCCAAAAAAGGCCCGGATGCTTGAAAAACAAATCCTTAAAAGAACACACTGACATCATAGGGCTGCTGTCATAATTCTTGGGCCCTAATGATATATAAAGCATTAAATAAGACATGAATAAAGAAAAAAAACAAGGCATAATGAGTAGATCATAGGCATAGAATCAACAAGGTAAGTTACAAAACCTTATTACTGGACAGGAACGCACCATGAAGTGACTATGTGATCAGAAGCTAGAAAATGTCTGACCTTGATGATTCTGGTAATTGAAGCAATATTATAAACTTACAGGTACCCTATTCTTTATAAACCAAATTGGTATGTGGGACAATCTATTCTGGGTCATCAGAGCACTGGTGTTTCTGTACGTAAAGTTTTGATTTGTGGGTGAAGTATAGATTTCAGTGGTTCTAAGTATCTTTAGTAAGTGGCCCGTGACGTACATTTCCAAATGGATTTTTACAACAATAATGTTGTAAAAATCCAAATAACTTTACAGATCTTCGTTGTAAAGGGTTAAAACAATGTTTTCCATGCATGTTCAATTAACCATAATCAATTAATAAACATGCACCTGTGGAATGGTCGTTAAGATTTTAACAGCTTACAGCAAGTGGGCATTTAAGGTCACGGTTCTCAAAGCGCAGGACACTAAAGTCTACCGACTGTGAAAAAGAAAGATGCCCAGGGTCCCTGCTTATCTGCGTGAACGTGCATTAGGCATGCTGCAGGGAGGCATGAGGACTGCTGATGTGGCTAGGGCGATAAATCGCCATGTCCGCACCGTGAGACGCCTAAGACGGCGCTACAGGAAGGACGGCTGATCATTCTCGCAGTATTAGACCACGTGTAACAACACCTGCACAGGATCGGTACATCCGAATATCACACCTGCCTGACAGGTACAGGATGGCCACAACAACTGCCCGAGTCACACCAGGAACACACAATCCCTCCATCAGTGCTCAGACTGTCCGCAATAGGCAGTCCATGAGGAGGAGATGCACTGCAGTACTTCAAGCAGCTGGTGGCCACACCAGATACTGACTGGTACTTTTGATTTTGAGCCTCCCTTCATTCAGGGACACATTGGGAAACATTTTTAGTTTATGTCTTATGGTGTTGACTCTTTTAGTGTTCATACAAATATTTACACATTACGTTTACTGAAAGTAAAAACAGTTCAATTAGAAGACGTTTCTTTTTTTGCTGAGTGTGTATATATATATAACTAATACATTGGAATTGGCAGATGACTCATTTTAAGATGAAATAAGTAAGGATGAGGGTTCTTCAGTGGAAAGATACCACCTTGTATCCATTCCTTCTCCACTGTTATTCTGCTTCCTGTTATCTGGCCATTCAGTTGGTTTAGGAGAAAGACTGGTCAGGTGTTTTCTGCTGCTGATCTAATGCTGTGGAACTCAGCATTAGGACCTATTCATCGCTGCTATTCTATCAATAGGGTAAAATTTACAGCCTGTGTTCTCCAACGACATTTCATTTTACGTGTACACAAGCTATACAGAGGAACGGCAATAAAAACTCACTTTACATGAACGGATGCAGGTAGAGTTTTATACACTAGAGGTCCATGTTTTGATGTCTTGTCCCAGTTGCTTGTGAATGCTCCAGGTTAAATTAACTGCAAATTTCTCCTGGGAAATTAAACCATAAACTCATTCTTTAATGTGCTCCCAGCAAGTGTCTGTCCCCGGATATATATATAAAATTTTTAAAGAATTTATTCAAGCAGGCAGGCTTTTTTTAAATTATTATTATTATTATTATTATTATCGTGCTCATCAATACTTTCAATCTAAAATACTTGACTAAAAGATGTAGGGGAATCTATTTTTTTTCCCGCAAATTGGTATGTGGGACAATATATTCTGGGTCATCAGAGCACTGGTGTTTCTGTACGTAAAGTTTTGATTTGTGTGTGAAGTATAGACTTTAGTGGTTCTAAGTATCTTTAGTAAGTGGCCCGTGACGTACGTTTCCAATCCTATTTCAGATCCTGCAATAGTGAAGAACAGTGTGCGGCCTTTTATTCCTATTAACTAACATTCTCTTTCTTTGTCAGATTCAACACGAAGTGAATCACCAGGGCGTTCTGCACCGTCTCTGCAGTGACGAATGCTTTTCGCGTTTCCGCTCTTCTAAAAGGCTGTCCATGAGCTGCTGCGAGAGCTGCGGCAACTGCACCGTCACGGGCAACTATCACCTCGTTCAGGTCGAGGACACTATTAAGAAATTCTGCAGCCCAGCCTGCATCAGCACTTTTAAACAGGTTAGCACTGCTGATTTGCATTCTTCTCATTCTGTAGTTTAAATTAGTTTTGTACGTCTTGACTTAACATGGCAGGCAAGTTTGCAACTCGTGCACACAGTAGTTTGTGTATCGTAGCCAACCTGCCTTTGTTGAGGAACCTAATCAAATATGGGGGGGGGGGGGGGTGCGTAATGCAGCCATAAATGCCTAATTTTGAGTACATTTTGCTTGCAGAAAAGTGGTAAGAGGGTCCACTGCCCCTGTTGTCAAGATCTGAAAGCTATGGACCAAATGCTGGAAGGTACAAACGCACAGGGAGTAATAGAGTTCTTCTGCTCCGCCAGATGTGTAGCTAACAGCCAGGCGTCCTGCACTTTGTCAGGTAGGTCAGATTCTGTATTCACTTGGACCTATTTGTACTTTTGTATCATATTCGTCCCTGGTAAAAAAAAAAAAATTGCATACATGATTTCAGTACATTGTGTTTAACGCAGGTGCTTCATTCCCGTGCACGAACTGCCAGAAGTTAGCTGTGCCTCAGTATCATCTGGCTATGCCTGACGGATCCATTCGGAACTTCTGCTCATACGAATGTGTCGGCAGATTCCAGGTAATTCACATAAAGCAGAATAATTTGTTAGTATAACTTAGACTAGTTTTAAGAAGTCTTAAGTAAATGTATAATAAGCCCATATTGACGATGTCTGTTTCATATGTGATATAGATGGCATGTACAAAGGGAGTTCAATTCCAACTGGGACGTGTGGTGATAAGTCTTGTGCTGCATGTTTCGAGCAAAGTACAGTGATGAGATTCTTAGCCGCAGTAAAACATTCAAATGTTTTACAGGAGGCTAAATGTTAATAAATGACGATCCAGGCTAAGGTGGCGTAGAGCCCACTGCAGTCATTTCGTTCAGTGGAGCGTCTATTCCTTGAAAATTTACAGAAATCTTGTTGCTGACTTGCAGAAAAGATACACCTGTCTGTGGGAACTGTACACACAATCAGAACCACTTGCAAGTTACAGGAATTGGTCTGGACGTTATTGCCACATCCATTTTCAGCCATTTAGACATGTTTGGCCCATTAAAGGAGTTCCTGGGAGGCCGGCGTGTCAGACATGAATCAGGCAGGCGTGCTGAGAAAACAGTAGATGCAAATGGGTTTAGTGCAGATTCCAAATTATGTCGTTTTGCTTTATTAATCATAGCAGTAGTAAGTCCAAGTTTTTAAGCATAAAGTATGATAATATATTGTTTTGATATTAATATTCAAAACATATCTGGGTATTTTCTAAAATCTCTGTATAAATCTTCTTTTAGGAGAGGCTGCACAGGACCGTTCAGATGAACGGAGGATCCTTTCACGGTCCCAACACCGGCATCCATCCTCCCGTACCTCATCGTTCATCTGCCGAAGGATACAACCCAGCTCCTAATGCAGTGCCTGCTTCCAATCAGAACACCATCCTGCCGTACGTGCCTGCTTCTCGACAGCAGCAGCCAGAAGCTCTCGTTCCCGTCAAACTGACCTGCAAGCAGTGTCAGAAGCAGTTCGTCTGTAAACCCGAGATCCTACAGTTTAAGGTATAGATTGGGCAACAAGCGACGTGGTAGTTTTGTTATTCTTACTGAATATGTTTTGAATTAACCGACTTGGCTTCCCGGTTTTGTCTGTCAGAATCACGTGGGCTTCTTCTGCTCACGACTTTGTTGCAACACGTATAAGAGAGAAAGGGATGTCAAAGCAGTGTGCGAGTACTGCAAAGAGGAGAAGGTGGCCAAGGAGGTTGTCGTCTACGAGAAACAGCCGCGGACTTTCTGTTGTGAAGGTCAGGTCCAACTCTATCTTCCTTTACAGTCTAATCCAATGTGATTGGATTTCGGGACATCACCTTATTGAATCTACAGAATTGGTGGGGGGTTTTATTAAACCTGAAGTTAAATCAAATTAAATATATTTAGAAAAACTAATTAAATTGATAAATAATAATAAAGTCATAGCTTTTTTAAAAATAAAGAATGATGTTCAATTGAAAGCATGCATTGGAATAGATTTTAACAGGATATATTTTTGTTATTTAAATATGTATATTTAATTACACCTTTTTAATTATTTACTGTTTTATGAACATTATTTTTGTGTTGTACTGCAATAAAAAAGTAACTATATTGTTCTTCACTTTATGTTTTGATTTTTGCTATAAATTATGCCCCGGAATGTCTTCAGTTTGTATAAATAGAAAAATAAAAACAACAATAAATGTTAAATCCCGTGCACTAAATATAATGAATAAATACATGTTGGTGGTACAACATTAATGCTTTACAAATATTATTACGATTATTACAATTAATTCAGTGCAGTTTTATTTATTTATTATTATTATTATTGATAAATATTAACTAGGTATGAGTCATTAAATTAAGAGTTTGTTACATCATTTGGATACTTTTTATTTAATGATTTGGTTTTATTTGTGCATCTCATTTCGTTTATTTTTATTAATTTTGTTCACTCAGAATAAAATAAAATATCATTAAAATATTATTTTAAACTATTCGAATAGATGAAATGAGTAGATGTATTTCACATTGATGACCCCGGTTCAATTTTCTATCCTGTGGTTTAGACATCTGTAATCATAATAGTGGTTCAGAAATGTAGGGATTATTCATATACTGTGTAACTATTTTAGATTTCTTTTTTTTTTTAGATGTATTGATATTTACAGTTTACTCTTCCAAAAGATGTTGATATTTGTTGTTTCTCTCATACAGGCTGCAAACTGCTCTACAAGCACAATTATACCAAGCAGCATGGGGGTCAGTGCAGGGTTTGTGCTTACTGCTGCAATATCACCCACAAAGCCATCCAGAATCACTTCGGGGGCAAACTGGAGGAGTTCTGCTCGGAGGAGTGCATGTCTCTCCACACCGTTCTTTTCTACGAGGTCAGAGATAGAGAGAGAAATAGATAGATAGATACTTTATTGATCCAATTTCAAAATATTTGACAAAGTATTATGTCAGAAATAAAAACATGACTGAGTATACTGATATGGAAAACTAATCAGGGCGGAGCAGTGAACAGAAGTAGACTTAACTGTGTGAAAGGGTGCAGAAATGTTCTTCAGTATGAAATCCAACCCAAAAGTATGACATCACTATATGTTGAGTTGTTGTCATTTATTTTTTTTTTCTTGATGACTTAATAAGGAGGAATAATAAAAATCTTTTACTAAATATACCAAAAAATTGCATCTCATGTAATAAGGTATTGTCCCATTTTACAGTGGTAAAGATTTAGTAGAAACATTTTTAATGTTATAATTACAGATGTTTGTTAATATAATCTTTAAATTACTCAGATTTATAGTCTTTATCTTCAACACAACAAGAAAAGTTCCTTGTATAGCATGTATTTGGCAATATGAAATCTTTACGGTCGTACACGTTTTTTCATTCACACCTCCTGCTTGTTTCTGTCAATAGATGGGAAAGTGTCACGCTTGTAGGAATCAGGGACCACTTAAGGAGAGCATCAGATGGGACGAAACGGTCCGACACTTCTGCAACCTGCAGTGTTTGTTTCATTTTTGCTCCAAGAACGTCATCCCTGATCAACCAAATAGCAACGGTATGGCCCCGGGGGAAATGCTAGAAAACAATTCCTTATGCATTTCTACCCTCTTTTCATTAAAATGCCAGGATCTATGGATGTACTTAAAATACCCATGCGCTTATAAGCCGTGTGGCTTGTTATTTATGAATTAAAACAATTGGAAAAGTGATATAAACTAGGAAAACAACAGGTTGAGCAGCAGTGTTATTAAAGTTGATTATTTTTCAATAACAGCCCATCCCAACATGTTTTAGTCTTCTTCTTTACCAAAGGTTTTTTTTTACAATACTAACTTGTATTGTCACAGAAGTGATTTTATTCTCTTATCTACAACCAGGAATCAACACTGCTGCCACCACAGCTCAAGCTCCATTATCTCTCTCGAAAGACATGCCTGTAATCGGTGGTGTTGTATCATTGGCCTCTGCATTAGCTGGCAACACTGCACTCACAGGTAACGCCTGCTCCTGTTAATGCATTATATTAAATAGAACTTTTCAAGAAGATGAATAACCCTAACAATATTATTCACAGGAGCGCTGCCTACCTCAAACGCCAGCTCGAAAATCATCGGCGATGTGAGTACAATCTACAACACAGGCTTTTGGTGAGGATTGTTGTTTGTGCTCTTAGATTCTGATAACTCTTACTGTGTATGTTTCTTAGGCAAGCACCCAAACAGATGCTTCTGTCAACGGAGATCCTCAGCAGCGACGGATGTTGAAGAACAAAGCCGTCATGTGTAAACCTATCAACGATGAGCGAAGCATCCAGTGTGACCTTGAGCCTCCAAAACTACTCTCTGAAACAGGTTTGTTTCTGTTAAAGATGCATCTATCGCTACACTGAATCCAAAAATTAGGGGTGGAAATAATCATTTACCTCTTAATATGATATTATCTCAATACTTTGCTGCTTAACCGATATTACATATTTCCTAGGTTTTGTTACTATTTTAAACTTTAAGTTTAATAATTAATTAAATGTTGCCCGTTTCTTATAACTTTGGGTTACTTACTTTAAAACCAAGCTCAGCTTTTAAACAAGACAAACTTACTTCAAATACAAAAGTTTTAACATTTATCTCAAAATTTAAATGGGCATAAAAAACCCTAAATTTTTACTAAGCAACACGTATCTCTGTCATTTGCTGTAATTAATATTTCTGAACAAACCTGTTAAATAATTCACTCCGACCACACGGGGTAAAAATGTGTTAATAGTTCAGAGTGCGCCACTTGTAGAATTATAAAGAAACGGTGTAAATACACGAGTGTGTGCGGCTTCTAACGTGTGCACGTGGGGGTTTCAACACAAGCTTTTTGTCTAATTAGAGCTTGAGACTGGTGTAAGCCTGTATAATGAATAGATCTGGGACTAATTTGCACACAGAATTTGGAGAAAAATGAGGCTTTTAACACATGCGACTATAATGACATATAAATGTGTTGCCGTCACTCAGAAGCTCAGTACAGAATGATTATATCTGAGGCAGATGATTGGTTGTTCGCTAACCGGTCACGGCCAATCAAACTGAAAACCAGCCGTCCTGTGTGGTAGGAACAGATTATTTGCTATGTTTGTTTAGAATTGTAACAAAATCTAAAAAAAAGATAATTAAATTGAATTGCAATACAAATCTAATCAGTATCTTGGTATCGTGATAATATTGTAATAGTCGGTCTCTGGCGATTACCATCCCTAATTCCTGGGTTTACTTACATGTCTTTTGTCTGTGATTGTTCTCTTACTTTAAACTAATTATAGGTAAAAATAGGTCAGGTTAATTCATTACATCTTTTTGTATTTTCCCATCTGTGATACTTTTCAAGAATGTTCAATAAGAACACTTTACCATATAAACAATTCTATATGTTTTTTTTCACATTTGTATGGTTTATTTGGGTTGACCACTATAAAAGTGGCTGTAAATGAGCTGTTACTGTTTAATTGATTTGTTTATTATTTTTTATGAATCTGTAATTTCAATTATAGCCAGAGCAATATATTGAATAATAAACATCATTTAAGCATATTAAAAAATTCAATCACGGTTTAATATTTGTTTTTAATCATCATCCAACAGATGATTAGAGGAAACGTAGATAAAACCTAGAGGGAGATCAAGAATAGAAATTGGAATAGGAAGCCGAGTCCAGGTTTTAAAGCTGAGTCTTGGCAAACTTTCTCTCCTTTAAGCATACTGAGGGATTATGAGCTATTAAAAAATCAACAGACTTAATCTCACATGCACCATTGAGATTTTTGTTGTTAAAAAAAATATATATATATATATTCTTCCGTTTCTTCACAGCCATTGATGAAAATGGAGAAAAAATAAGACTGGTGCCTCTGCCAATACCTGTTCCAGTCCCCGTGTACATTCCTGTGCCCATGAATCTGTACACTCGGTACACACCATTACCACTGGGATTTCCTCTTCCTGTACGTATTAAATTCTGTTTTTTCCTGACATCTTTACCCTGTTGTATAAAGTATTGTCTGTGGTTATGGAGTGTTTGTTTTTCTTGATTTTAGATACCTGTGCCACTGTTAGTGCCAGCTTCTCAGGAATCTACACAGCCAATTTCGACTAAAGGTGGCGTCCCTACACAAAGCTCAGTGGAGGATGAAGAAGTGGAAAAGGCCAAGACCAGGCCCTTGTCTCATGGAGGTATGTAAATGATCATTAGAAGAACATTTTGTATTTGTGCAAGGATTTAATGTTAGTTTTCTGTGTGTTATTTTTTCAGACCAGGGGAGTACCTACAGCGGGGATTTGGAGTCTGAGGCTAGATCGACCCCCTTCAGTTGGGTAGACCCTGAAGATTCTTCACACAATCTTAAGCCACCAGTACCTTCAATTGAGCTGGAAGGATCTAAAGATCCTCCTGCTGTCTCCACAGCATCCGACTTGCTAGATTTGGAAAAGGATATTCCTCTTGGTTAGTAACAAATTTTACTGTTGCGAGTTGCATTAGCGTCTTAGAATATTTGTTCTGATGGAATGTTTAGAACTTGTATAACAAATTTAATGCAACAATTTAGAACAAACCATGAAAATAAAATACAATATAAACTAGAGGTCATAAACTTTTTTTTTTCTTACATTCTATTTTATTAGGACCAAATGATCAGGAAGCAACAAAGGAGCAGAAATCATCAGCAAAACGACGCAAGAGAGGAAAAAAGGTATGTTTTTACACAGAAATGGAATCTAGCGCTTACTCTGGTTTATTGCATTATATGAACTTTCCCCTTTTAAAGGGAGGTCTATTGAAACAGAACAGTCTGACTCATATACACCCCCTTCTGGCATCATTGTTTGGAAAGTCTGGCTGTGGGTGTACATCTGTATTTTTGGATGTGTTGGGGGACGGGGGTGAATATAAATATGAAAAGTTTAAATTTTAGATGTTGGGTTCAAAATAATCTTATGTTTTTTATTTAAATCTCCTTGATTTTATGATTTTAAGCATACTAAGTGTAATACACAGCACTTATCGATTATTAGAGCTGCAGATAAAAATATGGTTAGATTTTGTCATAGCTATACCCATTTGTAATCAAATCTAATCTGTGTTAAACAAAGGACAGCAACTTATCTATAGTTAATGTCAAACCTGTTAAAAAGTTATTTTTAAACAGAATTGAAAGCAGTGAAAGTTGCGAACAACGGTACAAACATGACTCAAGCTTATTTATCACTCTTTGTTTCATTATTAATGTTGAAGTCAAAATTTTGAAGCATTAGAAGGGTAAGAATCAAATTTCCAAACGCTTCTTAAAAACCGCTGACGACGTTATCCCGTGCAAGTTTTTTACCCCAAGGACTCATTGTTCAACCTAAGGTAAGATGGACTTGTTTCAAAACTTTCTATTTCTTGTCTTCATCACAGTTTTTGTTTTAATCTAGATAATTCCTTAGTGCATGTGTAAAATGTTTTGCATTTAATGAAGGAGTTTTTTGATCATAAACTTCTTTATTTATTTTAATAAATCATACCTTTTAAAATATAAAAATGGCATGGTCTGTTGTTTTTCTATATAGTAAAGATTTGGGTTTAAGATCAAAAGACGGAAGAGATTTTTGTCCACTTTCCTCAGCCTCAGAATTACTTGCTTTTGTCCCAAAGTATTTAAAGCTAATAAGTAATTAAACAAAGGCAGCAAGAAACACACCGGTCAGCTACATTTCAGTATTTTGTGATTACATAAAAAATAGATTGATTTAATCAAGTTTTTTTTAAGATTATATGTAATTAGTTGGGAATTATGTATATGTAAATATCAGGAAGTCAAAACAGAATTTTGGATCTACCTGATCTAACTTTTGATCTCAAACCTAATTAGCTTTACAAAGTAGCAAGAAGAATTAAATTCGATAATGTTTTAGGTTGCATTTAATCCTGTGTTTTTGCCATTATGCAGTCTTTTGGAAATCTTTATACCATTATTTGCTCTATAGACATTTTTGCTTTGATTGGTTCCTAAATTAACAACATTTTAAGTAGTTTATTGTTAAAGGCACTGTTGTTTTAAAGTGTTATTTTACACTTATTTTAATGCATTCAATTTACTAATTAATGTATTAAATTAGGCAAAAGGCACATTGTACCCAGGTCTATTAGATTGACATAGTAATTATTATTTTGCCCTTGTTCGCAACTGGCTTCCAAAATCTAAGCTTAAAAAAACACTTAAGTTTTATTCAGTAAAATCCACATTAATATTTAAAGAAAAATTATTGTTTGAGAAGCAAAGAGAAAATAGACTTGTGGAAGCCCATAAATATGCCAATTTTATTTTTTATTTTCTTAATTCAAATGTTATTTCAAATGTTTTTCTCATTTCTCTGTTCAAAATGGTAAATTCTTTTGTTTTTTTCCTTCTTGGTCAGGGGTGTGATGTTGAAGAAACGAAGAGTTTTAAACAAGAACTGGACGTAGCTGATTGTACACAGTCCATCTTGGACACTAACTTAGAGCAGTTCAATACGGAATCTTCCCAAGATGCAGAATCACTTTTCATTAGTTCAGAATGTGCTCCGATTGAAGATGATCTGGATGAGGAACAAAACACATTTAAATGTGGTAAAGAACTTGGCTCGTTCTCTGGGTCACCGATACCTTCAGGGCCAAGTCTAAGACCAAGGAATGAAAATGTTCGAGCTCAGACATTTTGCACTAAAAAGCAGTTCTGTGTATACTGTCAAAAATCAAATACCAAAATAGCAAGGCACTTGGAGCGATTGCATTCAAATGAAACAGATGTCGCATATGCTCTCAGCTTTCCAAAAAAATCTAAAAGAAGGCATATGCTACTGGAACAGCTTCGTAAGAAGGGCAATTATCAGCATAACATTGAAGTTATTCGAAACGGAAACGGGGATATAGTTATGCAAAAACGAACAAAAAGAAAAAGGTCGGTCATGGATTACTTGCCCTGCCAGTATTGCCTAGCTTTCT
This sequence comes from Clarias gariepinus, assembly GCF_024256425.1. Classification (NCBI taxonomy): domain Eukaryota; kingdom Metazoa; phylum Chordata; class Actinopteri; order Siluriformes; family Clariidae; genus Clarias; species Clarias gariepinus. The sequence goes on from NC_071112.1 coordinate 31,146,956, forward strand.
TTGTCCGGCATGGATTGGAGAAACATGAGAATGTATGCAAGAACAAAATGATTTCAGAGTCATGTTCCGAACCCTTGGAACTGCTGAACACTGAGTCCTGCTTCCATCCTGATCCAGAGTTAAATGGTGAGTCGCTTATCAAACTAAACCTGGTCCAATTACAAAGTCCAACTCTGTTTAGCTCTGAAGCCCAGTCACATCCTGATCTTGCAGCAAGTCTTGAGTCTAGTGCCAATAACTGTTCTGGACTCCTTTTACAACACAATCTTGAACCAAGCTCTTTCTCAAGTACTGAGTCAAGTCCTGGATTTTCAGACCAAACCGATCTTAAACCAGGCCTTGGATCAAGTCCTGTGTTTGGCCAGCCTTGTCCTGAACCCTTCCTTTCCACCAATTCAGATCAGATTAGGCAGTCTCCTACTGTAGATTTCTGTGATGAGCGCACTTTTCTATCTAGTCCTGATTCAAGCCCTCACGCTTTTGAATTCCACCTACAACCTAATGAGTACATAAGTCCCACAGCTATTCATCCTACTACCAAAACTTGCTACCAAAGTAGCCTCACAATCTCTGCTGAAAGCAACCCAGATGCCAATAACTTTGAGTTTTGCTTACCATCTACCCCTGAACCTGGTCCACTGCCTTACCCTGATTCAAGCCCTAGTCATCTAAGTGTTGACACATGCTTGGAAGAAGTTTTGAGGTCCAGTCCTGAAACCAGTCATCCCCGTACTCCTGAATATTGCAGTGCTGTTGAATTCAATGTAAAAACTACTTTAGAATCCTGTCTTGAATCCACTATGGTGTGCCCTGATGCATCTAGCAGTGCAAATATGAATTCTGAATTTTGCCATCAGCCTAGTGTCAGTCAAATGTCTAGCCCAGGTCCTACTCAACCGAGTTTTGAGTCTTTTTTTCTATCCGGGTGTGATGTCAGGCCACCACCGAGTCTGGAATCGTGCACTCAAACCACTTTCATATCAAATCATGAATCCATGTTTCAGTCCTTCACACAAGATGAGAAAACTAGCCCTAAAACCAGTCCTTGCTGTATTCCTGGATCTGACCACCTAACTATCGCAGATCCCAGTCAGACAAGTTTTGAAACTCTATCAGTTAGCCCTAAAACTAGCATTCTGCCTCATCCTGAATCAGACTTTGGTCCTCAAATTAGTTTCGAAAACGGCAATGAGTCTGTTCTTCAGTGCAGTTCTGGAACCAGTCTATTTCCTTCTTCTAAAACTTTGCACCCCCAAAGTGTCGAGTCCAACACAAAACCTTCTGGCAAACCCTGTTTCACATCTAGTAGAAAGTGTAGCAGTCCTCCACCCAGGAGTCCTAAGGCTAATGCAGAATCGTTACCACAGATCCCCACTGCCCACTCCCCCAGCTCAGACTCCGATGCTTCAAATGGTTTCGATAACAATTTGATTTACAGTAAGAAGTCAATCGGGTCATCAACAGAAAGCTTGACGTGCCAAAAGAAGCCTGTTGAGACTACTGACGTAGACTCCGATTTTAGCTCATCATCTTGTGTGAAAACTCGTTCTCAGCGCAAGGCTGCGTCCTCCTGTGTGCGTTCAAATGCAAGTTTAAACTGTAGCTCCTCTCCAGAACTGTCCCAACGGATAGGTTTAAATAAAACGCCAAATCGTGAGAGCTTAGGAAAGAAAAGGCAGTACTGTCTTTACTGTAAAAAATCCTGCATCAAAATGGCACGCCATTTGAGCCAAAAACATACGAAAGAAAAGGAGGTAGCACACGCCCTTAGTTTTCGAAAGGGGTCTAAAAAGCGGCTTCTAATGCTTGAACAACTTAGAAAGAAAGGGAATTATCAGCATAACATTGAAGTTCTCAAAAATGGAAATGGCGAGCTCATCATTTGTAAACGACCAACTAAAGATCATTCCATGGTCATGTACCTGCCTTGTCAGTATTGCCTGGCATTTTATATCCGCAATGATTTGTGGAGGCATGAAAGAAGTTGCAAAATGAGAACAGATGGCAGCTCAGTTAGCCTTAGAAGGACTGTGTCATCAACAATGCTTCCGTTAAAAAGCAGTACTTCTGGAGATTTGGAAGAAGCTATTGATGGTTTGATGCAAGACAGCATCTTCCATCATATAAGAGACGATGCTCTGATTTGCAAGTATGGCGCTAGGCTTTTTGTTAAACTTGGACGTGCTAAAAAGCATCAAGTATATATAGTGCAGAAAATGAGGCAATTGGCAAGATTTATGCTAGTTGTTAAAGGGTTGGATGGTTCTGTTCAGTACTTGCATCAACTGTGCACTCCATCCAGGCTTGATTTGGTCATTAAAGGTGCAGGGATAGTAAGTGGGTTCGATGAAACTTTGAGAAAATTCGAAAAACCGTCGGTGGCAATAAAAATCGGAAATACTATAAGACAAGCAGCTGAAGTAATTTGTGGTGAAAATGTTATGGAGGGTGATGCAGAAACTGTCGCTAATGTTAAAGAGTTTATTAGGCTGTTTGAGAAAAAATGGATTTTATGCGCTAAAAACGCTTCCAAAGCTGCCAAACTTGGTAGCACAAAGGCTGACGGCTGCTTAGACAAGCCTAGTGCTGCACTCTCGGCACGTCAGGGGAACTGTCCGGTGGGCAAAAAACCCAGAAAAACTCAAAAGCTTAAGTCGCATTCCTGTAGCACTAATCAAGGTGATGGTGAAAACGCAGAGAGCTCTGAATCAAATGGGTTACAGATTTTCCCCAATCGAAATTTACGCAGCAGCACTGCTGCCGTAGCGCCATCTACCGACCCTGCCACACAGTCTTCTGTGTCTCAACAGGTTAAGGTCCCGTATCCAAAGTCACAAATGCTTACTTCAAAAATAAAAATAAGAACCCCAAAGGGTGCTAAAAAACAGTTTTGTCATTATTGTAAGAAACCCTTCATCAAAATAGCAAGACATTTGTCAAAAAATCACGCGGAAGAAAAGGACGTAGCCCATGCGCTCAGCTTCCCAAAGAGATCCAAAACTCGACATAACTTACTTAAACAGCTTCGTAATAAAGGTAACTACGAGTATAACGTTAAAGTTCAGGAGACCGGAAGTGGCGAACTCATCCCACAGAGAATGGTAAAAAAGGATACTTTGTTGACCGCCTACCAAGCTTGCCCTTACTGTCTGGGTTTTTACCTCCGACGTGACTTGTGGAGACATCTGAGATCGTGCAATATGAAAAAGGAGGAGAAGACTCCCCCTGGCAAAAGAAGGCTACGGTCGACCTATTTCAAGAATATTCCAATGCATGACTGTCTTTCTGAGGGCTGCCAGAATCTTGTTCGCAATATGAGGGATGATGACATCTCGAAATGTTTAAGGAATGATGCCTTAATCTGCAAATTAGGAAATAGTCTTTATGAAAAAAACAAGCTTGAAAAGGAAGGACGCGATTACATAGCACAAAAAATGAGAACACTAGGGAGATTTATGTTGGTCGTGAGGGAGCTGGATGACAGTGTTTCGGATCTTTATCAAGTGTGCACTGAATCCAGGTTCAGTTTGGCTTTGGAAGCTGTGAAGAAGCTTGTCGATTTCAATCCGCACTCAAAGCAATTTAAAAAATCATTAGCGTTGAAAATTGCCGCTTCCTTGAAGGGGGCTGCCGAGGTTGCTTTAGAAGAGAAGGGCATGCAAGCTGAAGCTAGAAAGCAAGCCGAAGAATTCATTGAGCTGCTGGGAACAGATTTGTTATTTTGTAAATCCTCACATATTTACGCTACAAATAAGGAGACCAAACAGGATGTTCTACATCTGGTTGAAGATGTTGTTAAACTGCATAAGTTCCTCACAGAGGCACAAGACAAAGCAAAATCGGAGCTGATGGAGCATTCAAATCGTGATGTATGGAAAAGGCTGCGTGAATGCATTCTGGCTGAAATCACTCTGTTTAACCGAGGACGAAAGAGCATGGCTGAGAAAATGCTGCTCGAGGACTATATACACAGGGACAAACAGCCCATCACAGGAAAAATGTCTGAACCCTTGACAAAGCTGGAACAAGCACTTAGCGACGTGTTGATAAGAGCACGAGTCACTTGTAAAAGTGGACGCTCGGGTCCCATTTTGTTTACCCAAAGGATGGCATCGTCTCTGGACATCCTGATCAAGTACCGTAAGGATGCAGATGTCTTTGCAGACAACCCGTACATGTTTCCTCAAGTGACAAGCGACGGTCACATAAGGGCACACGACTGCATAAGAACCTTTGCCCGCAGTTGTGATGCAAGCAAACCCGAGGTGTATGCACACAAATCTGTGGCTACGGTGTTCCAAATACTGAGCCTTAATGGCAGTGAGAAGGAGCGATTAACTGTGCTCATGGACGACGGAAGCTTCGATTTCCAAACACTAAATGAAGACGTCTCACAGCTGGCAAAAATCTGCACTCTCCTGGAAAGCATGGATGAAGGAGTTGGTGAAAGCAAGGTTACAGGTATTTATTTTTTTGTACAGAGTTTACAGATGCAGACTTGCCAGACCTGTACATTTTGCATTGGAAAGCTGTCACAGTGATCGCTCAAAAAGACCCAAATTTTATAACGTGGTTCGTCCCTCCATTTACGAATGCCAGATGTGCATTGATAGTTTAAAAAACTCTCTTGCTAATCCCGCAGAAATAGACACTTCCACACGTTCTGATTAATTTGTGTTTAATGTCTTTTCCCTAAAATAGAAAAAAGGAAGTAAACTTTTCAACAGTTTTTAGTTTTTCTACAAGTGGCAGATGAAGTCATTCCTCTCGCCTGTCCTGCTCAAGTTTTATATATAATGTATTACATGTATATAAATCACGTTAGTTATTTTGACACACATTTAAACTGCAGTATTTAACTGTTAAATGTACAATTTTGTATTCAAACATTTTTCGAGGCTAACAGCAACTAATTGGATCCCTTTTTTTAGCATCTAAAAATTTATATATAATTTATATTAAATTGTAGTCAGCACAATGTATTTTTTCTTTTCAGGGTTTGGAAAAAAAAGCTAACAAAAAAAAAATGCAAATTATTTCATAACTTTAATTTTAATGCGAAGCAAATAAGTCCCCTAATTTTATTCTCTTTATTTTTCATATATGTATATAATACATTAGGTCTCAGCCGTGCCTCTGCCCGAAGACACAAATGGAAAAATGAGGAACAGGAAGCCGTGAGGCGGCAACTGGGAAATTACATCTCCATCAGCAAAGTGCCAGGCAAAATCGACTGCCTGGACTGTATCAGGGCCGAGCCACAGGCTCTCAAGTCAAGAACGTGGATGGACGTTAAATATTACGTTTATAACACAATAGTGGCAAAGAAAAGGAAAAGAAGGAGTTTGAACAGGACGGACAGTGAAAGCGAAAGTGACGAAGATGATCTCGTTGCTCCGGAGCCCGCTGCAAAAAGAACTCTCCGGGAAAGAAGGCGGTGACATCGCGTGTAAACATAATGATCATAAACACACCGCTGGGTCAACGGGCCATGTTGAATAGACTAAACTATTGTAGATGGGACACGTGATCGTGTTTAACTACATGATTGTGGGTGAACTAGAACGATAATGTTAACACTAGATGACCATTTTCCGTTTTGAATTTCTCTCCAAATAGCTCAAGATTAACACAAATCTTTAGAAGCACTTTCTTTTAAGAAGTTTTTTTCCCTCTATCTCTCTCTCTCTCGCTCTCTCTCATTTCTTTTTTTTTCATCGCCGCTGGCTGTTGCATTGTCATTATCTTTGACATTTATACATGCATTCAGCTGCCTCCTATTTTGTCGGAAATGACAAATCAGATAAGATTATTCTTAAATGCAGTATAGAATATTTATTGTGTTGAACACCTTAAATGACCAAACTGACAGTCTTTCTGGCTGCACGCATGGATGTACCGAGCCATTATCACCACAGAGTTGATTATTTTCCGATAAATGCATGTCTGAAATGTTTGTCCTCTTGTATCGTGGCACTTTTAAGATTTTCTTTATTAAAGAAAGAGACAGACTTTTTTGGCATCTGTTTATATTTAAATTCACTTGCTCTCTGTTTGAGTTAATAATTTAAAGAGTCCTGTTGTTATCAGCGTGTTTGTTGTTAAATAACCGCACCTTACAAAAGCATGTTGATTAGTGATAAAAATGATAAATTCGATATACCTTCGATTAGAATTACATGCAGCACTGCCATAAGCGTAAAAGTTAATCACATTAGATTACTGCGGCACAGCGGTGGTGTTACTCGACATAATCAAAAGAAGCTCGCTCCACATGCTTTACTGGGGTAAATCTCCACCCTTTATTCGTATTTTTGTTACTTTTGGTGTGATAAAGTTCACTTGAGGCAATTGTGCCATTAAGAACAGATTTGTGTTTTATTTTTAAAGAGTGACGCTACATATATTATATTTAGCTTGTTAGAAGAACAGAAGCTTATCTGTTCACATCATGTTGTGAATTAATGACTATGACACTATAATTTCATCGTGAACCCTTATGAACCAACGGTTTCACAATCTGTCCGGATTTTGTTTAGGAACAACTGAGGACCTTTTTTTTTTTTGATATGATGTGTATATAATTTTTTTGTTATAAGAAGTTATGTTTGTTTTTGTGGAATTTTTTTTCTTCTTTTTTTTTTTTTTTTTTTAAGTCTGACTTTAAAATTTCCTTTTGAAATGTAACATAAGGTCACATTGTAATGTTCCACTTTTATTTACTGCAGTTTGTTTAAATATGTTTAGTTTGTTTTTGCTTTTTCTTATGCACATTATATTAAACCAGAAACGCACAATTTAACCGTTTTTGACTTCCTAATTAATTTAAGCTTGCATTCTCAGCATCATCAAAAATCTCGGTGTCATCTCTAAATGCTTTGAACCCAGCTTGTACTGAACTGAGTCATGGTGTTTCTTAGAAATGAAACAGTCACGCTTTTTCTGTCTTTCTTTTGTTGTTGTTCTTATCCTCGTGTTCCTCGCAGATGGTTTGTGTAAAAACTAACAAGCGTCTGCCTTTTTCTTCCAGGGACGGAGGCGTTCAGGACCAGATGTGGCGAGCGGCGTGGTTTCTACTCCACCCAGCTCCAAACTCCAGCACATGTACGGAGTAAAAGCCTGGGCCAGTTGGGTGCAGTGCAGGACTCGACACGCCGACGGTGAGCTTCACCCACGTGCTGCGGCTTAACACTTAACATTCTTATTTTATGCTCTTGTTATGTGCAGCACCCAGTGTGCTGTCTCCAATGGCGATGTTGCTAAGCAACAGTCTTGGGACAAAGTGCTCGAGTGTGAAGAAACATGAATTTTTTTTTCCTTTTGTCTCTAAGACACCTGTTTTTTAAGAAATAATTCAGTGCTTGTTCCACAGCAGCAGGAAAAAAATATATATTAGTTGAAAAACAAGTTTCTGAAGTTTTCTGAAGGTATTTATAAAATAAAATTTATATTTAGAATCACATTCCTGAGAATGCGCTTGAAAATGCATTATTGTGTATGAAAGAAATAAAACGCATGGACTGCGCTGCTGTATGAAAATAATCAGCGTTGGTATGTTGTCATGTGACTCAATTGCAATGCCTTAAATGTCACATAGTATAAAACAGAGATTTGTACTTCTTGACAATTGCAGTTGTTAATAAGAGAAAAAAATATAAAAATGTATATTTTTTTATAAAATTTATCAAAAGAAATCTTTTGAAAACATGCACAGTGTGTCCTGAGAAACTGTATAGTTGCTGAATGTTAGTGTTTTGCACTAAAGACTCCTTTCATACAGAAACTAAACAAAACTAGCCTCATCGTATATACAATAATATTTTGTTGTTGTTTTTTTCTTTTTGAGGTTTGGATTTTTTGCCCTACAAATGCTTACGCAACTCGTTTCTGTAGAAACAATATAACACTTTCGAATTACAGTCAGAACTGTTACTGCTGCTGACCAATCAGAATGGAGAATTTGTTTCGAATTAGTTTAGTATTAAATGTTTTAAGTTCGTGCTAGTCAGGTGTTTGGAAATAGTTTTTCATTTTTGTTCTAACAGCAAAATCCTTACAAAATGGTTTTGTGAGGAAAAATTGATGGTTAATAAAATTAAAAGAGAATAAAAAAAAAAAACTGTCCGTCAAAAAACACTGTTCTTCAAAATTGAAGCCACTAAAAGTTGTAGTTGTATGATATGATAAAAATGTAAACTGCAATATTTAACTATCAAATTTACCTTTTGTGTATTTAAACTTATTAATTGAGCCTAACAGCAAATACAGGAACAAATGATCTCATTGAGAGGATGTATTTATTTATCACTTTAAAATTATATTTTAAAAATAATAATAATAATAAATAATTTTTTTGGGATAAATTCTACATAAATGCTTAAGTATGCCTGTAATAAATCTGTACTCTTGGTTAAAATAATTGATTAACGATTAGAGTAACATCCGAATATTTAAGTATAAACGTTTGTCCGTTTCAAACGTTACTAAATGTGTGTTTGATTTGTTTTGGCCTTATTCAATTTTTTGAGTCATTCACATACATTATTTCCCTTTTAAATGGATTTAATAATTAATTTTGCCCTTGATTTATAGAGGAATGCATCAATACTAAATGTCACTCTCCTAGTGACCCACTTTTAATAAGCCTTTTAATGTTACTGACATTTACTATCATCTTCATCTCTGCATTCATTTATTTATCTATTTGTTTGTTTGTTTCAGCGAGCTCTCTCACCGTGAAGGAGGACGTGTTGGATTGCAGCTCTGAGATGCTCAGCAACGGTTTGAGTCATTTCATCAGCGAAGTCCGCAGACCGAACGGTCAATCTTATGCACCCGACAGCGTCTACTATCTGTGCTTGGGCATTCAGCAGGTCTGATCTTTCAAAAGTCGTTTTTTGCTTCAGTGTGTATACGTGGATAGGTCAAATATTCTTCGCACTCTGGATGTAGAATTAGTTTTTCTTAACTTTTGGGAAAGACAAATACATGATTTTATGACATAATCACTTTGCTTTTCAATATACTTTGTCCGTCTGTCAACAAGCAAAAAAAATTTTTTTATCTAAGCTGCGAGCCACGAATGCACAAGTGTCCTTACTACTCCATCAGAAGTGAATCTTCGTCCTCGTAGGGCTGCTTTTAGGGCACCAAACAGGTGAAAGTCATATGTAGTGAGATCAGGACTACAGGGAGGACGCAGAGCGTGGGCAGAAGTGTGCAGATGTGCATCATCATGCGAGATCACGACACCCTCTGATATTAGTCCTCTGTGTTTATTCTAATGTTTAGGCTTTATTTCTTCAATAAGCGTCTCACTGTAACGAGCACTGTTGATCGCTGAACTTTTTTCCTGGCGATTTTCCAATACTTCTGGCCCTTTAGAATCCCTGTAACTGTAAGCATTGATGAATTTTACGGCTGATTTATTTATTTTTTTTTTAGTTTTTCTCGGTCGGTAATTGAAGATGTTTCTGTTCTATTCTCTGCCGTTTACTCTCAGACGCGTAGTGGTGAATCCGTGTCTCGTCACCACTAATGATTCACCTTCTGTAGAGTATCGTCCCAAATTTGTTTGCGCCCTGAGACCACAAAAAAATAAATCACTGCATTCTGCTCTTTTTCTGTACAAATCACAAGTGGGGCGTCTATTTTTGCAGTTACACATGAACTGATGTAGCACGTTCACACCTGCACAGCAGTGACCGGGGAGGTAGGAGCCTTGAACGAAAAAAGGTCTGATAAGACATTCAGTAGTTTAAAGATAACCCGAGTGCAGATATTTTTTAAATTACCCTCGTACATGTGTCTATACGTTTATAAGCTGTCAGTGTGCTTACGGTTTCGACTTTTCACTCTGGACCCAGATTCGAGTCGTTTTGTTTTGCTCTGTAAAGCCAGATCTTTGAGACTTTAGAAGTTCATTTAACAGATCGAGGCTCATCGCCCTTGTGCTACGGCTCTCCAGCTGTATAATGACACAGATGTTTTTAAACCTGGACAGTATAATTAGCATGTTTCATTGTGTTAAAAAAATAAGTATTGTATCCAAGGTGGCCCAAATTTTGGATCCATAGGAGAAATTTGAGCAAATTTCTTCATGTGTCAGAACTGATCCAACATACACAGATGATTTTATCTCATTTAGTGATGATGATCAAAGCTGATAGACTTCTGATTTCAGATGACCCCAAAGTAAAAGAGTCGAGTGGTGTCTCGTCTGGTTCTGTCTGGTTTTCTGGCGTAGTTTTGAAGTTATTTTGTCCATGAAAAATAAATGAAGTTAAAAAAAGCAAAAATGCATGAAGGATCTCTGTTTATTGATTTATGCTCATATCTTTTTCATTTTAGATATTAAATGTATTGCAATCCCTAAAAGAACTTCTGTTCATTTTTTTTTAAGGCAAAAAAGAATTAAAAAAATTATTCAATTTATTTTCCTGTCTGTTTGCTTGCTTCATGTTTATAATTATTGCTCGGTTCATCTTTAAACGCTCTTTTTCTCTTAAACAGCACCTTCTTGAAAATGGTCGTTTGCAGAATATCTTCATGGATCCTCTTTATAACCAGTTCACCGCAGACATGACCAAGCTGATAAAAGACTGGGAGTGCAGTTTAACACTAAATGGTAACTAGTCTACAACCTGTACACATATACTCTGTATAATACACACACAGGCAGTAGTGATATCAGCTTGAATAGAGTGTCTTAACAAGCGGATTGGGACACAGCCCAAACCAGTGCTCACTTTTTTCCATCATGAACACGAGTCGATTAGGATTCTGAAACTATTTTAAATGGCTTAGACATCAAGCTCTGGTGTGTGTTCGCAGGTCTCTTGCAGTCCCGCATTGAGGAGAGTTTTCTGTGGGAGTGTAAACAGCTGGGCGCTTTGTCTCCGTTGGTGCTGCTCAACACGCTGATCTTTTTCGGGGTCAAACATCTGAACCTAAAGACGGTCGAGCAGCATCAGCAGCTCTCCTTCTCCAACATCGCACGCTGCTTCCGGAGCACCAAGCACGGCAAGTCCTCCTACCTCAGGTTTCGATTTGCTGTAAAAGACGAAGGCGAAAAAGACAAGCGAGGTGAGAGAGAGGGTGCAGCGCGCCTGATGATTTAAATGCCATTCGTTAGAATTATCGAACATTTAGGTATAATGTCGTGTGTATTTTTCAGTTCTGCTGGGTAAAAGGAAGAGAGAAGATGCAGAAGAGAATGCGGAGTATGGCGAGATGCCTGAGAATACCGAGGACGCTTTACACTGTCCAGTCAGACTGTACGAGTTCTACCTCTCGAAATGGTGAGATGGAACGAACCTTAGTGGGATGTTCTTTTAGTAACAGTCACTTTTTAATATCTGCAAAGGCAACATCTCCGCTGCTTCCTGCTCATTTACCCTCACCTATTGCTTCAATCATTAGAGCAGAAGTCTTGCTCACAAAGGGCTGGCTTTCATTCCAACCAAACAGAAGTCATTCCTAATTTTACTTGTTTAATCAGTTCTTGGTCTCCAATCAGCTATTTAAAGAAAAGCACCTGCTATGCTGGAATAAAACCCTGCTGATCTTTATGGATTAAATTTAAGGATGTATTCAGAGTAGGCTTTTTTTTTTTTTTTTTTTTTTTGCACAGTACAAATTGGGTCCTGAAATCTTGCTGACGTGCAGACCTCTTCATTATTTTAGGGTCTTGATTTTGAATTTGGCAGCCAGTAGAGATCGATTCATTGATGTATTGTGGCTCTTCAATATCTACTATATCTATCTATATATATATATATATATATATATATATATATATATTCATTTTTTTATATTTAAAAAGGTCAAATCTTGTTTAATTGCAGTGTGCAGGTTCGCTCATGTCCTGTTTTTAAAAACACAAAGCATACATCCGAAAATATTGGCTCTACTCGTATAACAGGTTTTGGTGTTGAACGCTCAACAGATTGCCAGAAATATTTTAGAACATCAGCGATCAGTTTTGTAACAGAGCGTTCTGTGAAAATAAAGATGGCGAAAGGAGAAAAAAAAAGGATTGTAAGCAGTGTTCAGGAAATGAATCGTGGAGACCTGAGCCTTGAAACAAGTTATAAGCAAGCATAGTGTGTGTAGTGGTTTGTTGTTCTATAACAAGTCTAGTGTTTTATGTTGAATCGGATTCCTCATGTGTGTCAACATACTTGGCGAATAAAACCCGATTCTGATGTAAGGAGTAGATCTTTCGATACTATGTATTTGCGATATCTACTGTAGGTGTCACTTCGTTTTGCATTGCAATTCTGTAAGTATCACGATTTCACGAAAATGCTAGTTTGTTTTTTTTATTATTTTGTTGCAATTCTAAACAAGCTAGGCCAAGAATTTTCTGCGTGCCAGTGTGTAAATAGTTTAAACCTGAAGGATTATATTAAATTTAATTTAATTTAATTTTTTTTATTTTACTTTACACAATCAAAAGAAATTATGGACGTTTGTATGAAATGTAAATGTGTATGAATGATTAGATATTCCTTATAGTTATAGGAATCGCATAATTTTATCACTTTAAATATATATACAGTATAAAATACTCCCAAAAAATTTTTTAAACTGTTTAATATTTTAATATATATATATATATATATATATATATATTTTTACTGTTTTTTAACTGTTTAATTTTATATATATATATATATATATATATATATATAATTAAACAGTTAAAAAACAGTTTAATTTATATATATATATATATATATATATATATATATATATATATATATATATATATATATATTAAACAGTTAACAAAAAAAATTTGGAGTCAAAAAGAGTCTCCTGTGTAAAACTGCTCTACGCTGTTCAGTATACATTCAGGGCGTTACTATTATTTATAATATCATTGGATTACTGAAAAAGGAAAGACGTAAAACAGATAAATTTTTATTGGTCCATCCATCAACTTGTAAACAGTTTGATAAAGTCCAAGACTGCATGTATCACAATTATGGTCATGATTTGGGTTCTGTCATAGTGTGACAACGGTATTCATTATTATACAGACCCGCATTGCAAACACTCATTCAATGAAAGTTAAATCTTGAGAATATGATTAGGGTAAAGAATTGCCCGTCTGTGCCATAATGTAAGCTAGGACTGGCACTAAGTGTAGAGTAAGAGCAGTGTGACAAATACAACGCTATACCAAAGCTAAATATATATGAACATATTCCTTATATTTTCTTTAACCCGCAGTCCTGACTCCGTGAAGGAACATCCAGATGTTTTCTACCTGCAGCCTGAGACCTCCTGCCACCCTGGCAGCTCTGTTTGGTATTCTACCCAGCCTCTGGATGCCACCATTTTGGACAGCATGCTATCGCGCATCCTGGCAGTCCGGGACGTCCATCTGGAGCCTAAACCGCAGCAGCAGCCGAGCTCTTCGGATGAAGACACCTCGTAATTTCATTGTTAAAAACAAAAAATAGAGACAAAGACGTCACAGAGACGCTGGTGTTCGTAGTGCGCTGTCAGAGATTTAAGAAAACAATGATCGGGGGTGAAGTGTGACTAATCATACGCCTACGTCCTGTCGTGGGTTCTGGAGCGACAGATTTCAACATTTGTGGATCAACTCAGTCAGTTTTCTTCTTTTTCTCTTAGTAGAAGTCATGATCATGTTACAAATGCATGCTTTAGTACATATTACTAGTTTACGATCACGTATCATTTTTCAGGTTTTACATCAGACTCTACCTGGACAAAAAAAAATGTGTTGTGGAAAAGTATTATATACATATATAAAAAAAAATGACAACTTGATCAATCATGCGATTATTTTGTCATGCATTTGTGTGAGTTGTTCAAAGTGTCAGGATAATTTTATCTCGTACAAGGCCACCGATTCAATGCATGAAAAACGCATTGGAATTTAAACCGTTCATCTTTTTAACGGTAGGTGTTATTTAGTATTTCCGGGATGGGAGAGTGCAAGAAATGTATTTCCGAACTAGAAGTAATAATTCTTCTAAATAATGAAGCAGGTGTATGTGTGGTTCTTTGACCCAATTCGACATAATCATAAATACTGACAGGTTTAAAAGATCATGATATGAAGATTTCACAGCTTCATGCATCACACACAATGTTTTATGATTATTCTTCCCTCCCTCCGGCACAGACACCCGTGGTGCAGAACAGTATTTTCTGGCGATGGTTCCCCGAGTGCACTAAATGTAAATGTAAATATCGACATGTGGCACCAGCGGGCAGCTGTCGTGTACTGTACGCGAGCCAGATTACAACCATGCTCAAAAACAGCTCATCACTTGCAGCAATCTCTGAGTAAAAAAAAATGAACAAACACTTTTATTTTATTTTACATTTGCCACATACTTATGTTTTGACTTTGAATACTCCTATAAAATATTCACATATAACTCACCAGTTCCTAAGCTTGTTTCTCATTTGTAATTGCTCTTGCAATCTTAAACAATTGTTTTTCATGTTTTTTTTTTTTTCTTCTTCTCTTTTAATCATTGATTTACACACGCATAACGTTTTAGATTGCTCGACGTTCAAACGTTGAGTTTTTAAGCAGCAAGGCCCACACGGTCACCAGAGAGGCCGAATTAGTTCTGCGATGTTTATCCACAAGATTATGCAGATATTTGCACAGATACATCCAGCGCCTGCCTACGGTGTAAGGCCAATTGTCATTTGCTACCATGGTAACCGAGTGGAAGGCTTTTGCTTGAGCGCTGTGCTGGATTCTGCAGGTTTCGAGACACAAAAAGTGGTAAGGATCCAGACGTTCAGCGTCACTTATGTAGTATTAAAAGTGTGAAAACTTGCTGCGGAATTTGTATTATTTTTTTGCTTTTCATGCAGACAAGGATATCTCGGATAAGTCGTCCTTTGAGCTCCAAGACAGCTTTTTTTTGCCTCCTGTTTCTGCAAGGTTGCTCAATTATTTAGAGATGTATGTATTTCTGTATTATTGACCTGTCACGATATACAGAAACAACCATGCAATAACTCCTAACCTAATCCTGTTTGTGTTCAGGAGAAGTGTGTGTGGGTGTGCGCGCAGGGCACAAGAGTTGTCAATCGAGAGCTTTTGAGAAAAAGAGCGTGTGTGTGTGTGTGTGTATCTATGTGGGTGAGGAGTAGGGATGCGACTAACAAAAATGCTGTTTTTTTCGACAGCGTTAAGGAATCGATTTTATTGAGAACAAAAACACACTGGCTCCATTCTTAAAAGGTAACAGTTTGTTTTACACTGTCAATAAAGTAAACCTTGCGATAAATAAAGCAGTAATTTCTCCTTGTATGCTTGGAGTTTCTGGATCTTTTTACGACCAAACCTACAGTGGAGATGGAAATGATTCAAATCAGGTGAAAGAAGGGGAAAAATAAGTCTTGATAACTATAAAAGCCCTGAAGCAGCATCAAAACTTGGGGGGAGGGGAATCGGTGATTGAGAGAGAGAGAGAGAGAGAGAGAGGAGGGAGCTGGAAGGAGAGTGTGAGAGAAGAGAGCAAGAGGGAAAGAGAGCTGACGTTGGTGTTGAAACAGGAGGCTGACAGTGTTTCTCTATAAAAAACGACACTGCCCTGAAGAAGGATCGAATTCTTGTTCTTGACCGTGGACTATACACGCGTTTCCTGGACAGTTTTCACACTTGGACCAGAGAAGCATAAGATACTGGGGCAGTCCATCTGTCCTTGGCAGTGATGCTATGTTTTCTGGAAGGGGGTTCCTCATCCCCACTAATGGAAGTGTTGGAAATGATTATCACTGCAAAGAAGCAAAGTAAAAAGACTCCAAATTTGACAATTTTGGATGAGCAGTGAGTTTTTGTTTATCTTGTCCTTTTTGTCTATTTTATTACACATTTTTACATTTAAACGACTAGATGTAAAACTCTGAAAGTATGGTGTGCGAGTCACAAATAGATCTGTTTGCAGAACAGATGGTGAATAAGTACGGAATGCAGTGAAGATAAAGATAAGTCGATTTATGTTGATTTCCAAAGAAATGCACCTGCACATGAGTGGGATTCTGTCTAACTCAAGAAGTTGCACTTGTACCTTAAATTACTGCAATATCTGTAATGTAAAAAGCGTGCTGTGGATCCTTTTTTAAATAATGAAAATGACTTAACACATCTGCAATTTTTACATTTTTAAACTGTCCACAATTTTTATCTAAGGAAGCATATTTTGAAATATTTTTTTTTCCTACAATGGGCAAAACCCTGAGCCGACCGGGTTGCCTGCGCCAGAGCCCTTGTTGCTCAAAGAAAACTGACAGAGAAGCCTACAATGAAGATGGATATATTCCTCAACGCTCCATTTATGACACAATGTGCATTAACGAGCAGATCGACCACAGCTCGGCACATAGCACTCTGGGGTCGAGGAGAGGTCGTGAGACTGATTTCTCCAGTAATGGGTCCCTGGGTGGCGACATGTTTGACACCAGGTCTTCTGTGCTTCTGACTGGTGGAAGAAGACTGGACGAGAGGTTCATTTTTGACTCCCTGAAACTGGCCAACGATGAGCTGAGATCTCCTGGTGGGTTTGTTAGGTCAGCTTCGCCGAGTGTGTCATGTTCTTCAGCACCTGGGGGATCCATGAACAAGAGGCTTCACCACCAGGACAGCAGTAAAAAGGACAGCCTGTGTCGGCACTCCTGGAAGGTCCTTTCGCCCCCGAAGTTTCCTGAGCCTTTAGAGCTTTCGCCAGGAGAAAAGAATTTCTTAAATCCAGGAGTGGCATTTTTCCCAAGCAGCATGACCTCTCCGCAGATCTCCCCATTCTCTGGATCCCCCTTCTCAACTGGCACGCACACTCCGTCTGTCTTTTTCTCCCCTTCTCCGCTTCCCTACAGTCAGCAATTTCATAGGCAGTCTTTGCCTACCCAGCCGTCATCACCAAGACCTCCTCTTTCAGAACTGTCAGTGAGTGCTCTCATGTGTGGCCAAGACCTGCAGGGTGGAATAGAGAAGGAGCAGGAAATAAGAGGACATGAGATTGTCAGAAAGGAGCAGACACAATTCGAGACTTTCAAACCAAGGCCTGTTGAGCCCATAAGTGAGCAACAACCACCCACACCAGAGCCTGACCATGACACTGCACCTCTTTTGCCCCCTGTGATCCCTAAAGCTCCAACAATCTGCAAAACCTCAATCGAGTCTACCTGGCCACGGAGGCTGATTGGCAGGAGGAGAACAGTGAGACAAGGTGGGGCAGTTCACAACCTTCCCATTCTTCCTCCATTGCCCTCTCTGCTAATACGCAGTATCTCGGATAAAAAGCCAACACCTCGACTTTCCCCCTTTCCTGAGCACCAAGGAAAAGTGGAGGGGCATTTGAGTAAATCTATGCTAAAAAATGAACTTAATGATTGTTCCTTGCAGGACTGGAAGATCTTGCGGGAAATAGAAGAGCGTAAGGCTGGATCGACTAAAAATGAGCTGGAAACTGTGGAAGTCACGGAGAACCCGGGCAAAATGTCACCTCTTCAAGAGAAACCAGAGGAAAGTGTTGATGAAAACATCCCTCCTGAGTGCGACGTTGAGAACTGGGAGGCCGTGCTCGAGATGGTCAACTCGCTTTGGGATGAAACTTGGAAAGACTCAGATTCGCAGAATTTAGGCTCTTTGAGACGCTGGCCGGTCTTGCATCCTCCGACAGGTTTTGGCGGCTCACAGGCCCCTTCTGGTGCAAGTTCAGAGTTAGGACCTGAAGATCTGCTGGAGCTTGAAAGAATTTGTAGAGAAGACTCCATAGATTCTGAGCTTTTTGACTTACTCCATTCACAGTCTGACTCCCAGCTAAAAGAAAACAAATGCAGTGTCATTGTCACACAACCAACAGGACAGTATCAAGTTAGCGTTCCAGTCATACTGAATCTTGGTACTGCTCAACTGAGAATTAATGATGGGCAAACTGAATCGCCAGATTCCAATCTAACTTTGGATTCCGACTCGAGTGGGGTTTTCATGTCTAATACCAGCCAGACCAGTAAAGAGGACAATAACTCTGATGGTGACAGATCTGTGTGTGAATTAGACTTGGGAAGTGTTACTATACCTCATAAAGGCAGCAATGAATACGCTATCACCAGAGTCACTGGAACATCCAATCTGCACAGAATCGACCATAAAAGGTCAACTCTGGACAAATCGCAAACATTCGACGCCACAGATTTAAGCAAACTCACTGATTTAAGAAAAATTCAAACCAAAGGCATAAACTTGCAAAACAGTTCCAAATCCATGGACAGTGGATCTCTGGGCCAAGAGGAGATCTGTAACACTGTGAAAACATCAAAGACTGATTCGCTTTTACAACTGACTTCTTCAAAACATGACATCAGAGGAACTTTACTAGACAGCGGTGATTTGGATCCTTTTGTTGCAACTGACAGCTTTGTCTATCTTGCAGTTTCAGTTCCGCCACCTCCCAAAACCCGGAACAACCTTCAACGCCAGGAAGCCGCATCTATTTCGACACTAAACGAGCCCTTACTTCCTGCCTGCATTCCAAAACCTGGCCCTCATCCCGATGAGTGTGACTTTCTTTCCACTGACAGCTTCGTGTACCTGGCTGCCCCTGATTGTCACCTGCTGGTTGCTGAAGGCCGTTCCGTATATGATTCAAAGAACTCTGATTCTGAAGACAGTGGCTCCAGAGCTGATTTTGTTCAACCTTCTACAGTTGGAGACAGCGACTGGGACTCTGATCTCTCCGATTCGGACCACGAATGGGACCACTGGGAAGAGCTGGAACAGGAAGTCCTTCAGGGCCTTTTCTGCGAGGACCAATCAGAAACGGGTAGAGAGTGCCATGGCAAGCAAGCATGGCAGATTTCTTGCCAGTGTGCAGAGTTGGCTGCTGGTGTCGCGCAGGATAATGCTGGGGTGTCTTCACAGTACGTGCAGGGGGCAGAGCCACATGTCGAGATGGAGTCTGTATCCTAACAACTATTCTCATAGCTTTGACCTCTGGTAATCGGGCATAGAAGTTTTTACAAAATCCAGCCCTGATCAAGCACATTATAGATCCCATATTTAAGCAGTAATTATATGTTCTACACCTAAGTAATTGTGAGTGGTTTTGATTTGTTAGCTTTTGTTGCTTTTATGGATCATATTTAACTGAACAATCTGCAATTTATAGTGGTGATTCGTGATATTTGCTATAAGGGTTTTTATCGGAGGATATTAAACATGTTTAAAGCTCAAAATCTATATAGCGCAATATATAATGTCTTTGTCAGAAATTATATAAAACTATATTTGCTATACATAGGATATAGATGCAGGGCAAGTATTAATGCTTTGTTAATGCGCCGATGTCTAAATGAGTGATCCGAAGCACAATTTTTTTTTTTAACAATTTATTTTAATTACAGTTTAAATGACATTTACTTTGAAATTGAGCGCTGCTGAAAATGTTTGCCGAGTTTGGTTTTGCACAACTTGCCATCCACCTAATATTTACAGTGGTAAGTTTTACCTGTAAGCACATCAACAAGGCAATAGAAATGCATTATTGTACTCTGCTGTCAATAAAGCAAGTGTGAAAGAAAGACCAGAAATACATATTGGAGTTTTTTTTTTTCTTCCCTGTAGCTATTTTTTGCCCTCTGCTGAATCTCTGACAGGAAATCTTGAGTGTGCTATAACACCCCTCTTCCTCAGCCTCTCTCTCTCTCTCTCTCTTTCCCTCTTTCTCTCTTCTGCCTTCAGCTTCTCTCCATCTGTCTCATGGCCTAGAAATATATGATTTCTCATGTGTATTGTATGAAGGGATGATACGAGTGGGTAACGTGGGTGGCCAAATAGGCCTATTTTAGGACAAATTAATTAGTTCACGGTTAATGAGGCCAAAAATGTAATGCATTGTGCGCCAGTATAAAACACAAATGGGTCAGAACAAATGACGACATGCTCCTGTGTATGTGCTGTCGTCGTCCGTGACTCGCTGGCACCTTTTATTGCTTCTCAGCAACCCACATTGCGCTCAGTGTGGTATCTTCCATCTGTTCCACACTGCGTGCTCTATGGCAGTATAACCCTGGTTCTCAGGGTGCGTCGCTAATTTATTTTGGCTTTCGGTGCAAATCCTGCGGCTGTGTTTGGGAGGAACTTCAGATGGAGGTCAAACTTTTGACCCTCCCGCAACACCGCTCCGGTGTTCATTACTTTATAATGAGTCTTAACGCTCCCATCATCTCTTTTATGAGTGAGGAATTAATAAGGGTAAGCTCTTCTGTTCTGCTGGAGATTCAACTGTAAAGGTTTATGCAAGAACCACAAAGTGGAGGAGAAGACAAAAGAAAGTGGTTCTGAGCGAAAACGTTAGCTCTGTGATGGTGTGTGTGGGATGCTTCACAGTGTTCATGTGTGTGAGCCAAAGCTAGGGCACATGTGTAGGAGGAGCTGCGCTGAGTGGGTGACTCAGTGAGTGGGCTGTTTTTTTTTTTTTTTTTTTCTTTTTTTCTTTTGTGCTCCCTGGTCAGTGCAGTGTATTGATTTCTCAGGCTTCATATGACCCTCTGTGTGACTGTAATTCACCCATTAAAGCACTGATTAGGATATTATCGAGGATGTTAATATTAATTTTGCATGAGCATAGGGGATGGTCCAGAACTTGATCTGTTTTCTTTTTCTTTTCTTTTATTTTTTACAGTCAGTATGGTACAAGTATGCTTGCACATGCACAAAATGTGTAGGAGGGATTTAATCGTTACTGAAAGATCAAGAGGTGACATTTATGTAAGGAATGAAAGTCTATCACGCTGCGTGGTTTTATTTATATATTAAATTGGATGCCGTCGATGACTGACTTTCAGAGAGTGATAGAAAATATGTGAAGGATACAGTGACTGTGTTTATGTGCTCGATGTTTAGGTTTCAGCCTCCTGTTTATAGTAAGCATAGCCGTGTACATTCCTCGTCGAGTCCACAGGAATACAGTGCTTAGGTGAAGATTTCATTGTAGCCATAGAGGAAACTACAGTATTTTCAGACATTTCAGATTACACAGGTTATGCATGAAAGTAAAACAAGAAAGAAAAAAATGATGCTTTTGATGATGCTTTTATGCAGAACGTGTTAAATTTTTTTAATTATATATCTGAGCAGTTGAGAGTTAATGGTTTTGTTGGTGCTGGGTTTTGGTCCCATGATGTCTTTTCACAACACAACACATCTTTCAGCTCTGAACTTTCAAATACATATAAAATAAAGCTTATACAATCAGCGTTGTCCATAAATAACACCATGTAAAGGTGAAAAGGTTTAGAGTCCTTTTTAGCCAGCAATGAATCTATTAGTTGAGTGATGGCACGTTTACAAGTTACATGAGATTTCAAGCTTTATCATATACAGCCACTGAAAAAGGAAATGTCCTTGCATAAGTGCAAATGAGTCCTTGCATAAGTATTTACACCCTTGCATTTTTACTTTTTATATTTTGTGGTTTTATATATACAGATACATGTGCTTTTCTGTAGATATGCATACTTCACTTAAACCCTGTAAATAATCAGACTGGTAAATAACATTCTTCCCAAGCAAAAAATTCGGTAACAAAAAATTTAACCAGCTTGTTTGTTAGTGCGCTGTAAAAAAAAAATTACAATTAGAAAATCAATTAACAATTTGTTAGTAAAAAATTAATTAATAACGGCGCCCCCTAACTAAATGGCACTTTTTTCAGCAGGTGGTTCTGTCCGTTTAATTAAGCTGAGGTTTTCCACACTGGGGAGGGTCGGATCTCTTCTTCGTTTCTCTTTTGGATTTCCGTAATCTGGAACATCATTCCCGCCAGGCTCTCTTCCAAGAAGCTTTTGCTTAATAACTTTTTTAAATATTTTCTTCCCGATCAGATAGAATATTTCAGTCACGCACATCAGGATGCAAAATATAGCCGTTACCACCATAAAGATCGTGAAGATTTTCTTTTCCGTAGGCCGCGAGATGAAACAGTCCACCGTATTCGGACACGGTGACAGAGAACACTTGGAGAGACGTGGCATGTCAAAGCCATCGTAGATAGAATAAAGGATGTAGAGAAACATGATATCGAAACCTGCTTTAAAGAAAAGGCTGAGCATGTAGGTCCACCACAGGCCCCCTCGCCTTTTGCCCGGGCGAGCGTACATATGTTCACCCCCATGCAATTCTGCAAATTTTTTGTCTTTCTCTTCTCTTAATTTGACGTGAGCAACCACCAGGAGGGACGGGCAGGTGACGAAGATGAGCTGTAGAGCCCAGAGGCGGACATGGGAGATGGGAAAGATACTGTCGTAGCAGACGTTGGTGCAGCCAGGCTGCCTTGTGTTGCACACAAACTCTCTGGATTCATCACCCCAAACGCTCTGCGCTGTCACGACGTACACCAGCACCCTAAACACAAACACCATGGAGAGCCAAACCCGACCAAAACTGGTGGAGTACTGGTTCGCCCCGCTGAGGAGGAGCTGCAGTCCGGCCCAGTTCATCCCCGATCTGTGACTCTATAAAAACACACAAAGCAAGCATTAGTACAAATATTAATATAAAGAAGTGCACATCATTAATAACTCCCATGACGCTAATGCAAACACGCATCTAGTTTGGAAAAAAATAACGATGTACACTTAACCCTGGCTTAAAAAAAGAAAAAAGAAAGGAACATAATGGAAAAAATAACTCGCATAACAGACTTTTTTTTTTATTATTTAAATTGATTTGATATGTTTAATAAAAAAAAAAAGTAAGCTTGAAAATGTCAAGTGGTGTAGGCGTCAGTGTTTTTCTCCTTTAAATACACTATGTGATTAAGTTATATTTGGTAATAAGCATTAGTCACAACCATGTACACAAGTCTTCATGCCTCTACTTTTCTCTGAACGTATGAGTAACCCAGTAATCTGTAGCTCTTAAATGCTGGGACGATCTGGAGCTGCATGTGGATTTAGCCTCCAGGTGAAAGCAGCTTAAACATCACGTTTTATAGTTCAACACCAACCATATTTTAGGTGTTTTTTTCTATTTGTCATGTTCTCAAATTGTTCATGTACTTTGTTCTGTAAACAAACTAGTTGCATTATTAACTCCATCCCAAACCTGAGCAGGCAGTAACTAAGGGTGCTGTAATTAATCTTTTCCTTATGCTCCTTTCTTTTAAATTGTTTTATTTTTTTTTTCCTTAAAAAGGAAAGGTGTTTGTTTTTACACAATATAAATTAATATAATTATTAACAGCTACACCCCTTTGTACAAACGCATGAGTTCATCGGGGGTGTCTGCAAATCAGGCTAAAGTCCATTTTACAGATACAAGCATAAATGGAAAATAAATAAATAAATGTGTATTAAACTAATTATATATACACCAATTGCAGTTCCACAAACAGTGAGTCGTTGCTTTAAACACGTTTTACTGCACCTTACTTTTTACTTGAGTAGATTTCTGAAGAAGAAACGGCACTCTTACTCCGCTACATTCGGCGACACTCGATTTGTTACGTTTTGTACCATTAATTCTACACATGCAGCCTGTGGATCTACCGCATGACTGTTTCACCAACCAGACGCAGTAACAATAACCACATGAACACAGAAACCGGCGCCATAGCGGGAAAAAAATCTTCAGCTGTAGTAGACAGGAAATAAAAACATAAAATTAGCTGAATCTCCAATACTACAACAGAAGCGGATGAACAGCTTCATACTGCGGCGTCTTCTCCGTCAAAACAGAACGACACTTTAGCATATAAAAACTCGACTTCTAACCTGAGGAAACCTGTTGCAGTTAGTTTATCTGTTTTATTGTATGTTGCAATGTTATCATATATAATTATAATATAATATACACATTATATATATATATATATATATATATATATATATATGTATAATACTACTGTGTGTGTCTATAATCATATATAAATATTATACAGTGGAAGCGGGCTCGTGTTTCAAAACACTCATAAATCAAAGCGTATTTTCCCATAAGATATAATGAAAACTCAGATTATTCATTCCACAGCCCAAAAGAATAAATACATAAAGATAATTAATACAAAATATAAAGTAAAAAACAAACAAATTTATCTGCACTTTACTTAATTTTTTTTATAAAACTAAATTCCGACAGATGTTTCTGTTTCTGCGTGAAGGCATAGACCCCCCTTCCCTCTTCTCGTCTTACACAGTAACCACACACACACACATCAATGGAAAGACTTTTATCTGAAAAATTAACAAGTCATAATAAACAGTACACGCATGCATGGATGGTGATTATACCAGTGAGAGTCACCCACTAAGACCCAGCAGGGGAGACAAATACCCACAATTCCGCAGTGCAAGGGAAAGAAAAACCGTTGGTTCAGTTGTGATCACGTGACATCAAAACTCGGTGTCAAAACAAGTAGCACATGTGTGATACATGATACTCGGTACTCGAAAACTGAGACTTGATTGTTTTCCCAAGCAAAATTTATTAAAAATATTTGCTCATCTTGTGGAATACAACGAATTGCGACTTAATCGGACATTATGACTGAAACAGTTACCCAGTACTTGAGGACTCAGTCTTTTCACTCAAGACTTTTTTTTCTTTTATTGAGTAATATTTTGGATGACTACTTTTTACTTCTACTTGAGTTATATTTTTTTGAAGTACAGCTACTCTTGCTTGAGTACATTTTGTGTCTACTCTACCCACCTCTGCAATTCTCTCTTATTGTCTAACCAGTTGTCTTCACTGGTTGAGTTATAATCGTACATCGGGTACATCAAGACCACAAAAACACTAAAGAGTTTAAAAAGTTTAGGGGCACAAGACAAGGAGGGTGAGGATGATGACAAAGTGAAACTACATGATCTATAATGGTATGTAAGTTGCACAGAACAGGACAGTGCACATAACTTCCTACAATGACTCAGAGAAAAGATATTCATCATCCCTTTGTTCTACAAAACAAATTTGAAGTCACATGGTGGGGATTTCTTATTTTTCAATATAGGTCTTTTGCCAAACTTTTTGCACTCCATACCCAAATTATATTTTTATTACTTTTTTTTTTAATACCGTTTATCCTGTACAGGGAGACTATTCCAGGAAACTTTGGGCACGTCGTGGCTTAACAAACAAAAAACAGTGGACAAACAAAAAAACTTAGAAAAATAAGAGCCAAATAAAAAAAGCCATTCAGAAAACCTTCCTCAAGAACACATTAAAATACAAAAAGTCTCTTTGGAAGCAAAATATTGTCTGTTATAATTGATCTTGGAACATGATGTAAAGACATACTAGAGTTGCGGATGCTGTGATGTGGATTTACCATTGTACCACACAATTTCTTAAAGTAAATAAAATATATATCTGTGTGACAATTTATAGCCACAATATTATGTGGCTTTTGTAGCTTTCTTAACATTAACACAGACACAGGTTGGCTCTTTGAAACGGGCGTTTATTGCTTGAATTCCTGTTGCCTTAGTCACGCCGTGAGAACTGTATTTGTGAATGGACGGTACAAAATACATAAGCAATGTACACATTACCCTGCGTGTACATGCACTGAAAAACGAATACAAGGCATGTGCAAACATGAAACGCGAGAAGTTTTACAATAACAAAATACCTAGCTGGTCATGAAAAGAGGACCTTAAATTATTGAGTCTCTTTGTCTGCTTTGCCTTCAGACATCAATAGTTTTGATAGCAGAGCCGCGTAGGAGCTATCCACTCTCCTGCAGTGCGAAGGAGATCGTCCTGATGTTTCTTCTGCTAACTCTCAAGAACTTTCTCATGAGGCACACCTGTTCTCATCTTAACGCCTTAACAATTACAAATTAACTGCAACACATAAAATTATTGTACTGTAATGCTTCTGTTTTTCAAATGTAGGTATTTTCCATTATAATGTTGTTTAATTATCAACAAAGTAGAATTTTATGTTCTGCTGAGCAAAACATATTAGCGGTCCAGGTACAAACAATGGAGTGATCGCTCTTCTGCAGTGGCTGGTCCTAAACTCTGGAACACTATTCCACCTGAATACGTTATATGTTAACTTGAAGTATATATTTATGAATTTATGTAACCCTATACAAATCAATTATTAATTTACATCAACGGCTTAACATATAAAGTGTTCAACAGCTTTAACGTAATGGTTACTGTGTGTAGAGCATTAGCATAGTTACTGTTTTGTAATCAAAGCCAGGTCATGCATAAACGCCTGCTCAAGGTAGGAAAAAAAAACTGTAAAAGAGATTAAGCTTCCTTATGTAATTAATTGGTTGTTTAGATTGTATGCTTGTATGTACTGTATGTTGAAAGGCATGTATGCCTTTTAACTAAATGACAGAAGAAAAAAAACAGGTAAGGGAATGATGAGTAACCACAAATGCATAAAACTACATCAGTTTTTAACTGCCTTTAACTTTTAACTTTTATTAATTAATTCATTCATTCATTCATCTTCTAAATAGCTTATCCTGTTACAGGGTTGGCAAGGGCCTGGAGTCTATCCCAGGAGACTCAAGGCACGGGACGGGGTGCAGCCTGTACATGGGGCCAATCCATCATCACATACACACACACACACTACGGGCAATTTGGGAACAAAAATTAGCCTTAAAAAAATTGTCAAATTCATATGGAAGTACTTAGTTTAAAACGAAATGTACTTTGCACAATGATTAGTTCTTTATCAATACCAGTTGAATTAAACAAATTTAATTGTATGTTTAATATGATAAAAGAAAAGAAGAATGTATTACAATAGAGATTTGTCTATAAATTGACACTTTATAAATTAAGTGTATAATGTTACACCAAATAAATGACTGCAAAACCCCTGACAGCCTGACAGAGTCATGAAGGCGTCGTGAACTCAAGTCCGTCATGGTTCAAGTCCGTCTGTCTCCTGGGAATTCATGTCAGAAATGTACAATCTAAAATGAACCTACAATTTTAATAGGCATTTAAAAATGTCTCTTATGTGACAGTGATTAATCGGTCAGAAAATCAAAGTGGGCCGTATTTCCTTTCAAACGATCAGCATACAGTATAATATCGTCGTGTTTAAATGGTAAACAACATGGATAGAAATACAGCACCTATCCTTATTATCCCTTATTAAGTTATTTTACCAATATCATAGAGATACTTTATAAATGGTATTTATTTTTATAATTAATATTCAAAAGCATTTACAATTTTTTTTTTTTTTGCATTTTATAGAAACACCTTTTTATTTTGTTATTGTTAATTGTCTTAAACAAAATCAGTGTCATACGGCTTTAATATGCAAATGTGAAAGGAAAAAAAAAACACAATGCAAGGAATGAAGATCGGACGTCAAAGCTTCCAGGAAGTCAAAGCAAGACAGATGAATAGTCATAAAAGGGTCGGTTACATAAGAGGGAAAAAAAGAAACTTGCTATGATTATAGCATTTCTTTACTCTTAGGTGCAACATAATATACAGAAATATATTTTTTCAAAAATACTTTTGAGTATATTCCCTTAAACACACACACCCTTGCATCTGCTTTCCAGCTTTAAAAATGCCATCTGATAGTAAGATTTTATCCCCAACATTGAGATAAAGATAAAAACTGATGAGAGAGAGAGAGAGAGAGAGATAAATATATATAAATAGCTGTGTTTGGTACAGAGATTAAAAGGTGGTATTTATTCATGTAGGCCTTGTATTCCTGCTTTGCATCATCATCATCACCTTCACCATCACATGTAAAATCTGACTTTTATAATTTTAGCCTATATATATATATATATATATATATATATATATATATATATATATATATATATAGGCTAAAATTATAAGTTTTATTTACTTGGGCTCTATTTACCCTAAACTTATTATCATGGCATAATCTTGTCATGCAACTGATTTCTGTATAAAATTTTATTTGTTTGTTCGTTTATTTTATTGCGGTTGACTTTAATTTCTAGGATGCCAAGCGTACCCAATTATAAACACACCCATTTGATTTTGACGCTGGCATCATCATCACCATTATTTTTATTTTATTATATTCTTTACAATAATCCTGTCATATAATATGTTTCCAGTAAATAATGAATATGCACATAATGATTTGTTTAAGGTTAGAGATAATTTACCACAAATTTACAGCACTTGTAAAAGTAAAACTACTGTGTTTAGCTTTTCCAGTCTTCAACATGAAACTTAACAAAACTCTATAAAGACTAGATGATTCTGTTGAAAAATTTTCTAACATATTTGTTCAAACAGATATTATTAGCTTTAAACATTGAACATGAGTGGAGCTTACCTTCTCATAAACCAGGCTCCGGTCGCACTAAAGCTGAATATTGAGCGCAAACTGAAAGTTTGTATGAACAATAATCTGGTCGAACCTGATCCGCAAGCATAAGGCTAAATAAAAAAACATCTCCCTGTCCTTGGTTAGATCTAATCCTGGAGAAAGTCCAGGGCGGTGCTTTGTAGGAATAGGGTGTCGTTTTTACATGTGATGTTGGTGATAATGATGAAGGTGGTGATGATGAAGGGGATGATGGTGATGCAGAGCAGGAATACGAGTCCTACATGATTAAATATCACCTTTTAATCTCTGTACCAAACACAGCTGTTGCAGCTGTACACACTGCCTGGTAAATAAGCAGTCACAGGAATTTAAAGGGCCGACCAGTGGGATTTACGGCACAAAAACTAATCATTGTTTTCACATTTATTTAATTTGACTGCTTGGAACAAGACGGAGAGTCGAACTGCTTCTCAGACTTTAAATGAGCAGTTTATTATATGTACTGTAGTTCCCCTGCCATGTTGACCACAATGACTAATAACGGCCCTATAGGTCCTTTTCCAAATATGTATGGTTGTGATTTAAAAAAAAAAACTGAGCATTGGGACAGTGTTTGTGTTAGTTCTGTGTTAATTGATTGATAAAACTGAGCATTGTGTACAATAATGAAATGAATTGAACTAAAGACATGTTTGTAGCAATATTACAGTACAAAGAGTCAAGCAAGGGTGCGTTTCAATGTATAGTCCGATATCCGTGCTCATCCCAGGACGATATGTATTCTCAATCTGACTTTCAGAGACTCTGATAGAAACTGTGAAGGATACAGTGACAGTGTTTGTGAGCTCGCTGTTTTTAGAAAGCACGTCGACTCCACAGACTTTACAGAAAGACACTGCTTAAAGAAGATTTTATTGTAACATACAGTACTATAAAAGAGTATTTCAGATGTTCCTGATTGCACAGGCCACATTTGGAAGTAAAACAAGAAAGAAAAAAAAAACCTTGTCTGTTGTCGCACCTCCCACGGTCCCACGATGTCTTCTCACAACGAAACAAAACACCTATCAGCTCTGAACTTCCAAACGCATTTGAAATAAAGCAACAAAAGCTCTTTCACAAGCAGCATCATACATAAATAACATAATCCCAAAGAGGTGAAAAAGTTTACAGAGTCGGTTTTAACCTGTTAGTTGTGATAGCCTGTTTACAAGTTACCTGAGATTTTAAGCAGTGCTTGCGTATGCTTATAATACATAATACAGTATATAATACATAATATACAAACGTATGCATATCTACAGAAAAATGCATATTTCACTTGTACACTATAAATAACCAGACTAGCATTCTTCCCAAATAAGAAAGTTCTGTAACTTTGAATTTTAACATGCTTGTTAGTTGGAGAAACTTAGTGTTTCATTAGTGAAAATGCTTATTTTCAAGCTTCAATGTCACCACTACAAATCTAGTAATTTATTAATGTCAGGAGATTAATCACTCACTCATCTTCTATACCGCTTTATCCTGTATTCAGGGTTGCGGGGACCTGAACCCTATCTCAGGAGGCTTAGGGCACGAGGCAGGATACACCCTGGACAGGGTGCCAATCCATCACAGGGCACACACACACATACACACACTATGGGCTATTTGGGAACGCCAATTAGCCTAACCTACATATCTTTGGACTGTAGGAGGAAACCGGAGTACCCGGAGGAAACCCACCAAGCACAGGGAGAACATGCAAACTCCATGCACGCAGAGACGGGAATCGAGTCTGGCCGGAAATCGGACCCAGATCCTGGAGGTGCAAGGCAACAGTGCTAACCACTACACCACCGTGAGAATAAAAAATTTTTTTTTATTAATAACGGTGCCCCCTAACTAAATGGCACTTTTTTTAGCAGGTGGTTCTGTTTCTTTAAGCAAGCTAAGGTTTTCCACACTGGGGAGGGTCGGATCTATTCTTCGATTCTCTTTTGGATTTCTGTGATCTGGCACATCATTCCCGCCAGGCTCTCTTCCAAGAAGCTTTCGCTTCATTACTTTTTTAAATATTTTCTTTCCGATCAGATAGAATATTTCGCATACGCACATCAGGATGCAAAATGCAGCCGTTACCACCATAAAGATCGTGAAGATTTTCTTTTCTGTAGGCCGCGAGATAAAACAGTCCACTGTATTCGGACATGGCTCCAGAGAACACTTGGAGAGACGTGGCATGTCAAAGCCATCGTAGATAGAATAAAGGATGTAAAGAAACGTGCTATCGACTCCCGCTTTAGCGAAAAGGCTGAGCATGTAGGTCCACCACAGGCCCCCTCGCTTTTTGCCCGGGCGAGCGTACATATGTTCACCCTCGTGCAGTTTCGCATATTTTTTGTCTTTCTCTTCTCTTAATTTGACGTGAGCAACCACCAGGAGGGACGGGCAGGTGACGAAGATGAGCTGTAGAGCCCAGAGGCGGACATGGGAGATGGGAAAGATGCTGTCGTAGCAGACGTTGGTGCAGCCAGGCTGCCTTGTGTTGCACACAAAGTCTTTGGAGTCGTCACCCCAAACGCGCTGGGCGGCCACAGAGAACACCAACACCCTGAACACAAACACCATGGAGAGCCAAACACGACCAAAACCGGTGGAGTACTGGTTCGCCCCGCTGAGGAGGAGCTGCAGTCCGGCCCAGTTCATCCCCGATCTGTTGCAATTCCTTAAAACCTATAAACACAGAGACAAGCAAGCATCAGTAAAAATATTAATATAAAAACGTGCAAATTAAACTACTGTATGATAGTGCAAACACATCAAGTTTGGAGAAAAATAACGATGTACACTTAACCCTGGCTTAATGCAAATAAAGGGGGGCACAATCCAGAGTCTTTGTGTACCAGTCCGGTGTTGTTGACCTACAGGGTGCTGGTGGAAATTGGGCTACTGTTGATGTTCGTGGGCAGAGAGAGAAGAGGAAAGGCAAGAGTATAAGAGTAACAGTACGGACTTTGAATTTTGGGACTATGACAGGGAAGGCAAGAGAGTTGGTAGGATGTGAATTAGAAGAGAAGGAGAAAATTTGGAGTGAGTTAGAAGAAGTGATGCAGAGCATCCATAGAGGTGAGAGAGTGGTGATTGGTGCAGATTTTAATGGACATGTTGGGGAAGAGAACTGAAGTGATGAGAATGCGATGAGCAGGTTTGGTCTTTAGGACAGGAATGTAGAAGGACAAATGGTGGTGGCCTTTGCAAAGAGGATGGACATGGCAGTGGTAAATACTTTCAGGAACATTGGGTGACATATAAGATTGGAAGCAGAAGCAGAACTACATCTTTTGTCGACATTTTAATCTGCAAGAGATCAGTGTCTTCAAAGTATTGGTAGGGGAGAGTGTAGCCAGACAACACAGAAAAGTCTTGTGTAAAATGAGCCTGGTGGTCAGGCAGGTAAAGAGCACACAGGCAGAGTCGAAGACAAAGTGGTGAAAGTGGAAAAAGGAAGAATATTGTGTGGTTTTTTTAGAGAGGAATAGACAGGAGTTAGAGGTGGCAAACAAGCGAATAAAGCTGATGGGCCATACAATGAAGCTGTGGGATAGAGTAGTGGACGCTAGGTTAATGGCCTATTGTATTGTATGAGGTCTGGAGTGGCAGAGAAGTATGTTAGAGTGGTGCAGGACATGTATGAGAGCAGTGGTGGTAGAGGTAGGTATGCATCAAGGATCGGCTCTCAACCCCTTCTTGTTTGCTCGGGTGATAGACAGGATGACAGATGAGGTTAGACAGGACTGTGATGTTTGCAGATGACTATGTAGAAAAATATCAGTTGGAGGATGCTGAGGTTTGAACTACCAGGCGATGGGGTCTAGAGGAAGACCAAAGAGAAGATTTATGGATGTAGTGAGAGAGGACACACTAGTTGGGGTGATGACATGATAAAAAACATGGTGGAAAAAATTACTTATTTTATAACAGATTTTTTTCCAATTAATTTGATATGTTGAATAACAAAACAAACAAAAAAAAGTAAGCTGGAAAATGTCAAGTTGTGTAGGAGTTTATGTTTTTTTCCTTTGAATATACAATGTGACTGCATTATATTTGCATATTTTGATAATAAGTATTAGTCACAACCTTCATGCCTCAAGTCTTCATGCCTCTACCTTTCTCTGTATGTATGAGTAAACCGGCGCCACTCTCTCTACCTGTAACTCTTAAATGCTGGGACGATCTGGAGCTGCATGTGGATTTAGCCTCCAGGTCAAAGCAGCTTAAACATCACATTTTATGGTATATATCAACACCAACCATATTTTATGTCCATTATCTATTATAATAGATTTTGTTGTTCCTAGCAGTCAAATTCTTAAATTTGTTCTACTGTATTTACTACGGTGACCCTGAAGTGCAAAACAAATTAACAAATTCAAAACCAAATTAACAAAACTGAAAAAAAAGAAAAATAATATCTGACTGGCCGAAAAGTGCAATACAAATTAACAAAACGTTAAAAAAAAGTTATTTTGTTTTCAGATTAGTTAATTTGGTTTTGAATTTGTTAATTTGTTTTCCGTTTTGTAAATTTGTATTGCACGTCTCGGCCGATACAAACCGGAAATGCTAGGTATGGTTTGCGAATGAAATGCTTACCGCTAATTGGACGAGACATCTGTCACTTAAGATATACAGGAAGTACTGTAGTAGCGGTAGATTCGTGTGTGTATGAATGTGCAAACATTATTGTGATTTCAAATATGACGTACTTACGGTGGCCCTGAAGTCAGTTTTGTTAATTTGTTTTGCACTTCACGACCATCATAGTTTCAAGTGAAGCAGAACACACAAGAAACAGAGATAAAGAAACAAGTTCCTACGTCCTGTATATCTTGAGTGACAGATGTCTTGTTCAATTACAAAACCAAAACCAAAATAACAAAAAAAAAAATTGTTTTTTGGTTTCTGTTTTGTTAATTTGTATTGCACTTCTCGGCCAGTCAGATATTAGTTATTTTGTTTTGGGTTTTGTTAATTTGATTTTGAATTTGTTATTTTGTTTTCAGTTTTGTTCATTTGTTTTTCACTTCACAGCCATCATAATTTACAATTCAGGATCATTAACTCCATCGCAAAACCTGACCAGACAGTTACTAAGAATGCTGTAAATGCATTTATCCTTATCTTCCTTTCTTTTTCTTGTAATTTTTTTTTTTAATCTAAATAATGTTTTGCACAAATGGAAAAGAAATGAAAAACACCCACACACGATTAGTGCTTCTCTTACTCTTGTTTGTGTTTGTTTTTACACAATATGTATTGATATAATTAAATTTAGTTACACCCTTTTGTACAAACACACAGTTTGACACATCGGGATGTTTTTAAAGCAGGCTGTGAGCCCATTTTATAGATACAGGCATAAGTAAATAAATAAGTTAATAAATTAATACAATGTGTTTTACATTGGCTCAAAAACAATTAATTGCAGGATTGTATGTTTGTTTAATAAAATAAATGTGAATTAAGGTTTGTTTAAAAAAACATATTTTCAATAAAATCAATAAAATATGTATAATACGGTTTAAAAGTTTTGACCTCCTCATTTCTTCATATTTAAGTAGATAAATAAAATAGGATTTATGGAACAGTATTTTATTGCAACAGGCTGCAAAATGCCTAAAAACTAGTCGTTTCAGCAGCGACCTCATTTCCCCTCTCATCTGTCCCAATCGCTCAGCATTCAGCATCAGCAGTACTTATGACCAACCTGATCATCTGTCATCATCTACTGATGACAGATGACAAACAAAATGGAACATGGAACTGCTCTGAGACACAGTATTGTATATTTAAATTAAATCTTGAAACAGCACCTAGACATAGAGTTGTTGGTGCTGTGATGTGTGACACAAACGTCTCATCATGGTTTTAATGCTGTTATGTGGCCACATTTATATATATATATATATATATATATATATATATATATATATATAAACACTGTAGATTTTGTATACAATATTTTTCCACTGTGTGTAGAGCACCAGCATACTTACTGTTTTGTAAGCAAAGTCAAGTCATGCATAAAAGCCTGCTTGAGTTTTCAGCGTTTATTAAAAAACGATGGAACCGAGTTGGGCATCCTGAAGCATCCTTATAAAAAAATATAATTTTTTGCTCTTTAACTTTACGACAGAAAAAAAAGCATTTTAGAATGATGAGAAACTTCAAATGCATAAAACTATGTCAATAATGTTTTTAAATCGTTAGCAATTTCATTAACTAATTAATTAATCTTCTGTACTGCTTATCATGTTACAGGGTCGCGGGAGCCTGAAGCCTATCCCAGGAGACTAAGGGCGCGAGACCATCATCATCCATTTCAACATAAACACACACTACAAGAGTTTTGTGAATGCTAGTTATCCTAATCTGCATGTCTTTAGACTGTGGGAGGAAACCGGAGTACCCGGAGGAATCCCACCAAGCACGGGGAGAACAAAATGCTTAAATATGCAAATGTGTTATGGGAAAAAAAAAAACCACAATACAAGGAATAAAGATCAGTTGTGATGCTTTCAGGAAGTCAAAGCAAGACAGAATGGTCAAGAAAGACCTGGTCAGATGGAAGAAAATGTCTTTTTTTCTTATGTGCAACATAGTACACTAAAATACTGCAAAAAATGGCTTTTGAAAGAGACACACACACACACACACACTACTATCTGCCTTCAAGCTTCAAAATGCCATCTGATAGTGAGATTTTTCTTTCTTTCCCAATGTTAAGATAAAGCTCTGTACTAAGGACTTATACTAAGAACTAAAAACTAAAAACGAATCAGATGTTGATCAGGTCTCTGCAGTCGTAATTAAATGACGGTGATAATAGAGCTGACTGATCACATTACAGTAGACCTAAATCAATAAATCTACATCCTTTCATTTAATATATAAATTGTAAGTTTCATGCTTTGTTTACTGTATTCACTTTAAATACAGTAAATAAAGTTTACTTTAGGACTCTAATGTATTTTGCTGGTATTTATGCTAAAATGATAAAAGTTGTTTTTACAGTATTTAGTAACTTAATAATTTATTTAATTAAAAATAATTAGATATAAGTGATTTATTTTTGTTCATTGAGGTTGACTTTAATTTCTAGAATGCCAAACATACCTGAGTATAAACACCCTCATTTGATTCTAAAATTGGCATTATTATTATTATTATTATTATTATTATTATTATTATTATTAATAATAATAATAATAATAATAATAATAATAATAAACTAAACAAAACTCCATAAAGACTAGATGATTTTAATGACATTGTCTAATAAATTTGTTCAAACAGATATCATTAACTTTAAACATCGAACACGATTGGAGCTTACCTTCTCATAAACCAGGCTCCGGACGCACTACAGCTGAATATTGAGCGCAAACTGAAAGTTTTTATGAACAAGAATCCGGTCGAACCTGATCCGCAAGCATAAGGCTAAATAAAAAAACATCTTCCTGTCCTTGGTTAGATCTAATCCTGGAGAAAGTCCAGGGCGGTGCTTTGTATGCATAAGGTGTTGTTTTACATGTGATGATGATGAGGGTGATGATGATAATGATGAAGGTGATGATGGTAATGCGGAGCAGGAAATACGAGGCCTACAAGGTTAAATATCACCTTTTAATCTCTGTACCAAACACAGCTGCTGCAGCTGTACACACTGCAAAAAACAATGGGCCGTTTTTCACATATTAATTTATGAGATATCAAATTTTAAAGCAGTAAAAAGAAAACGGACAGTGTTAGTGCTATCGATCAATAAAACTCAGCAATGTGTAAACAGGTTCAATAATTAAGGGAATTGATCCAAAGACATATTTGTAGCAATATTAGAGTATAATTAGGATAATTATCTAATATCTGTGCTCATCCCAGGACTGTATGTATTCTCAATGTATACTGTATGTATCTGCTTATACTGAACATCCTTTTAAAACACTTTTTCACACACTTTTGGAAACACTTGTGCAGCACTGTAACCATACTAATTATAATTTCACAATCACAAAAATCTACTTTCACCCGGTGGGGGATTGGTTTTGTTCATCTTGGTCATGTTGTCTCAGGATGTTGTTCTCGTCCCGGGTTTTTCCTCCGGCTTCCTAATTAACGAACCAATTAAAAACCTACATCTGTATCTCTGTAAAGCTGCTTTGTGATAAGATCCCCAGCAATTATAAAAGCGCTGAACAAATGAAATTGGATTGAGATTGGCGAGGCATTTTAATCAAACTGTGAACTCTATTATAGAGCTACTATTTGCAAAATATATAACTCATTAATGATAATATGCAAAAATGTAGGACTGTTTTTAAAGAAACAAGGTTTAACTGAAGTAAGCTAACAATATTTAACCATTAATTAGAATTACCATGAGCATGCACCTTATTTTAAGTGAAATATGATTAAATATACTGTACAATAACACTAATGACTTATCCTGACTAGGATTGTGTCTTTCCACCTCTATTTCATTAAGAAAGCTGAACATTGACATCCCTGACTGCTCTTCATATTTGCCGCACCTATAAATGATCAAAAAATATAATGGGGACATTAAGCTCATGATACGCATTTGGTGGTTGTGTTAGTCCTTTCTAATGTTTTAGAACCTGTGTTTTGTGCTCCTTCTTCTATTAACACATACTGTAATATATACACTGTTGTATTTTACACAGGATGACAGCACAGGGGTGTAGTGGTTAGCACTGTGGCCTTGGACCTCCAGGTCCAGGTTTCATTCCCATCTCAGGTCTGTGTTCATGGAGTTTGCATCCTCTCCACGTGCTTGGCTGGTTTCCTCCGGGTACACCGGTTTTCTCCTACAGTCTAAAGACATTAATTGGCATTCCCAAATTGCATGCGGATGAATGTGTGTGTATGTTTGTGCCCTGTGATGGATTGGGACACCGTCCAGGGGTTCAGGCCCCCTGCAACCCTGTACAGAGGATAAAGCATAATAGACGATGAGTGAGTGAGAAGTACTATAGGGTACTATAAGTACGTGAACACTAATTAGATAACAGGCGTTAATATGGTAGAATACGGTGTTGTAGTAACACCAATAACCACTAGGTTGTGCTGTTAGCCACTGCAGTCATTCAGTTACAGTATTGTTAAAAGTGCAGAAAACATAAAAATGCAGAAAACATTAATTTGAAAAAATCATGACATGTATACAGTTCATTCCATAAAATTCAGTCCTTGGTATCTTTATAAATAAGAATTAAGTTTTGTCTATACATTGGTCAGAGCTTGCTATTTCAATGTTACCTTTATGTTTCATAAGTACACTGGAGGGCTTGAAACCAGTCTCAGAATTTGTTTTATGTCTGTCTGTCTGTCTGTCCAACCAGATAACGTCACTGCATAATGGACATACTGGCCACTGGCTGACAGAATTTAATGGAACTTTTGTGTAAGTGAAATAAAAAATTTAAGTAAAAGCAATGTTATTAACAGTTATGTGCTAGATTTAATAATCTACTTTAAAATAAGCTACTTGTTCAAACACCTGCACCAATAGATATTACTGTATAGACCACCAGGTGGCGGCAAGGAGGCAGCCGCCTCAAATCGAAGAAGAAGAAATGCTGCTGCTCTGGCTCTCAGGCCGCCATCTTGGAGAAAAGATTCAGCGGTTTATTCAAAACGGAGGAACTTCTTTTGTGTTTTTTTTTTTTTTTTTTTTACCATTGGGTTTGAAAGTACATTTTAAAGTAAAACTTTAAACTCTAAAATATGCGACTGATTTAATTTCTGGTTAGTCATCCAGAATTAAATTAAATATGACATGGGAAGCAACTCGCAGAAAACCGGAAATAAATAAACGATTTGTTGATCCGTTGGAAGAGGTAGTAGGGTTGCCAGATTGGACTTTGTTTTGGTGGAACGTTTGAGTTGTCGTATTTGTTCTTCTTTTTGTATAAGTGTGTCATTGCTAAATAAGAAAAGACTGCACCTTTTATAAACGTTATGTAAAATGTCCGGGAAGATATTAAAGGTTAATAAATGTTTTGAAACCCGCTTTGGTTTAAAATGGGATTTCATGCGTTTTAAACTAGTAATCTGGCAACCATGGTAGTTATTTAACTGTCAGGCCCAGTTCGGAAAGACGGCGAGATCAAAGAGTTTGCGGCGTTGCCATGGTTTTTATCAAACACTGCGTTCGGATAGATCCTGGACACCTGCACTGCTGATGTTGTTTTTATTTTATTTTTTATTTAAGAGTTGATGGACTGACACATGTTTTTGCTACACTAACAGCTCGAGATAGACCAGAGATCCAGGGCGTTAGCTACAGGTGAAGCTAAGCTAACTGAGAGAGAGAGAGAGAGATTAGTACTACAGCAGCTGATCAGGAGTAAAAGTGGAGAATGAAGGGGAAGAGCAGGAAGCTGAGTCTCCTGAGCCCCAATGAGGAGGAGCTGCTGATGAGAGAGGAGCTGCACAGGAGGAGAAAACTGAGATTACAGCAGGTCTGATCACCACACTGCACTCACATCAGGAGTCTCTCTCTCTCTCTCTCTCTGCACCTGGCTGTCTGTCTATCCAAAATACTGGTTTCCCCTCTACATGTCAGTCCATCCATCATTTCATCCCTCCATTCAGCTCTCTGCGTAAACTTGTGCAGGACTGCACAAATATCTATCTATCTATCTATCTATCTATCTATCTATCTATCTATCTAACCTGTTGATGATTGAATTCAGGTCTTTCGGTCAGGCCTATTGCCAGTGAAGGGAGATCAAATTCAAATTTTATTTGTCACATACACAGTACGCAATGTAGTGAAATGCTTATACGACCGCCAGTGACCTTAAAAGAGAATTAAAGCTTATAATAAGAAATAAATATGAATAAAAGAAACACAATAGAAAAATTAATTTGAACTAGGATAAAATAGAACCAAAAATAGAAATATACTGTACAGATAGAAATATACTGTACAAGAACATTTAAGGAAATGAGAATTTTTTTTATATTTTTGGAAGAATCTTAATGTTTCAGCATATTCAATTCAATTTTATTTATATAGAGCTTTTAACAATAGTCATTGTCTTAAAGCAGCTTTACAAAAATTAAAGGAAACTTTATAGAAGTGTGTATGTGTGAGAAAAATGTGTCTAGATAATAATGAGATTGTCTCTGATGAGCAAGCCGAGGGTGACGGCGACAGTGACAAGGAAAAACTCCGTGATATGGTAATAGGAAGAAACCTTGAGAGGAACCAGACTCAACAGGGAACCCATCCTCATCTGGGTGATAACGGATAGAAATTATATAACATCCAGTCAATATAACAGAAGTTTTTAAATTAACATGAAGTCCAGTTCAGCACAGGGACGAGTCAGTAGGTGCGGAGGGCAGATGGGGTCTGTATCACTGGGAGCACAGGAGCAGCATGTGTAGCTCCAAACCATCAACCAGCTAGCCTGGTTCATATCACGACATCTTGGACATTGCTATGATTCTATGCAACTTTATGGCCCTTTTCTACCCCAACACGACTCCGCCCCAGTGCACAAAGCATCGACTAGAAAGATATAGTTTGAGTTATATATATGGGTTTGGTGTGGAAGAAAACGACCGGCCCTAACACAGAGCCCTGACCCCAACCCTATCGAGCACCTTTGGGATGAACTGGAACGAAGATAATGGACCAGGCCTTCTCGTCCAACATTAGTGCCTGACCTCATAAACGCTCTACATAATGAATTGACACGAATTCACACAGAAACACTCCAACATCTTGTGAAAAGCCTTCCAAGCAGAGTGGAAGGTGTAAAGGGGGGCCGACTCCATACTGAAGTGTGTGTATTTGGATACAATGCCAGTGCAGGTTTGGGGAAATACTTTTGTACATATAGTCCGTCCGTCCGTCCATCCGCCCGCAAGTACAAGTTTGGTTATCTGTCTGTTTGTCCTAGCACATCCATCCTTCTACATAAAACTGTGTAATTTAATTATCCGTCTTTTATCATTTTCCTATTTGTCTATATATCTGTCTGTCTTAAAAAAGTAGTCTCCCTATCTCTTTACCCAACACTGAGGCCGCTCCTTGATTTCATAGCTTGTAATCACCACCTAAAGGAACGTTCCTGAAGATTACCCCTTTATGACACTTGACGATGTCAGAGTAATAAAGCATACTGTTGTATGTTATTATTTTGGATTTGAAGGTCCGGGAACAGGAACGCTACATCGCGCTGCAGGTGCGGCGTGAAGTGCAGGAGAGGAAGGAGAGAGAGCTGCAGAGTCTCGCCACAGCGCTCCAGGATGAATGGCAAAAGCAGAGGGGAGAGAGGATTCAAAACCTGGAGAAGCTCTATAAGGAAAGCCTCAGAGACGTGGGTCAGGGACACCGAGACGCCAAGGAAAACGTGAGTGAAAAGACAGCGTCCAGTGGTCTGAAGATCTGACAACGATCTGTTTAGTGTCAACAATCTAAGCTTGTTAAATCGTCGGCTTCTTTTATGTTACGTGACAGCTGCGTCTTAAACGTGTGTACATGTGTACGTGTTTCCAGGAGCCAAACCGGCAGGCTCTGGTTCAGAAGAAAGAACAGAATGAGGCGCGCGCAGCAGAGAGGCATCAGAAGGCTCTCCGAAACCTCGTCACCCAGAGACAGACTGAAGAGGAGCAGAGGAACCGGTACAGTCAGACTCAATGATCTTATAATCCAGCATGTCGTATGAAGCTGATTTTACACGTTCTTTTTTCATCCTCTTTGCGTCACTTTTCGCCTATTCATGTCACCAAGCTGTTTTTTTTTTTTCTCTTTCCTAAAATGACGCTGATTATAGTTGAGATCAGCAAATCTTTTTTTCCCTCCTTGCACTTGACAGCCGAGACTGGAGCACATTGTAATTTGCGTCCTGCGTGTTAAATAAAGGATTGTTAATAGCAGATGATGTTCTAACGCTGTTCTAATTCAGGCACGTCGAAGCACGGAAGAAAGCTCTGATGGTGGAAAAGGAGAGAGCTGCGAAAATTGCCAGCCTCCCTCACGCTGCGCCCGACCCCATCGAGGTACAGGACGAGTCGCTTTCTGAGCAAATATTTTATAGATTGACATCTTTTTTACAGAAAGTTCTTTACAGAACAGTTGCCTGAAGAATAGGGCTAATATAATTTTAGTCATGATGTTATTGTTATGATTATTACTGTTGTTGTAATAATTGTAATAACAACAACAATAATAATGATAATAAAATGATAATTATTTTAGCGTCATACATTTATTTAGAAAAATTGTACATTAGCAGGAACACAGCACAACAAAAGCAGTGTTATATTTATGCGACATTTCAATAAAAATATTTTTAACTTGCAATAAAAATAAATGAGTAATCGTGATTTTGCTAACGATTCAAATAATCATGATGATCGCTGGCTGTAAGCAAGCAGCGCTACTGAAGAAATGACGTTATAGAAATCTGAATCAGTTCTCCAAAAGCATTCGATTGAGGTGGACGATGTGGACAGTCGTGTAGAATCTAAATCTAGTTCTAATTTGTAATTAGTACAGCCCATCTTTAGCAAAAAAAAAAAATGCTTTCAGCATTATTAAATTCATTTCTCAAACAATCATCATCAGGAAGTGTGTGAATTAGGCGTGACGATACATCAGTAGCCCATGTTCTATGATTTTGTTGTTCGCTACATTAGCAGAAGCAACTGTTCATCTAGAAGTATGTCCTGGCTGATTATTTATTTAGAAATTTTGGATAAAAGTGTGATTAGAAAATAAAAATGTTTTAATGCTGATGCCATTTTCAGTCCATATTTTATTTTTTTGCCTTACAGAAGGTTGTGATCCAGCATCCAGTACAATCCAAGGTGTCCAACACGGAGCATTACTGCATCACACACTACCATGTCCCAGAGACCGCAGTAGTGGACAGGGAGACAGATACAGTCCAGGTACACGCACACCCTGGTGTTCCTGTAGTCATATTTTTTTTAGTCTGTTTATTTAAAAACCCAAATTTAGCAAACATAACCTGCATTGTGACTATATTGTTGGTTATAATTTCAGCAGAGGGGGAAAAAACAATGTGGCAGGTCACCTCAGGTCATGCAGCATTATGTTTTGTCTCTAATTATTTGTTGTTATTATTCTGATTATTATTTCATGGTTTGTATCCGTGCAGGTGGATGCTCAGGCAGCAGCAGCGATGGAGGCTCGGCGGTTGGAGGAGTTGGAGAAAGAGGAAGCCCGTGATAGGCAGGAACAACTTGAGAGGGCACGACTTAGAGGAAACCACGCCCTTTGTAAGGAAAAAGGCATCCAGGTGATCTACAATATGGAGTCATGCATATCAAATCTCCCTGATTCTGATCTTAAGCAAAGTTATTCTAAATAAAATGTCTGTGTGTGTGTGTGTGTGTTGGGAAGAACAATGCAAGGCTGCTGTGCGAGTTGGAGCGACTGCAGCAAGCGGAGCTGCAGCGACGCAGACACATGGTGAACAACATGCCGGCGCAAATCTTCCAGCCGCTCTGCAGACAGGACGAGCTGCGAGCCGAGCGGCAGAGAGACCTGGAAATCGCCTTTCAGGACCTGTGCACTGAAGATAAAGGTGACGTATGAGAACTAGTATGCTAATGTAAATGCGTGTTAATGGAACTTAACAGACAAGATTTAAGATTATTATAATAATTATTATAAAGTGAAGACAAAAACCAAAGAAAGCGTTTAATGTACCCTAAAAAAAAATCCGTCTAAATGGTTTTTGCTTCTTCTCCAGAGTTCAGAGACGACTTGGTGCTTGAGATGGTGTCCGAGCCTCTGCCTCATCCTCCTTTTCCATCGGCTAAAACAGACAGCAGACCTGAAAGTGACCTCGACCTGGACGTGACCCTCGAACCCAAGGAGACACCGTTTGAGGAGGAAGAGCAAGACGGATGCTCGAGGGAGGAGCCAGTTGCTTCTCAAAACCAGGCTATGAGTAAGGAATTACAATTTGTTTTGATCTATTTATTAAATAAATAAAAAAATTTAAACTGTTTAAAGGTTTTCTAACATGCAAAATTTATTTATACTTCTTTTAATGTGTGTGCGCACCAAAAGGAAAAAATGAAGAAAAAACATAATCTTTTTATCTGTAAACATGCTTGAACAAGCTGTTCAAATTTCCTGGCCTGTTATGACATCATTGTAATCGAGGAGCAAACAAAACTATAGGGGTTACACACCCCCTCCTTCAGCTGGACTCCTGGGCACCGATTCCTGTTTGCTAAATACTCATTGGCTAGAACAGTGCACTTCCACAAAGGGGTGTATGAGGGTGAGATTCAGTAGCTCATTTACATTTAAAGCTACAGACAGTGAAAGAATGAAATTGAAACTAAAGGATTTTCAGGAATCTGAGTGTTATTTCACCTGTAATATTAACGGACACATTTTTGAGGCCTCTAA
This sequence comes from Clarias gariepinus, assembly GCF_024256425.1. NCBI lineage: Eukaryota > Metazoa > Chordata > Actinopteri > Siluriformes > Clariidae > Clarias > Clarias gariepinus. Next base: position 31,190,752 of record NC_071112.1, read on the forward strand.
GACTCAAGTTAACTTGATATAAAGGAGTATGTTATGGTACCGTTAATGTACCTCAACACGAGTTTTCACCTTAAGAACTGACATTTTACGTCAGTGGAAATCCAAGCCAAGTGAGTTTACATGTGTTTTGTGCAAGATTTAGTGAAGACATGGCACCATGGGTCCCAAGAATGTTAGCAAGGCAATAGAAAGAAGATAAGGGTTTGGTTTTTAAAGCAGCCGGTGCCAAGAGGAACCATAAATTAAGGTTAAGTGAGGTTTACTGTCTCTTTATTTCATATTCACATAATTTATATGTCTTTACTAGTGTCGGAAATTGTTGATATTGGTAATATTTTTGGGTGGCTGGAACGGATTATCTGCATTTACATTATTTCCTATGGGACAATGCGTTTCACAATACGACATTTCACCTTAAGAACTGGCCTCCGAAGTTCATATGCCAAGGTACCGCTGTAAGTCTGATTTGCACTGTTAATCTTCCTCAGGGTCCACAGTGCCTGCAGAGGGTACGGGTAGGGTGGCTCTGAGGAGGCTGCTGGATCGCATCAGGACCCAGAGGGATCAGTGGAGCAGGAGGGAGCCTGCAGAGGAGCAAGGAGCTGTCCGAGTAGAGGACACCAGCCATGACCGTGGATCACTGAGCAGTGTGGAATGGCAGCAAGCTTCTAGCCTGGAAGAAGGCACGGTTGATACATCAGTGGTAGAAAATGGTCAGTCTGCTTGTTTTATTATCTGCCTCTGTGTCTTTGGGTTGGTACTGTTAGCATTTGAATCTAGCTTGCTTTGTTTCATCCTGCTTTTTGTCAGATTCCAAGCAGAGTGAAGACTCCATCGTGGCTGGACCTGTAACGCAGGAAGACGAGCAGATCACAGAAACGGACAGGAAATTGAGAGTGAGTGGTCGAGAAAAAGTGCGTTTGAAAGAAGAATGTGGCGTTTCCTGGATAATTAAATCTGTAAGGAATAATATAAGGAATTATTTAGCGTTATTATTGTCTTGTCCAGGAGGAGGAGCTGCAGAGGCAGCAGCAGGAGCAGTTCGCCCTGCTTCAGGAGCTGGAGGAGAAACGGCGGAGTTTAGAGCTTGAGCTAGAGGAGGCACAGCGGTGTAGACAAAGACTCCAGGAGGCTTTACAAGAACCTTCTTTACAGGAAACACCTGCACCACTGCTACAGGAAACAGTTTCCGAACCCTCACCTGAAGTGCAGGTTTTCAAAATTGTATTTATTTATTTATTTATTTATTTTTTTAAGGTTTGACCAAAACTCAGTATTGGTGCTTATTTTTTTTCTTTTTCTGCTGAACATATAATACAGAATGTGTGTGTGTGTGTGTGTGTGTGTGTGCGTGTGTGTGTGTGTGTGTGCGCCGAAGAAGCTACTTCTAAAGTTTATGAAAGTGACCAGTCTTGCTTTTCTAAAAATTTCAAGTCCCTCAGCCATTTTGGAGAGATGATTTTATATGAGCCCCAAAATGGCCTTTTTTTGTGTTATATTGTCTCGCTTCAAACAATAAGCATTTAAAATGCAAATTATTCATATTTCTTTGAGTATTAATACTCAAATTGGTGTAAGCTTTTAGAAACATATGACCTTTAAATATTGTGGCTTTTGGTGAAAGTTTAAAAAATCCAAAAAAATATGTAGTGTCCGTAACCATGTCAAATTCATGTTGCAATATTTTTTGCAAATCTTTTCCAGATTTATGTCTTTTCTTCCTAAATCTAAATTGGTCAAGTTTCATCTGAATGACAATTAAGATCACTGATACAATGTTCTGGTTGAATGTTTGATACTCCTGCAAACTGTCTAGTAAAACTAGTGACACATATATAATTGGAAAATTATTGTGCTGTTTGTTGAGTGAGAAACTTTTGCTTGTTTCTGTCCAGGTGAGCGTGTCGGCCCCCCTGTCAGACCGGGCACATGTACAGAGACTCCAGCAGTATCAGCAGCGGCTTCTGATGCAAAACCGGTGTGTGTGTGTGTGTGTGTGTGTTTGATGACCTGCACAACAACTTCTTTTTCAACTTCAGCAGAAACATTACTAGATATTAGCTATTAGATATAAAATTATGTTTCTGTGTTGTAATTGTGACGTGTTAAAATGTGTGTGTTTGCGTGTTTTAGACTCCATAAGAAGACTATTGACGATGCTTGTCGGAGTCTTGAGGAATACAAGCACGCGTTAAAGATACGTTATGCCCCTGTTACCATGACAACAGAACAAACACCACCACCTTCAGTTACTGAGCAAACCGTTTGCTCCGTTCCTCCTTTGACAACCATCACACATCTTTTAAACACTGACGCCGGACCGTCCATCTCTACTCAGACACCAGGTGTGAGTGACAGGCAAAGCAAAAACGATATTGTATTTGCAGACCCGACACGTCTCGCTCAACCTCCTCTACCGGGTAACCGCCCCACCCCGTCCTTGACCGCGTATCCAGACACCCTTGTACCAGTGCAAATGCTCCCCGAGGACGGGTCTTCGCTTCCGCAACCAGCGCCCGGATCCTCATTAGACAAAAGGCTTTCAGATGGATCTCCAGAGCTCCAGGAAGTTCCTCTCATCCCCCCTGCTGTCTTTCTGGAATATCTCCGAAGCAGGCGTTCTCAGGCCACGCCCACAAACCTCGCTCCCGTCTCTCAGCAGGTCGCGAAAGATCCCGGGGTCGCGCCGGAGAACCGCGATCCGTGTTGGAACTCAGAAATGGAGAAAAATCAGCAGGTTCGAGACAGGATACGAAAACAAAAAGATGTCCTACATGAGCTACTCCGAGCACAGCAGGAGAAGGTAGCTAGGATCGTAGAAGAATAAAGATTTAATCTTAAAATATGATCTATCATGATATGTTCGCTCGAATAATATTTCTGCTTTTATGTCAGGAGCAGTCGGTCTCACTGGGGTTGCCTGACAGTGTTGTTAAGGTTTATGAGAAGAGTAATGAAATCCTCTCAGTCTCTCCAACAGCGAGTCGGAGCCGGGGTCACGCTCAACACACTCCTGTGTTCAGTGGTGAGACTCTATTATATTATTTATTTAACACCATGTTCTTCTTATAATATTTTTTATTAGTTAACTGTTTATTATGTGCAGATATAATTAAACTGTTTCTATTAATTTGGCAGTTTGTTAATGAGCAGCTCATTTTGTCTTCATCAACGTCCCTGACTTGTATCTCTGCAGAACATCCTCAGTTCGAGACACAGAGCTGCACACGAGTGAATCCGCCGGTCTCGTGTCCACCACGGACGCTCCAAATCCTCCTCCATGACTTCGAGCGGCACAAACTCAGCACCATCGAGGAAGTGGACACTCCGGTTAACGTTACCATGGATACGGGTAAACACCACCAACACATCTGCTTTCCGCTTACATCGCTTCAGTAACCTGAAAGTGTGTTGTTTCTAAAGATAATGTATTCATACTGTATGTATGTATCCGTGTTATTCCAGCTGCCGAGGTGTGTATGGAGAGCTCGTCGGCTGAGTGCTCGGATTATTCCAACTCCTGCAGTCTCTCTTTGACTCCACCCACAGTGGACTCAGGGAGAAGTCCTGGGCCGAGCTTAGGCTCAGAGGTCACAAGGTCGGACGAGAGCTCACGCAGACCGAGCAAGCTGTCATGGAGAGAGATGCTACAGCTGGAATCAGCAGCTTCACGTCCAGGTAGAGACACGGGAGGCGGAAACGCTACGCACATGCAAACAAAAACTAAATCTGTTTAATATAAAATTAGCATATAATCCCTATTAACAGTTTAACAACTAATACGTTTGCGTTGTATTCTTCAATCTGTATGCTCAGGTACAGACTCTACAGAGCGGCATGTAGAAGAGGTGAGTGTGTTGTCCAGCTACATTATACAGGACTAACTCTCACATAATAATAATAATAATAATAATAATAACTAGCATCAGTACGTGTCTTTTATGGTTAAAGAGTTTGTAGAAGTAGTTAAAAGGTTAATGCTAAAAATAATCTGCTGATCTTTAATGTAATCAGTGGTATTATTATTATTATTAGCGGATATAAATCTCAAACTAGTTGTTTTTAATTGAAGGAACATCTTTATAAAATTAAGCTGTTTCCTTTCTTGTGCTTGAAATTAAAGTGGTCGCTTAAATATGGCCAGGGGTTTGATCGTAAGAATTTGATGGCATTTCACTTTCAGCTGTGTCTGCATGACTGGAATCTGTTTTGTCCGTCTACCATCACTTGTTCTTGTGAGTTTTGTGCGTTCGTTCTCCATCAATCAATCAGTGCAGTGGTTTCCAGGGTGCAATTTATTTTTCTTCTCTGTTGTATTATATTTATTCTCTTTCATTTTCATCCATTTATTTATTTATTTTTTACTCAGTAGTGAATATGATTTAAAATATAGCGAAGTACAATACTTCAAACAAAACATACTTAAGTAAAAGTAAAATTACTTTAAAAAGAAGTAGTAGTTCACAAAAAACTGCTCAGTTACAGTAACGCGAGTGAATGTCATTTGTTACTTTCCACCTCTGGTTTACTCCAAGTTGTCCTTCTTTGGTGGTCAGACAAATACACTCCCTGTTCGGTAATCGGAGAGTGAATCACAGATGAGAAATGGAAAAAGTAGATAAAAGGATAAAGATGAAGTTTTGTCTTAAAACCACTCCAGCGTGTTAAAATTCACTTATACCACTTCAGCGCTGTTATTTCAGCCAAAGTGAAAATATGAACTAATCCCAGTCAAAATATTCACTTTATCTTTTCTAATTAATATCTATTGGTGCAGGTGTTTGTTTACATTGAGACAGTAGCGCATTAGTAGATTATTATAAAGTAGATTATTAAATCCCACACATAACTGTTTATAACATCACTTTTACTTTACATTTAGATTCACTTTTGGTCCAGGTTAAACTTCAGGCAGAGATTTTAGGACTGGAAAAGATTCAGTAAATTCTGTCCAGCCATTTCTTTTAATTTATTATTATTATTATTATTATTATTATTATTATTATTATTATTGTATTTTTAAGTTGGCTATCCATGTAGGTTGCTGTTTACTGTGTCCTAATCATGTGTATGTGTGTGTGTGTTCAGCTGGAGCTGGTCTTGCCACATGATGGAGCCACTGGTGTGCCGGATTTTCTCTCTTCCACCACCCTCTCAACGGGCAGCTACCTCTCTAGTGAACACGATCCCAACATTACAGGTATTATGTGAGTGGCCTCAGGATGCAGACCTGTGTGCAGTTCATGTGTCATGTGATCTCAGAATTAATATAATAGCATTATGTAGACCAAGGTACAATGATTTGCATTTGATTCTAAAAATATTTTGAATGCTTTGAGCATCATGTGGAGAACCATTGAATACATTATTAACAGATACTTTTGATTAGAGGAGGTCATTTCCAAAGATAAGAAACCAAAAGGATAAGAATAACGCTACCACCACCGTGCAACACCAGATATTGCCATTATAAGAAGCAAGACATTTTAATTTTAATGATATGTTTTAATCTTTGACTAGTTTTTGACTTTTTTTTCTTTCTCTCTCTCTTTTTTTTTTCTTTTTCAGATTCTTCTTTGATCAGTAACGAATTTCCTGCAAAACATGACGCCTCCCTCAGCCGCTCCAGCAGCCTGTTTGGTTTTAGCGTCCTCAAGCCAACAGACTCCTCACATCGCAGTAACAGTCTGCAGCACATCATCGATAAATACACCAAAGATCTGGACAAATCCCTCAGATCGGTTTATAAAGGTACAGGATGTGTGCGCATGGAGGTGGAGCTACACACGCAGTATTTAACACCAACATCGGGAACAGATATACACCTAATTCAGAAAAATAGGCACTGATATGAAAATCATCCCACATTATTTATCCAAACAGTAAGGTCATATCCCAATTCTCCCCCAATATCCGTCTATCCACAGCGTGACACACTTTGAGTAAAGCGATATCCGCTGTCTATCACATACAGTACATGAGCGCACAAATGATGATGATATGATTTGACTAGGGTGAAAACTTTTATTCTTGTTGTTGTTGACTTCATTTACATTATAAAGGAGTATAGTCATCATCTACTTTTTCTGATTGTTGCCAAGCAACCCTGAATAAATTCCTAAATAGCCTGGAAACACAATTTTCTTGTCGAGCGCACCAAGGCTGCTGATTTGTCCAGAATGGAGTGTGTGTTGAGTTTCCTAATTTGACCGGCCTCCGGTCACGAGTACTTTTCCGATTGTACTGGGTGTCTGTAAATATTTAGATTTTTGTGTGTGTTTATATGCTTTATGCTCCTCGGATGTGAGCCTTGCTTTATTTCCTGTAGGGGGCACTGTCTCGCCGCAGGAAAGTAAGAATCTGTGTTTAAGCTTCTGTGCCGAGCAGAACCCTGATGCTGGAACACACATCACAGCACCACTAGTACCAATGCTCCCTTTACAGTGCAACCTGGAGGATAGCAATTCCTTTAATAATACTGCGCACGGTAAGGGCTTAAGGAAAGATAACATTATGTATAATATATTTTATGCATATATTTTAAATAATATATTTATTGTTTATTTTCCCCCTGCATGGAATCAGATTCCTTTCAGCCGCTTTCCCCAGAGATCACAAACAATGACATGGCAGAAAGCTCCACGACTCTCCAACTTCCATTAAATCCCCGAGCCGAGAACTCCAGCACTCACACAGACACAACTGCTTCTGATTGGCTTGATTGTGGCCTTCCTCAACACCTCTCCAGTACAGACGAGCAGTCATCCTCTGTGTCTGCAGGCGTTCCTCAGTGGGAATGGACTCTGGTACATTCATAAAGAACTCGACCTGACAATTCCTCTGTGTGCAGTAGGAGCTTTATTCGTGCTGCTCAGGCATGGTGTTTTGTTTGATTATGAGATTTAATATATCGGTCCACTGGTTTGATGATTAGATCAAACATCAACTGTCCTTGAGAAGCCTGAGATCTTCTTGTATAATTGAAGACACAATGAAAGGGCAATTTTAATGAACTATATTATCTTATGACTTGTTTGAAATTATTACAAATTCATCATGTAAAATAAATCCTATTGTTCCTTGACAACAAATTGTACTCCGATAATAGATCAATTTTAATCATATTAAAAACAACGTTCGTTTAGTCCTCTAAAATAAGTCTTTTTTTAATTTTAATAACAGTACGTTTTCTGACACAGTAAAGATTTCAACATGGGCTGTGTTTTAATTCGTAAAAGGTCTAATACTTTATGCATCCATGTGGATTAGTTCAAGATAGGCTCTGCATTAAAGAATGCATTCTTGTATTTCTCAATTTTCCAAACATTAGTTGGATTAAAGTGCGAAAGGTTACGCTTTTTTATGCCTCATGCTTTTATTTTACCCCATACACATGGTACAGCTGATAAACCTTCGTATGCTCTATATAATCATATATTGTTTGCATTATGTTTGCAGATGAACAATAGTGATTCCAGGGATCAAGAAACATCTGTTTCACAAGGAGGTAAGATCAGGACAGCTGAAGGATTTAAAATATTTGCTTAAATCTGTACTAATGACATTACATTAATGGTATTTGGCAGACACCCTTATCTAGGGCGACGTACATTTTTAATTTATAATAAATTTGAGCAGTTAAGGGTCTTGCTCAAGAGCCCAACAAGGGAAACTTGGTGGTGATGGTGGGGTTTGAACCTGGGACCTTCTAGACCATAGTTCAAGTTCTGAATCTTGTGAGCACCTAAGACTACACCTGTTGCCCTATTCATCTGGGATGAGTATTACCTGGGGAACCTCTAGTTATTGGTAATATTTGTGGACATTGTCTTTGATCTTAACTCGTCTGTAATTAGTAAAAATAAAAAAAAGTAAAAATCAATCCACAAATCACCTGCCACATTTTGCCAAACAGAGGTCCAGTGATAATATTAGTCCCGTGAGAATCAGCATGTCTGTGATTTGGTGAGGTCGTATATAATTTCTTTCAAGGTGTTTGTTTTCTGTGCGCCTTTTTATCCATCTTCCGCGAAGAATGAAAGCTGCATTGGAGTGCTTCAAAAGCATTTTACAACAGTACGATTTGCAGAAAGAGAAAGCTGAAAACCACCATAAGAACGAAAGCGCATGTTGCGCAAAGTCTTGACATCAGACTTCACTTATCCCGTGCGACTGTGCCACACGAAATCCAGATGTGAGGGGTGGGGGAGGGGGATCACACGAGGTTGCTAAATACATGATGAGGCTGATCATAGCAAGTGTAGATGTGGTATATTCTATTCCTAGTTTTAAAAAGGAATAACATTTTGGTATTGAATAGTTTTTCCTTCCCTGTCAGACAGAGTTTACTTTGTTTAGAAAATATACTTATAATATGAAACTGTAAATATTACTGTCAGGAAATGTTTTTACTAGAATATACTGTTGTAATGTTTTTTTTTAGCTGAAGGAAAAGAAAACTGTAGAGACCTGTACTATTGCTGCCCTTATGGGATTTATGTTATTATGTACTCTGTGTGATCACTGCTGTGTAGTCCCCAAACTAGCCAATGGACTAACATAGGGACACTGTGGGACTAGTTCAGTTCTTTCCATAATACAAGTTACTGAAGTAAACGTTATCTGCACTATGAAGTTACTAAATTATACATAACATATGCACAATACTTCAGTGCTTTCCAGAGGATATGTTGTGCAGAATATATTTATTAAAGTTAACAAAATGCAAATTGGCAACATTACTAAAGCACAAACTACCCGGTACCTTAGTACAAGTTATTGTACAGTGTTTTTTCCCCAAAAAAATGTTAGAGTAGTACAAGTTATTGAAGTTACCAACGTACAAGGCAAAAGTTACTGTAGATGCCAAAGTATAAACTGCTGAAGTACCAGATACCAAAGTACAAGTTACTATAGTATGTTCCTGAAGTTACCAAGGTATAAATCACTGAAGTTATCAAAATTCTATTTACCAAAGTACAAGTGAGCACTACTGAAATACAAGCTGCTAAAATACAAATTATTAGATAACAGGTTACATAGTGTGACTTTTTAATATCCAATGTACTGAGGGGGGAAAAGTAACCATAGTTACTTTACCAAAATAGTTAAAGTTCCCAAAGTATAATTAACTGCAATACAAGTTAAAATAGTATGTTTCTGGTACCAAAGTACTTTATACTATATAAAGTACCAAAGGGAAAAAAAATGAATAAAGTACAAAAATGTTTTAATATTATTTCCTAGAGTACTACAAGTTAGAGTACAGGTGACCAATGCACAGGTTACAGAAGTTACTGGAATACATGTTACAGAGTACATGTTACTGTAGTGTGTGTGTGGGTGTGTGTGTGTGAACTATAATTTCCAAAGTATACTTGAATTATGCACTTATGTTCTTTTTTAAAATGTTACTGTAGTATAAGTTAGTGAAGTTACCAGTGTACAAGGTATAAGTAACTAAAGACACCAAAGTTGCTGTAGTATGTTACTAAAGTCCCAGTGTATAAATTACTAATGTTGCCTATTAAATTACCTTTAGTTACTCTCTAAAGTTCTACCTATCAGAGTGCAAGTTAGCAAAGTACAAGGTCCTGAAGTAGATGTTACTATAGTTTAAGTTACTGAATTTACCAAAGTTGTACCAAACTTGTTACTGAAGCCGAAGTTACTGTAGGAAGTTACTGCAGATACCAAAGTAAAAATAGGTGAAGTATTGATAAAATACAAATGACCAATGTTAAATTTAATGAAGACACAATGCTCTTAAGTAACTTAACCAAGTTTTTTAGTGTAAAGTTATTACCCAATATATGTAGTTAAGAACAATAAGAATTATACATTGCCTGGTCAAAAAGTCACTGTTTAAAATAGGATTTAAGAAAGCCCTTCGATTGGTTAATTATTGCAGGGATTAATAAGTTTCAGCTAGCAGGAGTTCTTTTAACCTTTACTGATGCAGCGAGCGAAACTGAAATTAACCAAAGTACTCAGATGTAAATTACTGGAATACAATTAATTACTTTAATATCTATGAAAGTACATCATCTTTCATATTTATTTAACTCTTTTATATTTTACATGCTAGAAAAAAAGTACTTGGCTGATGATTCCTTAAAAGTTTTTAATGTTAATAACGCTGTTAAGGGTCTATAGCAGTAATGAGCCATGTCCAGCTGTGTTGATTGATGTGGGGAAGATTAGAGATGACTTTACCAGAAACTTAATACCAATGCTATTTTTAAAAGTATAAATGTCTCCCGTTCTTTGCTGTATAGACTAAACGTGTGGAAAAAATAAAAATAACAGATTTACATTTATTTTCGTTAGTAGAAGTGTCCAGGCTGCAGAACGTTAGTGAGGTGATGGTTAGCCCTCTTCCACAAAAAAGCTTTGAGGAAACTGAGACGTCTCGATCTACTAATTGGTAAATTTCTTTAAGTCTTATTTCCTTTAAACTTTACAAATCAGAATTCAATACGATCAATTAATTTGATCATTATTATATTTAAGTAGAATTATTTCATACTAAGTAAGGTGTGTCTCCTCACTGTGTCCTTTGTGTAGGTCATACAGTCAGTCGGAGGAAGTGGAGCTCAGGAGGGAGCAGCACAGCCGCCAAGATGCTTATGCTAAGAACCAAGAAAAAGCTAAACAGTTCAGAATGGTAAGTAGTGACTGTGCTGTTTATATGAATTTTCAACGCTCACTCTATAGGAACGTACTGGACTGAATAAATAAACCTTCTGTCCTTAAGTAGGTGATTTATTTAAGATTCGACATTTAGCAGATGTAGAATATATAAAATGTAGGTGTGTTTTTCATTGTATTTCTTAATCCTTTTTTTTTTTTTTTTTAAACAGAAAACCCTGGAGAAGCTAAGGACTAAACAAAGATGAGCCTGAATCCTGTCTATTGTTTGGACGTTTTAAACATATCATTTGGTGTTCGTGGTTTCCTGACACATTTTTATTTTGTTTTGTGAACTATGTATTTAAATTTTTATATTAAAAGATTCTACTTTCCAGAATTGTGTCTAACTTGTGCATTAACACTAAACTGTCCATGGACACTCAGGATGGGATGCCAGTCTACTTCAGGGCAGCATGTACACACACACAACCATATATTCGCACCTTTGGGAAATTCTGTTACAATGAATGACCGTATTGTGGAAAAGTCTCGAGTCCCCCCATCATTACTTAATAATAAAATAAAAAATAGTTTTTCTCAAAGTGCCTAAAATACAATTTTTTAAAAAACTAGTTGTTTATGTAAGAACCTTAGCAGCACCTGTTTCTCACCGATTCATGCATTAACTTGGATGTTTTTTTTTATGCTGGAATGATTTATAGGTCACTGAGTGGCTTAACAAATAAGTAACATTTTTCAGAAGCTGCTCAGGTTTGAAAAAGTTCTTCGTAATGCCTGGAGAACTATTCATCAAGATGACATAAAAAAAAAAAATACAAGGATGTCTGGCTCTTTGGCAGCAAAACATGAAGAAATAAGGAGGGTTAATACTTTTGCACAGTTGCAAGCCTCACAAGGCTTAGAGTCCTATTTTAGGTTCTCAGACGGCTATTGCAGAATAACAAAGTAACATTTCAAGTTCATGATCTTCTCCTGACTCCAGATTGGGAAAGAGAATTAAACGAGCACTTTAAACTGTCACTAAAAAGGAACATCAGAATGATCCGAACAAAAAAAAAAAAGTTTTTTTACTAATGTTTTTAGTAGAAGAGTGGTACAATAAGCAAGACCTCCAATAACCCCCCTCCCCCCTCCACACACACACGAGCAGTCTTTATTTTTAGAGAAAGATTGTAGAATAATTAATAATTCATCTTGGCATCTTTTGCGTTCTTAATTACTTTCCAAAACCAAGTTTTTTTGTGTAAAGATATTATCCTATATTTGTAGATCGGAACAATAAGAATTATACACGGCCTGGTCAAAAAGTCACTGTTTAAAATAGGATTTAAGAAGAGTTGTTGATTTAATTAGTTAATTATTGCTGGAATTCCAGCTGGCAGGAGTTCTTTAAACCTTTACTGATGCAGCGAGCGAAACTTCTCAAACAGCCACATCAGAAGACATTCTGTGGTTGTGGGAAAGGTTTTATCGTCATCACACAAAAACCAACAAGTGAGACTGCTGAAACGAATGCATTTAGAAAGGACAGCACTGAACTTTTCAGAGGAAAAACATTGCCATAAGAAATCAGAGCACTGTTTATTAGTGATATAATAGGAAGTAAGAGCATTTACATATACAGAAATAAAGACTTCAGGTTCCTACGGAGCACAAATATGGGTCTTTGGAGCGATGGAAAAAGGTCATGTCCAGACTGACCCTATTCCAGAGTGATGGGCGTGTCAGGGTAAGAAGGGAAGGACATGAAGTGATGCTCCCATCATGCATAGTGTCCACTGTACAAGCCTCTGGAGACAGTGTTATGATCTGGGGTTGATCAGTTACTCAGGTCTAGACTCAGACTCTGACCACCTGAATGTACTGAACCACCGGGTTATCACGTCTATGGACGTTTTCTTACCTGATGGTACGGCCATATTCCAGGATTCTGAGAGCATGAGGAATCATTCTTACACATGAATTGGCCTCCAAGTTCTGCGGCATAATCAAAGCTAAAGGCATGAAGTGAAATATTACAGTGTAATTTTTTTTTCTGGACCAAGCAGTGTATTTCAGTTCAACCTGATTCAGCAGCACAGTTACAATTCCTTCCACAAAAAGGTTATGGAAGGAATTCTCCTAAAAAGGAGCCTTCAATAAAGAGGGTAGAATGAAGTTATTGATTATATCCAATATAAAGTGGAAGAGAAAGTATAAAAAATTTAATACGGAAGAATGTTGTCAAGCGTTGCGATGCTCCTCATCACGTTACCCAGAAATACTCAGCTGGGACACAAATAAGACTCAGGATGTGGGTCTTTGGGATGATTTTAAAAATGCTGCTGGAAATAAAATTTTCTATCTAAACTTTAATGACATAAAACATCTAGGTTATCAGTATCAGTATGAGTAGTCGTTATCTTTCATCTGTTAAAGTGAACCTTTTACGTTAAACACATGACCGAGCAGCACTACACTGGTACACATACAAGCGAGATGAAAACCTGCTCCAGTGCAGCCAGGATTTCAAACCGGAGGACAGAGGTTCACTCTCTAACATCTCAATGACCCAGAAAGTTAGACAACACAGGACTTGTGCTTGAGTGGCCCAGCCGGTGGACTTGAACATAATTTTATCTCAAGAGTGACCCGAAAATAGTAACAACTGTAGCACTGGTACCCAACATGTTTGCAGAATATTTTCTTTATTCAGCGTATTTAAAAAATGACTAGAGAATTTAAAGGCATGATAGCCAAGTCAGTCATCTGGTGTTTGAAAAAGAAAAGATTTCTGCATTTTTTCCCACCAAAAATCGGAACATCATGATAGCAGACTACAGTTACTACATACATACAACATAAATAAACAGAAGCGAACTAGCTAATGAGGACACTGAATTTACACCATAAATTAATGAGTATTATATAAATATACAAAACACAACACAAAGTACGCGTGCAATGTGCAAACGAGCAGCAAAACAAGAAGACGACACAATGCGATATACTGTGATATACTGTGATAGTGAATTGAGGAGGTACATGATATATAAAAAACAGTAAACATTTCTTGTAAAAGTAGCAGCAGAGACAATAAAGAGTGCAAATAGCAGTTCGTATAGCAAGATCGTGTGTATGCATGTGTTTATGGAGTAGTGATGGGACGTTTTAATCATGTTAGTGACTCGGTTCTTTGAATCTTTTTTTGAGTCATTTAGTTATTTTCGTTCTTTTGATCAGAAATAAAATAAAATGTTACATTTTCAATAAACAGACCTTCAGCACGTCTACATACGCAAATTTCGTCTATAGTTCCAGTAGTGAAAATATTACAATGCAGCAAAGGATGTATTATAATAAACAGAATGAGCAGCTCATCTCTTATATCTTCTGGTTCGAGTCGTTTGTTCTTTTGTCACGTGTCTCCTATAGATGCTATGCAGTGCATTACACAGGAAACAGAATAGAGCGCTTCTTCTTATGAGTGTTCTAGTCCAAGTCATTCGTTCTTTTGAACCTATTGCACTGCATAGAGTCTATGGGAGTCACATGACAAAAAGAACGAATGATTTGGACCAAAAGACTCGAGAGGTAACTACTTATATCTGTTTCCTGTACATAACTCACGGAGGTTTTGTGATGCTTCGCGCATGTCACATTCATGAACGACCCATCACTACTGTGTACGTGTGTGTGTGAGACAGAGAGAATACATAGTCCTATTTGATAGGAGTAAATGTTTATCTGAGTGTGTGTATGTGTGTGTGTGTGTGTGTATGTGTGTGTATGTGTGTGTCAGTCCAGTCCTTTCTTGTTCAGTAGACGGATGGCATGTGGGTAGAAGCTGTTGCACAGTCTGGACGTGAGGGCCTGAATGCTTTGGTACCTTTTTCCAGATGGCAGGAAGATGTAGAGTAGATGTTGTGATAGAGATGTGGTGTAAAAGAAATAAAACATTTCAGGATGTGCTGTTATTGAAAAAGCAACTTTAGGATGGGATCCAAGGGAACCCTTAAGGATTAGACGAAGCCAACCCTTTTCACCATCATCATCACCAACGCTACCCCTCGCCTTTACACCACTCCTGATGGTAACGGCACCTTTGCATCACATTAGCCCAAGTCCAACCACCCCATAATTAATTATTTTCCTTTGACATCATCACACACCAAGTACATAAAACGAATGCTTATTGTGCTAGACAATTCTTTATTTTAAATTTAGAACAACATAGTGCCAACATTCCGAGTTATAAAGTTGATATTCGTAACAAAACGTCTTAAAGTAATCCCTGGTCTCTGCTACAGAACTGCACAGATGCAGTGTTTACTCCATTCTGTCACTTAATACTTAAGCTCATGCATATAAACCCTGGCTGGTGATGTGCGCTCTTATACGAGCTATCACGTCAGTGTGCCAGGAGATGGCAGTAGTTCCTACTAAATAAAGCTTTTCTGCTCTGCTTCGAGCCTCAGGGCGATATTAATGACACAGTGACGTCCTGCTGCATTCTCTTTACCGCCACGTCAGGTCAGGCTGCTCTAGTGCTCGACTTCACACGTTCCCACCAAAGAGTGGGTCCAAAGTGTCCAAAAGCAGTTCCAGGGCTCACTTGTAATCCAGTCCTGTAAAAAAGGAGACACTTTTCACAACAAAAACAGATTGTAGCCCAGTGTGTGTTGTGTGTGTGTGTGTGTGTGTGTGTGTGTGTGCATGAGAATACAGTAGAGAGCATGTACATGGTGACAACCTGCCAGTGCACATTTCTCTCTATCTTCGTCATAGCTCGTAGTCTTTCACTTATTATAAAACGGGATGTCATTCATGTGCATGATGATGTTACAGGCGCAGATTTGTCCCTAAACGACAGACAGAAAAACAGGGTTTTCCAGTAAACTGGTTCCCAGCTTCGTCATCCATTTTGTGAGAAGCAGGCACACACTGGGGGGAAATTGGATGTCAACTGTGTTTGTCACATTAATGGGAAACGTGTGATTGTGACAGACAGAAACTTGCCGCGCTGTGCTTCACTGCCTCGCTCTACATGCCAGAAGGAGAGAGAGAGAGAGAGAGAGCAGGAATAAGACTAAAGGAAAAAATGGCTCTGATGAGTCTGAAAAGTGAATAACAGGGACCACACACACACACACACACACACACACACACACACACAGACATTATATCAGGCCAAAAATGCTAAAAAAAAGTTATTTAATAATATTTTTCAACCCTAAAATTCATTCACTGCTGTTTTCTGAACATACACAATAGTTGGAACATTTCACAAGTCGCAAGTTTCTGAAAATCATTCAGTAGGCAAAGGAAATGTATTTTTCTCATTCTCTCGTTTTTTTTTTTCAATAATAATTTTTTTAAATCAATTGGCAAAGTCACATTGGAAGGACAAATCTCTAAAACCCTGACAATCACCTTAAAGGATTCTTTTAAATAAATAAAAATATATATACTCTAATATATATTACATAATATATCGCCTTGCACCTCAAGGGTCTGGGTTCGATTCCACCTTGGGTCTGTGTGCATGGGCTTTGCATGTTCTCTCCGTGCTTGGTGGGTTTCCTCCAGTTTTCATGACATGCAGATCAGGACAACTGACATTCCCAGATTGTCCGTAGTGTGTGAGTGAGTGTGTATGTGTGTGTCTCCTGGGATAGGATCCAGGCCCCTGTGACCCTGTACATATACTGTACCTGTACATGGTATAGAGTAAGATATATTTTGAGTAAATTCATTAGAACACCTTTATCCCATTAGCATAGATGCTAGTTAGCTGTATATTTGTGTATCCGCTAAATCTGGGTTAAATCAAAGTTCAGCCCTGATACATTCCACCGTTTCTCTTGACTGACATGAGACAACACATTTTCTCAACAAATGCTTGATTTCCTTAATTAACTATGTATTAATACTTTTGTCCATCACTTTATATATATATAATGGTTGTCTTTCTGGACAATCAGGACTGAAAGCTGTTATTACATTGACAGCATTTGGCAGACACCTTCATCCTTACATTTTTATCTCATTACGCCATCGGAGCAGTTGAGGGTTAAGGGCCTTGCTCAAGGTAAGGCCATGTTGGTAACTTGGTGGTTGTGGGGATTGAACCTGGGACCTTCTGATCATAACCATTAGGATTCATTATGTTCTCGGCTTAGGTGTTTAATCATAGTACATTATGTCTTCAGTAAGTGCTCCGTCCTCGTCATGGTTGTGTGGATCCTGAGTTTTTCCTGGGACACTGGCCGTGAGTTGGGAGAACAGCAGAGAAGACTCTGAGAACAACTCAAATCCAGGACAGAACCAAGAACCCTGAAGCTGTAAGAACTGAAAGATCCACCGATTTTATTGAGCCATTAAGGCCACTGGTTAATAAAAATGAATAAATGATGTTTCAGCTTGTATTTTACATCTTAAAAGGAATTATGGCATATAAATATATAAATAAAGATGTGTCATAAGTGGAGTGGACGAAATGAGAGTCATATGGTTAAAGCACAAGGAAACAGATGGGACTCACTTGTGCCTACCCCACCAATGGCCTGTGTGTGTGTGTGTGTGTGCGTGCATGCTTGTGTGTGTTTGTGCGTGCGTGTTAGGTCGTAAGGGTTCCGTTTTTCCGCCTCCGCTTTGGACCAGATGGTACCATGAAGGAGGGTGGACCCCTGTGGCTGGTGACATCACCATGGAGACCGGTTTATGAGACAGAGCAACATTTATCCAACACGGCTACTTCCTCAAGAGGGCACTCTAGAGCCACACACGGTCTGTACATACTGTATGACCAGAGTCATGATAAAGGGACATTAACAGTTTAGCACTTTGTGCTCCAAATGAATTTACATTGAGAACTAAAGTACTAAAGACAAAGGATAGAGTAGACATCAGTGGTGCATAAAATATGTGGAAAGATCTTCCAAAATCCCCAAAAAGTGAAAAAGGAGGGGGGTGGAAAAAAAAGGTTTTACAGATTTGATTTTTAATTCCACTTTACATGTGTAAACTAATCTCATGCAAAATAAATAAATAAATACTTTAATTAAATCACTGAGAAGTTCTAAAGGCAAAACCTTTCAATTTGAAATGAATTCTCACTTTGCTCATAAGATATTGTTGACTATGTTAAACTATAGTATATACCATAATATTGCCCCGGGACTTTAGACATTGCCATGATAAGCATCATAGAACATTATAGCTATATGAGCATAGGTACGTGGCAAGACTATAGTACTTATCACCATACTTTGGTGAATATTATACATTTTACTTTTAAGATATTTACATTTTACATTCAAGTATGTACCATGGTTGATCCATTTACTATATTATTTTACATGTACTATATCAAAAAATAAGTACCATGGTACTGTCAAAAAGACAGGGATACCTAGAGTATCACTTTGTGGGCATCGGCGGCTTTATTGCCTGCCATGCAGAATGTCTGGGTTCAGTTCCCACCAAATGCCTAAACCCCAGCCACTGCAATGCTAGTTCCAAGCCCGGATAAAAATGGTTGTGTCAGGAAGAGGAACATGCTAGTTTTTATACTGTGTATAGCTAAATGTGTTGGCATCCTAGTATCTAGACAATTTTGTTGGACTTACAAACAAATTGGACTTACGAACGAGCTCTCGGAATGGAGCTTGAGAAGTGAAAGTTCTCAGGTACAGTTGATCAGCCTTGAGTTATCATTATCACTTAATGCTAACAAAGCACAGCTAAGGCTCTTGTACCCATTTTAAATCAGCATGGCTACAGGAAAGTTTGATTTCTAAAAGAAATTTGGATTTAGGAGCTTAAAAATGTCTGGAGCCCAGCTCATTCACTCAGTCTCTTTTGTTCTGTCGAATAAAATTTCCTCTATTTCTCCGGTTGTTTAAACCTTTTAAAACCGTGTCTGGTGTCATCCGTACAGCGTGTTATCGCTCGAGCCTGTTTTGATGATGATGTGATGGGACATTTTGACAGCCGGTGTCTGATTACAACTGGCTCATGTTCATTTTGTTATGACGCCGAGGAAAGATTAGAAAGTGTCCGAAAGAACAACATTTCCATGTGGCTTCGGTTAAACGTACAGTTTGTATGATTTCTTAAAGCGGAGGTGCTAGCAGAAAGAAAGAATTTGGTTAAAAACCCTGGCTGGTTTCCAGCATTTCTTTTTTTCTCTTCACACTCTGATGGCGCTGCACAAGAAGGAAATCTCGCTATAGACAGAAAACGAGGAATTAGCATTTTCCCTGGCAAAAAGGACTGCACTTTCACTTACATCTGCATTCAAGCACTTTCTGTTCTTCTTACATCTCTCTCTCTCTCTCTCTCTCTAAATATCCACTCCTTATTTTTTATTCCCCCTTTCTCCTCCAGTCAGAGCTTTACAGCAGCTCTTCTAAGCCCAGACTCTAAATGACTCCATTCACTGCACACGTTCATTTCCAGTCTCAGGTCTCACTGAACGATAAACGTGTGACAATCAACACATTTATCAAACCTGAGGTCCGTTTAATCATCGTTGTCACCTCTCCAGCATTTAAGACAAATTTAACACTTTTACTCATTTTAAAGACTTTTTTTTTAAAACATTGCTATCACAGATTAAAACATGAGATAACGATAATTAGAACATTTAGTGCATGCTGGCAAAAAAAAAAAAACCTCATAATTTTTAATAGCTTTGGCACTTGTGTGAAGCGCATGTTAAATCAGGACTCAGGTGTCTTGTGACTATGATGGATGTCCAGAGACATCGGATGGATCAGTTATCAAGTGTCTAGAAGATGTGTGTAAGCACAAGGACTGCGTGAGTTAAAAGTCCATGTCATCAATAATAATTATTATTATTTTTTACTTTTATTTTATTGTCTGTCTTGTACAGATGTCCATTTGTTTATTCATGCTCAGGAAAGATGAACGGAAGCCAAAGACATTTTAGTTACGTTACTGTACTTAAATGTAAATATTTTACTTATCTGTACTTTACTTAAGTAGATTTATTAGGAAGATACTTTTTACTTTTTCTCCACTTTATCCCACATCAAATATCCAAAATATCTGTACATAATACTTGCGTTACGTAAAATCTACAGACTATTATGTGTAAGTGCATGATTTGCCTTTCCTCTGTGAAATTCTTAATTGTGTAGCAGGTACCACGGTACCTCAGCATGCGAATTTAATCCGCTCTGGAGGTGAGTTCTTAAAGTGAAATTTCGTATTGTGAAACGCATTGTCCCATCAAAATAATGTCAATGCAGATAATCTGCCCCAGCCACTCAAAAATATTACCAATTTCCAAAATATAATCATATTTCTGCATATAAAAATAATTTAAAATATTTGGGAAAGACATGTAAATGTCTTATAAAATATAAAATATAAAATAAATAGACATGAAACCCTACTAAAGCTTAATGTAATTTTATGCTTTTTCTTGGCACCAGCTGCTTTAAAGAACAAACCTAGAGTGTCTTCCTTTTCTTCTTGCTACTGTCCTTGATAACATTCTTGGGCCCTATGGTGCGATATCTTTACTAAATCTCGCACAAAATGCAAAAAAAAAAAAAAAAAACCTTAAGAAAATATGTAAACTCGCTTCATTTGGCCTTACACTGACGCAAACATGTTTTGAACGGCTCCCGGACGTATGTGTGACTTAGCAGGCGTTCGGTTCAGCTTTCATTTGCTCATATGCTGAAAATGCTTGTATGCCAAGGCAAATTTCTTGCAAAATTTTAGCTCTTAAGCCAAACATTCTTAATGCGGGGCATTCATTTACTTGAATAAAATTTAAAGTGGAGAGTATGATGAAAACAGCACACTTACAGGAGAAAGAAAGAGAGACGCTTACTATGACATAAACGCTTCTGTGAGCTAAAACAAGCTCGGTACTTTTGATACTTAAGAAAATTTGACAGTACATACTTTTGTGCTTTTACCCAAGTACAAA
The DNA here is from genome assembly GCF_024256425.1 of Clarias gariepinus. NCBI lineage: Eukaryota > Metazoa > Chordata > Actinopteri > Siluriformes > Clariidae > Clarias > Clarias gariepinus. Next base: position 31,211,354 of record NC_071112.1, read on the forward strand.
TGTAAATGGAGGACTTCTACTTTTACTTAAGTCTTAATACTGTATTTTACCTAGTGTATCTAAAGTAAAGCCTTTGCATATTCCTCTGTTATCCAGTAAACACATCTTGGTCAGGGTCATGATGCATCCTGGGAACGCTTAGAATGCACCCCATATGTAATGTAAGTCTACTGCAAAGCACAACACACATTCATTCACATCTACTGGCAATTTAGCATAATGAAAAATCTATCTCCTGGCTCAAAATCAAACCAAGACCCTGGAGGACTGAAGCTAACTGCTACTCTATCATGCCATCTTTGTAAATGTTACATTGTGAAACACACATTAACTGTACTGCATGGCTGTTTGGGTTTTATTTTCTATTTTTGTAAACCATCTGGATATAAGGGTTAGAGCTGAATGTTGTTCTTGGTTTCTTAGCTTGAGGTTTATCTATGAATTGAGACCCGTCTTGCTCTGAGTACATAAACAATCATCTCTTCATCCATAAAAGAGCAGTTTGAATTTTTTTTAAAGCCCTCTGTTGCCCGCAATTAGAATTGCAATAGCAAAGAAAACACTGGCTTATAAGTTGCCTGTTAGGAAAATAGCTTTGCTTTAGCCTGGGTAGAGATCAATTAAAGCTTAAAAGAAATTAATTAGCATGGTTAAATGCATCGCAGTTTAAATATTTTTCCCAAGGTATGGATCTTTTTTTAATGTTTGGCCATGGATATAGGTCTGGTCCAGATTCTTTGGTTTCCTCCCATCTCCTCAAAACATGTTTGTGGGTATTTGGATACACTAAATTTCCCTGAAATGTGAATATGTACAGTGGGGCAAAAAAAAAAGTATTTAGTCAGCCACCAATTGTGCAAGTTCTCCCACTTAAAAAGATGAGAGAGGCCTGTAACTTTCATCATAGGTATATCTCAACTATGAGAGACAAAATAAGAAAAATAAATCCAGAAAATCACATTGTAGGATTTTTAAATAATTTATTTGCAAATTGTGGGAAAAGTATTTGGTCAATAACAAAATTTCATCTCAATACTTTGTTATAAACCCTTTGTTGGCAATGACGGTGGTCAAACATTTTCTGTAAGTCTTCACAAGGTTTTTACACCCTGTTGATGGTATTTTGGCCCGTTGCTTTATGCAGATCTCCTCTAGAGCAGTGATGTTTTAAGGCTGTCGCTGGGCAACACGGACTCACAACTCCCTCCAAAGATTTTCTATGGGGTTGAGATCTGGAGACTGGCTAGGCCACTATAATATTATTATTATTATTATTAATAATAATAATAATAATAATAGTCATAATAATAAATATTATTATTATTATTATTATTATTAGCCCATCTCTCTGACTATTTAAAACAAAGTTGTCTCCTATTTTTGCCCATTGAAGTAGTTGGTTCAAGTAAATGTTTTTTTAAATACCCCAAACAATTCCCCAACAATTAAATCACGCAAACATGACTTATAAAAACATGACTAAATAAAATGTATTCTTCCAAAACTAGTCAAAGTTAAAACAGTATTTTGTATAAAACAAAGACGTGTTGTATTTTTGCTTAAAGGTCCATGAAATACCCGGATAACACCAGCTGCTTATCAGTCTCTATCTAGTTCTTTTATATTAAAATATCAATTTTTAAAAACTATTAAAGATGGAACAGTTTAAGTCTTTGTTTCCCCCAAAGTATCAGATGTTTTGCAATTCTGTGTTCCAAACATCATTTTAAAGCTGTTGCACTGTGACATCATTCCTACTGCAGCTCCCTCAACAGCTTGTTCAGGCTCCTCCAGTAGCTCCAACAGGCCAACCGTCACCAGTCCGACCTTAATCCTAGACAGCGGAGCTCTGCTTAAAGAGAACAGGAGAATTTAGTGAAGACAAAGATAAATAAACTTTACAGAATATCTAGTTGTGATTAAAATAAAATATATATTAATAAACATATTCACCACAGAGTGCGCAAAAATACTGTTTTGGGAATTCTGGAATGTAAATAAACAGCCAGTGCTAATGTTAACCATTGAACTTTGTTAGCGTTAGCCACGGTCTGTCTGTATTATCGTCTGCATTAAATTAACTGGGAATTTACTTAATGTGCTTTTAATGCGATATAACACTCGTATATGAGCATTAGTTCATATCTTACACCAAACTATAACTTACCGAGTACTGAAGGCCCCCCCACACACATCCCCACTCCTTAACTGGTAAACACTTCAGGGTCTTTATCCAGTGCTCGCGCTACCGCGCAAATTCACGGCCAAAGTGGGGAAAATAAAAACCCGGTTATGAGCGTTTAGCTCGCTAGCTCCTGTACATCTAGCCTCAGCTTGTGTCCCTTATGAACTGCATTACATTATATTCACAGAAATAACCTGCAGATTAACTCTTACCCAAAGAATAATAATTTCTGAATTTATCCAGACAACACTCAGATTCTAAAGGCATTTTTAGAGACCACAAACACTTTTCCTCAGGTAGTGCAGCTTTTGTAGTAGGGACGTTAATATTATTTTTCATCATCTCTGCAGTTTAATAGCGTCAGGTAGGCGGGGAGGAGGTGGGTTGTTAAAATCACGTGATTGTAACTCAGCGCAGCTAAATTGCTGGCTTGTGTTAACTTGTTTTTGAGAACACCAGGTAAATGAATAAATAGGGCTTGAATGGGCGTGTTTACTGTGAAATCTTGAAACGCCTTTCTGGCAGGAGAGGGAGGGGAGTTCACGCCATCCATAGTGCAGCCACACGCCATTAGTGATGGGAAGTTTGAATGATTTTAGTGACTTGGTTCTTTGAATCTCGTTCATCAAAATAAATGAATCTTTATTTGAGTCATTTAGTTCATTTCGTTCTTTTGATCAGAAATAAAATAAAATGTTGCATTTTCAATAAAAAGATCCCCGGACTCTAGAGGTGTAAGCTGACACTAAGCCACTGTGCTGTCACACCATATTACATTGTACAATATTATACACTCACTGGCCACTTCATCAGGTACACGTGTTCAGCCAATCACGTGACAGAAACGTCATATGTTTAGGCATGTAGACCTGGTCAAGATGATCTGCTGAAGTTCAGACCGAGCATCAGAACAGGGAAGAAAGTTAATTTAAGAGACTCTGACTGTGGTTGGTCTGAGTATTTTCCAAACTGCTGATCTACTGGTATTTATACATACATACACACACACACACACACACACACACACACACACACACACAGTCATCTTTAGGTTTACAGAGAATGGTGTGAAAAAGAGAAAATATTCAGTGAGGGCAGTTCTCTGGGTGAAAATGCCTTGTTGATACCAGAGGTCAGAGGAGAACGGACAGACTGGTTCGAGCTGATAGAAAGGCAACAGGAACTCAAATAATATCTTGTTACAAATGAGATATGCTGAAGAGCTTTTCCTAACACACACCACACAACACATCAAACCTTGAAGCTGATGTTCTACAGCAGCAGAAGACCACATCAGGTGTCGCTCCTGTCTGCTAAGAACAGGAACCTGAGGCTACAGGTCACATGGACTTACCAACATAAGGTAACAGAAGATTGGGGAAATGTCACCTGACCTGATGAGTCTGGATCTCTTCTGAGACATTCAGATGGTCAGAATTTGGTGTAAACAGCATGATAGCATGGATCCATCCTGCCATGTTTCAGCGCTTCAGGCTGGTGGTGGTGTTATGATGTGGGGGAGATTTTCTTGGCACACTTTAAGCCTCTTAGTACCAATTGAGGATTGTTTAAGTGTCACATCATAACTGAGTATTGCTGCAGATCATGTCCATCACATAATGAGGGAAGCTCACAAAGCTAAAATAATCTCACATTAGTTTTCTAAACATGAGAGCGAGGTCACTGTACTCACACGGCCTCCATAGTCACCAGATCTCAGTCGATAGAGCACTTTTGGGATGTTGTGGAATGAAAGATTCGGATCAGATGATAAATCTGCAACTGTGTGATGCTCTCATGTGAATATGGACCAAAATCTCTAAGGTATGTTTCCAGCAACGTGTTGAATCTGTGCCATAAAGAATTAAGACAGTTTGGTAAGTAAAAGCAAAAAAAGAAAACTCTTCCCAGTTGTGTTTAACTAATGGCACTTAGTTATTAACCTAGTTAACCCAGTGTAATTATGTATCCAATGATGTAAAATTTTTGTAAGTCGCTCTGGATAAGAGCATCTGCCAAATGCCTAAATGTAAATGTAAATGTCCGACTCAGGGCAAGCAGGGTGTAACCTAATGGATCGAATGGTGATTGTACAATACAGTATGGTTACGGAAGATGAGCATTATGCAATATGTACTGTGTGTGACATGCTGCACTGCCACGAACACAGATGGCAAATGTATTCAGTGTTGTCACAGGAACCTCTCATTGTAGATTGTAATTGTGATACACATCACTAACAGCCTACATGAAAAACCAGGATGAGTTTCATTATGCAATTCTTCAAAACACCAACAATGTAATCTGTGCCACCACTGAGTCATGAAACATGACCATGTTGATAAGATACACCCCTGAGGTACACCGATGAGGTATAATGAATAATGAGCAGGATAAACATATAGTACGTAATTTTAATTATTGTGTTTTGTAATAATAAGAAAAATTATTATAATAAAAATAATTATTTTGAAGCATACTTTTCACATCCATGAAAGAAGGAGACAGAGTACGGACTGATGGAAAATCGCAAATACAAAGGACCCTTGTACTAAAATACATGTTACAGGATTTATTTTCAATGTGTAATTTTATATTAATATTTAAATACACCATGCGTTCACGCACACACACGCACGCATGCACACACACACAATCTTATTCAGTTTCTTGTTTTTCTCTTTAGAATGAGAAACTGTCTCATATAAATTTCTAAATAAAGTTTCATTAATTCTGACCTATAAATAAAGTTCATACAGTATAATCTGCAGGTACAGTTCGGAAATTATGCAGTTTTTCTACGTGATTGTGCTTTTAAATTGCTTGATTAAAACTAAACACATTTCCATAACTGTCATTCTATTTGCAGCAACCTCAGACAAAATCTCATCTCAGATTTACATGAATGCATTTTTTCCCTCATCACTGATTTGAATAAACTGATTTGCCTTGTGAATGAAGGAAAGGAAGAATTTCCTCTGAACACTGCTGGAGAAAATATCCATTGTGATGACAGAAGTACTTGAACTAGACACTGCTTAGTCAGTCAAAAAGAATGGTTGGACTAAATATAAAAAGTCTGAGTATTTATAGTATTTTTATCTTATGTTGTTGTTTTTTCCTTTCAGTAGTCTGAGGAAATTTGGTGTAAGACTGTGAAATGTACAGGAACTAATTGAAAGCTATTAAGGAGAACAAAAGGACTTCATGCTTCTCCAGAATTAGAATCAGAATCAGGTTTATTGGCAGGTAGGTTTGAACATACAACAGATGAAAAAGTAAGACATACTACAAAGGAAAATGTACGGAACAGTTTGCCAGCAAAATGAGATAAATGTAATTTTGGGACTTTTACTTATTTTGGCACACAAAAAAATCATGATGTTTTTATTATTATAGGATAAAGAGCATGACGCGCAGCTGGCAGATCTTCAAGCAAAAAAATCTCCGACGCCTCACGATGAGCCAACCGCATCACTTTTTTCTGTCACATGATCATAGAAGAGATTCTGCTCCCTGTAGCTGTGAGTGGTTTGAATGTGTTCAAAGGGTTTTTGGAGAATTTTAAAGCCAAGCAAATAAAAAACATCTTACTGATGCTGCAGTCACTCCCGCTCTAATGAATTACAAGTAAATAGGACTAGCAATATTGATGGTAAAGCAGAGAATTTAAGATTGATAGGAGCATTGGTGAGAATTCCTGCAAGGTGTGCTAACAGGGCTCACGTCATTCTGGATATTCCTCATTCTCGCCATACAGTCACCGCACAATCACAGAGAATTTCTTATTCTCATCAAAGCTCATCTCAAATCCGTAGACTTTCTGATGTACCATATTTTTAAGGTCACCAAAATTGTTCCTTTTGAGATTTCCCATCCGAATCCTTTATATAAGAAAGAGATATAAGTCATCTGTAACTCTTGAGCAGCAAAGCTTCACTACGCCACGCCTCAATACAACAACAGCAAAAAGCTGGACCTAAGCTTTATCCCTTTACATTAGCTGGCAGGTTATTTCATGGACTTCATATCATAATTGTTAAATGATAAGCATTCAGTAATACCACGTGGACTCGGATAAGTGCAATCTATTTGACTAGTTTAGCATGCAGATGATGATGGTGATGCCAAAACAGATAGCAGGTGGAATGGAGTTCTACTTTAACCAACTGAGACCAACTCTCAAATTTATCTTCCACTAACTGTGATTATAACCTCTGCAAAACCGCCCAACAATCCAGTGTCTCAAGGCAGCTAATACGCACCAAACACATGAAACACTGATTTATATTCATCAGTGAGAGTAAGTCTGATATCTATATTTAGTTTAAACTGATTTTTTTTTTTCTGGAGAAAGCACAGTAGCTGAAATGTTAAGTTTAAAATAAATCTTAAAAGTGCAGTTTTGCTGTTTCTTAAATCCTGTTATTTCACAGTCAATAATAGAAATGACTCACCTGCATGTTGAGCGCTAATGGTAAGGTTTATCAGTGTCGGATTCACTTAATGCTCCTATAATAACAGATCTGTGGCCAAAGTGAAATCAGAGGCCTTTCAACTAGGAGATTAAGCAAGAATGGAATAATAATAATAATAATAATAATAACTAGTTATGCATGATTGATGTAAGAAGGAGTTTTAGAGGGTGAAGGTCAAGTCAAGATCCAAAACAAAAAGATACTGAAGCTTGTGAGAATAAATAAATAAATAAATAATTCAAGTAAAGTTTTTTTTTTTTTGATTGAAAACGTTATTATAATTTTTTCTTTACAAATCCTAGTTCAAGGCCTGTGCCATATTTAGCAAACGAGCAAAAAAAAAAAAAAAAACCTCAAGATTGAGACATTTTTGGCCTTCGGCAGAAACCAGATTTGAATCTAAGACCAGACACAAGTCCTACAGCACATGACTATACAGCTGTTATGGATGTGTATCTTCCAATCTACCACGGTTGTACAAATGGGAATAAATGCAATGGTCATTATATCCTAGATGGGTGGATGGATGGCTCTTCCAATCTGCACAGCAACTTGTAACCAGTTTAAATGTCAAATTCAAATAACACACACAATCTCATGAAAAAATAACCTATTTCATGTCACATCCACCTGAAATCTATTTTTCTGACATTTTGCTAAAAATGTTATTATAAGCTTGTGTGAATCCTTGGCAATATGAAAGATCATTTTGGTTTCGCTCATCTGTTTCAGTGGATTATCAACCAGGGTCCAATTTATTATTTGTCTACTTTATTAGCATATCCCTGCTGTGACTAGGGAGCTAAATATACTTTAAAGAATAAAAAAAGGAGAAATTTAAAGGCTTTCATACAGTATTTCAGAACTCTTCATCATCTTGTTATCACAGTATTGGGAAATATTGTCCTGTACAGATTCGTACAAGAAATATGGCACGAATTGAAAAGGTGTGCTTAAAGAAATAAAAAGACCTGGGCTTCTTGTTCCGCAGCTTTAAAGTTACAGTAGGATGTTGAATAATGTAGAGATGATAAAGTTAACGAGAAGAAGCATAGAGAGAAGTAGACATAATTTTCTCCCTCTCTCTCACTCTCACTTTCTCGCTGCCTCTCATCATGCTGATAAAGAAGAAAGCAGGAAGAAGAATTGAGGAGGAATAAAACCAGAATGCGTCTGGGAATTTATACTTCTACTAAAATTTGTCCTCTCCAAACAGTGATAAAAGTAGAATAACGTACAGAGCCGAGGACACTGTAGCTGACACAGTGTGCATCTGAGGCTTGCTCATATTCAAAAACAAACAAACAAATAGACAAACACACCAACAAACAAACAAACAGTCATGGGAAATAACAAAACATCATTATCTATTATATCAGTCTTAAGTTTAAATGTATGTTATTCCGATATTGTTTTATTTGCATGTGTTTATTTCAGGAAAAACTAAACAAATAAAATAAAACAAAACAAACAAATAAACAAAAAACAGATAAGACCAGTCGAGTAATTACAAAAAACAGTAATCAACAGTGTAAATGCAAAACATTCCAGCTGTTTTATACAAACACCTAACAGTAGCATGCCTTTAAACTCATGCAGATAAATAACTTGTGTGCACAAAAAAAAGAAAAGAAAAACACCTTTTAGGACTTTAGTCATACATTTTATAAACATTATAACAAGTATTCTTGTACTGTCTGTACAATAAATTTTAATAAAAAACTGTAATAGAACGTTCTTTATATTCAGTGACACTTACAGTAATACAAGTAAAACAATAATACAATGGAAATGTCTTTCAAGGTGAGCCACAAAAGAAATACAATTCTCTTTTAGACAGAAGGATAGTTTCTATTTCTTATCACCCAAGTGAGGATGGGTTCCCTGGTGAGTCTGGTTCCTCTCAAGGTTTCTTTCTATTGCCATCTCAGGGAGTTTTTCCTTGCCCCTGTCGCCGTCGTCCTCGGCTTGCTCATCAGGGCAAATTTTCTTTTCACATTTTCTTTTCATTTTTGTGAAGCCGCTTTGAGACAATGACTATTGTTAAAAGCGCTATATAGATAAAATTGAATTTAATTGATTTAAATAGAAGAACCACCCATGGAAAAACAATGACTAGGTGAATAGGTGGATATTTAAAGCTTATCAAATAGCTTTATAAAGAATGCCAAAAATATATATATTTCCAGAATTCAAACCACACTTTAATTTCTAGCTTTGAATATTTTCTACACTGTACCAATGGAAATAAATGAATTAGTGCAGTAAAATTATAAATATGTGTAACATAGTACACAATTTAAAGACATGCTTGTAAGACACTTGTGTAGACAATCAGGTGAAAAATGTGGATCAGGACTAGAACTGAGAGCACACACAGCATGGAAGCTCATGTCCTTCAGCAGAAACATGTTTATTGCACCATGAGTGGCTTAAATCTTTTTTTTTACCCTCTAAATAAATTAGGGGTAGAAGAATCTAAACAGTGGTAATGATTAAGAACACATAATAACAAATAATAAAAAGAAATGTTCAGGGCTGAGAGAGTAATCTTTCAAGTGTACTGTGATTACCAGGTCTGAGAAAATTCCATCTGCTGGGTGGAATAATTACGCTCGCAGATCTGGCAGTTGAGTCGTTAATGGAAGTCCTGTAGTTTTACAGCAGAAGATGATTTACCTGTTAATGTTTTGAAATATACCTAGCAAAAATGAGAGTAACGGCACTGTCCTAAAGCCAGCAAGAACACTTTAATGCAATGGTGAATAGAGTAAAGAAATAAGAACGAAACGGAGGAAGCATTCAGCACAAACGCGACCGACTGTCTGTCTAAAACGTTTCTGCTTCCGACTGAGTGTTTCAAAAATAGGCTAAGTGACAGTGCAAGAGCTTGTAATAATGATATGATATATATAAAAAAAAACAATGATTAAGACACGGCTGTTCATTAATATGAGAGGAAAAATATCACCACTAACATTTCACTCGCCCACTCTTAATTAAGAGTTTCTAGAAACCGTGCAGATACAGGTCAAGAGCTTCACATCAGACATCAGGATGGTGGTGGTGGGAGTTTTCACCAAATGGTGCAAGAAGAAACAAAAAACAGCAGCTTTGACGGCAGAAAGACTCTTACTTAATGAAGGCAGGAATACTCAGACAGTTCGAAGCTCACAGGAAGGACAGAGTAACTCTGATAATCACTCTTTACAGATGAGCTGTGGACGCTCATGCGATCTTCTTATGTAACAGATGAAATGACGTTAAAATGGCCATTTACGTCATTAGAAATTCCAAATTAAACACTATCCAGGTTATTTTAGTTTATGACTAGTGGAATTAACTAGTGTTTAACTCTTAATTAGAGACTTTCCGGTGGAGTGAATGGACATAAAGTTTTGGCCTTTGTCTTGCCTTGGTGAAAAACTTCAAGCTTGGCTGTATATATATATTTGTTGCTCAGTGCTGTAAAAGGTTTGTTTTTGACTGCGGTTGATGTGATAATGAAAGGTCTTGGTGGCTGTTCACACTAAGATTTCGGTCGAGCTGAACAATGATCACTAATAAATGCGATTTCTCTTGCTGGTCAAGCAGCTCTTCAGGAAGACTCACAGTATAAGGTTACTGAGAGCATCATTGATATAATATTCTATCCAGTATCCTATTTATTAATTTTTTTTATAGATTTAACTAACTTTCCCAAGCACGATGAAATAGCACAAATACACACAATCATAAATTTCTGTGGTTGTTTTTCGGTTGTTTTTATGACCAAAAAAAAAAAAAGTATAACCAGTAATGTATATCCTGGTAGAATAGTTGATAGTAAGAATGTCTGCTATGTTTTAACCGACATCAGCCATGGTGGTGTGGATCCTCACAGCTCCAGTATCTCTGGTTACTGTTTGGATTTTCTAGTGGCGTATCAGTCGGCAAGAAGACAAACCAATACACTTAAACATAATTTATACCAAAGAAGGAAACAACAATTCAACAAAAACCCAATACGTTTTTGTATTGTATGGTAATGGTTAAAAAATAGACAAACAACAGAAACAAAGATAAGAAATCAAAAACACAACTTAACATGTACACACCAAAACAAAAGGAGTCCAACACAAAATGCACAACTAATAGATTAAAAGGAGTTACGGAGCAAAGCGGTTAGCTCCCAAATAATAGCAGCAGTTAGCTCCCAATCGAATCAGTTCCAGACATGTGAGCTACGGACTTTCATTGGATGAATAGCCGTTTCGGCCTCTTTGTGATGCACATTGTTTCCCAAGAGCTTCCCAGACAGTATAAGAGCTCTGTTCACGCCAACCTCTGAATGTGTAGAGGGCTAACCTCGGGCCAATGCCAACAACGGGGCAACGGTAAATGTGTCGGTCTGGATAATGCAGTGATGACAAGGCAAGGGGCGGGACTTATGACACTTATGACACCTTGCCACCTTGCCACCATACTTACATTTACATTTAGTCATTTGGCAGACGCTCTTATCCAGACATGTGTATTTGTGCTATTTTTGAGCAGTTGAGGGTTAAGGGCCTTGCTCAAGGGCCCAACAGTGGCAACTTGGTGGTTGTGGGGTTTGAACCTGGGATTTTCCGAACCGTAGTCCAATGCCTTAACCACTGAGACCATACTTATATACCTTCCCACTGCCCCATCATAGGACAACCAATAAATTAAGTAACCAATTAGGTATAAGTAGGTGGAGCCTCAACCTGCCACATATTGATATGGAGAAGCTGAACGAAAAAAAGAAATGAATGTAAATGTATTACATTATTGCCATTCCGGTTACAGCTATTCTATTAGATTACATGATCTCCAGCTAGGACTGTTTATCGAACAACACATCAGTAAATTTCAGCTGACATTCAGTTGTATATATTGCATAAAGGACATATATTTACATGCATATGACATATAAATCGTCGATATTTACACCACAGTCCATGCAAATGCTTGATCAGATAGTAGATTATGATTCATTTTCTATAACAGACAGTGCTGCACGGCACTAGAACGGATCTGTGATCCTGCAGCTTGTCATTGTCATAATTAATCATCTGTACTGTATCTGGATGCCATCTTGCCAGGATGCAAACTTTGGAGCTTATGAAAAAGAAAAAACAAAACAAAACAATTAACAGCAGATACAGTATGTGCAGACCATCGACTAGGAAATCCAATCACAGGATCATCCCGATAATTGCTTGATACCATATGGTACAGCGCAGCAGATTTTAGAAACTGTAATGAGCCTAGACCAGGGATAAGGACTAAATTTAATGAACAGAGAAATGATACCAAATGCAGCAAAATATGCAAATACCAGAAGGATAAAAAACAAAACTGGCAAAAAAAGGCCTAGTAAACAAACAAAAGGTTACGCTAAGCTATGCTAATAAGAAGACCAAAGATACTGAAAGGCAAAATGAAGTAGAATGAGTCGGCTCGAAGTGAGATGAGAAACGAGCTGTACTGTAGGTGTTACTGATCAGGGTTGGTGCGGAAGTGTAATGTGTTTCTGTCTCAAGATTCTTTCTCTTTCTCAAAGTTTGGTTTAAATGCATTGCTACAGTACAAGTCACTTGTCGGTTAATCGGGTCAGGCAGGAATGAGAATGTAAATGCAGGAAGATGTGTTCTGTACTGTTGAATATATGTTTGCTTCTAAATGCTGCTGGAATTTCGAATGCACTTCAAGAAAGCCCGTTTGCAGACAAGCTGTGGCATCTACAGTCTACCTGAGAGAACAAGGGAGTGAATATTGATCAAGTAGAACTTTAAACTTGATCATCCATACAGTACTTACGTTTGGTAAAGATGTAAACAGGCAAAGTGTATCTGGGTACCTGAGCCACTCGAACAGAGAAGAAATCATATAAACCATAGTATTACCATGGTTCTTCAGACACTGCCATGGCAGGCACCATTGGACTCTATACAGCGTGGTTGAAAATAAACTTGGCACTATTTATTGGCTATAGAACTTAATAGTATCACCCTGAGACATGAAGAAAAAAGCCTCTAAATATAGCGATAGCGAATATTATTTCATATACTCAGCTGCGAGAGCTGCAATCACAGAATGTTATGAAGTGTGGAATTCCATTGTTCTTGTGCAGGAATGGTGGAGTATTGGTCCACACCGTAGTACTACCACGGTACCCTCTGAAGTGCCACAGCACCTACACTAGTACTCTATAGAGTGAGTGAAAAGTAACTAGCCATTTTTTCCCTAATAATACAAATTTGGAATGCTGAGTCAATTTCACAAACTTCCAGTCATACTGTGGAGGCTGGAAGTTCATGCTGAAAGTCTAAATATTATACTGTATATGGAGTTCAGTTTGTTAGTAGAGATAGAGAAAAGAGAAGAGACGGAGAGATAACAGTTGGGTGTGGTCACAGTCATGTAATGTACAAGGATTATCATGACCTACTGAAAGTTTGTGAAATTGACGCAGAACTGCTTGCCAAGCCATATTGAAGGTCACCATTATTGTGGCTGTGCTTGCTGCTAGCATGTTTTTTTGCTATCATGCTACCTATCGCTATCATGTTTTTTTTTGCACTCGCATAGCATTTATGTTTTATATTGCTGGGAAGTAGAGATGTACATGGACCTACACAGTGACTTAATGACGTGACTAGCCCATGTAATGACAAAACCAGTTCTTAGGAGGTTCACTATTGAACCAGCCCTAGCACAGGCATGAACTGCCACTTGGTTCACATTGGGGGTTCTTAATGTTGTTCTGGATCTATTTTGAATCTTGTTCTCACCACACAAAATCTGCTCCAGAGTTCATTGGGGAAACCAACCACACCAAGGGGGAAAAAACTAACCAGAGTTTTATTCAATGCAGGCCTGAAAACAGCCTTAAATTAAAATAATAATGGCACACTTGGCTTCGTTTGTCGTCCACAAATTACTTTAATTCCAGCTTGATGTATCTGACACTTATCTGGAGTAAGCACTTTGAGCAAGAGTACCATTTACATTATACAGTATATTCACGACAGAGCATCAACTTGCAGTTTTACTAATCGAGCCTGACGCCTGTCACAACAGAACCTCCAGAATGGAAATAAGGAGTGAGCAGCTAATGTCTCTGCTAATGTGCTGGAGATAATGCACGAGTTTAAAGCAAGAGGACTACAAAACTAGTTCATTAGAGTACAGACAAATACATAGAGCAGAGGATGAAACATAGGTTTATAGAAAATCATGTATACAGTAGCATAAATTCATATTCTCTAACATCTATGGTGCCAGCAGGGTGCTTTACATTCATCCACAATCCCCTGTGGAGGCTCCCTTAAGAGAACGCACCCTAGCTAGTGACAGTCAGAGCAGCTGATGATGGATGTATTGGCAAGTACTTTATAATTATCATAGTACTGTTTATTTCACTTATCGAAGGCAGCCACTGATGTTTTTATGTGTCATTTAATATGATAACACAAATGATGCTGTGTGTTTGCTAATTAGCCTTGTGTAACTAATTAGTGTTAAAAGCATTTCTAAATATCACAGCGGCAGAATTAAATGTACCTTGAAAAGATGGGACGTTCAAGGAAGTGTTCAAACGAGATATAACATTTTATAACAACTTTTTTATATAAATTTCTTTGCTTATTTATTTAATTATTATTATTATTATTATTATTTTTATTATTATTTTAAATTTGAAATCATGAAAACATGTAAGATGTTAAGGAGAAATCCTTTAAATCCCATCTTAGGTGATGTCATTTTACTGTATATTAAGATTTCATTAACAGACATTAACTTTTATAAACATGAATCATGATTGAATATTAGCTTTAATACACCATAAGTAACAATGGAATTTGGAGCGATGGAAAAAGGTCATGTGATCTGATGAGTCCAGATTAAGCCTATTCCAGAGCGATGGGTGTGTCAGGGTAAGAAGGGAAGCGCATGAAGCGATGCTCCCATCATGCATAGTGTCTACTGATGCAAATCCGACTAGCAGGAAAGACTCGCAAAGTAATCTAAGCCTAATCAGTTAATCATTCGTCTATCTTTAGCAATTTTTATCCTGGTGGGGGTGCACATCAGGGAGAATTCACACGAGATGGGACCCATGTCTATTGCAGGTCCATCCACACCTATAGTATAGTATACGCACAAGTGCTGGACTACAATGATGGATGTCCTGTTATAAATGGAGTTCTTCAAACAGGAGAAAAGTGACAGTCTTAAACACTAGGCAGCACACTGGAACTGCTTTTCAGCTTTGATTTCACCAGTACCTTTTTTTTCCTCTTATATCTTCACTCTCCTTTCTCACTACAATTGCTCTACCTCGTTATTCCCTTCCCATCTGCCCTGGTGGTCACACATCTAAAGGGAGCTGGCAATACCTGTTGCTGTGGTGATGGATGACTCTGTCTGAGTGTCAGAAACAAGTGAGGACAGGTACTCTCTGTGGTCTGCATTCACACATCCAAGCTTCATAATCTGACCCCATACTTGACAGTTTCCTATTACGAGAGATACTTTATTATTGTACATCCAGATTTTTTTTGCCTTCTAAAAAAATATAACATGAGTGAGTCATTCATATAATACAACAGAATTTGGTTCAAGTTCTAACTTTCTAACTAGTTTCTAACTAAAGAAATCACTAGCGGCACGGGATGCTCGAAACCCATCTCAGCGGCATTGAGGCATGAGACGGGGTACATCCTGGATGGGGTACCAGTGCATTGCAGGGCACACAAGCACACACTTACTCACACACTATGGGGAATTTGGAAATGCCTGTTAGCTTACCCTGCATGTCTTTGGACTGTTGGAGGAAACCAGAGTACCCGGAGGAAACCCACCAAGGAGGTGAAGAACATGCAAACTCTATACGCAAATGCCTACCCCTACCCCTTTACAATTTCACACAGTGGCCACGGTGCTTACAATCATGCCTTTGAAAATTACACTAATTACTACACATTAAATTATGATGACTAATATTGAGTATTAAAAATTTCGATATTCTTATATTTTTACTTTATTAACATTAACACATGCACACAGTTAAAATCTGCAAAATGTGTTTGCAGTTTAGAGATAGTTCAGAAATGTGTATAACATAGGGCTGGGATGCCCCTAACGCTGAAAATGCCCCACCCATAGTTATTCAGTATGTTCTCTGCCTACTCTTAATTGAGATATGAAAATTTGAACGTATTCCTTTTATTCACTCCCAAGTGCGACCTTTACTGGTTGGACATTTTTAATCTAGGAAAGCAATTTCTTTCTATGTGGAGAACAACACGCCAACACTTCATTTCTTTTATTTTCTTTCTAATGTGTGGATTTAGCTCTTGCTTAAGTGATTAAGTGTTTAGTGAAGAGGTGGGTCTTTAGTCATCTTTGAAAAAAAGGAAAAAAATCCGGTGAATGCGTTGTTCAGACAGCCAGGAGAAGTTTGTTCCACCACTTCAATGCCAGGAAATAATCTTATGCGTGCTTTCTTTGCGTCTCCAGGGATAGCAGGTCAATTTGAGTCACATGATACTTATTGATGTACAGTGGGCTAAAAAGTATTTACTCAGCCACCAATTGTCCAAGTTCTCCCACTTAAAAAGATGAGAGAGGCCTGTAATTTCCATCGTAGGTATACCTTAACTACGACTATAAGTCAAAATAAGAAAAAAAAAATCTGGGGATCCACGCAAGATCTCACCCCGTGGGGTCAAAAGGATCACAAAAACTGTGAGCAAAAATCCCAGAACGACACGGGGGACCTAGTGAATGACCTGCAGAGACTCAAATCCTGCAGTGCCAGACGTGTCCCCCTGCTTAAATCAGTACATGTCCAGGCCCTTCTAAAGTTTGCTAGAGAGCATTTGGATGATCCAGAAGAGGATTGGGAGAATGTCATATGGTCAGATGAAACCAAAATAGAACTTTGTGTTTGGAGGAGAAATAATGCTGAGTTGCATCCAAAGAACACCATACCTACTGTGAAACATGGGGGTGAAAACATCACGCTTTGGGGCTGTTTTTCTGCAGAGGGACCAGGATGACTGATCTGTGTAAAGGAAAGAATGAATGGGGCCATGTATTGTGAGATTTTGAGTGAAAACCTCCTTCCATCAGCAAGGGCATTAAAGATGAAACATGGCTGGATCATTTAGCATGACAATGATCCTAAACACACCGCCCAGGCAATGAAGGAGTGGCTTCGTAAGGAGCATTTTAAGGTCCTGGAGTGGCCTAGCCAGTCTGCAGATCTCAACCCCATAGAAAATCTTTGGAGGGAGTTGAGAGTCCGTGTTGCCCAGCGACAGCCCCAAAACATCACTGCTCTAGAGGAGATCTGCATGGAGGAACGGGCCAAAATACCAGCAACAACATTTTTCCAAAATGTGAATTGCATGATAAAGCATTATAGAATTTAATGAATGTACAGCATATTAAATGGATTGGCTCTAGGAGGACCTTGTGGTTGCATCGAAAATTGGCAAGCAACATCACATGCCACCTTTTAATCGGTTGATTGACCCTGCTACATCCTATGACTGAAATGTGGAAAACCTTCCTTGCTGGTACGAGTACTGATAATGACATCAGCTTACTATACTCAGACCAACTTTCATTCTTCTCCCAGGGAGGAAAGATATGAGGTTCACATTCTTAAACAGAGGTTAAAGGTTGATGATCTCATCAACAGGGCCCTTTATCGTAACTGTGTATGGTTTGCCAATGGTGATCACTGAAGCATGATAAAATTAGATAATTTACAGTTTCACGATCAGCCAGAGACTATGCCTGGAACATTGTGTTCAAGGCAGGAATACACCCTTGAATGGATGTGAGTCCACAAAATGAGAACCATGGGCTCACACCTCTGGGCAGTTTAGAATTAGTCTGTCAACATGTCAAGGGAGATTGGAGAAACTGAAGAACCAGAAGGAATTTCGTCCATGCTGTTCTGTGGGAAAACAAAACTAACCCTAATTAACTTAGATATTTAGAGGGTAGTGGTAGCTCAGAGAGAGACTGAGTTACTGATCGGAAGGTCTGCGATTTGAGCCTCAGCTCCATCAATTGCCACTGTTGGGTCTTCGAGCAAGGCCCTTAACCCTGTCTGCTCCAGGGGGGCAGTATCCTGCGCTCTGACCCCAATTACGCTGAAATATGTGAAGAAAGAATTTCACTGTGCAGTACTGTATATGTGACAAATAAAGGCTAAACTTAACTATCCACTGATCTTATCTCTAATCCTGTCCTTAATCCCTAACCCCTTATTTTTATATTTTGCTCTTTTTCTATTTTTATGACAATGAATAATCTATCTATCTATAACCTTACCCGAACCCCTAACCATAACCCCTAACCCTACCCCGAACCCCAACCCTATTACACAGACAATACCCTGAGCTCACAATCAAACTCTGGAAGGTGGCAACTCTACCCACGTGACCACCATGAGTCAAGTCCTTAAACCTGAAATATGTGTCACTGTTATAAATGAAGTATTCAATCCTCCTTTGATAAATAATGCAACACAATTTTGATCCACTATGATGAAACTCATTCTTGGTTGTGGACCCAGACTTAGACCCTGAACATTTTCTATTCCGCAGAGGCATCTGTTGCAGGAATACATTTCACACTGCCATTACGGCAGTACACACGGCCCCAGGGGAGAGGAGGAGACCAAGGGAAAGTGACAGCCTCACACATGCTGTGTGGGTGTTTGGTTGTATTTGTTTGTGAGTGTGTGTGTGTGTGTGTGTGTGTGTGTGCGAGTATTTGCGAGCACAGAGCCGCTTTGATGGATGGATAAGATTTAACAACAGTGGTTCAGATCTGTCTTTGCTCCCACACATGCATACATAAATGTGTACAAAAGCACAGCAATGAAACTGGCTCACATGCACTCACACACTTACTCACACACCGCCGTGCTCTTTTCTGCTCGTGCACAGGTGCATGCAGTGAGAGTGTATTTAGTTCAGAGATAAATGAGCGTAATCAGAGACACGTATTTATTATCAGTCACAAACATGCTGCACGTAGGTAACCATTACATGAACAAAATCCGTGTGTCTCTGGTCAGCCCAGGCTCTGGCACCAACACACAACACAGAACCGTTATTTGCAGACAAACCCGTCTGCATGAGTCAGTGCGTTACTGAACATCTCTTTCAGCTTTTTTTTTTTTTTTGCAGGACAACTCAGTAGGCTGGAATATTCGAAAACTTGCTCTAAAATGTTTCTTTTATTAAAATAGTCATGTGTGATTGATCTTCAATCGATTATCTGTCTGCCAAAGGGAGGAAGAACCAGATCTAGTCATGGTGATAACGATGACAGGCAACGATCATCAAGAGACGGACTTTCGTTAGCACGTTGCCGAGAAAACGTGACCAGACGAACTGCGTTTCATTTATCTCGATTCTAGTTTCAGCGCAATCCTACACATTTATCGCTCCACTACATGCAACAATGCTAAATTGCATTTTGATGTTTCAGTATAACGCGATTTTGCATTCCGTTCATTTGCCTGCGATACCTTGTGATTATAAATGTGTCTCTCTCTATGCTGTTTGTGATCTTACAGGAGGAATGACACTAATTAGAACGGTTTATTTGTGGCTAATTGCACGTAGGCCCTTTATCAGTGACATGGTAGGAGTGTGAACACACTCACTTAAATGATTGAATATATTTAGCTGCTACATAGAGAGAGATAGAGATTATAAATAGCTTAATTAGGGCATGCTTGTCTAAACAGTGCATCTTTCTTTTTGTTGTTCCAGACACCGTATGTAATGATTTTTTACTTTTAGTTGTAAGTAATATCGTTTCAGTGTCTCCGGTCAGAAGACGAACAAAACTTTACTAAACTCATAGGAAAAAACCCTAAAGAAGAAATTCTCCTTTGAGGGGAATTATGGAGGCTATAACACAGACCGAAATGGACCACATGGAACTCATGTTAAAAGACGTTGAATTTAAGGCTCTCCAAACACCTAACATAAAGCTAAAAGTAAACACTGCTCTTCTGTCCAATTTGGTTTCTTGTTGTTTTACTTCCTTCCATCTTTCTTGTTGACTACATACAAACAAATAGACTGTCCTGTTATCGTGTAAATCGGTAAAAGGTGAGCTATTTTGCTCCCATCAATCTAAAAAGGATTACAAGTAATAAAATCAGTATGATAAATAAATGTAAGAACTTAAATACAATAACAACTGCGTGGAAATTAGTTGCTTTCAAAGGAGACACATTTTTAACATTTGGCTGGTTTAATTATCGTTAAGGTATTTAGCCACACCTCCTCACTAAGATAAAGGTTTTTGTACTTTCCTTACTCAGAGTTGCTCTGAGAAGTTTCCTAAATCACTTTTAGTTTAGGACTCCCAGCTAGGACTTTTTCAGCTAAGACTGTCATGTGGCGCGGTATGGAGAGCTGCACCATGAGATGTTTTAATGATTATAAAAGCCCTGACGCAGGGCTTTAGAGGGGGTCAGTGAAATAGGACTTTGTAAGAGTGCTTATGATACGCATGGGAAGACCGTTTCTGTTTGGAGATGGTTTGGGATTATTAATTAGAAACTTAAGGAAACAAAAGAAAACTAATAACACAAAATAACCAGCCCTTACCGAGAAAGAATTATGTTTTGTGCTGTGCATTACTATAACCATAACTATCAGTTCAGGCTGATTGCGGCGTTGCCTGGCAACCGCGTGTATGTAAATGGCCGCGCCTTTGCCTGTTTAGAGCTCCACGTGGTAGCAGCCGCCGCGTCTGCCCATTCCGTGGCACTCCCCCTCGCGCGGCCCGCATTGTTACAAAGATAGAAGCTCGCTGAGAGATTTCTAAGAAGCTGGCCCTGCAGATTAGGCTAATTGGTGTCCTCAAGTTGCCCGAAGTGTGTGAGGCACCCCGTCCTGGGGGTTGCCCCGTCTCATGCCCTAAGTATCCAGAAATATGACCCCATACACAGGATAAGTAAAGGCTTTTCCCATTGCGGGGTCGCCACAGCGGACCATATGATCTGCACAGCAACTTGGTACAGGTTTTATGCCCTTCCTGGTGCAACCCTCCCATTTTATTGGTGCTCGGGACTGGCACTGTATCCAATTGCTGGCATTTAGGCATTGGCTGGGAATTCGAACTCAGACCTTTCACATGGCAGGCGAGAAACCTAATTCCACCAATACCCTGAACATATTGACTTAAATGATTGAATATATTTATCTGTTACATAAAGAGAGAGAGAGAGAGAGAGAGAGAGAGAGATTATGCAGTAAATAGCCTAATTAGGACATGCTGTCTAAACAGTGCCTCTTTATTTTCGTTTCTAAACACCGTATGTAATGATTTTTCTGTGGTCAGAAGACAAACAAAACTTTTTTTCGTCTTTGAAGGAAATTGCATGAGAACATGCGAACTCCACACGCACACAGACCCCAAGCTGGGAATCGAACCTGGAAGTGCTAAGCAACAGTGCAAACCACTAAGCCACCGTGCCTCCCGCAGGATGTTCATTAGATGTCAATTAGGAATTTCATGTGTTAAAGTCAAGGATAAAGCTGATTAGGGAACTTCTCAGAACATTTAAAGGGTTTCTGAGACATGTGTCACCATGGGTTTAAATAAAATAGTGTAAAAGAACTCATTAAGTGCTTTTCATGCCTCTGATTTAGTTTATAAGAACTAAAAAAATGTTTGTTTTTTTTTAAACCGTACTGCTCACACATTCAGTTTATTTTGTCATTCCCCGATAGGAAAATAATTTTCTTTTTCTTTTCTTTTAACAAATCATGCAGTGTGAACTGCAGTCTGTACTTGCCTTCGCACTGGACGACATCCAAAACACGTTTCACGACATCGTCCTGTATCTTAGACTTTGTGTTTTGATGAGAGATTTAACATGTTCACTTAACCAACTGTCAGAGGAAAGAGTTTGAGCCTGTGCACTCCATATTGATTGATTCTTGTCGTTTGGGGCTATAAAACTTTAATTATTGTTTGCAGCCATGCAATAGACATGAGAATTACCTTGTATATCAAATCAATAAAACACTAAGACTGATTTTACCTGCCTCTCTGTCACAGGTTTATGGGTATTCGGAGCCCTTTTTAGTTGAGTTTAAGACTAATTTGTGCTGATTCGCACTATCAAACTGGATATAAATGAATGTGTTTATAAAATGTTCATAACATTGAATGTAAAAGAGATAATAAGGTGAAACTTTATGTTTAAAGCTGGCCTGAAAGTGTGAACCTTCATTCAGGTGTGCAAAAGAACCGCCTTTATTACACACCTCTAATGTCTAGGTGCAACACACATACATAGGACTTCCTCAGTGAGCAAGAGAGATTAATCAAAGACTTTTTTTTTTTTCATGTTAGCAATACCACACCATCATGAACCTCTGATTACTCTACCGCATTCATTTCAAAGGCCAGACCCGGTGCAACCGTGCATCTTTACACAGTGCGGACCACAGCTCGCTCTCTAAGTTGAAAAAATTTTCAACTACTGTACATATTTTCCTAATAAAACAGAAGAAAAGCTTAATATGCAAAGAAAAAAAAAAACGACAAATGTGCATTGCTCACCAGATGTCAGTGACAGTAAAACTTACCCAAATCCTTAATTTTCTTTTAAAAGTACACACAGCGGGGAGAGGATTATGGCTGGCAGTGCTCCTGCTTTAATTGTCTAAATGTTATCTGTATATACATGTACCTGTATATGCATGCAGTATATTGCCAAAAGTATTTGCTCACCTGCCTTCACATGCATATTAACTTGAGTAAAATCCAATTCTTAATCCATAGGGTTTAATATGATGTTGGCCCTTGCAACTATAACAGCTTCAACTTTTTTGGGGAAGGCTTTCAACAAGGTGTTTATGGGAATTTTTGACGGCCTGGCACAGGGCTCAGGACAGTCTAATTCTTCCACATCCATGCCTTTATGAACCTTGCTTTGTGTACCGGTGTGCAGTCATGTGGGAACAGGTAGGGGCCATCCCCAAACTGTTCCCACAAAGAAGGGCGCATGAAATTGTCCAAAATGTCTTGGTATAAAGAAGCATTAAGGCAGTAATAAGACATTCACTGGAAATAAGGGGCCGAGTCCAACTCCTGAAAAATAACCCCACACCAGTTCCAACCAGTCCAAACCAGTCCTAATCTCAACATGGAAAGTAAAACACCTTTGGGATGAAGTAGAGCGGAGACTGCGAGCCAGACCTGCAGTGTCTGACCTCACAAACGCGCTTCTGGAAGAACGGTCAAAAGTTCTCCCATAAACACTCTCCTGAACTTTGTGAAACGCCTTCACAGAAGAAATAAAGCTGTTAAAGCTGAAAAGGGGGCGGGGCCAACATCATCATATTAAACCCTATGGATTAAAAACTGGATGTTACTCAAGTTCATATGCATGTAAAGCGAATTCTTTTGGCACTATAGTGTATGTGTAAGTTACATTATTTAATTTAAACATTTAAATTATTTTTGATTTACATATTTTTTGCAGCAATTTATGGCAAATCTTGTGCTATTATAATCCTCAGCGGGAAAAAAATCCAAACCAAAAATACATAGATTAGAACAAATGAGATTAGCCATTCAATTAGAACAAAAGGAATGAAACCTTACAAAAGCTGTGAGAGTTAGTGTGTGTCTATTGTAGCTGTTGCACTGCAGTGGCTGAGCTGCATTATTGGAGGAATTCGTGCATGCTCTGCTTAAGTGCTCTTACGTATCTTATCTACGATTTGTTGCTTTTCAGCTTTCTGTAAGCATTTCCTGTTATGTATGAGTTTTATAGGTGTTCCTTAAATGCACTTGTAAAGGTACAGTAGGTATAGTTGGCATTTATCAAAAGCAGTAGAGGAAGCCTCACTGAAACTTTAGGAAATCTGTCAAGGACTTTTTTTTTTCATTTTTAACTCAGCAACAAAATGCTAATCTTCGGTTACTATACAGTATTTACTGAAATGTTACTGAGTGTGCAGTGCTATAGGAACACTTACAGTACAAACACTCTCTCTCTTATTTATTCTTTATTGTACTTAGTATTCTGTACAGAGTCACAGGAAGCCTGTAGCCCATCCCAGGAGCCAATCCGTTGCAACACACTACAAGGAATTTGAAAATGCCAACTAGCTTTACTAAAATATTGATGGATAAAGCTTAGCAGAAAAGCAACTGATCGGCAGATTCTACGATAATTTTTTATAAACGGATGATGACGCTTTGAAATACTCAAGATATCTGATGACCTCCGGTCGAAATTCGAAGGGATCCATATCCAGAGTTACCAAGGTTAAGAAAAAGATCATGTCTAGAGTAAAAACTCTGTGTAACTCCTAATTACTTACTTAGTCAACACTGGACCAGTTGAAATACCTTCCAAACCGCATGTGTCTTCGCAGGCTCTCACGTCGCTTCTCTAATGGGAGATTTAAAGCATGCGTGGACATAAATATTCATTAATAATCTGTTCCTTCATGGCTGATTCCTGTGTTATTAGTCCAATCCGTGGAGATTCGGTTAGAGGAAGATGAGACAAAGGTCACCCCTAATCACTCACACCCGGGGAAACAGTTATCTTGTTCTGTTGACAGAGTTTGGGGCTTTATCCGTTTTCTCTCTCTCTCTCTCTCTTTTTTTTTTTTTCAAGCAAACGATTCGGACATTAAAATGTAATGTGATAGAGGACGGTTCAGTTTAGGTGATGAGACTTATGGCTTTACATTCTAATAGAAAAGGGGAACATGTACATTAGGAAACAAACTGCAGCTTATTTGCAGGACAAAAATGCCACTCTCGATATAGTCGAAACAAAACGATCTAGTGGGTAAAACTACTTTAAAGAAGATCCCAGAAGGTGTTAAGGCTCCACAGTTTTCATGGTGGTCCAAGGGCAAGGGTCAGTGTCGGGTTTTCTGCCAAATGTAGGATTTTGGGCCAAAGTGAAAATGCTCCGTTTTTAAAAAAAAAACATAGATCCCCTTTTGTTCTCTCGTGTTTGCTGAATCTCCAATGTGTCTCTGTGTGAGGAAGTCCAAATGGGATATCATCTGGCTTGCTAATCTTAAAAAAAAACAAAAAAAAAAAACATGAAGCTAAATAGACATGTTCTTGACAAGGTGAGAGATCAACAAAAAAATCTTAAAAGTGTGACAGAAATGACATAAACATACTGTACGCAGCTGTAACTTGCATGAGTCATCAGTGATCACTCATAAGGCATTCTGTTTCTGGACCACTAAAGGAGGCACCGGGTGGAAAAGATGGTCAGGTAAGGAAGTGGAACAGATGGTGTATCAGTGGCAGCACATGCAACCAGACGAATGGTGCTGGCACACTTGCACTGAATAGAGCAGACAGTATAGAGAAAATAACTGCAATTTGTGACGTGCAATTAACATAAACAACGCAAATTATCGATTTTAACTGTGTACATTACATAAGTGTCAAGGCAAGAGGCTGTACAGTATGTGTGATTAAGTGTATAAAAGTGTGTGTTTGTGTGTGTGCATGGTGCCCTGCAATGGACTGGCATCCCATACAGAGTGTATCTCAATACAGACTCCAGAGCCACCATAAACAGCAGGAATAAGCAGTTCTGCAGGAGGTATGGCTCTTTATTTATCTAAAGTTTGGTTTGAGAATAGTACACTTACAATATGTGTATGCATATCCAACACAATATCATTATTATGCACGTATAGTAAGTGTAGCAGATAAAGTACTATAGGACATATGTACAGTATACACTATAGTTTGCACTTTTGGTAGAAGCTCAACTGCATTTTCGTTTCAGTATGTGTACTATGCATTAACAATAAAGTTGTACCTACTGTACTTACAGCAGTAACTATAAAACATACCAAATAACAGTCATCAACATGAACTGCTACATCGAAACCTTACACTAAAATATTGTCCATGCAGGCGGGGTTAAGTGTCAACAATTACCTCGCTCGGGCGTGGATCTTTATGAGCTGATTAATTTAAAGGCAGGCTTACATGTGCATTTGTGTACCTGTAATTCCCTGCATCATTTAATTTGTTTATTCGGGCTCACCCAGTAAAGTACAGTACTGTGCAAATGTCTTGAGCCACCAGATTTATTATTGTTAATAAAATGATGTAGATTTAATGAAATACATGAGAACAGATGTTTTTCCACGACAGACTCCAAAGCACCTAAAGATACCATTTAAAACCTGGTTGTTTATGTAACAACTTCGGCAGCGACCTCATTTCCCCTCTCGTCTGTTCTGATTCTCGTCCATTCATTTGCATCAGCAGTATACTAATCACCGACCTGATCATCTGTCATGCAGCTGTTTCCCACTGGTTCATGCATTAATATGATGTTTTTTTGTGCCACAATGATTCTTAGGTCACTGTGTGGGTTAACAAACAAAACAAAAAAACATTTCTTTAAAAACTGCTCAGGTACAGGGACTAGACTGAAAAGGAGAGACAAAAGTGTGTCTAGAGAAATAACTATTCTGCAAGACTCAATGAAAAAAAATACAAGAAAGTCTGACTCTTTGGAAGCAAAATATGGAAAAAATGCTTTAAGGTTGTCTAGACTTTTGCACAGTCGTTTATGTGTATATGAATAATTCTTTAATTAAATCTGACCAGTTTGAAAATGAATAAAAATCATAGCTCTAAATAGAGTTCACATAACCACCTGCGGATAAGCTTGGGAATACTGCTGAATATTCGGACCCGACTGTGGCCTTAAAGCAGCGAGATCCATGACTGCGTCTCTGCAACAATGAATTTACTGTCTGTCCTGGGACTTTATCAATCATTACATCATCTATGGATTCGTATACCTGCCTCAGTCTTTCCTTTCATTCGTTCATGTTCGTCACACTTGCATAAATCGTGTTGTACTTACTGTAAATTGGATGTATGTATGGGATGTTTTATTAATATTAAATAGTATTAGCATACTGTATGTAAATAGGATTCATAGGAGGCTTGCTTTCATGCAGCTGAAGCTGATTCATCATTGCTCGATTAAAGCCATACGACAGTTTTTATGAATCGCAAACACAGATTTGTTTGCATGTCATTCCAGGCTCTTAAAACTGCAGATGAGTAACAGGAAGTGCATTTGCTCAGAACTGGGGTAATCAGTTGAAAAATAGAACTTTAACCCTATAGTCCGGTTTCTTTCAAGTTTGCTTTATAGTCTTTTTCTATATAAGAAATCTTTGTTTGCCCATCACTAATAATAATAATAATAATAATAATAATAATAATAATGATGCATTTTATTTATTTATAGGAACCTTTCTGGTCATCCAAGGTCGCCTTTCAGATCAAATAAGAATAAATTAAACAGTAAAACAAAATAACATTGAAAACAGAAAGAACAGTAAGGGAAGATCAAAAACAAAACAAAAAAAAAAAAAAAGAAAGGAGACTGTTTCATAATTTAAGACATTTAAAAACAAATGATGATTCAGAAAGAGGTTTAAATGGAGATTTAATACATTAATGATTCGAGATTTGAGTGCAGTCTTAAGTCATGTTGAATAAATGGGTCTTACGTTGAGTTTTAAATGTTTGGAGAATCTGTGTTACAGATGTTTTCGGGGAGAGAATTCCAGAGGCGAGTAAAGGCTCCAGAGCCCGTGGTGGTCGGGTACGAAGGGGGGAGGGGGGGGGGGGGGGGTATGAGTTGATGTGAAAATGTCCTGAAAGATACTTTAAAATTATACGCTATAATATTATTATCAGTCATAAGCCCCCCTCCCTAATGGTAGGTAGGTCCCTAATTCTCCCACCAATGAGAGCACTGTGTGTTCTGTCTCCTTACTATCAGAACCATCATTAACAGTCTTGGCTGTCCATGAACCTGTCACCGCTTTAAAGGTTTTCCTTCCTTGGATCACTTTTGGTACAGTATGTCCTGAAGACTGCAGACCAGGAACATCCCACAAGAGCAGCAGTGTGAGAGTTGCTCTTATCCAGACGTCTAGACATCACAATTTGGACCTTTTTACAGTCACTTAAATCCTTAAACTTCTTTAAGGGCAAAATCTTACCCTGTTGCCTAGTATACTGTATCCCACCCTTTACTGTGAGATGGGTTAGATTGTGATGGCTAGACGTCTGTATCTGAGCAACTCCGAATGATACTTGTATAATGGATTATTAATTTAAGTACAGTACGAGGACCTGCTCCAACAATGCAGTAAAAAAGTGGGGTAGGTTTGAATGTAGGGTTTAGGGGTGTTCCAGGACAGTCTGTGTGGAAGATGTTCACAGCTCTGGGGAGAACAGGACAAGAGGGTTGGGTGAGCCAGTGGAAAGATTCTCTTGTTGCATGTGGAACAGGTGGGAGGTGGTAAACTGGAATCCAGGAGAATATGGGCAGTGACTGGTCCTCAGTGCTGACCCGCCAACAGGAGGATGTCGTGGTTTAGATTCAGAGGAATGTTGGATGCCACCTGCTGAACTTTTCCCAAGAAACTTCAGTCATAAGAAGATGACTATGGCTGTATTCACAGTACAAGCCACTTTGTTCAATTAGGATTTTTTTTTTTTTTGGTTAGATCAGATTTGCTTGTCATGACGGGGAACATGTATACAGTAATTTCAAGTGACTTTTATCTGACTCTTGTATGTAAAGTCACATGACTAACTACTGTATACAGTCCCTTGCAAAAGTATTTATATTGCTTGAACCTTCTCATATTTTGTCACTTTACAACCACAAATGTAAATGTATTTCATAGACCAACACCAAGTGGCACAAAACTGTGAAGTGAAAATCATAAAAGTTTTTCAAACAATGTTTACAATAAAAATCTATTAGTAAATGTGTAACTCAGAAGCCATTAAAGGTTGGTTAGAGAACATTAGTGCAACATCATGCATAATAAAGTGCATCCGTCTGGGACCACATACTGTACAAAAGGGACCCTGAACTGAAAGGCATTAGATTTGTGCGTTCAGACAGCCCTAAAAACAGATCTGTGTAACACTGGGTAAAAAAAAAAAAAAATCTGAATTGAGTCACTTCAGGCTGGTGGTGTGAACGTCGCCTAAAGGCGTTAGCATCTAGATGTTTCTGTACAGTATGTATTGCAGTTATGTATATGTAGCATATTGCAAAATATTGTTTTAGAAAGTAACGCTCTTAAAATAGCACAAGTTTAATTCATACTGTTACTCACGCAGACATGTTTTTTTCTTTTTCCTGAAATCATACCGGGTGTGTAGTCTGTACGCTATGAACGATCATTTGCTGAAATGGCCATGTGAAGCAACGACTGTGGCAGAAATTAGAGGATAAATGACTTCTCTGGCTGCGTGTCTTTTTTATATTTAAACCACAGGGGAAATATATAATGAATATTACAGACATACGGAAACAGTTTGTCTGAGTGCCATGTTCCTTGATAGCTTGAACATAATGACACCATTACTGATAATGAAGTTGTTGGCCTCATCTGAAATGTTGTTTTACTAATAGTGATTGTGTGTGTGTGTGTGTGTGTGCATGAGGCTGGTAGCTGGCATATTGGCATGAGACGTCATGTACAGTACAGTATATGTGCTCATTTATGTACAGATTACGGCACCATGACCTTCACAGCGCATCAGTTACGCTGCTGTGTACAGGAAAAAACAGAAGGAGTGAAAAGAGGGGAATTGAAGAGGCAGTGATGATGAGAAAGAGCCTGAACAGAAGAAGCTGTTTTTTTTGCAGCTCTGTGTGTGTGTGTGCTTGTGTGTGTGTGTGTGTGTGTGTGTGTGTGTTGTAGCAGGAAATCTAGACGATGAAAGAAATGACAGAAAAACTTTATGGAAATTGAGGAATGCATGATGAGAAAGTCAGTCGTGTGTGTGTGTGTGTGTGTGTATGAGTGTGTGTGTGAGAGAGACAGAAAGTGAAAGAGAGAAAGAGGAGAGCCAGTGAAACTGAAAAGAGGTTTTATCTCTGACACTTTTAAATGAAAGAGTCCACAGACAGCTTGTTAGCTCCGTTGTCTTCAGTTTTCTTTTTCTGGAACAATTACAGAAGACAGGCGTTTTCTCCCCGAAAGGAACTTGAATCTAGCAGCGGGTCTTCCAGCAGATTTCTTCATGAAACTCCTGATAACATTCCGTATTGTGAAACGCATTGTCCCATAGGAAATAATGTAAAAGCAGATAATCCGTTCCAGCCACATGAAAATATTATCAATATTACCGATTTCTAACAATATCATCTTATTTTTTGCATATAAATCAATCAAAACATTGAGCAAAGATTTGTGGAAATGAAATAAAATAAAAAAGAAATGGACATTAAATCTCACTTACTGTAACCGTAGTTTTTTATTCCTCTTGGCTATCAAAGTTTTAAAAACTTTAATAACCTGCTTTAAAAATCAAACTGAAAGTGGCTCCCTTTTCTTCTTGCTACCGTCCTTGCTAACATTCTTGTTGTGCCATTGTGCTATGGATGTCTTTACTAAATCTTGCACAAAATGCAAAAAAACAACAACCCCACAACCTGATTCCCAAAAATGGGACACTGTACAAATTGTGAATAAAAACAGAATGCAATGGAGTGAAAGTTTCAAGTTTTAATATTTTATCCTGAATAGAATATAGATAGCATGTTGAAAGTGAGACATTTTGAAATGGCATGCCAAATATTGGCCTCATTTTGGATTTCGTGAGAGCTACACACGGCAAAAAAATTGGGACAGGTAGCAATAGGCGTTTTGCTCTGGGCCAAGGCTCATTTAAAATGGACAGTGGCAAAGTGGAAAACTGTTCTATGGTCAGACGCATCAAAATTTTAAGTTCTTTTGGGAAAACTGGGATGCCATGTCATCCGGACTAAAGAGGATAAGGACAACCCAAGTTGTTATCAGTCCTCAGTTTAGAAGCCTGCATCTCTGATGGTATGGGGTTCCATGAGTGCATGTGGCATGTGCAGCTTACACATCTGGAAAGGTACCATCAATGCTGAAAGGTACATCCAAGTTCTAGAACAACATACAGTATGCTCCCATCCAGACATCGTCTCTTTCAGGGAAGATCTTGCATTTTCCAACATGACAATGCCAGACCACATACTGCATCAATTACAACATCATAGCTGCGTAGGGTCCGGGTACTGAAATGGCCAGCCTGCAGTCCAGATCTTTCACCCAGAGAAAACATTTGGCGCATCATAAAGAGGAAGATGCGACAAATAAAACATAAGACAGTTGAACAACTAGAAGCCTGTGTTAGACAAGAATGGGACAACATTCCTATTCCTGAACTTGAGCAACTGGTCTCCTCAGTCCCCAGATGTTTGCAGACTGAGATTCCACACAGTGGTAAACATGGCCTTGTCCCAACTTTTTTGAGATGTGTTGATGCCAAAAAACATTTTCTCAGTTTAAACATTTGATATGTCATCTCTGTTGTATTCTGAATAAAATATTAAGATTTGAAACTTTCACATCATTGCATTCTGTTTTTATTCACAATTTGTACAGTGTCCCAACTTCTTCGGAATCGGGTTTGTTATTGTAAACTTGTTTCACTCGGCCTTTTGAACAGCTTGGTCGCTCATATACTGAAAATGCTCTGCATGAAAAGGAAAATTTCACTTCTTAAGGGGCAAAATTCCTTAGGCGGGGCGTTCATATACCAAAGAACCAGCGTATTGTATGTGAACGAATACACTCACGATGTTGCCGGTCGACTACACAAAACACATGGTTTACCAGCTGGTATATTTCCACCCTAACTGGCCTTGAGTTGCTCAAAGCATTTGCATTTGCGTACTCGCATTGAACCACGTTTCAGGCCTTATTTTAAATCCACTTGCCACCCATTGTATGCTTGTATAATAAATAGTATATGTCTCTCTTTCTTTTTTTTTGTTAGGGGTCACAACTAAACTGAAGTTTAGGAGAAAAGTTCTTAGGAGGAAAAAAGATGCACAAGGTAATTAAAAATTTCTTGCTAAAATCCATTATAATGAAGTGGGAAAAAATACGACACGAGTGTTTGGGCAAGGAGAAACCGCTGCTCGAGATAAATGTCAGCCAGAAGGTTATCCTAAGAGACCTTAGGACGTCTTCACATACCAGGCCTTTATGAAAAAAAGAACCCCAAACAATTGTGATCTGATGAGAATTGAACAAGTTTTTGGTTGAGCCAAGGCGAAATGTTTGGCACAAAACCAAACAACTAGGAAACATAATTTCTGTGATCGAGCGGTGTGGTAGCATCTGGTGCTGTGGGCTGTTTTTCAGTAGGTGGAATTGGAAAACTTGTTGCCATCATTGGCAAAATCTGTTTCAGTCATCTGGCATCTGTATCCATGGCAGTGATCTAAAAACTACAAAGGAACGATGCAGACTACAATCCAGTTAAACATCTGTGGAGAGACCAGTACATGGCTGTCCAGCAACATTCTCTGTTCAGGTTGGCCCTGTAGAAGATTTGCATTGTGGACTGGAAAAAAAATTGCAAAAAAAAAAAAAAAATGCACAAAGACAAGATGTTTGCCAGTGAAGGACTTTAACCACATTAGACTGTGCTGTTGTGTATGATGGGCGTTCAAGTTAAACCGGGACTTGTGATGACATTTTAGATGAGACCCTCATGACCTGTGCAAACATTTTAACCCTTAAACCCCAAGAGGTATAGATCGACGATAATATATATATATATATATTCTGTTTATACATGTTCTCATATGGAAGCCTTTGCTATGTGTGTTAATGGTGATGCTTCAGACATCAAACTATACATTTGGGTTTTGGATATGGATTTGGATATGGATTGAAAGTTATCATTACTTTTATAAAGGGGTAAATGTTACAGCTACCAGAATATGGGAATGAAGTTAGAAAAATGTTGAACTCTCATAATGGACATCTTCTTCTTCATATTATCATTATTTTTTTGGTCATGGAAACAAACAAAAACAACCCTTAAAACATGTAGCTGCCTGGCTCAAACGCCCCTCACACATTGCATTTTCTCTTCCCTGTTTCTGTTGACATTTGATAAAAGAATTATCAATTAAGGTCCTCAGTGTGTGTAGACAGTGTATAGAGAGGATATATAGACAGTGTAGTCAGGAGAAAATGTCATGTCCTAATATGAGGGCATTTGGGTCTCAAGAGGTTATAATCAAATTTACAAATTCACCAGGTCTACTTACCCTAGAAAAACTTTAACTGTAAAAAAAAATATTTTACATTTAAGCATTTGGAATTTATAAACTGATTGGCAGTACCAGTCAAAAGTTTGGAAACACATTCGAATTAAATGTTTTTTGGTTTGTGTTTCACATTGTGAAACGTATTGTCCCATAGGAAATAATGTAAATGCGGATAATCAGTTCCAGCCACCCAAAAGTATTACCAATATCATCAATTTCCAACACTAGACAAATAATTATATAAAAACAATCAAAACATTTAGTAAAATATAAAATAAATAGACATTAAACCTTACTTATCCTTAATTGTGATTCTTCTCAGCACCGGCTGCTTTAAAAACAAAACTGAAAGCGGCTCACTTTTCTTCTTGCTATCATCCTTGATAACATTCTTGGGACCCGTGGTGCTGTGTTGACTAAATCTTACACGAACTGCAGGAAATTTCACAAAAAAAATAAACTTGCGCTTGTCTGTAAACTTGCTTCTCTTGGACTTTCACTGATGCAAAGAAGTTTTGAACTTCAACTTAGCTGGCGTTCGATTCGGTTTGGTTCGTTCTCTCGTATGCCAAGGCAAATCCTTTTCTTACGGTAAAAATTTGTAATGATGTAGATGAGGTACTTGAAATAACACATATAGCATTTGGCAATTAAGCCAACTACATCAACAACAACAAACAACAATAACAACAACAACAGCAAAAAAAAGTCAGTTGTTATTTTAAGACACGAAGGTCAGCTGTTCTGGAACAGTTCTCACAAGAACAGTATTGTGTCGAGTGCGTTTGTAAAACCCATCAAGCTCCATGATGAAACCGTCTCTCAGAGGACCTTTCCAGGAAAGCAAGACCAAAACTGAGCTCTGCTGCAGAGGAGAAGTTCATTTAGAGCCACCAGCCTCAGAAATCACCAATTAACAATTAGAGCCGTTATGAAGCTTTACAGAGCAGAAGGAGCAGATAAACATCTCAATATCAACTGTTCAGAGGAGATTTTTTTATATATTGTATAAACAGTTTTGGATAAATTCAGTATTGTTTTACAGTGTAGAAAATAAAATATGAAAAGACCATGGACTTAAAGGGTGTGTCCAAACTTTTGACTGGTGTTGTATTTGATGTGCAACATGGATAAGGCTTTATTCATTTATACAGTTTTACTCATTTTAAGACCACAGACTGTTTGGTTAATATTGTAAAGCTTAAAATGAGTTTTGATTGTTTACGTGTTATCAATTTTGCCATTGTATTACATATAAACACCCACACATCTAAACCCAAGTCCACAGTAAACATGGTCCCTATCAGTTTACGTGCCAGAGGAACAGTATTCTGCGTTGGACCACGCTGTGTTTTCAGTATCTTTCTGATGTTTATCTTATAATGGTGTGTGTGTGTGTGTGTGTGTTTAAATAAACTTTTCTCCTGACTTTTCTGTCAAACAAGTTATTTATGAGAGAGAGGGAATTAAATATTCAGCCATTATTATTATTATTATTACACTGTTTATGTGGATTCTTGCTTGTTATCATTTGATAAGATTCATTAAGTGAGAAAAGCTACAATCCTCCCAAATCTCATGTTAAAATGTAATCACTTGTAACTCAGCTCTCGTGCAAAAGTTAGTTAACTAGTGCACTTTATAGTTTAAATCTTATCTTCAAGACGGTAAATCAAGAAACAGTTTTGGTCAGAAGTTTTTGGTTTCGTCATTTCCATGTGTGAGGTTTGACCAGAGCGCAATCGAGTTTTATAGGTGATGTCTATCTTGTTTTTCTCCTTTGCCTCTCCTGGCTTTGTTCTCTCCGTTTATTTCTCCACATGTTCTTCTCAGAAGGCAAGACGAAAACTCTCCCCGACGCTCACCACAAACAGATGCTGCGATGAGTCAAAGGACAGAGGAAAAGCCCGTACACAAATACTTGAAAGACAGGCAGGGGGAAGTAGAAATAGCTTTCTCATGAGTCTTCTTTCCCAGACTAAGCCATAAAAGTTTTTTCTTCTGTTTCTTCTCCTTTTTCTTCTTAATCCTTGTTTCTCCTGCACTGCGACGCACAAAAAATAAATAAATGCTGATTTAAATTATGATTTGCAAGCTTCTAAAGTAATGGTCCTATGGAAAGCTGGGCAAAAATTCTGCAACACCTTAAATCAAATCATGTTAAAAAAAAGTGTGTGTTTATCAGACGTGGTGTTCCTTATGTCCTTGTGTGCGTTCCAAAAGCTTCATCCTGAATGCAAGGACACGCTCTGGATTATTCAGCATGTTTAAAAAATTTTTTGTTTGTT
Organism: Clarias gariepinus; assembly: GCF_024256425.1. Classification (NCBI taxonomy): domain Eukaryota; kingdom Metazoa; phylum Chordata; class Actinopteri; order Siluriformes; family Clariidae; genus Clarias; species Clarias gariepinus. Next base: position 31,246,532 of record NC_071112.1, read on the forward strand.
TGTTTGTTTTTATGTCGCCATAAAATGCTGAGATTTGTAAACACTGGCAGTATTAATATCACCACTGATAATGGATGCCACTAAATGCTGCTTACTGAAACGCTACAGCGACTGTAAAACAAATAGGCCCAGAGGAAAATGATGTTCTACTGCAAATTTAGGTGCTGTCAGGGAGCTCCAGGGATAAATGCTGATGCAGGGAGTGGGTCTGTTCAAGACGAGAGCAGCCTCATCCTTCAGTGGCTGAGCATAAACAGAAATATGCATTGGCATGTTGGGCGTTACGCACTAAATTATTAATAATGTCGTGAATTATATCATGAATTATTAAACCCTTCAAGTGATGCTATTATTCACTTTAAACAATGCCTCTCTATAGCACAACACTATTGCACCCAAGCAATAATGTTTTGTGTGTGTGTGTACATACTGTATAAATATATAGAGCTTTGATGAGAAAATAGAATCGAGCACTAATGAGCTGTGAGGTTGAGGGAAGCCAAAAGAAATCAAACCAATCACATACTTTAGACTTAACCTTTTTTTTCTTCATAAAAAAAATTTCTAGATTTATAGACATCAGTATTCCTATGAGGACGTTATTTGCATTTTGAGTCAGCACGACCTGTTTTTTTTTTTTTTTTTTTTTGTATATTATGCGCTGACAGATAAATGACAGATTCACATTTCTAATATAATGTAGATTCTATATTAGTTTAAGCGTCTTAAACCATAAAAGAAACTCTTAGTGTTGCTAGATCAATGTATCTCTCCACGCTTATAGAAAATAACAAAAATAATACTAGATCATCAATAACATGCTGTAGAGAGGACTTCACTACCTTTTTCAACAACAAAATTGTAAACATTAGGCAAAAATATTAGGCTTTGAAACCAGACAATTTTATTGGCTTTATCATATCAGATCAAAACCTAGAATACTTAACTCCCCTTGAAGAGAATGAACTAATTCCATACATCTTTTCTGCAAAATTATTTACCTTTGTATTAGATCCTATACCGACGCATTTTCTTAAACAAATAGGACCAGCAATAATGGTACCCCTGAAAACCCCCTGAAAATAGTTAACTCTTAACTCAGCAGTGGGTATGTTCCAAAATCTTTTAAATAAAGCAGTTTTTAAACCACTTATTATCATCATAGTATTCTTCTTTACAGATTGGAAAATGTAGTAGAAATTAAGGTTACGGCCCTCTCCTGGCTTAGATCCTATTTGACCTATTTGACTATTTGACGTTATCAGTTTGTAGATTTACAGTAAATGGTGACTATTTCGTATGTTCTTAAATGGAGTTTGGTGTTCCACAGGGTTCGGTTTTAGGCCCACTGCTTTTTTCTCCATACATGCTTCCTCTGGGCAACATAATTTATAAGCATGAAATTAGTTTTCACTTTTATGCTGATGACACACAGTTATACATTTCAGCATAACCAGATGGTAAAATCCAGCTTACTAAAGTTGCACAATGTGTGATTGACATAAGAGACTGGATGTTAATTAACTTCCTCCTGCTCAAAAAAACGAAAAAAAAAAAACAGATGTTCTGGTACTAGAACCTCATGCAGCTAGATGTAAGCTTTTTGATCACACGGTAACTCTGGATGGCCTTTCTGTTCCATCAAGTAAAAGACCTCGTTGTGATTATAGATTTTAATCTTCCATTGAAGGATTTTTTATATTACAGTAGCTCATGTAGGTCATATTGCCAGGATTGCATTATTTGATCTCGGAAATATTGACAAGATAAGGAATATATTGTCACTACCTGATGCAAATAAATTAGTTTATGTTTTTATCACCTCTGGGTTAGACTATTACTGTATAATACCTTACTGTCTGGCTGTTCAACTAGGTGCATAAACAAGCTTCAATTAGTTTAGAATGCAGCAGCAAGAGTCCTCCTTAGAACCAGAAGGTATGAGCACATCACCTCTATCTTATCTTCACTTCATTGGCTCCCTGTGAAATTACGCATCAATTTTACAATACTACTATTGACGTATAAAGCATTAAATGGTCTTACGCCGCAGTATCTAAATAAACTGCTAGTGTCTTACGATCCACCACGCCTACTTCTTTCAAAGGATGTTGACTGCTTGTCAGTACCGCATATTATGAAAACTACAGCAGAGGGTGAAGTTATGGAATAACCTTCCAATTAATGGTTAGAATCAGACACAGTCTCAGTGTTTAAGTCTACGTAGACTAAAAGCCTATTTATTTAGCCAAGCATTTTTGTAAATAGATTTGCAGATCTTGGGGACTCATGGACGTAGAGTATTATGGTGAACTGGTATGTTTGGATGCTGTCTTCCTCACTCTTATTGAACACTTAGGTTTGTTGATGGTGCAGTGACTGGTTGCTTTACATCCCAGTTCCCCCTCATGTCTGTTTCCCTCTGGCTCCTCCCTTTTAGTTATGATGTCATAGTTAGTCCCTGCTTGCACTCTGCACTTTATACATTGTGTGACTGTGACCATGCCTAACTCTTATCTCTTTTTCTCTTCTCCTTTCTCTCTCTCTCTCCCTCTCTCCATCGAGCTACACATGCTGTTCCTGAGCTGCCAGTGATCCAGACCCTCCTCTGGCCTCGTTCTGGTGCCCGCTTCTGGTTGAAGATCTCATTGCATAAACTGCAGATTAATCCCTGCTATCTGTTATCACCCAGATGAGGATGGGTTCCCTGTTGACTCTGGTTTCTATCAAGGTTTCTTCCTACTGCCATCTCAGGGAGTTTTTCCTTGCCACTGTAGCCCTCGGTTTGTTCATCTGTTCATTTTGATTCATACACATTTCTATAATTATCTTTTGATTCTGTAAACCTGCTTTGTGACAATGACCATTGTTAAAAGCACTATAAAAATAAAATTGAATTGAATTGAATATATTTTGCTTTAAAATTTACATTTCTGAACATTGTATTCTTATTCTCATATTCCCCTTTTGTAAATTCTTTTATTCCATATATTCCTTTTGTTTATCGTTATTGTAAATGTAGCTTTGATGTCAATGTAATTTTCTAGTTTCATTTTCTTTTTCATGTGGGTTTATTTAATTTTATTAGTATTTAATGTTTTTATGGGGCAAAACAGTCCTAAAAAGCATTTCACTGCACATTGTATTGTGAATGCTTGTATGTGTCACACATTAATATGAACACGAAATTGAATTGTGCACCCGAGACACTAAATTGAGGTCATGAAATCGTAACGTGTGCATTGGATTTCATGACACTTTCAAGTAGCTACAGTATGTTGAGCAGCTGACTTAACAAAATAATGCCAGTCTTGATATAAAACTGCTTAATGTGCTGTAGTGGAAAGAAAATGTGGGAACTGTTTAAATGATAAATTGACAAAGCGCTCGTCTAATTTGCTTACAGCTTATGATAATTCATAACTGAACCCATAAGTTAATTGCATAATCTACAGTATATCTACTGTATGTATATATATGTGTGTGTGTGATATTTAGTGTTTGTTATTGTTACTCAAATGGCATTTATGTATTTTTTTGGAGCCCAAATTATATCATACTCTCTGATATTTTTTTCTTCAAGTGCCCTTATGTCACACACCTGGGCAATGATGTTCCTCTCAGCATCAATGATATCTCACACACTTTTTGTTATTTTAGACATTCAGATGCATTTCAACTGGGAATCGGTAAAAACAAGCCAATTCAATTTTTTCTCCTAATGTGACCTCATATATGAAGACGGTTGGCGGTTTTCCTCCGGGTTTCCTCCTACAGCCCAAAGACATGCAGATTAGGCTAACTGGCGTTTCCAAATTCCCCTAAGTGTGTGTGCTTGTGCCCTGTGATGGACTGGGACCCCACTCAGGGTTTATCCAGCCTTGTGCCCCAGGCATCACATGATGCTGAATAGGATACTTGGTATAGGGAAGGAGTGTGCATGAGTGAGTGACTGAGTAAGTAAGTGGACTTTTAAGTTCTTTTACATGATCTATTGCTGTTCTATTCTAGGTGAAACCCCTCCTTTAAGGTAGTGTGCACTATTTCGCTCTTGCTGATGACATGGCAATGGAATTCAAGTTTGATCTCCTACAATCTTCTCATTAAAGATGTTTTTAATTGAGGACATCTTTAATCTAATAGTTACTCAAGTTCTATTAGATTTTTTAAAAGAATCGACATTTCTCCGGTGTCATAGTCCATGTTTTGAAAACGTACAGTACTACTTACCAAAAATACCAGAATAAATATTTAAGGAGCCTAAGGCCTTGAAAGAAATGTATCTTGTAGAAGTTGGTTTAGGCCATGGAGATTAGTTGTTTTTTTAAATTTCCACTTTGCCTCTAGCAAAAAATCTTTTGATGGCACTATAATTAAAACTGGTTCTCCATGTACCATTAGTAATTGTGACGGTCCTGCTTTTTTGTTATGCAGTACAAGACATCTTGGATCTGGACTTAATGTTTACTGATATAGCACAAGAAAAAAAACAGGACCAGGGTTGGAATTGCTCAGGTTTCCCGTGGACGTGCCTGATTCATCCTCATACTTACGAGCTTTTGTACTCGTGACTCATGTTCCTGCTTCCGTGAACAGTTCCACTTCAATGCTCTAAAGATTTGCACTGCTAAAAAACAGTTTATACAGAAAACTATATGCTTGCGTCGGGGAATCACTTCACCTGCATCCAGTAGAATTGAATTTAAAACCCGCTGGTGTAATCATAAATACTCTTCATCCCAGGACTCTTATTGATAATGTGCTCATACTGAACTCCATCCTTTCAACCCACTATTGAGTCTGGGTCGTTTCCAGGTTGTCATCGTATGGAGTTTTCCCGTGCCACTTTCACCCTCTGGCATCACCACGGAGTTTGAGGTTGAGAATGTATCATTAAAAAAGGGGGAAAAACCCAGAAAGGGTCTAAATGCACTTTATAAAGTGACATTGAGACTGGTAGGGGACATGCAGTTTAATCGAATGAGACCGCTAACGTTTATATCTGCAGGCTGGGTATCTGCAATCCAATTTCCTAGCGTTCCCCTATTGACCGTGACTTGTTCATTTTTGAATGGGAGCACTTACTGTATTGATAAATGGCTTTCCCTGGCTCGGGTCACAATGCACCGGGGACGATAAAAAGCCACAATATCCGTTTTACTGTTCTGCGAGGACAGAATCATACAATAGCGCCGTCATTAATTTCGTCCTGTAAAGTATCCCGCTTGTGGTGTAGTGAAGTGTTTCTTTCAAACCCTGGTGTGACTTGGGGGGAAATAATTGAGTGGATGTCAAGCAAAAACTGAACCGCATCTGAACTGAACCGAGATGTGAAAGATTCCATTGTTTCCCGAGCAGTCGGTCATCTCGACAGGACATTTGTGTGTCAGAGTCTGGTGGAGTGTTGGATAATCGTCCTTTTTCCCCCTTTTTTTTGTTTTTAAACGAGGCATGTTTTTGGCCTGTACAGTGTTTTTTCGAGGAACAGCTCAATCATGCTGAACTTTGGAAAATGGAATTTACACCATAGGCTTACAAGTGCAATTTTATAATCAATGCACACTTTTATCTTGTATAGGAAAATGATCAATAGTTATGGTGTAAAGGAAGATCATAAGTGTTCTTACTGTTCTTATAATTTTATTCACATGACATCTAATCAATTCGATCTCAGTTTGAATCCATGAAGAGAGCCTTTTTAAGATTCTAAGGTCTTATTTTTTGAGTCTTTGTATTTAGTGTTAATTTATAAATTATGAGGGACGTTCAAGTCAAAGCGGGACGTTTGATTGCACAGAATAACAGAACACAGTTCTGCACACTAATGCACTTATTCCAGTGTTTCACTAGTGCTTAGATACCATCATGATACGCTGGCCTCCCAGGAACTCCTCTAATTGCTTTTACAAACATGTGGAGCTGTCTTGGACTGGGGTCAGGACTGTACAGAGGATGTGGCAGTAACTCCCAGCTGAGTTCCTGTACGGTGCAAGTGGTGTTGGTGGATGATTGTGTGTACAGTTCACACGGACAGATGTGTGTCTTCCTTCTGCAACTTGGTGACAAGTTATGCATTGTTTTTTATTTTAGGGATCGGGCGTTCCACTTTCCGAATGTTCATGGGAACGACTGTACAGGGATCTCTGTATTACCACTCCAGTGTAAATGTGATCCAGGAGATGAATTTTCCAACCATACTTGAATCTGATTGGTCGGATCAGAAATAACTCTGGTCAATTGGTTAATATTATTGCACTAATGCATTATTGTAAATAATTGCTCATACACAGGGACTTGTAGTTCATATTTTGCAAGTATAATAACAAACCGACCAAACTACCTATAATGATTAATGCGGGTTTTTATTTATTAGAAGGCATTCATTTGCGCTAGGCTAACATTTACCGTAGGTGTGCACTGACTGGTCTATCGGATATTCCGCTAGATTAAATCTAACTGGTAACCATTAAAATGCATGTCGTTTCATACTTTAATAAACCGAACAATATAAATGTTCTCCTTCGGAACACACACACCCCGCTGTACAGTTTTACAAAAATAACTCACCTCTGGAGGCTAGTGGCACCCTGCTCGCGTGTCGTGTCACATCAGACCCCCTCTGGGTTCAGTCTACAATAACGTGACGTGGCATTTCTTTAATTCCTTATGTTAATATTGTTAATCATTACTTAAAGTTATAGCTTTATAACACTTAGTTATAGCTGTTTTAGTGTTGTCGAGCTTCCACAAAAATAAATAAATAATACAGGTTTTTTTTATCACCTTTTTTTGTGGCTGTAAACATTTTTTTTTCTTCAATAAAACACACACTGTGTCAGTGTTCGGTGCTCGGACGCCCTTGGTGGTGTGATATTGTTTAAGTGTAGCATAGCATTCATTAGCGGTGTCGATGGAAGGTCTCACAAGGATAGTAGGATATAAGTGTGTGTGTGTGTGTGTGTGTGTGTGGTATACCCTTTAGCACTCATAACTCTAGGGATAGATGTTTCTCACAGCAGGAGAGACCACTTTTATTACAGCTTCTGTCAGAAAATCATTACAAACCATTTAGTGCGTTTATGTTTCTTTCCACACACACACGCACACACACACACACACACACACACACCCTCTACACTCCGCCTCTCCACTATCGCCACCTGTTTCACCCTTTCCATCTCCTCCTTACCGTCTTACTGTACCGCCATTTCACCTCGCTCTCGTCCCATCGCACTGTTTGTTCTGCGCTGCTGTTGTTTAACACCAGCTCTTTAAACCGCTGTCTGTTCATGTCAGGAACCGAAGAGCAGCCGAGACAGTCAGGATCGCCGGGAAAAGGAAGGAAGGAAGGAAGGAAAAAAAAACAGTTGAACAACTAAATTCATTACCGTTATATTAGTGAAACATTTGGGGAAAAAAATAAAAGTGTTTTAAAAAAAAAAAAGCATGTCCATAAAAAAAAAAAAAAAAAAAAAAAACCCTGAGCGTGTAAGTGAGCGAGAGCGGGAGGGGAAAAGCATCAAGATTTCAGCTGGAATGCCATTTTTCACAGAGCCTCTGGAAAGGTCAGCAGTCTGGTTGCAATATAGCGCCATCGATAATTGGTTTTCTATCAGTCATTAAAATTTACTATGCTCCAAGGCACAAGGCTATTATTAAAAAAACATTTTCCTCATCCAGCGAGTCCTTGCTGTGCTGAAGTGACCAATATTCAAGCTCCCCTTTTCACCTCTCTCACTTTCCCCCCATCTCGCTTTCATAATTTAGTTTCTAATTAAGTCACCTCGCTCCGTACCAGTTTCGCTCTCACCCTTTCCCTCCTCTGACACACTACGAGAGAAGTGTGTGTGTGTGTGTGTGCTGCTTTCTTTGCACTGACTGAAGGCAGCTTGCCCTTTTCAGTTGAGAAGTGAATGGTTTTTGTAGCCTCTAGATCTCTGACACAAACACGCTGCCAGTGTGAGGTAATAGGAGAAACACACCACCTGCCTGAACACCACCACCACCACCACCACCTCCTCCACCACCACCAACGAGACTGCCCTTTTCTCTTGCCTTTCTCTCTGTACAGTATTTTTTCACACCTCGCTACGTCCTCTCAACTTTCTCCGTTTGCTGGAAAAGAAGACCCGTCCTCTGACTGGCCAAGCGCGTTAATAAGTTTACCGCTGTAACCTTTAAATAACGCTCTGTGGATCAAGAACACGGAGAAAGTGATATTTAGCCGAGGTTATGGGAGGAACAGAAAGCTTGCGTGAAGAATGAGCTCATTGTCTTGATGACACAGGTGTAGATGTAGGGGAGAGAGAGAGACTGAGAGAGAGAGAGAGAGAGAGAGACTGAGCGAGAGAGAGACGACAGCCGTGGCATGATAATTAGCTCTGACTCAAACGGTGAATAACATTAAAAGTTTTAATATTATTACTTATGGATACTGTGAGAATAAGTGTGTGTGTGTGTGTGTGTGTGTGATGGTGCAGGGATAGTGTGATCACTGCCAATGACTGATCGAATACTGTGGTGAATCACCTCCAAAGGGGATTATGGGTAATGTTGGAACAGCTGGTCTGGTGTGCTGGACCTGCTGACTTGGCAATGATGTGTGTGTGTGTGTGTGTGTGTGTGTGTGTGTGTAACACATAGTTCATTTATTATTTCATTATCAAGATTGTTTAAATAGTTTAAAATATTGTGTTTTTGTGTCTAATGGTCACATGATGTCAGGTAATGAACTTTGCGGCAGAAATGCTCCGTCGGTTCTCTATAGTAAGATGTGAACACACACACACACACACACACACACAGTAATAACTGTCAAATCTGATTGGGCCGAATGTTATTTCTATAAAAGCTGCCATGACAGTATTTGATATTAATGCAATTCAATTCAATTCAATTTTATTTGTATAGCGCTTTTAACGATTTACATCATCACAAAGCAGCTTTACACAATCAAAAGAACTAAGTTTGTATGAAATGTAAATGTGTATGAATCAAAATGATATGATTGTCCCTGATTGTCCCTGATGAGCAAGCCTAGGACGACGGCGACAGTGGCAAGGAAAAACTCCCTGAGATGGTAATAGGAAGAAACCTTGAGAGGAACCAGACTCAACAGGGAACCCATCCTCATCTGGGTGATAACAGATAGCAGGGATTGATGTGCATAATAATATGCGAGACTGGAAGTTCAGTATAAGAGGAGATGTGTAAGATTAAAGTCCAGTTTGTTCCTGGAGGCTCAGGTAGACTGTGAAAAATTTCAGTCCTGAACTATTGAGCGACTGAAGTCACAGGTCCTCAGAGAACAGCTGTCGAGGTCAGGACCACCTTCATGAAAAAGTGGATCCAGGCCCCATTCCCAGTCACCACACGCATTCCAGGCAGACCACACGGGGCATCCATGTGATGAGATCTCCAACCAGAAGCAGGACTCCAGGATGAGTTAGAGAGGTCCAGCGGGCAGAGGAGGTCTGGATCACTGGCAGCTCAGGAGCGACATGTATAGCTCGACAGAGAGATAGGTAGAGGAAAAAGGAGAGGAGAGAGCAGAAAAGGAGAGAGCAAAGAGATGGAGAAATAACAGTTAGGTATGGTCACAGTCGAACAATGTAAAAAGTGAATGTATATTTAGTGCAGAGCGCAAGCAGAGACTCCGGCAGGACTAACTATGACAGCATAACTAAAAAGGGAGAGCCAGAAGGAAACACAAACATGAGGGCTTCCAGAAATGTAAGGCAACCAATCACCTCACCGTCAACAAACCTGAGTGATCAATGAGAATGCACTTACTGTACAACTGGACACTTTAACAGCGCACTGGCTTGGAAGGAGTCTCCAGTGTCAGTGTTCCATCCCGCAGATTCACAGTCTATCCCGTCATCACCAGGCTCTGCACAATTCCTCAAACAGATACAATTCGTCTGCAATTAGACCTTTAAAAATAATAATAAAAAATAATAAAAAACTTCTTAGTTTCCCTCTTCATTGTTTGCTGTTCACTCGTTTTTGTGTTTGCTCATTGGTGATGTAACACACCTAATGGACTGTTTATAATAAATAAGTATATCCCATAAACTATTAAAAAAAAAATTGTTAAATAAATTTCACTAGTTAAAATAGTAAATTAGTAAAAATATGTAGGAAAAAAATATAAGTGGTTTATTGCACTTTTAATCAATATTTTAATAATCTAGTTACTTTAATTTATAGATATACAGTACACTCTTATATACCCCCTTTACCATATAAACGATTGCACTGATGTATGCAAATGCTCCAAAAACTGACACTACAGCATAGTGACTATACTGAGATCCACCCTGGTGAAGCTCTTCTATGGCAGGTCTAACAGGATGACCTGCCCAACTACTGATCGTTATTAAGCCTCGTTTTTTACTTTACATCTCTTAAGATCTTAGAAAAGTTTGTACTGTAGCATATCAGTTCCGCTTATACTTTAACTTTTGAAATATTTCAGTTAGCATTTAGGCCTCATCATGGCACAGAGACAGCGCTGGTTAAAGTGGTAAATTACGCACTTATGGCCGCTGATCAGGGCTGTGTTACTAGACCTCAGTCTGTACATAATAACAATGATCTCTCCTGACTCAGGCCTTATTTTACTGATCATTATCAGTTTGTAAGTACAAATGGTGAAATAAAGTTGCAGAAGATATTACTACAGTAGGATGCACTTCTTTCATCTCAGAAATATTGCTTTGATATTGTCACAACATGAAGCAGAGAACCTACTTTTTACCTCTAGGTTGTTACTGTCTAGATGTTCCACAAACTCCAGAGTCCTTTCTATAACCAGAAGATTTGAGCACATCACCTCTATCTTACCCACACTGCATTGGCTCTTAGTGACTAGCAGTGACTGGTTTAATGCTGCAGTACCTGAGTGCATTTTTGGCCTGTTTTGATGAAAAGGTGCAGGTATTTGTTGGTACCTTGAACAGTGACGACTTCAACACAGGGCAGAGATTTCGTTTTTTTTTTTCTTTTTATCTTTTTTAATTATGTTTTTTTATGATTATTATATTTTAAAATTATTTTTACAAAGCCTACAGTACCTGTTATGGAACCTTCCAATTAGTGTTTAGCACTCAAATACAGTAAAGAGATCAAGGCTAAACACCAACTTGTTTACTCAACCATTTGGTCACTAGTGTTTGTTTTAACGGGCAGATCTGAAGGGTTTATAGAGTGTTTTGGTAAACTGGGATGTTTGGATGCTGTCATCACCCCACTCTCATGTGTTCATGCTGGCTTGTAGACTGTGGAGCGGCTGGCTGCTTTATGTCCTAAGGAGCCCTCATGTCTGCGCTGCCTTCTGGCCCTCCCTTTTAGATATGCTGTCGCAACTAGCCGTGCCAGAGTCCCTGTTTGAACTCTGTGCTATTTCTTTCCCATCCTCATTCTCTCTCTCTCTCTCTCTCTCTCTCTCTATCTGCTGAGCAGATGACAACAAGAAACTTAATACTCCAATAATGCTCATATTCAACTTCCTTTCTTCACACTTACCACTGTGTGAATTTATAGCATACACTTACAGAAGTGTAATGTGTCATAATCACACTATCCGGTGTCACCCAGACATGGCACCGTTCCTCTTAAGGTTTCTTCCATTTGTCACCTCAAGGTTTTTTTTTCTTCGCATTCATCCTCTCTGGCTTGTTCATCAGGTAATACGTGTAAAGAAAAATTTATGACAGTGTCCATCATTAAAAGCACTATGATGCCAGTGCACCGCAGGACATCACACACACTCGCGCACACACACACACACACACACACACACATGCACACGTATGTCTTAATAAATGACCCAAAGCAAGACCATAAAGTATTTAATAGAAATGCAACTCAAAGCTCATCCAGTCCTTGATGGGTTTCAAACCAGCAACCACTTGATTCAAAAATGATTTGTATTCCAATGATCTACAGTGTTTTATACAGGTTTTCATATTCTTAAACATTATCCTGAACTACAGCTAAAGCAAAACATACAGACCGGAACCAGGGATGTCAAAAGCCAAAACCTGAAACATTTACCACTACACCCCTGCAGGACAGGTCATATATACCTTGTGCTAATTGGTCATTTGTCTTAATAAACAACTGTGCAAGACAAAGTGTTTATCAGCAGAGGACCTGGACAACGTTCACTTTTCTGCAGGTCATCTAAGGAGCTCTGGGACCAGCGCTAACCAACATACTCTGATGCACACCAACACACTCTGTACCTGTGGGCTTTCTGAGATGTCTTTAAAACAGTTTCAGTGCTCAAGAAAGCTGCCGAATTAATCACATAGGGGTGCACATAGTTATAGGTGTTAGATCCAATGTTTTGTTTCATGCAGAACGCCGAGTCTGAGGGCTTGACCCAACCACATAGACCTGCAGCTCTAACCACCTCACTACTGAGGAACAGAGATGGCAAGCATATAGACTTTAGTCATGGGTTACATCATGGAACCAAGAGAAGATACTTGGAATTGTTTTTGCAGATCGGGTACACCCGTTATGGCAATCATAAACCCTACACCTAATGTCAGTGACCTCTCTCAGCAGGATAACTGTTAAAGGAGCATAACAAAGATTTCAGGATGTTAAAAAAGGTTTATTACCAAACCTTAAGTTAATCTTCACAGATTTGTAAAAATTTTCTCCTGTCAATTTCTATTCGAATTCCGTTTTTATGTTGAAATAATTTTCAGTTAAAATGTGTTTTTATCACAAATTATATCTTTAGCTTCATTTTTGCAGTGTACAATAATTTTTTTAATTTATAGTGCAATTTTTCTTTTAGGTTACAGACAGTCATGTCATACTGTTGTTTTGACAAACTAGCAAGCTAACACAATGAATGAAGGCTAACCTGGAAATTAAACGCTAATCGAAAGCTAATCTGGTGTTCAAGCTAAAGTTAACGTAAGTAGTAAACGTAGTAAAGTTAACCTACCAAGCGTGTGTGAGTGTAGCAACTGTGGCATTTTGACATTTTTATCTGTTTATAGTTACATTTGATGTTGTAAGATGTCCTGGCATTTCCTCGTGCTCGCTAAGTGATGTAGAGGGAATTTGTAATGGTTTGGAGAAGGGGGTGGTTGCTGTAAATAATGCTGGCACATTGCATTAAAGGTGGGCGATAGGCTTTTACATCTTCCCCTATTACGCAAAAAACTACGTCAAAAGTCTTTCTTCAAGCTCCACCATCCCTTTCCTGTCTGGCTCCAATCCTGGGGGGAAAAGCTGCCCAGAATCATCCAGGAACCAGGAACCTTTTGACACAGAGGCAAGTGCCCATCCAAATGAGCTGCAGGATCTCAGGTTTTCGTTTTGCTTTGTAGAGCTTTCAAGAGAGTAAGTCAAGCACAAAGACTCAAATTGGGAACGTCACGCACCGCCAACCGTAACGCTGACCACTACACTACTGCAGGATCGGAGCTGTTTGGTGTTTATTGGACTTTTGTCTTAATGAACAACTCAAAGCAAGACAATAAATCTTTCAACGTTCTCATGCTGGGGTTTGAACCAGAAACCTCTGCACACAGAGGCAGTGGGTCATTCAGAGGAGCTTCAAGACCCCATGACAGTGTTCTTTTCTCTAGAGCTTCTCAGGATGTCATGAGTGTTACACTAATCACTAGACTATCAGAGAATGAGATTGTCGTGGTGCTTATTGGCCTAATGTCTTAATAAATGACTCAGAGCAAGATAATAAACTAGTTAGTGGGAGGTTTTTTTTTTTTGCAGCCAGAAGTCCTGAGTGGACTCTCGTTTTAGCAGGGAAAACTAATCCTCCTGAGCTACAAGCTCTCACATGTGTGGAATCTTTTATAAACCATTTCACATTTATGTTGGTAACCCCAGACTACAGCTAAAGTAAAACAGGCATACATCATGCACCAGCGACGGCTACTCTAACCACAACACTACTGTATTATTTGGTGGGGCTGTCTAGTTGCTTAGCAGAGTTTTGTCTTAATATAATATAGCGTCTAATGATAAGTAAAATGACTCAAAGCAAGACTACAAAATGCTTAGTAGGAGAGGTGCTACTGAGGGGTGTTTTCCCGACCCTGGAGTCATGGCTGGTGTTTGAACAAGCAGTCTCTCCACCCAAAGACAAGAGGTCATCCACATGAGCTACAACCTCATGTTGGTGCTCTTACTGTAAATAGATTTTTTTTAAACTTCTGTAGCTGCAGTAACCCTATACTACAGCTAACATAAAATAAGTAGGAGAGAATAAGTAAGGGCCATCCTACATCAGAAACTGTTACAATGTCCACTACACTGTTGCAGGGTGGGAGGGGTGTGGTGCTTATTGTTTTAGCATCATGGAGCCCAGACTTGGGTTTAAACCAGCAAGCTCTACACCCAAAGGCAAGCGCACATCCACATGAGATATAGAAACTAGTAATAGCAAGCTTTTCTCTAAAGCTTTTTACCTACATACTGTATACAATATGTAACCCTGAACTACAGCTAAACAATAACTTAGACTGCCTTGAGCCAAGAACGTAACCCGCTAGAGACTACAGTATGACACTAATCACTACAACAGATCAGCATCCCTGCTTATTGGAATTTTATCTTAAAGTGTCCCTATTATGCCATTTTAAAGGTTGCTACTATTGCTTAATGATCCTCTTAAAACAAGGTCAAAAGTTTTCTCCAAAAATAGATTAAATTTTATCCCATTTCTAAATGATTCGTAAACGACTCGTGTGAAGCAGTTCGAAGATTCAGTCTGTCTAAGCCCCTCCTTTCCGTGAGCCCTCACTGCTGTGATTGGTCAGATGGCACGGTGATTTATGATTGATCTACCGCTACAGCGTGTGTCGGAAAATGAAATGCTCATTACCATAACTGAACGACGGCTCTGGAGACCCGTCAATACATAGAAAAGATGGCGTCGGTTTTACCGCGTAACGACCAGCTAATTTTATATTAACTGTGGCTACAAAAATCGAGAGGTCTTTTATCTTTGTGTCGTTGTTGCGTTAAAAGGCTGGTGAGCAAAAAGGACAAACACAAACAAGTAGATAAAGCAAACGTGTATTGTACAAAACTAAATAAAGTAAACGAAAAAGGTGCACAACAACCAAACAAAGATATAAACAATATTTACAAACTATATATAATAAACGGTACGTGTATGTGAACGCGAGTGAGTGGAAAATGTCCGAAGTTCGTGTTTATTGTATGTGTGTTATCCGAGTATACCGAGTATGGTTCGGTCTCACCGGCAGTGGCGGAGCCAGGAAATTTTCTGTGGGGTGGCCAGGATGATTATGTGATCATTTTGGGGGTGGCATAAATTAGAACTATATTTAGGTCACCTACTGTAAACCACACACCTCCTTAAGAAAGAACATACAGGAAACAGTTGTTTTATTATAACCATTAGTTGTTTTATTTTAGTTATAAAAAAAGTCTCCAAGTCAGGTGAGAGTCAAATCAAGTCAGTTACAATTACAAACTACTTTACAAAATGCATAAAAAACGTATTTACAATATGTAAACATATTTACATATAAAGCGTACTTACGAAAGTGAAATACTTGAGTGTAACTTTTTTATTTAAAAAAAATTAATTATGTCTGATGCCTTTCTCTTTATGTCTGCTGCTCTGACATGATACAGTGCACATCACCATCATTACAGCTAGTACTTGCAAAATTAACAAAAGCAAACAATAAAATTGACAGCCCAAGTTAACAAACTATAACATTCTTTTAACAAACTAACACATTTTGTTTGATTTAACTTATTTGCAGGAATTATATATCACCAATAGATGTGCTAGTCAATTATCATGTTACCAAAACTATCAACAAATTATTCAAAAAGTAGTCAGTCTTTAGTTGGAATGACAAATGTGACATCATTTTATTTTTTTCTCTTTTTTTGCCTCATGTAGCTTACTAAACAGTTTAATTACGAATTAACCGAGGCATAAAGAAGTTAGAAAATGCTTATACTTTTACTATCTTTTCTTTTGTATTAGATTAATAGTGTTTAAACAAGATTACCTGTAATTATTTGTTGTTCCGTCGCATTTTCAAATTCCCGCCAGTGGTACTGGACTCCTCTCCGCTCCGCTCCGCTCCACTCCACTCATAGAAATATATCCGCTCCACCGGGCTCCACTCAATGACAGTAAAAGAACTCCACTCCACTGGCGGTACCAGGATGTGCGCACACAAAAGTGTCCGGCATTGCTGTGGCAGTACAAAAAAGGTTCCGCGTCGCGCGGGTGGTTGCATGGATGGCTGTGGTCAGACCAGGGGGGGCCAATAGGGTGGCCGGGGTTCGGCGGGGGGTGGCCGTGGCCCCCCCCCCGGCCACCCTCTGCCTCCGCGCCTGCTCACCGGGGTTAATGAAGTCCGATGACGGAGGGTGAGAAGTCCAAAAATGATCCACAGCAATCTCTCCTTCTCTCGTCCAAACTAATAACGGCAGCGCTGGTCACCCATTACTACTATTTTTCCCCTCAGGGCTTGCCGTTTTTATTGTTTTTTTATATTACAAAGTGTTTAAGCGAACGCTGCATGAATGCTCGATCACGTTAACAAGAGTGTGGTAACGTTAATTGTAAGATGGCGGGCAAGTTGTTCGCGATGTAGAACGTGGGCGGACATTATGCAAACAAGTTGCAGAGTGACGTGGATCTGTAACAGAGTATAAATATATTTGCTAACGACTCTTTTAGGCGAATGTGAGCCGACTCTTTTTTTTAATAGACAAAAACTTCATTTATCATGCACTGTCAGCATCACAGATAGTGCAGATAGTTTATGTTTACATAAGCTACATGACACACTGCATGAAAGATCATATTTAAAAAAGCATAATAGGACCTCTTTAATGATTGACTTGGAGCAAAGTTTTGTATTTTAAAGTCTTGGCTTGAATTCAAACCAACAAGCTCTCGGTCTAAAAGCAATTGCTCTACTACATAAACTACACAAAATTTAGAGCATCTTCTTTTGGGTCGCACGGTGGTGTAGTGGTTAGCACTGTCCCCTTGCACCTCCTGGGTCCGGGTTCGAATCCCAGCCAGGCTCGATTCCCGTCTCTGTGTGCATGGAGTTTGCATGTTCTCCCTGTGCTTGGTGGGTTTCCTCTGGGAACTCCGGTTTCCTCCCACAGTCCGAAGATATGTAGGTTAGGCTAACTGGTGTTCCCAAAATTGATCATAGTATGTGTGCGTGCCCTGTCATGGATTGGCACCCTGTCCAGGGTGTACCCCGCCCCATGCCCTAAGCCTCCTGAGATAGGCTCTAGGTCCCCGCGATCCTGAATACAGGAGGAAGCAGTATAGAAAATGAGTAAGTGAATCGTTTGTTTTACTAAAAACCTCAAAGCAAGACAACAAAGCATTCAGTAGAAGAGGCACTCAACTCAACTCAACTCAACTCAATAGAGGGGATGTGCATGCACATGAGACACAGATTCTCACATACAGTAAGTACTTGCTTTTTTTTTTTGACTTTCATATTAATGGACAACAGCTGAAATAAAACATGCAGATTCAAAGTTAGGATGTTCACACCAGGAACTACAGCCCTAACCACTACACCACTGCAGGACAGGGCCACACTGCTGCTTAGTGGACTTTTGTCTTGACTCAATGACTCAAAGCAAGACCATAAATCATTTTGTAAAAGAAGTGCAACTCAAGGGTCATTCTATCCTGGGGCTCTGGGTGGGACTTGACTTAGAGGAACTGCTCATCGACATGAGCCACAGGATTTTGTATTAATGGGAGCTTTCACCTTCAACTACGCAACTCTAAACTTAAGCTAAAATTAAACGTCCAGACTTGAACCAGGTATGTCATTACCAACAAATAAATAAATAAACCTGCAGCACTACCCACTTTGTTCATTGTTTCTTTAAGGCACACAGGTGTTCAAAAGCCCAGGTACCAAAATTCTACAACAAAATAGTTTTGGTTACATAACTTATATAAATTTTGGATGATTTTGAACTCCACCGACCATAGTTTTGTTCTGCCTTTTTAATAACAAAGTTTGCTAAAGGGCAGCGAAGTGGTGTAGTGGTTAGCACTGTTGCCTTGCACCTCCAGGGTCTGTGTTTGATTTCCAGCCAGGTTTGATTCTCGTCTCTGCGTGCATGGAGTTTGCATGTTCTCCCCGTGTTTGGTAGGTTTCCTCCAGGTACTCAGGTTTCCTCCCACAGTCCAAAGACCTGTAAATTAGGCTAATTTGCATTCCCGAATTGCCTGTAGTGTGTGTGTGTGTGTGCCCTGCGATGGACTGGCACCATGTCAGGTGTGTACCACGCCTCGTGCCCTAAGCCTCCTGGGATAGGCTCCAAGCCCCCCATGACTCTGAATACAGGATAAAGTGGTATAGATGATGAGTGAGTGAGTGAGTGAGTTTGTTAAAGTTCACAAAAAACATGAAAACCAACAATGCAACCAACGTACAGTAACTGAATTCACATCTCCTGAGTTTTGCAAACAGTTAATGCAAGAAACGGTCTCTGCTCATTTTTCTTTCTGAAATATTACGTTCATAAATACTGAAAAAAAAAACGGAAAATGATAAACTTCTGGTTGGTCACGCTAATTGCTGTTGGTATTAAGTAACATCACATCACACTGTTTATTCTCCCAGGACAAGTGTGTTTTATTCCTAACTTTATTACAAAATCTTACTGAAACTATTCAGAGCGTGGTGGGACATCTTTTACTGAATAATGATGCTTTATCAGTCGTTTTTTTTTGCAACATTTTCTGTAGTTATATGAGTTCACCTTTTATGAGTTTAAGCGAAGGCACATCGCTCCACAGAGTTACTGTTTAAAAGCAGTGTGTGTGTGTGTGTGTGTGTGTGTGTGTTTGTGTCTCACAAGTTGGATCTCCATTAGCTCTGTGCTGAAACCTAGAATTTATAATTTATTTAGTTTTGTTTATTATGTAATTTGTTCTGTGTTTGCTTTACACTGAGTTACTGGTTTAATATGAAAAACTCTCAGTAGCAGGGTGTGTAAATCTCATGTACGGATATAGTTTGTAAAAATATAAAGTAAAATAGAATAAAGTGTGCATCTCCTCCTTCACTAAGGGATATATGTTCGACAGACACACACATGAATAAAAGTATATTTACAGTACATATATATGCAGGTTTACCGTCCTCTGGTTGCAGTAATCTACTGTAACATTGACTTCCTGATTTAGAAGAAGAAAGAAGAAGCTTATTTGTGTGCTGAACGCACATGTGAGAGCCGGAACAAAGCGAACCTGAATTTCATTTACAGAGAATTTTAAGCAGCACATTCTCATGAAGACACTCACAGAGACGCTGTTAATCACATCTGTCTGGTGGACGGATACAGATTCACAGAATATCCCTGTTAAAGAAAAAACAGCTAGATTAATATATATATATATATATATATGAAAAAGACAACTCAATATATTGATCATACACTATTAAAGTCAATGAAACAGGAGGAGCTGGGAATTTTATGGATTTCGGTTTCAGGTGATAAATTGACATACTGTCTAATGTCTGTCACTTTAATAATATAAATATAAAAAAATAAAAAACCTGAAAAAACTGCAATTTAACAGAAAACACAGTATGTACATATGGGAAGAAGTCTAATATACAAACAAAAAAATCAGCCAACATGGTGTCATTAGTTTAGAAGAAATTGCCTGAAAATGAAAAGCTGATATGAAATCCAATCCAATTTCTTTTTATAATGGCCTAAAAAAAAAAAAAACCTAAAAAGGCTTTCGGCGAGCAGACTGGACAATGCAGCTAGAATGTTGTGAAAGTGCATGTAATGTTCATCAAATCTCTAGAATGAGAAAGCGGAAAAAAAAATGACACCGAGTGATCATCTGTAAAATGTTTCAGTCTAACACAGCCATTTATGCCTTCTGTATTCCGTCCCTCATTATGGACTCATTTTCAAGCCATCATTTTTTTATAGCTGCAGAAGCTATTTGCATGTTTCCCCCGGTAGCCCAGGAATACACCAAAGTGCACCATCTACATCAAAACACTTTTTGCAATTCATATTGCAAGCACTACGGGATAATTTGGGATTCGAGTCCTCGTGGTTTTTTCGAGTCGAAACAAGTTTATTTCCACACGACGTGATCTATCGCTTGCAAATCCGCTACCGGTGCTGAACAAGAGCAGCGAAGCAGCAATTAAGTCGGCTTCGCTATTAAATAGGATTGTCATTAGAATCACTATCGACAGCGCAATTTAGGCTGAATCCTGCAAAACAGCCCTGACTCAGAAAGCAGCCCTGCCCCATCTATTTTAGGCCAAGTGATCGATGGCTACAATGGCGTGGGCTGTGACGAGTGTGTTGTGCTCTCTCCTTAGGAGGCTGCGCCGAGGGTCAGACGAATGTATGTGTGCGGAGCTTTCGTGGCGGTGTTGACAGCATTGCGCAGTGGCTAACAGGTCAGTCGATAGGGAACGCTCTAGCGGTTGATCGATACACCGATACAGATCAGGGAAACGAGGACTTGACAAGAGGGGGATGGAGACTGCTCAGACTAACTCGATGTCATGCAGAATTCACCGAAATTCCAACCACAGAGAGCGAGGCCACGGAATTTCATACAAATACATTTTGCTAAGCACTACAGCTAAGTTGTCCTTCTTTGGTGCTCAGACAAATACACTCCCTGTTCGGTAATCGGAGAGTGAATCACAGATGAGAAAAAGTAGATCAAAGGATAAAGATGAAGTTTTGTCTTAAAACCACTCCAGCGTGTTAAAATTCACTTATACCACTTCAGCGCTGTTATTTCAGCCAAAGTGAAAATATGAACTAATCCCAGTAAAAATATTCACTTTATCTTTTCTAATTAATATCTATTGGTGCAGGTGTTTGTTTACATTGAGACAGTAGCGCATTAGTAGATTATTTTACAGTAGATGATTAAATCCCACACATAACTGTTCATAACATCACTTTTACTCAACATTTAGATTCACTGATGGTGCAGATTAAACTTCAGGCAGAGATCTCAGGACTGCAAAAGTACCTTGATGGGTTTTTGCAAATGCACTTGACACAATACTGTTCATGTCTTAAAATAACAACTGGCTGTTGTTGTTAACTAATTCCCTAATGCCATATGTGTTATTTGTTGGAAAAAAGAATGTTTTAGAATGATAACAATATATATTTATAGAAATGTTATATATTGGAACTGTCAGTACATAAATGTTTTTTCTAACAAGTTAATCTTTATATGTTAATGCAAACATTAGTTTTAATCCATGTGCAGTAGTTAAAAGCAAACAAATGCAATGCACACGTCAATGTTCCTTAATAAACTGTGCTGCAGTATCCCAATCGCAGCTCTTGACGGTAGTGTGTACGGGCCACTAGTGCGTCTGTATTTTCGTACCTGCATTGACAAAATAGAGCAAAGTGCCTGGAGCGAGAAGTTACAGAGGAGGTACAATTACGTATATGCATAACACCAAACGAGCTCATGGTTAGTAAGGGAGACGACTCTGTGTGTGTGTGTGTGTGTGTGTGTGTGTGTTTGCAAACATGTCTTGTAGATTGTTTAGGAGAGTGTTTTGTACTGTAAGAGTAGTTACATTTTGCTAAGTGTTAATTAGCCTGATGTATGAAGACACATTGTATCATACAGTAATAATAACTCTCAAGGGAATGCTTCTATAGAAAAACTACCCACAATGCAATTGGAACCCCAAATTGCATTATTTATTATAATTGCATGTCCAAAGGTGCTTTATTCCTCTTAAAGCCCAACAATTTACCAATCAGACCATGCCTTTCTCTCTCTCTCTCTTGTTTGCTATCTGCAACCATCTCCAGTTCTGATTTTAAACACCTGCTACATAATTGAGCATTTTACAGAGGGAAGGCAAATCATACAATAATGTATAATAGACCAAAATATAAAATAAAAAGTATTCACTAATAAAACTACTTAAGTAAAGATATCTGAAATGTGTAATTAATTACAGTAACTAACAATTACAGTAAATTTACTTCCACCTCTAAAAGTTTTTCATGTTATTGAAAATCAGGAAATTGTCTATTAGAAATCACTGACACTGCCATAAACCTTAAATAAACATCTCCCCCCATTATGACATCAGTAATACTGTACTGTACACTAATAATACCTATTAATATCTGGATAGGTTCCTGTAAATGTGATTTTCCTATAGAAATGACACTGTAGTTATAATAAGCTCATAAATGCTCATAATTTCTATCTGTTATCACCCAGATGAGGATGGGTTCCCTGTTGAGTCTGGTTCCTCTCAAGGTTTCTTCCTACTGCCATCTCAGGGAGTTTTTCCTTGCCACTGTCGCCTTCACCCTTGGCTTGCGTCATCATTCATCATTAATTCATTTATCTCATTATTATCTAGACACACTTTTTACACATACACATGCTTTGAGACGATGACTATTGTTAAAAGTGCTATATAAATAAAATTGAATTGAATTAAATGAATGCAAACATAGCAATACATATGAATTAACAATTAACTGACCAGTTGTATAAAAAAAATTATAGTGTGTAATATTCAATTTTGTGAATTTTTTAAAAAGTGTAATTTTTGTATTTTGCATGGAATTGTGAATGCACTCCAACACCAAGACCAATTCCTTATGCACTTGGTAAATGAAACAAAAAGGAAAAAACAATACGAGAAAAGAGAACTCTGATTCTGAGTGGTTGCTTGAAGTTGTAGTCAGGAAGTCATCGAAGTCTAAAGTTGCTCAGCCAGTCCGTTCATTTGGTACGAAGCAAAGTCACCTGAAACACTGTATAATTTTTTAAAAATCAGAACAAGCTCTATCCCCTTATAGTCTTTACTGAACACTACAGACTGTACAATAATTTAAAGCCATTGTTTGTGTTATCTGCTTTTCTTGACACCGAGGGCAGAGGTTTAATTCTAGCAACAATCACTTGGGAGTCAGGGCTTAACCGCTTGAAGCTGCCAAAAATACAGGTTATTTAAAGGAGCGGTTTACCCCCACCATTTTTTCCATTTTTATCTGTTCCGTTATTTAAGACACCCCCCCCCCCCAAAACGGGTGGGTTAATGCCACACTTATGTAAAAACTCTGTGAATGAAGGCTAAAAGTCTTGCCTTCTATTACATCTTGAGGGTTTTATTTTAAATTCAGTGTAGTGGTGTCCAGAGGACAAAAAATGTCAAAAAACCTAACAGTGGTACCTCGGCATACAGTCAAGCCTTTCGGGTTTTTGCCTTAATTAACTAAAATATTGCAAAAAATTTGCCTATGCATACAGTGGTGTGAAAAACTATTTGCCCCCTTCCTGATTTCTTATTCTTTTGCATGTTTGTCACACTTAAATGTTTCTGCTCATCAAAAACCGTTAACTATTAGTCAAAGATAACATAATTGAACACAAAATGCAGTTTTTAAATGAAGATTATGTTATTAAGGGAGAAAAAAAAGTCCAAATCTACATGGCCCTGTGTGAAAAAGTAATTGCCCCCCCTTGTTAAAAAATAACTTAACTGTGGTTTATCACAGTTAAAAGTTCAATTTCTGTAGTCACCCCCAGGCCTGATTACTGCCACACCTGTTTCAATCAAAAAATCACTTAAATAGGAGCTACCTGACACAGAGAAGTAGACCAAAAGCACCTCAAAAGCTAGACATTATGCCAAGATCCAAAGAAATTCAGAAAAAAATGAGAACAAAAGTAATTGAGATCTATCAGGCTGGTAAAGGTTATAAAGCCATTTCCAAAGCCTTGGGACTCCAGCGAACCACAGTGAGAGCCATTATCCACAAATGGCAAAAACATGGAACAGTGGTGAACCTTCCCAGGAGTGGCCGGCCGACCAAAATTACCCCAAAAGCGCAAAGACAACTCATCCGAGAGGCCACAAAAGACCCCAGGACAACATCTAAAGAACTGCAGGCCTCACTTGCCTCAATTAAGGTCAGTGTTCACGACTCCACCAAAAGAAAGAGACTGGGCAAAAATGGCCTGCATGGCAGATTTCCAAGGCGCAAACCACTTAAGCAAAAAGAACATTAAGGCTCGTCTCAATTTTGCTAAAAAACATCTCAATGATTGCCAAGACTTTTGGGAAAATACCTTGTGGACCGACGAGACAAAAGTTGAACTTTTTGGAAGGTGCGTGTCCCGTTACATCTGGCGTAAAAGTAACACAGCATTTCAGAAAAAGAACATCATACCAACAGTAAAATATGGTGGTGGTAGTGTGATGGTCTGGGGTTGTTTTGCTGCTTCAGGACCTGGAAGGCTTGCTGTGATAGATGGAACCATGAATTCTACTGTCTACCAAAAAATCCTGAAGGAGAATGTCCGGCCATCTGTTCGTCAACTCAAGCTGAAGCGATCTTGGGTGCTGCAGCAGGACAATGACCCAAAACACACCAGCAAATCCACCTCTGAATGGCTGAAGAAAAACAAAATGAAGACTTTGGAGTGGCCCAGTCAAAGTCCTGACCTGAATCCTATTGAGATGTTGTGGCATGACCTTAAAAAGGCGGTTCATGCTAGAAAACCCTCAAATAAAGCTGAATTACAACAATTCTGCAAAGATGAGTGGGCCAAAATTCCTCCAGAGCTCTATAAAAGACTCATTGCAAGTTATCGCAAACGCTTGATTGCATTTATTGCTGCTAAGGGTGGCCCAACCAGTTATTAGGTTCAGGGGGCAATTACTTTTTCACACAGGGCCATGTAGGTTTGGATTTTTTTTCTCCCTAAATAATAAAAACCACCATTTAAAAACTGCATTTTTTGTTCAATTATATTATCTTTGACTAATAGTTAAATGTGTTTGATGATCAGAAACATTTTGTGTGACAAACATGCAAAAGAATAAGAAATCAGGAAGGGGGCAAATAGTTTTTCACACCACTGTATGTAACATCATACGAGCGACCGAGAGTACTTTAGTTGTGCATACGTCCGGTTGCAGGTACAGTACGTCCTGTCTATGTCTTTTTACTGTAGTGCATATTTTTCTTCAGTTACTTTCTTCAGTTTACGTCTTTTCTTCTAAGTACCTTTAATTGTTTTTATATACAAAAATATAGTTATAGTGATTGTAATGTTGGTAATATTTTTGTGCAGCTAGAACAGATTATCTGCATTTACATTATTTCCTATGGGAAAATGTGTTTCGCCATATGACATTTAGCCTAAAGAACTTGTCTTCAGAACAGATTAAATTCATATGCCACACTGTATTTTTGTTCCAAAATTTATGGACCTGATTGCAAATGTTAAACACTATTTTGTCTAAATGTTTTGGAACATCTGAGGCTATACTCTGATATATTTAAATAGGGATGCACTGCAAATTACAGTACATTTTAAATGGAAAATGTAATGTAATGTTCATATTAAATATAAATGTTAAATACAAATGTAAAATTTAAAGGTAGAATATAATTGTATCATTTATGTGCTAACTGAGCCCCGTCTCTTGACGTGTGTATCTGGTAGCTTCAACAGGTTCAAACTATAGCATGTTTTAGCATGAAAAAAGCAAACACGTGGGTGGCTTCTTTAAAAAAAAAAAAAGGAGTTAAAAAAAAACAGTCTGTGACTGCCGAGATCTTAAAGCAAATAATCAACATTTAATTAAATCTTTTTCTGCAAACATATCATCTAATCAAACAGTGATAACATTGAAATCCAGGCTGTATAAGGCCATAACGTGAGCTGGTAAATTAAGATTAGTTTGAAACATTAATCTCTACTGTGAGTAGACAGAGATACCAAAGTAAATCACTATACAGTATAAACATTATTCTAAATTCAATGAGTTGCGGCTATACTGCTACAGTAGCTGGTCTGAGAACCAGATAAGCTAGCGCTATGCATTATATAAAGACCTGCTTTTCTTCTTTTGTACATTTGTAATTGCATAGTGGAGGCTAATAATAAAAAAAAATGTAGAACATGACATTAGGATATAGATTTAACAAATACATTTTACATTTTTTTTCTATTTACTTTATTTACACTGAATTTTTATTTTTATTTTTTTACTTTTCCCCCCTATACAAAACCTCATCAAATTTTAATGTTGTAGTTGATTACCGTCTGACGGATGGCCGACATTGGCATGAGAAGCAACAGCCATGTCCAACGTGACCAGGTGATACATTTAATCCACAGCCAGAGGACACTGTGCATAGATGATCAAGAGCAGGAGAAATCTGTCAGTCAAGCTCAGGTAGCTCATGGAGCTCAGCTGGAACCGCGCCCGGAGAATAATTTGACAAACAAAAATAATAAAACAATAAAATAAAGATTAAAAACATGTCAGTCAAAGGCCACTCTCTAATTAACTTGGAGAGAGATTAGACTTTTAGATCAAGGACAGGGGCAGAGTCAGACTTGGAGTAGTTGGCGGGGGGGGGGTGTTTGGGCAAGATGACAAAATGTGTCATAACTTGTTTTTGCTTCCTAGTTATTGGTGTTCTTTTGGCTGCTCCCGTCAAGGGGTCGCCACAGCGGATCATCCAATCTGCATACAACTTGGCACAGATTTCACATTAGAGGTCCTTCCAGATTCAATCCTCTAGTGCTAGGGACCAACACTAACTAACACCCTGCATCCAATGGTTAGAAATCAAAAGCAAGACTTTTGGGGAACAAGAAGACTACCACTGAGACACCAATGTCTTGTTTTAGTTTTCTGTTAATCGAGGGAAAAGTCAAACCTGGACAGCTTTTTTCCCCTAATAAATAAAATCATCATTTTAAAAAAGGCATTTTGTATTTACTCGTCAATGAAATAAATCTTTGTGTAATATTAAAATGACTTTAATGATCTGAATCATTTAAGTGTAACAAATATGCAATAATAATAATAATAATAATGTATAACACTATATTAGGTGTAGAAGTCCTTCTGATGCATGACAATCAATAACCTTTTGTGCCTGCAGAAAACAATTTGATAAAATGAGTAAATGTCTGAAAATGTCATTTATCTCATTTTGCTGCGAAACTGTGATTTCTTCAAGTTTGAATTGAGGATAATTTAGTGTGGTATCACTGCTGTGTCTGATATACAGTTAATACTTATAGTTTGTCATCAGTAAGTGAATTCATACATTCAAGCAAAAACATTAATTTCTTTTTTGATTTTGTTTTATTTCATGAATTTCTTTTGTTCTTATTTAATTTCCCTGCTTCTTCCCTTGGAGTGAGGAGTTACTGTAAACATGAAAAATAAAAACCCCTCCAAATTTTCAGAAATGCTCAAAAAGTATGTGCTGATACCTTTTTTCTACTTCCTACTGTATGTTGTAAAAAAATAAAAAAGACACACTGAAGAAAACACACTTCAACTTTTAATCATTTCTTTCTCTTGTTTTTTTCTATATTTACTGTACTTCTCAGCCTCTCTTTATTCAGGCATACTCTCATCGCGTCATCTCATATCTCAGACCTTCTTTGCCTCGGTCTCTCTCTCTCTCTTTATTTCCACAGATGGTAAGATGTACAATGATTTATATGTTAAGTTGGCACCACCATCCATAATGGCGGGAGATTCATGGAAAAATCTTGGTGAGTGCGGCATTCCTGCTGCGCCCAGAACGACTTCCTACTGATCTCATCAAGGCTGCTACTATCGTCTCTGTGGTTCACCAATCCCAGCAATTACACACACAGCTGACTCTAACCTTTAGTTACCATATGGAACATTAACAATGTTCATCACTGGCTCGAAACGCAGTTCATCCTCCTTTTTCTTTTTACCTTTAGCCATGCGATGGATTACAACCATAGTTTGCTTTAATAAAAATTTGAAAAGATATATTTTTAAAGCCAGATTCCATTTGGGATCATGAATTTTTAATGCTGTTTTGGAGTTTTAAAGAAACCCATCTAATTGCACATAAAAACCATCGAATTTAAAAGCCAGAGAAACCTTCAACCGTAAAATAAATCATCAACACATATATATATATTTGTAATAAACATAATGCAAAACTGTTTATATTTGAGCCTAATACTTGATCAGTTTGGTAGCAAAACAAGATAAATCCCATTTATTGACGATTTCAAAACAACAGAAGCTTTTTTGTTCTCTACGCGCAGTTCTGTCCACTACATTCTGTTCTCCAGTTGGGATTTCTGAACTCTATTATAACCTCAGGTAACCATACTGTAGATTTATATAAGATTACGCAATGTCCAGCACATCCCTGTATAGCACGTCCCTGTATGATTACAAGAGCATCATCTTCAACTACCAAAGTGAAACTGAAATTGGTAGAGAAGGAAGCTGACGATGCTTTGCAAACGGAACATTTTTGTGTTGCTTTTAACAATCTTTATAACTAAAAAGGTTTTACGTGCAACAAAACATAACAGTTTTCCTTGTATTAATTTGCTTCTGTAAGTCATTAACAAAAACGAAGAAACTCAAGGCATATTAAAGCATATAGTTTACTATATTTTAAAAATCAACATTCAACTGACATATTATTATAATTTAAACTTGCGTAGTTAAATGACCACAAACTGCAGACTGATTTATCCTTTGTGGCAAAACTGTAGGAAGTGGAGTTAAAGCTTTTTGCGGAAATAATTCTACAGAATACACATGGATTGCCATACTGTATTTGCCGTAATATTTTGCCATTTGTGGTTTTTAAATAGTTTTGTGACAAAAGATGTCATGAATAAAATGTAAGTTTGGTATAGTACTTCTTTTAAAAAAATATCTGTTTTATCAAAAATGTCAAAATGGAGATATCTCGTTTTACAGTAAAACAATAATAATTAAGTTTTTTTTTATTTGATCTATAAAGTTTTGCAATTACAGAATAACTTGTGTTCATTCTCATATTAACGGGGAAAATTCCACTATAATCTTTATAAGCACCACACGTAACATGCAGTAGTGACGTTGTTAGTGATAATTATACGGGCGGCTAAAATGATACATTTAATACAATACAATAATATGTATAATCACCTGATTACAGTTTGGGAATTATTGAGATTTGGATTAAACCTTATCAAAGCGAGTGACCATCATAAACACCATGAAAACTCAATAATCAATAATCTCATAACGATGTAATTTTCATCCAAGTTCACAACCACAGACCTCCTGTGTGAGCCACGGCTAAACGTTCCTTGCACGCTAATCTAAACTCTCACTTTCTGTCAGTTTTCAAGCTTTGTATACTGCATCCTTGTTATCTGTTGTAGGATGGTACATTTTATCTGCTTACTGTTTCTAGGAAATTGTGTCAGATCACAGTGGTACGGCTTGCTCCATTTCATTTGAAGGATACATGTTAGTAGGGGCAGATGGTATAAATGAGCTGGCAGCGTTAAGCTCCTGTGTCTTACACAAAACAACAACAACAACAACAACAAAAAGAGTTTGTAGAACCAAGAACAACAGCATCGTTAATGGTACGAAGAAGCTGATGTCTTTTTAGATCTGATTTCCTACATGCCGATTAGTGACAGTAAAGTCTGGTGATTAC
Source organism: Clarias gariepinus (assembly GCF_024256425.1). NCBI lineage: Eukaryota > Metazoa > Chordata > Actinopteri > Siluriformes > Clariidae > Clarias > Clarias gariepinus. The sequence goes on from NC_071112.1 coordinate 31,276,094, forward strand.
ACAGAGTGTATTAAAGATATAACAGTTTAGCCTGCCATATAATAATCACACACAACATCACTACGTGTTACAATTCCAACATCTTACATGCATCACGTGTGAAGCTTATGGGGTGCATGTAAGATGTTGGAATTGTTCCCTTAAATATGAGAATGCATGAAAAAAACACATACAGTAGATTGTGCTGTGCAGAAAACAGCATGCTCTATATGTAGAGCAGAGCATGATGGGAAAACACTACCGTGCACACTGGGTGAGCAGTGACCCATTTGTAGACTTGCATCTGTATCTCTAAAAGTTAGGAATACTTCCTACTGACGATCACATTAAATCTAATGCATTATGCATTAAAACACATTTCCATTAGAATACATTTACATACACCACAAACAGATTTTACACAATATTAACTTTATATCTTTAGGGGTTTGTGAATCCCTGCATTATTCTGAACCACTGAAGCAATCATCACGCAGTTCAATCTTTTCCCCTCGTTGCTTGTTTGAGCTCCTCATCACCTTCTCTACATTCTCTGTCGCGCTCTCGCCCTCCACCTCTCACTCCTGATGAGGAAGTGCTCCTCTACGGTACACTGGAACCGAGAAGTGAGAATCTCAGCTGGAGCTGTGGGCATTACTGACTCACTCTACAAACTCTCTCACACACAGAAAAAAACACATCAAGACACTCACTATTAATATATTTACATATACACACAGTATATACAGGACACCGATCACATAACATTAACACTATCTTGTCAATTATAAACAGGTTATAGGATCACAGGCACCCAAGGCTCATTTAGGCCTGTGGGGATCAGATGCCAACTTGTTTGGTCCGATTCTACAAAAAAAAGCCAATGCAGTACAACTCAATAAAAAATGTTACCACTAGCCATGATAGAAAGGCACCAGAACATCCAGTGCCAATGCCCAGGGAGCCCAAGGCCACCAACCTGGCCTCCAAACAGCGGTTCCCAACCTGATTAAGCTCCCGTGGGCTGTGCCAGACAAACAAGTCACCCAAAGAATCCCCTGATAATATCCTGGTACGAAACACCACAGAACCCCCCATTAATACCAGGTTCCTTAACTCAAGAGGTCCATGTGTGCTTCTAAAACAGCTCTTTAAGGGCTTCACTGGATCTCTGAAGGTATGCTGTGGTGTCTGACTACAAAACTTTACCATAATACCAGATGGGCTTGCCTTTCTTTCCCATACACATCATGGAGCCTTGGACACCTATGACCCTGGAGCTGGTTCCCCCGGTTATTCTTCCTCAAGGCAATTTTGGTTGGTAGGTGAGTGTACAGTATACTGCAGAACAGGAACCCCCCCGCCCCAAAGGCCTGACAATTTGGAAGAAGCTGTGACCCAGTCGCCTAGCGGCCAGAAGTCGTTCAAAGTAGTTCAGATCCTTGTGCTTGGAAATTTGTTCCCTGCTTTAAACAAACCACATTTGAGAAGTGATTGTTCACTCGCTGCCTGATGTGTTCCACCACTTGACAGGTGCCATGGTAACGAGATAATCAATGTTATTCACTTCACCTGTCAGTGGTTTTATTGTAATGGCTGATTGATGTGTATGGATTGGATGTATACAGTTATTCTCAGTAAATGTGAGTGTGTGTGTGTGTTTTTGTATGAATAGGCAAATCCATATTCCAGTGGTATTTTATAGCTGATGTTGCTAATGCATGCAAAAACTCATACATGCATAGACTCACATTTCATGTGCAGAATGAAAAAAAAACGAGCGAGACAGAGAGAGAGAGAGAGAGAGAGAGAGAGAATGACATAGTTGCTTTTGAAATAGACTGGAAATGACATTTTTTAAATGTCTTCTTGTACAAGAGCAATTTTCCAAATCATTTCCATCAAATGCGATTTACTCAGCCTAACAGGGTTTAAAACTCGTCTTAAGCAACAGTGTGAGGCTGGTAACAAAAGGGGGAAAAAAAGAAGAAGAAAAAGCATAAACTGAATTGGAACACATTGCATATTACATACTATCTAAAAAAAAAGATATAATAACTTTTTGTTTTGCACAATAAAGGCTACGGTTTTGAATAATACACACGTTGAATGCATTACATCTACCTACTTGTCTTTTGGGCCTCATTCAGCTGAATATGGATTTAAAAAAAAAAAAGACACACAGACCCTTTTCCTCTATTAAAGAAAAAAAATGCAGCAAATCTTTCAAACCACATGAGCAACATGAGCATGCCAGACCAAAAGGTGGTGATAATGAGTCATGAAATTGGACGGCAAATGCATGAAAAGCCTAGAGAGAATACACACACACACACAGAATACACTCTGGCAGGTTTGCTGGCCTGTTTAGCAGATCCACCTACCGTACCTAGCACTTTGTAGGTATACTTACTAATTACAGACTGCGTCTCGAGCTGGCAGTGGCACCGAGGTGTTTAAAAAGTCTCAGCAGCACTGCTGTACCCGATACACTCGTCAGTCACCACCTCAGTCAGACACCGCCACCCAGATAGGCTTAGCGGCTCAGACGTTCATTCCTCTTCCACTGATGGACAGGACAGACAGGACCCCGACCGACTGCGCACCGCAACAGATGGCCTGCTACATACGTTTATGTATATGTAAAAGATGAATACAGTGCATGCAGATTATAATGTAATGATTTGTCAAGGAATGTGTCAAAACAAAAAGGTAGTGTTTTAATTAAGCATGTGGTTTCTGTGGTAAGAAGGAGAGACAGCCAGGAAGCCACGGGAAGGAGAAGGGACGTGTCACATATGCGAGAAGTAATTTGGATGAGATTATGTGTTATGATTGAGGTCCTACAAACACTGTTGGAATAAATAATTGGAAGACGTGGGTGCGACAATGCAAAGAAAAGAATCCAAGAAATGTGTAAAGAAGTGTCAAACATCGGGTCGAGGGACACGGCAACTCTAGGGACTATAGCGGGCAGGAACAAAAGCTGGGTGTTGTTCCATTACCTCTGGTATCAACCAAATAGGTTAGAAACATATAGTAATAACCAGCCTGCGAGTGGTGCAGCGGTAAAGTGTTCAAATCCCAGGTGATGTAGGAAGGGTCCCTCGAACCGCACCCCAGCGCCAAACAAACAAAAAATATATACATGTCATTAAAATCAATAAAAAATAACCACTGTTTAAGTTTCCATCCAGTAACAGCAAGTGTCGTTAAAAAAAGATCAGTTAATTATTTAATAGCCAACTTGTGGGTTTTTATACAACCCTTAAGTTTTACTATTACAACTTACAAAACAACAACATAGCATTACGCAGTACCCATTCAATATTATTAAGTCTCTTCAGTGCAAAATGGACCTCTTTGCCTAGCTCCAAGATCCATGGATAGATATATAATTTAATTATTTAAATAAAAGACAATTAATAATAATAAAAAATAAACTCCTTCCACTTCAGTTATGCCGCTGCTTTCACACTTGATTTTATCATGATTTTTTTTCCGAGCTGGCAGCACACATTTTACATGTCAGCCTACAGGAAGCAGCCAAAATCCCAACATTGCAATCGAACTAAAAATAACAGTTTGACTATTTTTGATTTTTTTACATTCATCGACATGATGTGACGTCCCACTTTAACTCTGCTTAAAAAGCAGCTTAAACTCTTTTGATGTTCTGCCCAAAATTAAACATGAAGGAAGACCTGAAATGATCTGGATGCTTTAGATTTACAGCTTACTGTGAATCTACTTACTTTTCTTAATAATAATTGTTCTTAAGTGGCGATCCTCTGATTTGTTCATGGCCATCTGATTGGTCAGGAGGTAAAAACGTGCCCTGTGATGGATTGGCACCCTGTCCAGGGTGTACCCTGCCTCATGCCCTAAGTCTCCTGGGATAGGCTCCACACCCCCCTGTGACCCTGACTACAGGATTGAGGATGAGTGAGTGAGTGAATTAAAAGTGCTGAGAGACCCAACGCTGTCCATCGTGTTCGGTAAATCACACAGAACCCACAAAGTTAGCGATAAGCCGTCTCAGCGCATCCAAAAAACAGGTGTGCTACAGTAGGTACCCAATCAGAATGGTTATTACCGCTTATACCGTTATTTTGACCCAACAACTGGTTTATTGTTTACTCTTTCGTTTCTCCAAATGGCAGCCTGCAAAATGTTCCAAATATTACTGTTATTGTGTAATAACAAGTGGAGTTGTAGGAGTTGTATAGGTGAGAGTGTGTACAGTATACAGCTCAAAACCCCCATCGGTTATTAAAGATAGCGTCTATTTAGAACAAATGACCCAACGATCTCGGAGATTTGAGCATCAGGAAATCTTCCGGCGCTCTGCACATAACACCGGCCCAACTCATGTCGGAAAGAGTTTATAAACGTTTTCTTAACGTTGGCTATTGTTTTTTACTTATAATATTTATTAGTTTAATTTAAATGAGGTTTGGGCGCGGGATTTCGATTCAGCATCGTGATCCTCCTCTTTAATTTCCTACGTAGTCTAATCAGTTTTCCAGAGCGCACCGGCAGAAGTAGACTAATGATTATGAATGCGTCGGGAAAAACAGCAAGCAGACTGACTGACCATTTTAAAAATTCATTGATAAATTACTGATTTTACATAACATTTTTTTTCTATTAGATTATATAAAAGCAGATATTTCGCTTTCTTTAAGTATATATTTTTCACCTCTGTGAGGCGAGTATACACAGAGTTTGCTTTCATTATTTTACAAAATCATAACGTTTTTGTGTCATTGTGAGTGCGCTTAAATAAAAGTGGAGTCTTATAAAGGCTATGAAGCTTATATAGTTTTATTATATCGTTTTTAAACATTAATCTGGGAAACTGGCCAGAGTCAGTTTTCTGGCTATACGCTAGTGTTACATGATATAATCTAAAGGCTAGATATAAAGATATACATTTAATTTGCTTAAATTCGATGCAAATAAGAAATGCCTATATTTAATTTTAATTCTACATCTGTACTGTAATTTTAGCACTGTGATTGTAAATTCATTTAATGTCTTACTTGTATTTCATAAGGTTTTGCCAGCGGTGGAACAGCGCAACGGGGGTCATTATTTACTAAAAAGCCAGCAAATGCACAAACCCAAATGCTGCCGCCGAACGCCGCGATGGTAAAACCAACATTCCGATTGGGTACCTGCTGTAAGTGCTAATGTGCTATTGCTAGCGTTTACAGTACTTTGCGAAGGTGTATCACACACATCACGTGTCTCGAAATGTCAGACCTCAGTTCTGTGATGGGGGGCTCACAAACAAAGAGCTCATCTCAGCAGTCACTACGTCTCTTCCTGGATCAAAGGCCCGACAACAACAACAAGCCCCGATACCATGCCACCAGCACCTTGAACGGGCCGTGTGAAAATGAGTATTTTCCTACCTCCCTACACTCACAGGTTGTTAATGTTCTCTAGTTACCCAGGGCAATATATACTGTATATAATGCTCTCTTGATGTGTGGTGGTTTGGGTAAATGTGCTACTTAGCTGCTGAAATTCGATCTGGAAAGTGGATACGACCCCCCCCCCTCCACCCCCTCCTAGATGAGGTCCCTGATGTTTTCAGGTGAGATAAATAATAGCATCTGCTTATCATACACAGTACATTTTTTGAACCAGAGTCTAATCCTGAAAACAAAGTCAACTGCACATTCAGCTGCTTTTTTTTTTTTTTTTACCTCCTAATGGTGCATTTTTACATTTTCTTAGTGTTTGTCATTCTGTGATATTATTTTATACATGAGAAGGTTAAAACGCTCGACAAATCATGCTGTTCACAGCCTTATTTCCATAAGTAAGAAGTTGCTAGCGAACATAATTCATAGGAATAAGACTGGGAAAGTAATCACACTCGCAACGTCCCAGAGAGTGTACCTAATAATATTATATTATAGGCTGTGAGTGTGGGGTGTAATGGCTGTAAACAACTGAGGGAAAAAACACACAAATGAACTCACTAATGTCCTTAAATGATAAATAGTTTTTAAATCACTGAAAGTTGGCAATCCTGAACTCTGAGTAAAACCACAAAGGTGAGAGGTTTATGCATTTCGAACATTGCTTGCATATGACACCATAAAAAGTTGAAAGCTGTTAAAAAATAGATAAATACAAAGGCGTACATTTAAATAATGCCATTATGAGGGTTGTAAGGTAATGAGCTCCTGGAGTGGAAGAAAAAGATGAATATACTCACTGGCCACTTTATTAGGTATACCTTGCTAGGACTGGGCTGGACTCTTTTGCGTTCAGAACTGATTCAAAACAGCGCTGGAAACATCAATCTCCTTGGGGACTTTGGTCCAGATTGACATGAGAGCATCACGCAGTCGCCGCCACGTCTCAAAGGAGCTCTATCGGATTGAGATCCTGTGATTGTGGAGGACGTGTGAGTACAGAGACTCATGGCATTTGCTACAGTAGATACCCTTATTCAGAGTGTTGCTCAAAGGGTCAACCAGCAGCTTGGTGGTGGTGGGGATGGAACCTATGACCTTCCAATCAGTAGTCCAACACCTTAATCGCTAAGGGTTCCCTTCCACCATGTGACAGGTTGATGCAGATTGTAGCCCCAGTTACATGTTCTTATCTGACAGGAGCGCCATCCAGAGTGGTCTTCTGCTTCTATAGCCCACCTGCTTCAAGGTTCGACGTGTTGTTTGTTCAGAGATGCTCTTCAGCAGACCTCGGTATTTAAGTTACTCTATTGTAATTGTTATTTTAAACTCTATTTAAGTTTCTATTAGCTTGAACCTGTTCTGGCACCTCGGTGGCACATTTTCCTTTAAAATGTCTGTACAGCCGAATCACTGACAATCTGTAAGCGGGTTTTAATCCAAAGGGGGAAACCCCAAAGCACTTAAGTAAGTTGCTCAGGATAAGAGCGTCTGCCAAATGCCTAAATGTAAATGAACCAGCCTGGATGTTCTCCTCTGATCTCTGGAATCGACATGGCATAGAGAACTGCCCACGCTGGATATTTCAACCCCAGAGATTTTTGCCTATGAAAATCCCAGTAGATCAGCAGTTTCTGAAATACTAAAACCAACCCACCAGGCAACAACAACCACGCCACATTCAGACTGACTTAAATCACCTTTCTTCCCCATTCTGACGCCTGGTTTGAACTTCAGCAGATCGTCTTTACCGTGTCTACATGCCTAAATGTCTCTCTAAAGTTTCAACATGTTTTATTTAAGTGACGGTTTTAAAATCTTTAATCAATAAAGTCTTTTCCATTTATAGAACCTTTTGCATAGTGATGTTTTTTAGTTTTTCTTACCACTCTGTAACATTAAAGACAGTTGTGTGAGAGATCAGCATCTTCTGAGATACTCAAACCAGCCTGCCTCACTAACGACCGTCCCGTGGTCAAACATCACTGTTTTTGGTCTTCAAGTGGATGTTGGATTTTATTGTTAACTGAAGATCCTGACTTGACTTGACTGATGCCATAACTGGTAGAGGTGTTGCTAATAAAGTTGCCGGCACCCACACACACACACACACACACACACACACACACACACACACACACACACACGCACACACACACTTTTCACCCAATTTGGATTAATGATGATTTGTAATGTCCCTCATTAATAGCCTTGAGCAAGATTGTCTTTTGTTTGTTTTTTTTGGTTTGTTTTTTTACGATGCTACTGAACATTCTCTGTATCTAACTAACTGTTTTTCTAGATTCTGTTTTTGCTTTTAGTATTTTCAACCATTTCAACTGCAAAAACCTTTCAATTTAATGCTTGGAAATACCTAATAAAGCTGTCTGGAACTACAAAAGGAGTGAACTGAAAGCCAGATCAGTAGCACTGAGAGCGGAGAAATAAACCCTGGATCAGTTGATGGAAGGACGCGGAAAGGGGAGGGCGGAGGGGGGTTGGGTGTAGCGGGGGGGGGTCCCGGGGCTGACAAACTCATAAACGAAATAGAAAAAGCAACACTGTTCCAGATGACATTTTTATTGATTGGTAGAGAAATAGCCCTGCCGCTTGACATTGCTAATCTCTTGGGCTGTGATATCCACTGAATGCTTGAGAGTGTGTGAGTGTGTGTGTGTGTGTGTGAATGCTCAGACATGTCGAGCCAGCTTGTCGAAGCTTGTGATAAATTCATTGTTTTCACGTGAACATGAGGTACATGGAGGTTCTTGGCCTGTTTTCACTGGGAGAAAAGAGAACATGTGTACACACACACACACACACACGGACATGTATTTTATGGTCCTGTTGACAGAAAAGTCATCAGAAGGATAGTAATGTAGAGAGAGAGAGAAAGAGAGATGCATTTTAATTAATTTTAGTCCTTTGGTTGAGTTTTTACCTCGAATTCAATTATCCCCATTATGAAATTGGTTTCTGTGCTTTTAATTAAAGCTTTGGCAACAGTCTTTAACTTCAATCCTTGCCAATAAAGCTATTTAGCAGGAGAATCTGAAATACTCTAAATACTAGACAAATGGAAATGAATGCATGAAGCACGAAGAGAGGAGGAAGGAAGACACGGCGTGAGAGAGGTGAAGGACAGAAGGTGAGCAGAATGTGAGGGATTAACTCCCCGTCTGTGTGGACGGTCAGGTAGCATCTCAGGACGTCTTCCTGTTTCCTGTTTAGGGAAAAACTGACAATGAATCAGCACAGTCGGTACTGCCAAAGCACCATGTAGCCATACTGCAGCCAGTACCACACACAGGGCTACAGGATGCATGCACACACACACACACACACACACGCAGCAACATTCACAGTGTCATATATTTTCACAGTGTCTGTGAAGGAGACGGTGAGGAGAGAGAGAGAGAGAGAGAGAGAGAGAGAGAGAGAATGGATAGTAGATTACATGAAAAAGCATTCCAGCTGCGTCAGCACCACAACCTTGACCAGGGCTACTGCCGATAAATAAATGAAAAGGGCTTCTATCTGCAACACATGGCAGAGATGATGAACAGAGAGAAGAGGAGATAAGGAGAGGATGAGAGTGGGTGAGAGAGAAGACAAGAGGAGGGATGCCAAGGCCACACACAGGGAGAGCCACATGGCAAAAAAAACTTTGTGCTGTTCATTCGCTTCGCCATGCAGAGAGCTCCAACAGGGTCATCTGGATACAGGCACAGTATGGGCGCATTGCTCTTACAGAGAGAGAGAGAGAGAGAGAGAGAGAGATGGTTTTCAGGGCTACAACTTTATTATGTTTTGTATTTATCATATATTTAAATTCAAACATTCTTGGCACAATTCTACAAGGCTCTGGATTTGTACAAAAAGTTGAACACCTTTTTCAAAAGATATTTTAGTTCCTCCAGTTGGCGTTTTTGAAGATGACGAGGGTTTAGACTCCTGTTTAATACGCCTCTACAAAGTATCCCATTAAGCCCTCATGGGGTCGCCTTAGAAGAGAGAACTTCAAATGGAATAGAATCATCATCATCATCATCATCATCATATGATATAAGCAGTGTTGTAATGTAACAAAATACAAATACTTTGTTACTGTAATGAAGCTGAGTGTTCACATACTGTATGTGTATGTTACCTTGTTTTATTTATATTTTTACCATTTTTCACTTTTACTTTAATACATTTGCTAAATAAAATGTGTACTTTTACTCTGATACATTTCTTCTCTACTCGTGACAGAACTCATTCAAGTTGGTGCGTGATGCCTGTCTCATACCAACCATGTGGTGCGGTGGATTCGAAATTCTTTGAACACTATACATTTTTATTTCTTAGAAAGTTAAATTGTTATGCTCTAGGTGCTTGTGGATGGCTGTTTTCCCGCTTTTGGTGCTATTACTGCTAAGTATGTAAAAGCCGCGACTTTGAATTTTCTGTTTATTAGCTTTACCCGCTGTCTTTTTTACCGCCACCAGATTCAGTGCCTCGCATGCGTAATGAAAGTTACAGAAATATTGGCATTCCTAAACCAACCTCAAAAAAACCCATGAATAAGCATCATAAGCCCTTTCAGATATGTAACAAGCCAGCTAACATGTAACTTTAGCCAGATATCTGAAAGACTTATGAAGCTCCAACATGTGCTAGATCACGTCGCTGATTAGCCTACATGCAGATTTTTTTTTTTAACAACACCACTGATTTCTCTTACCCGGGAGCCCTGATATATTACACTTTAATATAATAAAGCCACAATAATGCTTAGAAATCACTTAAACTGTAACTGTTTACTCTTTACTTTTTATAGGACGGTAGCAAGAAGAAAAGGGAGCCGTTTTGAGTTAAATTTTTTAAATCAGCCGGAATCATTAAATTAAGGTTAAGCGAGGTTTAATGTCTAATTGTGCAGCTTTATTTACATGTCTTTTCTAAATGTTTTGATTGTTTTTATAGTCAAAATATGATTATAGTGTTGGACATTGGTAATATTTTTGAGCAGCTGGAACGGATAATCTGCATTAATATTATTTCCTATGGAAAAAGTTTCACGATATGAAATTTCGCCTTAAGAACTCGCCTCGGATTAAATTTAATTTGTATGTCCAGGTACAGCTGTATCCACTTTCAAGTACTTTATACAGGGTGGTCAGTCAGGGAAAGAGGGAATTCCACCGGATCATACCATCGGATCATACCATTGCCACCATTCATTTTTTTTTAGCAATTGTAGCTTACCTGGCAATCTACCTAAAATGCAGCACAACCCTAAAATGACTAAGTAGTTTAGATAATTGATTGGATGGATAACTGTAATTAGGCTGTTTAACCTTGTTAGCTCAAGATTAACTAAGACTTGTTGCGGTTTAGTCAGTTATATTCCAGGCAAGTTGAAACAAATAAGTCAAATTTGATGATTATATTAACCTGATACACTGAATGCTAATATTGGAATTGATGAAGCACTAAATACTATGTAGGTCTGAAAGGATGATCTAATTAGTTTGATTAGTTGATTTTTATGGGTCGAATCTGGTTAATTGACTATTGTTAAATTGAACTGGATCAGTTAAACCTTATACGTTAAGCTAAAACAATGAAAATAAAACAGTGAAACTTAATGAGTTGAACCTGATGAGTTATAGCTGATTGGGTATAAACTTGCCCCTAATTGTTACCCTAATTAGTTGGATTGGTAGGCCCCAGTCAGTGCAAATCAGTAACAGCACGTCCAGCACCACCATACTGAGCAGCGGTGTCCTCCAGGGCTGTGTGCTCAGTCCCCTGCTGTTCACACTGCTGACTCACGTCTGCTCCAATCACGTTATCAAGTTGGCTGATGACGCGACCGTGTGTGGTTTGGGAATAGTACCATCTCGGGCCGCGAGACCCTACAGCGGATAGTGAGGACAGCCAAGAAGATCATCAAGGTCTCTCTTCCCTCTATCACAGGCATCTACTGTAGACCACACGCTGCACAAGCAAAGCCACCAGCATTGTGGTTGATCAGACACACCCTTCACACATACTCTTCACCCTCCTGCCATCTGGAAAAAAGGTTACCGAAGCATCCAGACTGTGTAACAGCTTCTTTCCACAAGCCATTTGAATCCTCAATAAAATGGGACTGAACCGTTAAACACACACTCAGATAAACTCAATCACCTCTAAACAATGGAACTGGACTGACAAACACACACACGTGAACACACTGATCTACAACCATCTATCAATTCCACACACCGACCTGCAATTGCTTTTTTGCACAATATTTATTAGCTGTTATTTGCGGAAGAACTCTTATTTTTTATATCTTTGCTGCTACTTTAACAAGGGATATTTACTGTTTCTCATCTACCATCTCACTACCTCAGCTCATTATCTCATTACCTCATTACCACAGAGTATTGGCGTGTCATGTTGTCGTGTCGTCGCTCTTGTCTACAGATCTGAATGTGCACTTTATGTTGTCTTTTGTATAGTATTCAGATAGCTTTTTGTTAATTTATAGTGTTCATTTGTTTTGTCTCAGCTAATTAGGTGTCTTAGTCAGCTGGTTAGTTTTGTTAATTTATGTTGTTAATTTATGTTGAATGTATGTACAGTAGCCCTTGGTCTAGGAGGAACTGAACTATATAAGGTTGAATGACAATAAAAGACGACTTGACTTGTCTTTTATTATTTGACCCTGGATGTATTGGACCTCCCAAATCCTAAAAATCCTAAAGTTGTACCTAATTAGACAAACCAGGTAAGCTGAATTTGATTAGAAGAAACAGCAACGTTACTGTAAACTTGAGTATTAAAAGTGGATAATCTGAACCCAGTGAGTTAAATTTGATACAGCTGAAGTTGAACCTGATGAGTTCAACCTGAACATTGAACCTTAGAACGTAGCCTAAAAACCTCAACCTGGTAAGTGGTAGAGTATTCAGTTGAACCTGCTGTTCTAAAGTATGGAAAATATGACGCACTAAACTGTACAGTTCAACAACATCTGTAATTCAACATTTTAATGGAATACTTCTGACTGTCGTTTAAAAGCCACTCTAACCAGGAATTTGCATTTGGCAGTTGAACACATATTTTCATATCCTCTCATATACACATTTTCCTCTCTCTCTCTCTCTCTCTCTCTCTCTCTACTTTTATCTCTTCCATATAATGCATCATTTTTCTGACTCATGAAGGCCAGGCCAAGCATTTGCCTCTGACTGACACATATTTCAGGCAGTGTAACTGACCGTGTTCGTCAATCTTGTCCAGCTTGTCATTCTCAAACATCCGTGGTGTCATCCTTTCACTACTTCCAACTTATAGTTGTTACTTATTTTTGTATTGAGATTTTTATTCTTTAACATCTTAAACAGTTTGCCAATACTTATTTCCAAATCTGTGTGCTAGAGCGAGTAGATGCAGAGAGCGAGACTCTGTAGAGAGCCGGTTGGCCAGAAGAGATTTATATTTTATTGAACACGGGTCAGCCTGATTTAAGTGAGTGCCAACATTTTTATTGCTCTTTTTCTGTATTTGTAAAGGATAATGTCCAGGCTACGCCCTGCAAGTGATACTGGTGGTGTTTCATTTAACCTTTATTTATTTATTTATTATTATAATTATTATTATTATTTTGTTTTTATTTATCTATTTAGACCTCAAACACAAATTGTATTTTCTCATTTTTTAAAAGCTTAGAGTTATTCAGCTCCAGAACTAATTTAGTCCTCACATATACCAAAATTGGTTTTATCTAATTAAACTGTTTTATTCAAAGATTGAGTGGAAAATTAATTTAGTTGAATCTTTTCCTGATGGCCTACAGTATAAAGCCCTTATGGTTGTCAGCCAGGGCAACTTTCTATTCGGTTAATAAGAGTCCAGTACTCAAACAAAGGAAAAGATTTTTGGTTGTCAAAACATTGCGGTGATGTTAACATGTTAAAAAACTAGCAATGGCTTTGTGAAAAGGTACAGTTCCAGTTAAAAGTTTGGACACACCTTTCAATTTAATGTTTTTTTGTTTAGTGACTTATTTTCTACATTCCTTGTCAGATGCAACAAGGCCAAGAAGAACTGCAAAATCAAATACAAGAAACATGACAAGAACTTAAAACTAAAAAAACTTACTCCAGTCCTGCAGGGCCAGTGTCCAGCACAGTTTGTAATTCACCAACACTTAAACACACCCACCTCAGAACCTGGTAATAAACAGATTACTTGAATCACCTGTGTTTAAGCAGAAAAATCACCAAACTGTCTTGGACACGGGCCCTCCAGGACTGGAGATAAAAAAACTTACATGAGACCCTATTGAGACAAAGGGAAGGGCAAGACTTTGCAATTAATGTCTGTATGTGAACTGCTTAAATACTCCAAAACCAGGAAAGAGCATGAAGTGAACAGTAGGGGTTATGCTTTAATTCCTGGTGATCAGAAACCTGGCTGAAGAAGAAGAAAAATGCAAAAATGCTTTCTTGTTCGACTTCATGTGTAGCATGCTGTAAATGTAGAAATGTGTAGCATGTAAAAAAAAGTGTGCCAAGAATACAATTTATATGAAATGCAAAGTTTTGGTTAAAAGAGAGAGAGAGAGAGATACATTTGTTCAAAACATTCTGTTTGTACCCCAAAACTACTGCATATGCAATTGTCTGATTGCAGTCAAATTTGTTATAGTGCTTTGTTCAAGATATCATGAAACTGTCCTGATTGTAATATTACATTAAAAGACTGAATCAGTGCTTTTGTTATTTTGCGGTGACAGAGTTCAAGCATTTTGTTAGTTCTATTGTCTGGCTCTAATTTTGTTAAATTTTAGTATCGAGTAAATCAATGCGGTTTGGGTTCGAATTGAAGTCCGTGTGGTCTGTTTTTCCGAGAAAGATTTTCATATTGTTTCATTTTGGTTCGGCAGCTCTTCATCAAAGCGATAAAACCTTTTGTAGATCTCTCAAAACGAGTTGTGCATCTTTGATTTGGTCAAATTTTAAAAACATTGAGATTTTTTTTTTTGTTTAACTAGGACTTCTTTTGATCATAGATCTGCATCCTAATCGTTCTCCTTTTTATTTTATTAGGCCTGAATGTTTTCGATTAAGAGAGCTTCCTGTGTGATGTTTACCATTTTGATCAGTGTTTTGGTATTAATATTGTTTTTGCAGTAATTGGTAATACAATGGAACCTTGACTCAGCCATGCTCATGAGGACCAAAGACAAGCCCGTACAGTCTGATCCCATAGACAAGCCAAAGACCTTTAAAGTTTCTGCCAGCATCTTCTTAAAGAAAAAGTGAACCCGGTCATTCAGTACATTCAGTTGGTCAGCTGACTTTTTATTTAATTGGCGCATAACGTTGCTGAGTCTAGACTTGAGCAACTGAAGCAACCCCAGATCATACGTAACACTACCTCCAGAGGCTTGTACAGTGGACAGCACTCCTTCATGAGCTTCCCTTCTTACGCTGACACACCCATCGCTCTGGAATGGGCACATGTCCAGGTCTTCAAAGTCCAATCATTATGCTATTCTACGTTACTAAAAGTGGTCCAGAGAAGAACAGGGTCAATGGTAAGACCTCAATGTGGAAGCTAGCCTGTCTTGTCCAGGGAACTGACACTATATAACAAATTGCTGAAAAATAATGCTAATACTGACTATGATAGGAAGGTGTCAGAACAGACAGTGCATCACTTCCTGCTGTGTATGGGGCTGCATAGCCACAGTGTGAACGGCCAGGTGTGTGTGCATCAGCTACCTGGGAAAGAGATTGACCCAGGATGCACTATGGCAGGAAGGAGAGCAGGTGGAGAAGGTGTGAGGCTCTGGACAATGTTCTACTGGAAAGCCTTGGATTCTGCCATTAATGTGGAGACACACCACCTACCTAAAAACTGTTGGAGACCAAGTACAGCTCAGAAGGCAGTAGCTACTTTCATCAGATAATTATCCCTGCAACACTGTAAAAAAGGTTTAGAAATTGTTTAAGAAACATGACAAAGTGTTGACTTGGCCTCGTGGACATTTCGTTGTTGGCTGATTAGTATCTATAAATGTATTGTACCTACAGAAGGTAAAGTGACTTTTTGTACAACTAATAAGTTAATTTTCAGAAAAACTGTTGTCTCTCCTTTTTTAACTATTCTAATTAAATGTTTGTAGTTTCCCTTGTAGCATATGATTAGTCTACCTGAATCATTTTAGTGTGTGTGTGTGTGTGTGTGTGGTGGGTTTTTAATGAGCCAACATTAAGATTTTTATTTTCTCTGCTACATGATGCAGCTGCTTGGGGAACAACACGATGTTTCTTGATCCACAATGTTATCTGTATCTTTAATGTTCTCAACAAATTCTTGATTTGATGTTTTGTTTTAAAAATACAGAATATGTCAATTATATTCAATATAATATTAAATATTATTATATATTCTATATTTAATGACTAATTTTGTAAATTCTGCAGTTGTATTATACATATAGAGTGAGTCTTGTTGGAAATTACTGTAATGTGTCATATTATTTTAGTCAGAATACAATGATAAGCTATGGTGGTGGTTTATGTACTGTATGTTCAAAATATGATTGTTAGATCAACAAGTGTGCAATAATGATGATGATAAAAGGACAGTGAAGCCATCATTACAATTCCATATTTACCTACCTGAGACATGTTTACCTTAGTTTGTTTAATTATTTTTTTATTATTATTTTGCCACTAGCTGGGTAGAAGCATTTTATCCATTTTTGTTTGAAAAGTATGCCAGTACATATTCTACATATTGAAGTTCATATTGTTTAGATACAAATGGCCTTTCCTAAGAGCATTTTAATTTTTTATTTTTGTATTTAAACTCCAAACGCAAATACATGACGCCAACACAGCATGGGTCAATGACGATAAAAAAAATACTTTTTTGTGTTAACGAAGAGAATTGAAACTTCAAACTGTGTATTTTTTTTTTTTTGTAGAATATTTTCATCCATTTTAATTAATTTTATAATGCGTAAATTTTACCTCTACCAAAATAGAGGAATGATGTCACAAAAATTAACTCCCAAAATTACTATATTATTATTATTATTATTATTTGGTCAGAAAAACAACCGAAAACAACCAGAAAAACATGTGATCGTGTATATGTGTGATATTTCTTTTTCGTTTTTCTATTTATATTTCTTTCTTTATTTATTTTTTTGCTCAGTCATTTTTGTATAGTTGGTTTAAATAAAATAAAATTTAATTTATCATATTGCCTATTTTGTGCTGAAAAAAAGGTGTCACTCTATGCTACACAATCCTGAGCCCTATAAATGTTTATTTTAAAAAAACAGCAAAAAAAATTGTGGTTAAAATGCTCTGAGATTTAAGGGCTATACACAACTGGATTTATATTTGACATGCAGCGCTGAAATGTTGAAACGTTTCTCTTGTTAATGTTTCTGCATTTGGTTGATAAGCATCAGATTAAATTGTCGAATATAATCATGCACTGATTATAAAATACTACTATTCAGCTATAAAGCAACAGAATAGTTCAATACAGTTGTAGTCTTTTATGACTCGATTCTATGATTATTTCATCTAAAGGTGGAGGCTCTTTGTTGGTACCTCGCGTAGTAAAGGTTACAATAAGTGGAAGAACATTCGCTTAAAAGCTCCATGGTCATGGAACAGCCTTCTAATGGACTCGGACACAAACTCTGTCTACACTGTGACAGCAATTTAAAAACATGTCTATTTAAACAAGCTTTTGTTTGGTTTTATTCTTACACAAAGGAGCAGGTCTAGACGAATAATAGGCATAAAGTGTTTTGGTGCAATGTGATGTGTGAATGCTTTGGAAGACCCAAAAAGCTCTTTTTTTCTGTGATACCTCCTGGTTTTTCCTTTTAGTTATGTGTTTTTTTTTCTTGCTCGAATCCCTGCCTGCATGTGCACAAAATATATAATGAATACAATATAATATATAAGAAAAATCTCTTTTTCTCTCTCTCTCTCTCTTGTTGAGCTACACATGCTACTCCTAATACTATTGATTCCTTCTGCTCTCCAGACTTGCCTGTTCTATCCTGAGGCCCTACTTCTTCTGAAGTTATCCTCAAATGAAAACCATTTGCTGCTCCTGATGATGGACTCATGTGGCAACTTGAAGATCGTATCAGATGACTGTGGATGGTACCACTTAGAAACCATAAAGATTTTGAGCTGCTGCAAGCAGTTTTTTTTACTCAAGTCTAAATCATTAAACAGTTGATAACTGTTCAACCGTAGTGAAATACAGTATGTCTAACAAAATCGACATCCAAGTTCAACTGCCTAGAGTCAACCAAAGACTGTAGGATAGGCTCCATTTTGAGACTGGTTCTTCTTAAGGTTTCTTACTCATATTGACTCTGAGAGGTTTTTTTCCCCTTTAAGGATACATTTACAATTTATATTTGGAATTTACACATAACTGTAAATCTGTTTAGTGACAATATCCATTGATAAACATGATAAAATGGAACTGAATTCGGTGTTGTCTGTAGTTTTATTTCACTTAAGGAATGTTTGCCATGTGCTTCTTCCATGTGAGTCATTCCAACGAGTCATTTTGGGGTAGCTTGCCAACATTTTATGAGTTTATAGAGCAAGGTCTAGTCCCTGGACCATAATTGTGTCAATCTGGAAGCAGTGGCGTGGGGAAAATATTTGAGAAAGCCAACTGAGGCGACTTATGTCATAAGACATTTTTTATTTTATCACTCTGTGTGTGTTTTATACATCATACGTCACCACTTTACCAGCCAGACAAACTTTTAGAGTATGATTTTATACATAAACTTGCATGTGTGCACATGCACTCCAGCTGATGCTTACGTTTACTGACACACATATGCACACACAAACTCACACATGGTTTAAAAAAAAAACTCAAAAACTTCACCATAAGTGCATTTGCAAATGTATTGCATCTGGTTTTGCAGTATTTCAGCAGCCACACTTGATTGGTTAATCCTTTTTTTTTTTTACTAAGGAGAGCCAACTTCACTCTGGCATGGTTCCCATGGCTCATGGCACAGTATAATGTTTTACACGCTATAAAATCTTATCATCATCTAGAAACCTCTGTAGTCCAACTAGGAACCGTGGAGGCCAACGGTGACCATTGTATTCATTCCCATTTTTTACGATCATGGCAGGACCAAAACAAATAGTGTTATAACTAAAATGACATGTACAGTCTGAAAAAACTGGCTTGCATTGACATGTGGGAGTCCACGCGACTGCTGTTGAGTGTTTCAGACTATATTTAAATGGTATGTTTTGGCGGCTTTTGCAGCGCGTTCTTAGTGATGTAACTATAGTGTGAGAAGAAGGTTCAGTTCAGCCATGCATTTACTGGTTTCCGTTCGCTATTCAGTCAGCAAACATTTTTTGCTCGTTGCTTTTATTCAGGATTTGCATTAGGATGTTCTGGATTAATGTCTCTGTAAGCTTAAATCCATAGACACACATGGCAGTTGCAAACATCTAGACATTGCACACATGGCATCCATATGAAAATGCGGATGAAGTCAATAATTCATGCTAACGCTCAGAAGATGTGCTATAAACAGCGCTTGGTTGTAAAAAGCAGTCACTTTTTAAGCTTCCTACTGTGAAAGTCACACAATGAATTCACGTACTATAGTTTGTTCAGTGGAGTCGATCTGTATGTGATTAAAGTGTCATGTGAGCGCAATAGGACTACACATGTTTCAGGAATTTGCCAGAGTTTCTTAGGGAACACAAGGAAAACAAGTTCGAGTTCTGGAAAAGTATCGATCCGAGTTATACTTTTGAATATTACAAACTGTACGATTAAATAAATTATTAAAATATGAGAATAATTTGGCTGAAGAAGGCAGTCTATTAAAACTCAGGAGGATGCTAGTTAGAGAAGCTATCAAGGGCCTGGGGTAAGTCAGAAGAAGTTACTAGTACAGTAAGTCCCCTACATACGAACATTCGTGTTTTCACGTGTTTTAACAATGGTGAAAATAAAAAAAAAGTTAAAATAATTGAGAGAATGGAGCGAGCTGAATAAAAAACATTGCTCGTTCTTTTAACATGAATCGTTCAACCACAACAACAAGGACAAGATCAGAACTTTTACATTTTATACTGTGTATAGCCAATTGTGTTCGTATCACAGTATCTAGAATTGGACTTACAAACATGTTCTAAGAATGGAAGTTGTTTGTATATAGGGGACTGTAAGAATCAACAAAAAATGTCTTTCTTTTATATATAAAATATATAATGTATATATATATATATATATATAATGTAAGGAGTCTTGTTTAGCTGACTTCATACAGTAGGTTGGAGATTTAATGCTTTCCAGACGGACAAAGATGGTGAAAGTGTTAAGTGGAATGACTGTGTGCATCGCAAAACTGAAACACATGCATGCTACTGTGGAACATCTTTACATGAGTATAATCCCACCCAGCTGTAAGTATTACAGTACAGTCAGACCCATGGTTCAGACACTTTCCAACAAACCCCTTGAACACATTCTGCCTATTACAAACATTCAGACCTTACACATGTGGCACACACCAGCATGTGGAACTTCGGCGACCGCACACAAACAGACGTGCAGTATATTGTGTGTCCATGCGTGTGTGTGTGTGTGTGGAGTGAGACAGATGCAGCAAGATAGTTTTGCATTAATCATTGGGTTCCAGGATAAGATCCGCATATGTTAAAATTTCACGGTGGAACTGATTGCATTCTTTCTTTTTTTTGTTTATTTTTTTTTAGAAAGAGTTTGGTTGCAGTAATGTTGCGTTCCTCATGAAATTAACAGCTTACATACAGATTCTCATCACGTCCAACACTCGAATGTCACAGAAAAGCTGAAGGCTCTTTCGGTGTCAGGGGTTGCATGTAATACTCAGGCCACTTTCGAGGATTGCTGTCACAGCTAGTTTGGAGCCGGTTCTCAGCACATGCTAGCACGTACAGGCCGATCCAGACGCTAATGAGGCCAGATTTGGCAGTTCAACTCCCGAGTCAATATCAGCCTGACAAAAAAAAAAACAAAAAAACTTTTTCTTAGATGCTGCTATAGACATGTTATTTCCATCCAAAGGAAGGTTGGCCAATGAGCTAGGAGATGCGCTCTGATCACGGACATTGAGCATCAGTGCTGTACTGTTCCAAAATCAATTATTTCTGAGCCTCTGAGCCTCGTCTGCCAACGGGTCATCTACACGGGTCATCCACAACAGGTCATCCACACAATTACATTTTAATCATTTGTACAGTAGTACATCCTGATGTAACGCTATATGATAAATCTCAGCAGAAGTCTAACCTTGGATAAGTGTTGTCGCCTACTTATAGTTGTAATGATGTTGCATCATAATATAACATATATAATATATAATATTTATATAGAGTCCAATCACATCGATAAAGCCTTTGATTTAGAAATTCCAGGGATTGGGACAGACAGAACAACCTCCCACACACACTGCACAAGTATTCCAGTTCACCAGTTACTTGGTTGCCAGGCCTCAAATAAGCCACATTTAGTAGAAGTGGACTACAACTCCCAGCATGCACACTCCAACTCCAGATGTGACTCCAGTCACATCTGGTTGCAATCAACCTCGGGTGTAAATAGAATCTTGCACTCGAAGGTTTTCTCCAGACGTTACCGAGTATAGTGGTACTTTTAAGTGGTTTTTTAAAGGTTTCTTCACATTTCCTGCTTTTTCCCATCACGGCTATAGCCACTTAGCGGAAGGGTGAAGGCTATCGCGTGTTTCCTCCGAGACACGTGACTCCAGACAACTGCTTCTTTTCGACCTGTTTGCTCAGGCAAATTAGTGACCGCCATCACACCCTCGGAGGAATCGTTATCTGCTCATGCTGCTTGTCTGAGCTCACAGACGTCCATAATTGGCTACCATCACGTGCCACCCAGCCCTTAGAGTGCCACCCATTCCTGCCACCCCATGAGAGAGCTCGGCCAATCAGATCTTTCTCTACGTCATCATCCGGGATTAAAGGTTTATATTTTAAAAAACATACAGATCTCTGAATTTGTTAGTTTAAGTAACATTCCACACCTAATTGCCAAGTATATTCTACTGTAGTGTTCTACACAAGTGGGCAGAAGCATAAAAGCAGGAAGCTTTTCTTAAATTCAAGTACTCCTTGACGAAAGTCGTCTGATTTCCCTAATCATCAAAGTGCACTTTTGTTAACGGAGCAATTCACTTGTCATATGCTCATCTTAAATATTTATCTAGCCCTTTACATTTAGAGCGGATAGCATACAGTAAGCATAGGATTGTGCTTATAAAAGCTCCTACTCTAACCTCAGACGCTACGGTTATCTCCAGCCTGAAACGACACCGAAGTGCTAAGCGATGTGCCTGCAATTATTAATGTAGCATGAAATAATAAAAATGACTGATTAATAACATATAAAGCGCAGTCTCATTTCTCCAAAGGAGCCGAACGCCAAAGGCGCCGTGGAGAGAGAGAGAGAGAGAGAGAGAGAGAGGAGGAAGAAAAACATTTAGAGAACGAGTGTGACCAGACTCAATAATCGTTCATCACTGGAAACAATGAAAGAGCCTGTCGAGCGGCTCAAATCAAACACAGGAACACGAACCCACGTAAAGTGATAATCAATACTCAGCAATAATGCCGGCTATATATCAAGCCGGGCCCGAGAGGCGAGAAACCACACACAAATTTAAATCTTACACAAGAAGTACAAATCATAAAGCCGCCATGTATCATAGAACAATTTCTAAACCTGAGGGCTTCGGTTTTGTGTTTATTCGATTTCTGTCCTCGGTAATCAGCATAGTTCAAGCACACACACACAAACACACACCAACACACACATACACACACACACACTGCTCAAAAACATTATTATTCAGTCTATTCAAGAAAAAAAACCCTTCTCAGAGGTCAGAGGTCAAGATGGTCAACCTGTATGTCATTTCACTGATTTAACATCTAACATGATGCCATTCAGCTCACACGCAGTGAAAACAGTTCAAATGATACGTTCCTCCATTTCTTATCTGAGTCAGTATGCAGTGAGCACATGATTAAGCTGATTTTTTTCAAGCAGCTTATTCAGCTCATTAAAATTGCAATGATATATTAGAATAGAGTTCTAATAGGGGTCTAGAGTCTCGTACACGATACTGTATATGACCATCTTGCTAATATGTGCTTGGAATATGCCAGTCTGGATTTAAGTCTCTTTACACTCACTCACTCATAATAACCTCCACTCCTCTGAGAAGGACTTGCACTATTTAGTAACATATTTAACTTAATTTGTTCCCTGGACATAGTCATATGGCTAATTCCGATTAGACATACAGTACAGTATAGAATCTGAAAGATATAAACTCTATTTAGTTCAGTGGGAGTGCAGAAGCTGACCTCTGCAATGTGTATGCCTGGGTTCCTCAAAATCATGTGCAATATTAATTAACATCATGTGCAATATTAATTAGAAATATCATATGTAACATCAATTAACAACGTTGTGTTCAGTAGTATCCGTTGTTGATGTTGTTGTTGTTGTTGTTGTACTGTAACTTCTACATTAGAATCTGGTTTCTGCTACTCTGTTGCTATCGTTTGCTGCATTCTATTCTCTTGGTTGTTAAATTCTATTTTTGTCTAGTGTCTAATTTGTGGGTTTTTAGTTTTATTTCACTTTATTTATTACTTTATTTCATTGCATGTGTTTTTTTACTTTGCTCTTGGAGCAGTCTCTGCCACAAGACTTTCCTTTAGGATTAATAAAGTTTTATCCTATCTTATCTTATCTTGTCTTATCTTATAAGTTTCAGCTGAACTTTGGAATGCATTTTTGCATGGAACGAGAGTTGTGAATTTTGGCCCCAATACAATACAAACTATATACCGTACACCTATTCAGCTACGTAATAACAACCAAGACCTCTTGTAATGTATTTACTTTTATGCATATGTACTTTAATTTTAATTTAAGGCAGTATTGGTAAAAAAATTAAAATAATAATAAAAAAAAACTGAATTATGCGCCTTTAAGTCGCCTTTATAGTTACATCTGAGGTCTGAATACAGATGTGGATTATTTCGGTATTACCTCCTGATTACTTCCAACTCTAACAGAGATAAGTTCCCAGTGTTAAGCTTTTATGTTGCATTATTTTAGAAGTGTTTTAAAAATTGATGAGATGAGGAAGATTCTAAGTTCATAAGACCTATTCTTAGGGCAGGCCGTAATTCTCTGGTTAATTAAAGTTACTAAGATTAGCTGTGTGTGTGTGTGTGTGTGTGTGTGTGGATGAAGCACTCCGGCTACCTTTTCGTGTTCCCCCTTTAATTACCCTGGCATTTCCTCCGAGCCAAGGATAACCCTCTTCACTTTGCTTCCCGCGGCTCCACCGAAAGAGCTTTTTATTTATTTTTAATTTGATAAGCTGATTATTTACTTGAAGCTGAAGCTAGAAGTCCTGTAATTCATCCTGTACTGCGCAGTAGCATGACTAACGCAGTGCTGTGCGGTGAGTGTGAGCAGTAAAGCTACAGTGCGTTATTACTCGGCTGCGTGATTCACCAGCGATTCTCAAGAACTCGCTGCACAAGTTCTGCATACACTCTTTAGTCTCAGAAGTCTGGTGGAATATTAATTGGCTCCCTCAAAGCCGTGTCAAATATAACGTCTTACTTAAAACCCATCTGCAGCTACCTAGTGTGGAGCCAAAAAAAAAAAAAAAAGAAGTAGAAAAAAAAAATCCCTCATAGCTGAAACACATGTGATCATTTTAAACTCATCCTTTTAATCTCCATCTCTAATTACTCTTCTCTCTCGTTCTCGATTTCTTTCTCTCTTTTTAGCTTTTTTTTTTGGCTAAGAGCACCCCATCCCCCACCCGCCCCCACCTCTATTTTGTTGGGGGTATTAATCTCTTCTCCCTAACGCACGTCATAGCTGTAGGGGATGAATAGATCCAGCATGTCAGCCTCATGAAAGGCGAGTAGAGATTAATTGGGACCTTTCCAACAACTGTAAATCCGGGGTTAAAAATTTCATCATCCGACACTAACTTGGAAAAAAAAATCTAGATTACGATCCTGACACCCGCCTCCACCCTCCCCCTGAGAGCGCCGGTACAGTAGAAAGCTCTTACTGATACATAGCATAAAGGAAAAAAAAAGCAGAGGGAGAAGCGAAGGCGTTGTCAGAGTGCAGAGAGCAAAACGCTGGACAAAAGCTGTTCATGTATTTTTCCGAGCATGAGTTTAAGAAGCTGTGGTCTTTAGCATCCTCTATGTCCGTACCTACTGTACAGTGCGTTGTGTCCCTGAGAGCGTCAGGATTGTATGTGGTTGCTCAGAAATACCAAAAAAACAACAACAACAACAAAGAAGTGGAGTGATTATGAGTTGACACGCTCAAGATTAACATTTTCTATTTATTTTCCAAAAATTTTAAACGCGGCTGTCCATCACTCATTCCCTTATCAATTATCTCCACAAAAGCCAAACAGTTCCCTTTTTAAAAGCAACAACAGCACCATAAATTCCGCAGACCCGCATCACTCTCTATTATTAAAGTGCATTTTTTTTCCTCGCCTGTTTTAATTCAACCAGAAAGGACACGCCGCACCTCGACTGTTCGAGCGCTGCGTTATTTGAAAGCAATTTATTTTGTACAAACGTGTTTCTCATAATTCTGCAGGAATAACACACATTTGCTTTGTCTCAGCACAGCGGAATCATCAAGAGCCGCGTCTCCTCCTCCTGTACAGTATTTACATTTAGGTCATTTGGCAGACGCATTTATTCAGAGACATTTACATTTATCTTTTTTTTTTTTTAACATCTGTGCAGTTGAGGGTTAAGGGCCTAGCTTAAGGGTAGCGCAGGGGTTTGAACCCATGGCCTTCTGAGCTGCATCCTGTCTTAACCCGAGTTACCCCTGACCTCCTCTTGACTAAAATACTCTGTGATTTAAAAATGTGAAGCACCGATAACTGATATTAGCTTAATAATTATGTTAACGGTGGATTTGAACTGGCTTAACGGTGGCTTAGTGGTCACTAGGGTTCAGGTTCAATTCTCAAGCAGGTTCGATTTCCGCCTCTCTGTGCATGGAGTTTGCATGTTCTCTCCGTGCTTGGTGGGTTTCCTCCTACAGTCCAAAGACATGCAGATTAGGCTAATAGGCGTTCCCAAATATACATGTGTATATATACGAGTGTGTGAAAATAAATAATGAAGAAGGTAATAAAATTATTTATTTTCATTTATTAAATTATTATTCGTTATCATAATGTGATTCCTCCCGGAATCAGTGACATTTGCTAGCATTAGCATTAGCATTAGCGCATTCAGTGCTTTTGTTGCAAATGTGACAATGCTGTGGAATGTGCTCTGGTTTACGCTCCATGAAATGATGTGCAGGTAACGTTAACTAATACTGACATTTCAAGCTTTCTAATTAAGAGCTAACTCACTGTTCTGGAACCCTGAATCCCCAAAAGCATAAAATGGAAAGCTAGCGTGCCCTGTAGGGTGTAAACCAGAATCCCTTGTTCCACACACCAAGTAGTGAACCTTGATCAGGGGTTAGAGAGGGATTTGGGATTCAGCCTCATGGTAGAAGCTAGTTAGCGCTTGTTAGCCTGAACACAACAGGGTTATCAGACGTGTTTATTGCTGAAAGTGCTTCTGTGACTGGTTTTAATGTGGCATCCAGGAAGTAACGTTTCCTTTCGCTGTCCTGAAGTGGGCGGAACCATGACATCACCAAATCATCTTTCCATGAAGGAGAAAAGAAAGAACGAATCCTTAGTTATTAATATAGATCACATGGTTGATAGAGTTACTGTCAATTTTGTATTTTTTATTGTGACAGTTTGTTGTTCATAACGAAAATTCCTAACACTTTCAGAAAGATGAATGAGTTGTAAAGTTTGAATATTACTCTACAGGGCTTGTAAATAATGTGGGTATTGGAATGGTGCTTTATTACAGCTTTAAATACAAATTTAAAACATAAATCAGTATTTTCTCATATGAAAAAAAGATTAATTTACATTAAAGGTTCAATTTATATTTAAGAAAACTATTTAAATCTAGCAGAAATAGGAAATAGAGAAGAATAATAAAAAAAGGTTAAGACCTCAATGACAAATCTTTTTAATTCATTGTTATTAAAAATAAGAACTTAACTAAAAAAAAATTTAAAAATTTAAATGTTTAAAACAGGCAAAGTAAACGTTCAACACCTGGCAAATTTTAGTGTAGTATTAAATATTATGCATTATTTTTGGGTCCGTATTTAAATGTAAGAAAATTTTCAATACTGACCATATTAATTGTTTTGTCCACATGATCAGATCTTCTGTATTTCTTTTATTAAACGTGTTTTCAGACATCACAAACATATGTACAGGTTTTGCACAAACGTGAAAAGTGCACACTCTGTAAATATTTTACAAATTCATGATATAGGGTCAATAACCAGTAGTCTCTACTTTTCACATAGTTTTATTCGCTAATAACAATGATAATTATTTATAATCAAAATTATTGTATTAAATTAGAAAAGACTGCAAGACAGAGAAGAATAAGATAAGATAAGCCTTTATTAATCCCGAAGGAAATTGTTTCTCAAGTGTCTGCATATTTAAAAGATACAAATACAATAGAAAAAAAGAGAGAAATGAATTACAATATAAACAGATATAAATAGAATAAAATATATATAGAAAATAAAGCCTGTTTAACAGTGAACACTGTACATTTACTAACTTTATTTATTGCAACATCGATATTAAAGCTTAGATGTTTTACTTAAGTGAAAATTCTTCCATTCCTTTTATTTAAATTAATTATTAGATAACATAATTAGATTTTAGTGTAAAGGCAAAATAAGAGTTTGTCTTTTTAAATAAGGTGAGAAAAATGACAGATGCTGCAGTCTCAAACAATCAGCCGGTAGCAGTGATTACGGTTTCTTCTCACGTCTCTTTTCTTCCACGAAGGGTCGATTAGACTGTCTCTGACTTTGAAATATATGGAAAGACATCAGTATGAGGTTTATGGTGGCCCTAAAGCACTAAACACTTAAACAATTCAAAAAGGGTTGGTGCTTAAAGAACATTACATCCTTGTTTCTGATTGGACACAGTTATCGTAATGTCAGCCCTTTGACTGCAAGCTGCCTCTTTTCCAAAATTAAACTTTTGACTTAAAATTGGTAACTAAAAAAAAATAAAAGTACTTGTGCTGAGAAAGTGTTTATAGCAGCAAGGATGAGAACACACTCAAAAGCATCTCTTCATGAACCTCAAAATCCAAAAGTTTTAAGCAAAAATAAAAAGGTCTGAACTGATCAAAAAAATATTAAAAACAGTCCAAAAAAAAAGATGTGCTTTCGTGCTTTCGATTTGTTAAAGTGATTTGCACTTCAGAGGTTTGATTTGCTGATAACAATTGCCTATTGTAAATCCATTTTTAAAAAATTGGTTGTTAATTAA
This sequence comes from Clarias gariepinus, assembly GCF_024256425.1. NCBI lineage: Eukaryota > Metazoa > Chordata > Actinopteri > Siluriformes > Clariidae > Clarias > Clarias gariepinus. The sequence continues at coordinate 31,304,069 of NC_071112.1, forward strand.
TTAACACAAACAGACTCTACTATTGGTTGCAAGTAAAACGCAAAAAAGTAAAATGACAATGCAAGGCTTGGGTTTGTTTTGGACGTGATTACAGCGAGTAAGATGATTCCTACAGTAGGTGTGACCTCCATTCCAGTCTGCTTTCAGACCAAAACACACAAAGGGGACAATTTGTAAAAAATCAAATCAGTGTCCACCTCATGTCTCTGGACTGTAGGAAGAAACCAGAGTCCCTGGAGATAATAAACAAAGCATGGAGAGAACATGCAGCGGTACACACCTACACCCCCCCACACCACAGCAGAGATGAGACTCAAAGCCCCAGACTGGGAGCTAAAAGCCAGCGGTGCTAACCACCGAGCCAGCGTGCCACCCTGAACATGAATTATTTAACCTTTCATCTTTTTTTTTCTCCTGTAAATGGCTTTGGAGGAGAAATTGTAGTGGATAAACACACTTTCTGTCATCAAGGTATGAATTACACAAAAGACCAGATGTCAGAACCGTAAATTCAGCGTTGTTTAGTTTTAATGAAAGGGTTCGACGATTTCTGTAATCATGGCTTAAATGCAGTAGATTAGATCTTTTTATAAAATGTATTACTTTACTTTACAAAAAGTTTGATTTATCTGCTATTTAAAGACATTATATAGTAGATTTTAGCCACTCATCTATTGCTTTCATCATAAACACGCTGCTGCCGTGTCAGGTCCGTAAGTCTTGGGGTAAGTCTATGGTATTTCTGTAAAAAGTGTCATTCTAGCAAATTTGTGCGGAACATTTAAACATATCAAAGTATAAATGAACAGCTGAAGTTAAGACATTTGGACGGTACACAAAGAGTTTGCATTATTCTCCTGCTTAACCGAGCACCACCGCTGTAATATACACCGGGCCACAAGAGTGTCACGGATGACGTAGAGTTAGAACCCAGTTCATGTTAACACAGCTTCTTCACAGCCTGTGGGAGGCCATTAAAACTGAACAGAACACTGACATGTCGGTGTGTAAAACCCTGTCGACAAGTTTACCCCAAAGACTTCTTTATTGGAAAAAAGCTCTAAAGGAAAAGTTATTCCGCATGTCGAATTTAGCTTCACTCTGGAGCGACACATCGCAGTAGCGTGGTCGTTGTAGGCTAAGATTTGTTGATACGAATCAATGCAAAGCTCTTCTGATTTTTTAGAACGAAACATTTTCATATCCAGATGGGCGTGTTTTCTTCAAAGATGACTCCGCCCCCTCAACACGGATGGTAACGATGTCAGATTTTGAAGAGTTGTCTCACGCAGCAACGTCTTCACAAGACTTAATACGAATACATCTTAAAAGTAGGAGTGGGAATCTCCGGGGGTCACCCGATACGATATTATCGTGATACTCAGGTGTGATTCGATTTGTATTGTGATATTGTAACTATCACGATTATTGACACTTTTTTTTTTTTTAGATTTTGTTACAATTCTAAACAAACTTAGCAAATAATTCACTCCTACCATACAATAGTCTAGAGCATGCCACCTGCAGGATTATAGGGAAACAGCAACATTTTAACACTTTTAATGCAAACTTAAATGAATGTAAAAAATTTATTTAAAAAAAAAAACGATTTTGGAGTCAGTGCGGAACAAAAGAATCACGATATGTCACTGAATTGAAGGTGTTCATTGCTCAAGAACTCTCTATGTAACTTGTAGAATCAATATCAAACATGTGATAGTAACCTGACACTTTGATAACATGTTTGTTTTTTTTCAACATGGTTTTTTTTTCTAAAGGAAAAAAAAACTAATCCTGAGACGCGGATAACTCACAAGGTTACTGAAACTTTTCTGCCAGTGAAGGAATCTGGATCTATTGCCACTGTACACATTTACATTTAACGTATGCTAATTTGATTGTTATAACATAATTAAAAACGCATCTTTTTATGTGCCTTTAAGGAAAAAACACACAGTCATGTTTGTACAAAACAAACTAGTTCGAAGAAATGCCACAGGATGTTGTTGGACAAGTGTGATTAACGTTGCCATCTGGTTAACTCGAGACTCAGTTTCACAAGTAGAACTGCATGCATTTGAAATCTTCATAGGATACAATTCAGCTAGCAGATACAGTACATGAATACATCCAAAGTTACCGCTTTCATAAATTATTTCTACCATTTTCACAGATTTCTTTTCGTTAAGGTTCCCATGACAACAAACACATTCCACTGGTGTTTCTACCTGTTTGTTATGGTGAGATGTCTTCCTCTCCTTACTTGTCAGAGGTTTATTAATGCTAACAACATACGTATATGTATATGTACATTATATACCAACAACGATCATGGATATGATCTGTTTTTCCCCCTTTACAGTTTGTGTAATATAAAACATCCAGGAAAAAGCTTCTTTCCTCTTTTCTAAAGAGCAAGTTTTCAATAATGTCACCGCGAACATCATGAACTCATCTGTTCAAATTCTCTTTAACGCAAATATCCAATTAGCCAATCACATGGCAGCGCCTCAATGCATTTAGTCATGTAGACCTGGTCAAGACAATCTGCTGAAGTTCAGACCGAGCATCAGAATGGGGAAGAAAGGTCATTTAAATGACTCTGAACATGGCCTGGTTGTTGGTGCGAGACGGGGCGGTTTGAGTTACCCAAAACTAGAAGTCTACTGGGATTTTCACACACACAGTCATCTCTAGGTTGACGGAGAATGGTGTTAAAAAGGGAAAATACCCAGTGAGGGCAGTTCTCTGGGTGAAAATGCCTCGTTGATGCCAGAGGTCAGAGGAGAACGGACGGTGGACGTGCAGCCGACAAATCTGTAGCGACTGCGCGATGCTCTCACGTCAATATGGAGTCCAACTCAGTACTAAAGTGTAGATGTTTCATCAGAGCAGTTTTTCTAAAAATTATAATAATAAAATTAAAAAAAAGCCTTCTAGATGTGTTGAGAACATCATCAATATGGCTCCTAGAACTCGTCCTTAGATGTAGCTCAAGCAGAACTTCAAGAAACTTCTTAAATTGGGTTTTAAGAACATTTCTTAAATGAGGCATTCGGCGGAAAGTAAAAAAAAGAAGAAGAAAAAAAATCCACAATCCCACTCTAATGGCCTGCACAAGGGCTCAAAGCCTTAGAGCTTACGTGTCAGAATATACCATTTAAATGGTTTTATTTCTGTGGTTTCCTTTTTTTTTCTTCTACAAGCTAGTTATCTTAGAAACACCAATGCTAAAAAAAAAAAAAAGTTAAAAAAGTTGTAAAGTTAAAGCTGTGATTGGCCATCACCCATTTATCCAATCTGCCACAAAGAAAAATAAAAAAAAGTCCTGTCTACAATTTCTTGATGTAAAAAAAAAAAAAAAAAAAACAGATGAAAAGCAACTTGATTATAGCCCTTAAAAGGGCAATCAGAGCCCTACACCACAGTGTAGGAGAGAGAGAGTGAGAGAGAGGGAAAGAGAGAGAGAGAGAGAGAGAAGGATGTGCGGTTACTTGAAGAGTATGTTCTGCTCAGATGCATTAACATAAAGCTAAAGGGAGTGGAATTGCAGGCTGCTGCCAGGCGGTTCCTAAATTGGGGGGAAATTATTGCATTGCTTCCTGCCAGTGTCCCGGTAATTACACTGTGCCTCTTCGAGCGTGTGAGGGAGGAGGGGGAGAAAAGCAAGCCAGCTCTGATGAATAAGGCACTGATTGCTGGTATTCACGTCCCTGCTCTGATGGTTTCAGTGCATGTGACAGGTATTGCTGGCGTCCTTTCTTCTCACGCTTTCGTTCTCTGAAGAGCTTTAAAGGCTCGGAGAAAGGAGGCTTGTTGTTCTATTTAAAGAGCCACTTTCGTCAGCTGGCCAATCGAAATGGTGACAGTGCGGAAGTTTTTTTTTTTCATTGTTTTTTTTTTTTTTTAGAATCTTAATGCCACTTTTTCTTTTTCAGATGCAATTAAAGCTAAATTTCTTTAGACGTGCTCTTGCTAACTGGAGGAGAAACGAGGTGAAGAGCCAAGGAAAACAAAATTAAAATCCTGGTTTCTAATATTATATTTCTTTTCTTTTCCTTTTTTTAAAAAAAATATTCTCGTCTAGTCTTTATTGACTGTATCTTTTAAATGTCTGCAGTCTGAATTAATTTGTAGAGAGACAAATGCGAGAAAATAATCGGCTTCCAAGAGTCTTCCTGATTTATTTATTTGAAATAAAATAAAAAGTCTATAGTTATACAATTATGTAAAACAGTTGTGCAGGATGGTGGCATAGTGGTGATTAGCACTGTTTGCCATGCACCACCAGGGGGCGGGTTCGATTCCCACCTTGGCGTCTGTGTGCATGTTCTCCCCATGCTTGGTGCGTTTCCTCCAAAGGCTAACGCTAACTGGGGTTACCAAATTGCCCATACTGTGTGTCTGTCCTGCAATGGATTGGAACCCTGTCCAGGGTGTACCCTGCCTCTTGTCCTAGGTCTCCTGAGATAGGCATGACCCTGTATACAGTATAAAGAGGTATAGATGATGAGTGAAAGTGATTTGTGCTGGACTCCAACTTGCACAGGAGTCTGATGTTGTTTCTGTTATCTGATACACTTCTTAGATCAGACGTGGACAAATCTCTCTCCCAAACGCCTACCACAGGGATCTACCATCGGGATCTTCAGTCCTATACTGTAGGTCTAGTGTCCAGCCGAGTTCGTAATTCACCAACACACCAACTGGACCTCTAGGACTGAAGTTGAAGATCCCTGGTGTAGGACAAGCAGACTTTTCAAGGGTTGTACTAAAAGTAATGCAAAAGTGGGCGTAACCTTTTTACTAGCTGGCGCAAGTGGTTTGAATCAGACATGATGGCATGAGAGTAAATCTTCCTCTTATACAAAAGCACCACGTGACATAGTCTCCATCACGAGCCGTGCATTCGCACCATCGTTGAAGCCGACTCTCGAATCCTCTTCGAAAATCTGCTTTGTCTCAGTTGACAAACGGTTGACGGCACCATTGAAAAGAGCCGTGTGCACAGATGGATGAAGAGGTTTAAAAAGGCTGAAGGTTTTAAAGAAAACCAGCATGGTAGACAAACCACACGGTCTGTGCAATTTGTGCGATTTGATCCACCTATCTCAATGAATAAAAACATCACGCCTTACTTTCGGTACACTCCTCTTATATCCTGGCTATTAGTTCTTTTTTTTTATTTATTTATTTTACATCTCTTTATTTAGTTGCTGATGAACAGGGTGTAATTATCAGTCAGAGGAAAGTGCTCCTTTTATTCTATTCACCAGCCAGATAATGAAAAAGACAAACATATTGACTGATTTTTAATGCATCAGCACCACACAGGATCTGGAAATGATGTTGAGCAAAATATCAAAGAGTTTAGTGCAAAAGTAAAGGCATGGCAGGAACGTGTTATGTATTATGGATGCACACATAAATCTTCATATTCAGTTGAGTATTCATTTATTTTCATTATTGTGTTTTTTTATTTAAATGAATAGCTCATCATGCATTAAGAGTAAATCACTTTAGGTTTCCAGGCAACACAATGTGACACGTTGGAGCTTTCACTTGCCATTACATAATGAATTTATCCATCCCTGTAGAAGATAAACATAATGTTGCGTATCTATCTTTGCTTTCCAGAACAGTTTGACTTAATATCATCGTGAGGTCTTTAAACTAAACTGCGCCTGCAGGTTTTATAATTGTTAACAGCGTTGTATTCGATCTGTTTAGTTCTTGACAACATACCAGTTCAACTTCTTCAACCCAATTCTTTATGGAGAGCAGGCACCATGTCGTGCTGGAGCAGGTTTGGGCCTTTCTGTTTCAGTGAAGAGAAATGGTAATGCTACAGCATGCTAAGACATTCTATATACAGTTGTGTGCTTCCACAAGCAGGTGTGATGGTCAGGTCTCCACAAACACTATGAATCTGGATGAAGAATTATCCTGCGCAAACAATCAATCCAGTGCTTCTGAAACTTTTTTCAACATTATAAATTTTATAAACATTACAGATTATAATTCAATACTCTAAAGATGTACCTTTTAGCACAATGCTCAGTGGTAGGTTTCTTGCCTGCCATGCAGAAGGCTCAGGTTCGATTCCCACCCAATGCCCAAACCCCAGCCACTGGATTCAGTGCCGGTCCCAAGCCTGGATAAAATAGGAGGGTTGCATCAGGAACAACATCCAGCTTAAAACATGTGTGTGTGTGTGTGTGTGAATTGGATGGTCTGTTGTGGCGACCTCTCAACGGGAACACCCGGGAGACTAACAACAACAAACTTATCGCACAATGATCCCCCCCAACATATCCCTGTTGAGAAGTCAGCCAGGATATAGCGCCCCCTGGAGCAGATAGGGTTAATGGCCTTGATCGAGAGCTCACCAGATTGGCTGGGCTGGGGCATGAACCCCCGACCCCGCAATCAGTTACCCAGAGCCTTAACTATTTCTGAGAGCTAAATATGAAAAATCACTACTGCATATGCATGTGTTATTGAAAAGGTGGAGTTCACAGACGATCTAACTGTTTTCATTGTGTTGTCATTTAATGTGAAATGCATGGTGGGAAAAAACAAAAAAAACTTGTTGGTCAGTTACATTTTCAATATCTGATATACACCTTAAAATATTTAGTTTTTATTTTAGTAAAATTATTATCATAGTTAAAATGTTACATATTCAGATGGATCAATATAAAAAATAATAATAAAATAAATATATATATATTTTGTACAGTAATAGATAAATAACTTTTTAAAAAAATATAATAAAAAAAAAAGTGATGCTTATTTTACGCTAGAATGTAATCACAGGTTCTTCCAAACACTTTCATGCAGATCATGTCTTAGGGAAAAGGAATGAATCCACTTATTTATAGGAGATAATTTAACATGTCTGAATTTGTCATATCTGACAAAAATCGTACATTTTTAAATGCGATATGTGCCACTTGTTTTTTTTTCACTGATTGCACAGAGATTCACTACAGGAGCGGGGAAAGAAACAAACAAACAGGAAATGATGATACCCTAGGGCATTTGATCATTTTAATAATAATTCCTTTCAGAGAAATAACCATGCATCATGCACACTTTTATTCATATGTTGATTTTGATTGACGCTAGTGTTAATGCACCGTGATCTGAACCTGGGGAGTGTAAACTGGAAAATCACGACTATAAATATGGGATTATGATCGCCAGGCAGAGCAATGATGAGCTTACGAATGCTTCCAATACTTCCTTTTTTTAAAAAAACCTTGTTTAGAAAATCCTGAAATGTACTATGGGACACACAGTTTTATTGCATTCCTAGAGTTATGATTTAAACCGTATAATCCATCGGAGACTAATTTGTAAATCCTTGTTTTTTTTCTGGCAGATGAGAAATATCTTCAGCGTTTTCATTGTTTTTTGGGACTACACAGAAGCAGCCCTTTGTACGGTCGCTTTTATCGACTTTGTGCCAGAGGGTCCAGAGGCATTTAAGGATGATAAGTATTTCATAAACAGAACTTCCTTGTCTTGTAGCATTTCAGATGATGGCCTCACAATAGGCAGAGCCATTCTCGGGCCTTGATAAAAAGCATATGAAGAGAATGAAAGCTTTATTATGCTACACTGAATAGGTCTCTGTAAAGCCTGAGTGCCCTGCGTCCATTTTTTTTTTCCTTCCCCTTCGAGATATTCCGCCATTGGAAATCCAGGCCAGAGTGCAGCTAAGAACAGAAGACAAAAAAACTGACTGAGTGCACGGGGAATTCATGGATTAAATTTATCCACTGGTCCCTCTCATGCAGATAAGCGTTAATCTCAGGCTAAAAGGATTGTATCAGAGGAATCACTCTTAATCCTGTCGTTTTGTCACGTAGCTTGGAAACTACTGTATATTTCAAGTCGGATACACGTTTAACGAAATCTCCTACTAACTTATCTGCAGCACGTTCTCGTAAACCTGAGGTGAGATCGATATGATTAAAAGATATATTAAAGTATTAATTGACAACGTGGAGGTGTAGAGTTGGACACGGATAAGTGATGTCGGTGGCGTACAGAGCGTTTGAGTGAATTTTAATTCGTTGTATGTGACATGTGCTTGCGATACGATGTTGATTTGTAGCGATTTAGTGATGCAAAAAAGCATGTCATGTTTTAAGACCAGGTTGTATTCCATCATCCAATCATGCGTGAAGTGTCAGAATTAAGTCTGATATAAGAATTTGTCCAAACCTGTTAATGGTTGAATTCAGGTGTTTCAATCTGTCTTAATCTTCAATCAGTCTCGACCTTAATGCTTCAGTATACCAAGACATCTTGGACAATGCTACGCTTCTATGTAACTTTGTGACCCTTTTTTTTATTCCAACGTGACTCCGCCCCAATGCACAATGTGTGGACTATAAAGATATGATTTGAGAGGTTTGTTGTGGAAAAACTCGACCGGCCCGAACACAGAGCCCTGACCTCAACACCACCGAGCACCTTAGGGATGAACTGGAACTGGCCTCCTCGTCCATCATCAGTGCCTGATCTCATAAACGCTCTACAGAATAAATGGACACGAAATCACAGAGAAACACTCCAACATCTTGTGGACGGCCTTCCAAGAAAAGTGAAAGGAGTTTTAGCTGCAAAAGGAAAGGGGGGGCGACTCCATATTGAAGTGTGTGTATTTGAATTCAATGTCATTGCAGGTTTGGACGAATACTTTTGTCCATATTGTGTCCAGTATTTCTAGCATCCTGTTAACAGCATGATGATGAGTCATTTTATGAAGCCGGATTGTAAACAATAAAATATAAAAATAAAATCTTCTATAAATAATTAGACCGTAAGATGATTATGGAGGCTTGTGTTATGATGCAAAAGCTAAACATGTGGCTAAGCCACCCTAAAATCCCTAACTCAAGTTGAAGCACTCTGGAAATTCCTCTCTAGAACATCTGAAACACTTTAAACATGTTTAAGGCCAGGAATCCTCGCGCTCCCAGGACCGCTCTTTCACACTCCGAGTCCTGGAATATGTCTGTTCCATCAGGGAAGAAGAAAACTCCATAGATGTGATAACCTGATGAATCAAGTACATTCAGGTGGTCAGCTGACCTTCATTTTATTGCCCCATAACGTTACTGAGTCTAGACCTGAGTAACTGATCAACCCCAGATCATAACACTGTCTCCAGAGGCTTGTACAGTGGACACTATGCATGATGGGAGCATCGCTTCATGTCCTTCCCTCTGGATTAGGATGATGTTTCAGGACTCGCCTTAGTTGCTTATAGTTTTTGCATAGTATTTCATTTGGCACAGGGTCTACTGGTTCCACCAGCTGCTGAAATGGCAGTTGAGTGAAGAGGACAAAGACTGAAGCACTTTTTACTCAGCTCCACTGGGCTCCTCACTCTGTCAGCGCTCATAAAGCGAAGCTCCAGTGTGTCACAGCCAAGAGCGACACTCAAAGACATTCACTCACTCAATCACTCACTCACTCACACTCGCATCTGATAAAGAGAAAGTGACATAGACATAGTATTCATGCATCAGCACCTGGCGTCTTCACAGACATCAGCAGCAGCTCTCTTTGTCAAGCTCCTCTTACACACACACCTCTAACACCCAGTGTGCCACGACCAGGTTGGGATGTCTTTGGCTTTATTTATATACATGTCTTTTCCTTTCAAAGCTCTGCGCACTTCAAAAGTGAAATAAATAAATATAGAAATGAATTCAAAACAGCAGCGGCGTACCACTGATGTCGGGAAACTGTCATGTTCCATCGCCGAGCTCGGCAAACAAGCACGACCTATGAATTTATGACTCTGAAGTGGGTTTCTCGCTTGAAGCTGGAGGCAGAGAGACATTTGTGATGCGTGAAAATGATCTTGTTATTAATATGTGAAAGCTGTATGTGTAAAATGTAAAAAATTATAATAATAATAATAATGTTATGTCGTTGATTATTTTCTACTTATCTGTTTCTACTGACTAATTGGCTATATTAATTACAGAACTGATTTTTTTTTTTATTGCAGGGTTCAAATCTTAAAAAAATCAATAACAACTGCTTTTTCTGTCCACACCCTTTTAAATGTAAATCCAGATCCAGATACTGTATATGTACGGTATATCAAACCAAAATCAAATTCAAATTTTATTCGTCACATCCACAGTCATACATAGTATGATATAAATGTGAAATGCTTATACGACTGCTGATGACCTCAAGATTTCAAAAAACAAGTTTCAGTGCAAAATAAGAGAAGTAAGAGAATTTACAAACTAGAAATATAAGAGAAATATGGAAATAAACTTAGGTGTAAAGAACTTTAAAATTTACAGGACATTTAAGGGGAAAAAAATAAAATACCAATAAAGAATATAGTATGTCCCCAGCCCTAGAAAAAGAAAAAATCCCAAATGTTACATACGTTTAAACACTGTATGTTTTGATTAATGCATAATCAGTCTGCGTTATTGCTGCCCCTTAGTCACGTTCTACCTCCAGTTCAACATTTGCTTAACTAATAAGATGATTAAAAAAAAAAAAAGAATTCTCCTGGAATAAATTAATACCAGCGATGGACCGAAACCAAATTAGCGAGTGTTTATTTATAGCTATCAATATTTAATTAAGCGTATTTTAATCCCCCCCCCCCCCCCATCCACAGTTCATAACTCGTAGTGGCTGTTTAAATATTAAAACTAATTTACGCGCAGATAAAGAGGACGGGTTTAATCGTGTGGTATGGAGAACACACACCACTTGACTTTTCTCTTTTGTAAACCAAACAGATTGCCCCGTCCTGTTCCTCTGCTCAAATCCATGGTGTTTTCATTTTCCTCTCCGTATCCTCTTCTCCTCAGTGTTTAACCTGGACCAAATCATTCCTCTACTGTACTGTAGCTTTGGTTTATGACTTTCTCAGTTAATACTTTCTTTTTTCTCCTGTTACCGCCTATCTTTTTTTTTTCTTTTAATCCTTTAATCCCTCATTTTCTGAGACAGGAGTCACCAGGAGCAAATGGAGCTCTGATCAGGACTCACACCAGATCCAGACCCAGAAGGTTCTCCAGACCTGTGCTTGAAATGAGACATACTGTAAGACAGTGAGAAAGCTCTAAAATGGTGTGTGGGTACGGGATTTGTTCATGTCTGTTCTGAATGAGATCTGGAGATGGTTTCATTCATATAAAGCCAGGTTTGCGCTTGCCAGATGGATCGGTTTGCAGATTTCACAAACTGCTGATCTCCAGGGATTTTCACGCCATACAGTCTCTAGAGTTTACACAGAATGGTGCGTGTCAGTTCTGCAGGTGGAAATTCCTCATTCATAGGAGAAAGAGAGAGAGAGAGAGAGAGATCAGGTAGAAATGGCTGGTGGACAGACAAGGGTAACTCAAACAACTCTTTACAACCAAGCTAAAAAGCAATCATTTGAATGTCTGAATATGAGGCTGGTGTGGGCACAGATTTACTGAAACTTAACCTGCAGTTTAAAAAAAACAAACCAAAAACATTGCCTTTTCTCAGTGTTTGGTGAGTTTCCAACGATAGCCTTCCTGTTCTTGGCTACAGGGAACGGAATCTAAAGTGGCCTTCTGCTCTCAAAGCTCATGAAACTCAAGGTTGGACAGGTTGCACATGCATGTGAGATGCTTTTCTACTATGCTCACAGTATGTACTGTATGTCAGACATAGTACAGTATATTACCCAAGTCTTGCAATAAATTTAAAATAATGTTGAAATCCCAAACATCTGCCCAACATCTGCCCAACATCTGCAGACAAATCATCTCTGTAATATCTTTGTTTTTGTTTCTGATGCAATGACTTCTGATTAATCAAGGTATTGACTGCGTCCAATTTTACCTGGAGTATCACCCTGGCAAGCCATGCTTGGCGGCTGTGTGTGTTTTTCTTTTCTCTTGTAGACATTCTGGGAAATGTTTTCCTTCCCTGGGCAAACCTGCAGTAGAAAACCAAAACCAGCCCTAGCACATCTGAGGTAGATCTTACGTCTACAGTTCTTAATTCCCTGGCACGGGTTTCGAGTAAGCAGAAACAGAACAAAACAAAGACAGGCTGGGAACTAAAGATCTAGCAATATCCCCTGACATCGCCGGGTTATTGTTTAGACTTCTTTCAGCTGCTACTATGAACGATTCAGTAAGTAAGTCATTGAACCTATTAGTAAATGTGTTTATAGTTACAAGAGTGAGTGATGTTAACCAGAGTAATGTTACCATAGAACCTTTTATACTGTATTGTGTATTGTCAGGTCTTTAATCTGAAGGAATCTTCAAACTCAAATGGATTCCGTCACATTTGTTATAAATAAATTAATTCCTTTTCTTTCTGTTGCCTCGTGGGGATCATGGTTATGGTGGGTAATGTTAGCAGGTTAGGAAAGTTCAGCCCTGGCATCTTTTTTGCAAGATGAATGCAAGAGGAGGTCCTAAGTCTGCTGTAGGGTCTCTGTCCGTTGTAACAGGTCTAAAACTGCTCTACTAGGATCCAACCAGGGGGTAAATTTTTCCAAGACTTTAAGATAGTCCTGGATTTTCACATTCTCTGTCATACCATGGACAAGCCCAGAAAACCTATCAAGGAAATGAACTTTTATGGCCTGTACTCAGGTACTATATAACTAGTGACTTTAGATTAAAATAAAGATTAGGACTGACCCTGATCACAAATGAATAAGATCCCAAGATACTTTTAAACACCTTTATTGCAAGGTTTCTGCTTTCACCTTAAAGCAGCTTTTAACTCATATCTAGGGAAGAAACCATGGCTTTCTGATTTGGAAGTGTTATTTCCTTTGCTTTCCTGCTGAATTCTAGGCTCTGGAGTTTTCTAAACAGGATCCTTAAACAAACTTTTCCTGGAACAGTGTGATTACACCCAACCTCTGGTCCTTTTTTTAAACTACTGAACACCAACCCATCCAAAGCCACTGCCCAATACTTTCTAACAACATTGACAGGCATCTTAATCACACAACCACAACCATCTACAGTCCTATCAAAATACCTGGATGAGTCTCATCCGCCCGTGCAGTTTTGCTGCTACAAAAGATGATACATGCTACAGTAATCTTAGCCACAAAGTCTCAAAACCGCCAAAGACTTCTGGCACGGCATCATAAAGGGAGGGGATATCCACAGGGCTAAGAAGCTCCTCAAAGTGCTCCTTCTACTTTTTAGCAGTCTGTGCATCTCACATCTCATCTCATCTTTCTTTTTTGAGGTGGTAAATGGTTTGCCATAACATCTTTGAAGCTACCCTAGAGACTTTTTCTATGGTCCCTCCAAACTCTCCGATGTCTCAGCTTTCTCTTTTGAAGGTGCTTTTGCTTCAGCCCCTCTGGCTGTCTCATACCTTTTAATTAAATCAGGAAGAGCTTGCCCTGAGCATTCACCAGATGGTAATGGCTTTGCTTCATTCAGATTTATTGTCCCCAGCGTCAATCACTACTTGTTCCTTTTAGAGATGGGAGTCGTGCCCAGAAACTTTATAGAATGCCAACATTACTCATCAATTCTGGATTTCACTAAAGAACCCTTTTCATGTTCCACAACTGGATGGTTCAGTGGATTTTTACTTTACACCACTGCTCTGCACACAAAACATTTTCTTTCCGGGCACAGAATCTCCTATATAAAATAATTACAGATTTTTTCTTGCTTTACCCGGGATACAATGTCACTGAAGAATCTAATGGACCTATTGAGAAATCATAACAACTGGGGATGATCCACTTTTCCACGTAGATGGTCCTGGCCTCGGCTGATGCTGACAGATGTTCTCTGAGGACTCGCGACTGCAGTCGCTCGATAGTTCAGGACTGGAATTTTTTACAGTCTACCTGAGCCTCCAATAACGAACTGGACTCCACTGTATATTAACTTAAACACATCTCCTGTTATACTGAACTTTTAGCCTCCTAACACACAGTATGACTGCAGATCAATCCCTGCTATCCGTTATCACCCAGATGAGGATGGGTTCCCTGTTGAATCTGGTTCCTATCAAGGTTTCTTCCAACTGCCATCTCAGGGAGTTTTCCCATGCCACTGTCGCCGTCGCCCTTGGCTTTGATTCATATACATTTTATACTAACTTATTTTTTTTCTTATTTCTTTTCTTAATTCTTATTTTAAACAATTCTTTTGATTGTGTAAAGCTGCTTTGCGACAATTTTAGTTGTTAAAAGCGCTATACAAATAAAATTGAATTGAATTGAATTGAGTAACCTATCCCCACCCGAGACAGTTGGTGAAACTTGCTTGCCTTGTCTCAAAGTTATTTTTGGACTCCTAAATCCAGAAAGCACCAAAAAAACTATGCTATAAGACATGCACCATTTTTTTAAGCAACGCTCCATGTTTTTGTATCTCAGAGAACAATATGTCAGGCTAATGCTAATCATGGACATCTCATACATGGGGGACTTATTGTCTACACCGCTTTATCTTGTATATAGAGTCACAGGGGGGCTGGAGTTCGAGGTACACCAATCCATCACACACTGTAATTGGAAACACCAAAAACATTTAAATTCCACCAACAGTGCTAACCACTACGCCACCATGCGGCCCACATGAAGGACATTTATCTAAAACTTATAATAGTTAGATTGACTAATAGTTCTGATTATTACATTTATTTCTTAGCTATTAGACAAGCTGACAAAGAGTCAGGGTTGTTCTGAACTATCTGCAATGATCATCAAGAGACATGGTCCATGTTCTGAATATGCCCAGAAGTACCTCATCTCATTAATCACACAGGTCCAGTTTCTTGCAACAGCACATCCATATGTGCACCAGCTGTTGACTGGCGGTTTTAGAAAATGCGTAGGTGTTTAAAAAACTGTTGCATAACCTCGTTCCATAAACCTAAGACAAATGTCATGAATGGTTATGTTTTTCTTTATCTAATAACAGCACATTTTGACTCATTTATTATTAGCTTTAGATTATGTAAAGTGTCCCACCACCACACAAGTCCTTGTGTCTTAAAAGGAGCAACATAGATTCACCAATCAGCAGTGGTGGACAAGATACACAAATCGTGTACTTGAGTAAAAGTAGATATCCCAGAAAAAAAATATGACTCAAGTAAAAGTAGAAGTTCTCCATTTACATTTCTACTTGAAAAAAAGTAAAAAAACAAAAAAAAATGCTTACCTTAAAATTTACTTAAGTTTTAAATGTACTGATCCGATATCAGCCACCAACTCCACTCCTGATTTTAAACACCTGCTACATGATTGAGCATTTTACAGAGGGAAGGCAAATAGGTTCAGCCTTTATTTGTCACATATACATAACTGCACAGTGAAAGTATTTACTGTTTGCATATCCCAGCATTGTCAGTAGGCTGGGGTCAAAGTGCAAGGTCAGTCATAATATGGTGCCGCCTTGGACCAGACAGGGCTAGGGGCCTTGCTCATGCGTGAAACAGCAGGTCGCCTGGCGGATTTGGGGCTCGGACCGCTGACATTCTAATCAGTAACTCAGAGGTTAATACACTGCGCCACCAATGCCCCCCCCCACCCCCCCAATCCTTACCCTCCCCCGAAACATGCAGTTACATATAATAGTCAGCAGGTAATAATATTACCTATTCAGATTCTTTCTTATATCGGATATCTGCCGCCACCTTCACCTCTGATTTCAAACACATGCTACATGATTACGCATTTTACGGAGGGAAGGCAAATTAGACGGTTATGTATAATAGTCAGCAGGTTACCTCTTCAAATACAACGCACCATGTGGTTATGTAACGCAACTGCAGGCAGAAATGTAGTGAAGTATAAAGTACAGACGATTTAAGGAAGTAAAAACTGTCCACTAATACAACTACTGATGTAAAATAGAGATACATGAAAACTGACCTTAAACACAGTAAAAACATGACATCAATAACTAAATAAATAAATAGTCGGAGATGCCATGAGCTGATAGCGGTGGGAAACACATGAGGAATTGCTACATCAATAACAGGATGAAAATGTAAATCTTTTTCAAAAGGGTTTAAAGGAATTTCTTGGGTTTTGTTGATCATAATTTTGAAATACAATTTAGGACAGGATTTGACAAGTTCTGACATCATTTTAAACATTTCAGACGTTTGTGTTGTAGACACATAACCTGTTGGTCTTCGGCACAATAATTAGCCTGACAACACAAATAAAACAAACGGGTTAACACTCAGGATGCAGTCTGTCTGTTAGAGCAGGAAGGAAATTAGATACTGAGGCACATCAGCGTCACACTGTTCAGCACCGAGACATATTCCTTTTTATTATTTGGCTCAGACCGTTTAAACACACCAGGGTGAATGAATGTATGTGTGTGTGTGTGTGTGTGTGTGTGTGTGAAAACCTTCCTATGAATCAGCTCTCTGAATGAAACACCAAGAGCTAGCTTGCTTTTGGAGTCTTTTTTCTTTTTTCTTTTTATGACTAGTGTGAGATTTCAGAGGGCTCTTTATCCAAAATACTTCCGTCAGCCAGTTCCAACGATATCATTGTAATGGATCTTAATTTTTCTACTGAGAACACTGATTCTGTCTCCCATGGAGAAACATTAACAATATGGTTCGGACACAACAGGTCTGATCTGCATAATAATACAGCATTTACTCTGTTAAAGCCTGCCAAAGTCGAATATCACATTTTTAAAACTGCAGCTTCGGTGCCACTGTTGAATATTGAAGTAAATGCAACGACATGTTTTCCTTTAATTTCCGCCACACAAAGGACCAATAGGAATCTTAATGGGGTTGTAGGGCACGTGTGTGTGTTTGTGTGTGCGCACATCAGTTGTGTATAAAAAAATATATATATTAAAAAATGATATATCACACATCGTTTTTCCAGCACTGCTGAAGAATTTCATTAATCATCTTTACACCTAGGGTCTTAAGCTGAGCTCAGATTAGCATAATCCTCGTCCAAACAACTGATAATGAATCTGGCTCTGCAGTGGGAGGGAAGATGGAGAATATGCACCGCCGTGATCCGAGGGAGACGTGCGCAAATTATTGGATTTAGATTAAACAGAGCCGGTTTTAATGGGTTTGTAGCATTACCCTCTCCATTAATCAAAAATGTCCTCTAGCCTGGTACTAAAGAGAGCAATCTAGAGATTGTGCTCCATTATGTGCACGTACAAAAAGGGGATTGGGATCATGTGTGTCAGTGTGTATGAGCTACGAGCTTCAATTAATCGTTTGCGATAAATAAGCAGAGTGTAAACAGGCGACTGTTCACCTGCCTTACGATTACAGTTTATTTATAGTAATCATTATTTAAAAAAATATATATATATAAGGTTCTTTTAAGCTAATTAATGATGTACTCTATCTCTATATAAATAAAAGTAAGGTTTTGTCTGTACATTGGTCAAAACTCGCTCTTTCAATGATATCCTTACAGTCTTTCCGCCTGTACAGTACTGTATGTCTGTCAGTCTGTATTTCTGTCCAGACAAATTTCGTTACAGCATCACGCAAAACTGGCCTGACAGAATTTAATGAAACTTTGGCAGTATTAGTCTATTTGGCTAAAGGTAAACCTGCACCATAAATGAAATTCAATCAGTTGAAGCCAAAGTATATAACCACCGTTATGCTCACGCATCAAACTCTGGGCGTGTCTTAAATCGACCGCTGGACAGAATTCACTGGAACTTTTGCAGTACTTAGATCTCTGAAGTTTAACCTGCACCAATAGTGAAATCAAAATGTGAAGTAAAAGCCATGTTATGAACAGTTACGTGTTGGAGTGAATAATCTACTTTATAATAAGAACCTAATAAGGCTTCAATCTGAAATAAAAATATGACTTTTTATTACATTAAAGCTCATCAGATTATTTTTAGCTTTAACCTTTCAACTTCTTTTACAAACTCTTTAACTGTCCACATTGGGAACTCACGCTAGTGTGAAATAAAATGACCTGGAGGTGCTTTAATAAATCTGGTCACACAAAAGACATTAGTTCTCACCCAGCCTCAGGCTCAGGCACTCACATCTCTGGACACAAGGTTCAACCAGAAAATTGCAAGACTTTTCACTTGTCACATGACCTGTACTTATTACAATACTTGTCCCGATCAGTTCCCACTAATACCCACAATGCAATCCTCCACTCACTAATGAGGCTCGCAAGAAAAGAGTGCTATTGAGTTCACTCAACTGGTTTGAGCCTCACTTGCTCAGGTTCTCAGGGACTTGGCGTGATGTGCGGATACACACTAGAACACCTAGGCCATTGTGCGCGCACACACACACACACACACACACTTATTCACACCCAGGGACAATTTATCTCAGCTAATCCACCTACTGGCATGTGTCTGAGAGGCAGGTAGGAACTGGAGAGCCATACAGAAAATTAATCAACAACTACTTACACGTCAGATTGGGGAATTCAGTGGTGCTCTGGTTTGAGGCTAAATTAAGCCAGATGCGTGTAATGACAGCGAATAATGTTGATGCTGCATTTCCTTCTTGTATGCACATGTTTTAAAAAAAATACTTTCTATTATTATTTTTCCAATTTATACCAAAGTCCATACAAATATAGTACACAAGTGGAAGTACCTGTCGTTGACAGGAAAAGAGTTTATAAAAAAATAGTTGAAGCCCACGTACATGTCTGTCTGTCTTTTTGTATTGCCTTTGTGAACTTTCTGCCCAAAGTATTAACACAAAGAACACCTTCAAATTCTGTAAGGTTGAGTATCTTACGCCTTGTTTACACTAAGTTGTCCTTCACTCATCCTCAGCTAAATACACTCCCTGTTTACAGAAAAAGTAGATGGAATAAAGAATCCAGTGCGTTAAAATTCACTTATACTACTTCAGCGCTGTTATTTCAGCATTTTAGTGCATAACACCGGGCTCTCAGTTCAGGTATTTTACACTCTATAAACTCGGACTACTGCGGATATGTTTGCTCTAATGACTTATATTGGCTGGCGTTCCACATCACTGCAGCAAGGTTTCAGAACATATGTGACAAACTGGTTTAAAACTTCTTGCAGAAAGAATAAACATACAGTGAAACCTCGGATTGTGAGTAACGCGGTTTGCGAGTGTTCCACAAGACGAGCAAAGACTTTTAATAAATTTTGACTTTGACTTTGAACGAGCAAGTCTTGGTTTTACGAGTACCGAGTATCATGTATCACACATGTGCTTCTTGTTTTGACGGCAAACGTCACGTGATCACAACTGAGCCAATGTTTTTTCTCTCTCTTACGCTGCAGCATTGTGGGTAATCGTCTCTCACTGGTATAACCAACATCCGTGCACACATGTACTGTTTACGTTAACACTGTGACCACCTGTGTGTGCGTAAAACATATATTATTTTGTGTTTGTACGCGTGTGTGTGTGCAGCGTGCCTGTATTGTTTATTATAACACACGTGTGTGCGCACGTGTAAAGCAATAGAAAGTCTCATTATAGGTTAAAGACCCATTTTCATTCTCTCCCTCTGTATCAGCTTGCAATTTGTCTCGCGCGTCATTGCACATCGTGCCCCTTTACACACATCCCTCCTTTCGCCTTCACACACACACACACACACACACACATACACACACACACACACACTGCTCTACACAGAAACACTGCTCTGTCGCGATTCTTTTCACAAGTAAAGTGCAGGTTCATTTGTTTATTTGTTTTTATTTTATTTTACAGCAGTGATTCCATTAGCGTGTGCTCACGCGAGACTTATTAGCGATGTTCCTTGCAAATTTTTCTAATAAAACAGTCTTTTCTCCTCTTACTTTAGCTTCACACACACACACACACACACACATAGCGCCTGTGCGCATAAACGGAAACACTGTTGGGAAAAAACTTGTGGGATTTATTTTTACTTTTTTTAAAGGTAAAGTGCAGGTTAATTTGTTTTATTTTTACTTTATATATTGTATTAATTATTTTAAGTATTAATTTTTGGGGGGCTGTGAAATAATTAATTTGAGTTTTTTTTATTTCTTATGGGGAAAGTCACTTTGGTTTACGAGTGTTTTGAAATATGAGCACGCTTTCTGAATGAATTATGCTCGTAATCCAAAGTTCCGCTGTACAATAATCACAAAAGGCAAACTTACAGGTATCATAGGCTGGTGTTCACATACTTTTGGCCATATACTGTTGTTTGGCTCCTTACTGACTTAATAACATGACATCCCTGAGATGGCACTGACATTGCGGTGTGAAATGGGTTTCTCAGTGTTTCGTAGAGACCCTGAGACAGACGTTCCTACCAGACACTCATATAGTACCTTCTCAATTTCTTATTCTGTTTTGCTTATCTTCTACAAATCATTGAAAATAGCTACCGGTATTAACAGATATCGTATAAAACTTATTATTATATTACACCTAAATATATAAATCACACAACTATGAACAAGGGTAGCAATGAAAACAGCAGCTGAGCCGAGGAGGTAAGCTTGAAGGCATTTTTAGATCATATGTAAATCAATATTAAACAGATTCACAGTTATTTTATGGCGCAGGGGAAAAAGATTGCCGAAGATGGCATCTGACACACTTTACTATAGAGTCCAGGAATGAAAAGCATGAGTGGAAATGACTTTAAATCTGAAGTATATAATAAATATAAAATATAAAATGGTATAAAATAAATCAGAGACTATGAGGTACTGCTCCAGGATCTCAGAATAAACTCTACATTTCAGCAAACATGGTTAATTTTTATGACTAGTAAATATTACTGTAGGTGTACCTTCAAAAAAACTGGAACAGTGTGTGAAGTAAAGCAAACTTGTAAGTAGTAATGGCTTTGATTGAGGTTTAGAAATGAGAATCCGGCAGGCTGGTTCATCTACAGAGTCATGGAGAGGGTCCAAAAAAAGTTCTGCGATAAAAGAATAAAGACTGCAATATGTAATGTTATGTTTGCTGTTGGAATGTATTATTAATTATTATGGCCGCCTTATAATTGTAGCTTTTTTTAAATTTGCACAAGCACATTTGTAGACACATTTCTATTAGAAATAGCTGTACAATTACATAAACACGTCTACAGTAGGTCAGTTTAAGGCTCTGTTCTATAGTTCGACTCATCCATACATAAATCCATTATCTATATGGTGAAGGGTTACAATGGGTCTGGAACCTTTTCTGGGAAACTTAGGGCACAAGACAGGGTACATCCTGAATCGTGTGCTTACCAGTTTCAGGACACAAACACACACTTGGTTATGTACTATGGGCAATTTGGAAAACCTACATTGTATGTCTTTGGTCTGAGACTGGTGCAAACTCCATACACACACAGAACGGTGATGAGATTCGAACCCCCAACACCAGAGGTGTGAAGTGGCAGTGTTTACCACTAAGCCACTAAAAAAACAAGTCCGGGAGCTTAATGGTTAAAAAATGTCTGTCCTATAAAGCTGTCCTGATGGTAAATAATTCTAATTTCGGAAAATCCTCAAAAAAAACACAGTTCACAGTCTAATACAGGGGAAAACAGCTCTGAATCAAAATGGTGTCCGGGATTCCCCTTGTGATTTAAAGACGCAGAGACAACACTGTTACATTTAACGTGCGTGAGATTCATTTTCTTAGGCACAGTTATGGTTTTTGGCCACATGATGGGAGTGTGGGGAAAGGGGACAGAGATTTAGCCAAGTGGATTGGTATGCTTTACATTCCGTGTCAAAGGCGTAGAAGACTCACTTTGTCGAACAAATCAGACTTGCGAACGTGATCCCGGAACGAAATTCACTTAAAAGTTGTGGAGTTATGGGTCGCAGGAGACCTGGAGCCTATCCCAAGAGGCGGAGTACACCCTGGATGGGGTGGGGTGCCAATCCAATCCACACTACAGGCAAATTGGGAACACCAATTAGCCTAATCTCCATGTCTTTGGACTGTGAAAGGAAACCGAGTACCTGAAGGAAACCCACCAAGCATGGCAAGAACATGCAACCTTTATGCACACAGACCCCCAGGTGGGAATTGAAGGTGACAGTGCTAACCACTTCTCTATCGCACCACCCAGTTCAGCTCAATTAAATTCTACTATTCTTGTATTATATTGTTATATTTTAACAAAAGAAGCCAGAGGCAACAATGGCTAGACCTCTCTGAGACGACACGTGGAGGAAACCTCTGAACGAAACCAGACTCAAAATATGGTGGGCTTATAAATCACTACAGCATCCAGAAGCAGAAGAGAAATAAAACACTGCCGAGTGCTGAACAGATGTTCGTACTGTGAGAGAGACCTGGAACGAGCACAGGTCAGTCTTTTAGCTCTTAGATCTTACAAGCCTACAGCGTTGAGGCGAAATTATTCCCTGGAGCAAAGGTGAGACTTGGGAATGAACTCCTCAGATAGCAGGAGTTTGAATATCAGTTGATTGAAATCAGCAGGTTATTCCGTGCTCGGTTTCGTAGAAGCATAACACACGCACCCTTTTATTTAAATTCGGAGCAAGGTTTCTGCATGGGAAAGACTGTAATGATAAAACCTGAGGCACATAACTGCTTTTAGAGATCCATCCAACAGAGCACGGCTCTTTGTACCGCTGTGAAAAAAGAGAGAGTAAAAAACAAGAAGAGACAGAGAGAGAGAGAGAGAGAGAAACAAATACAGAAAAAGTGCTAGACTTATCACTCAGCAGTTTCATTCTCAACTAGACTAACCCTCACCTCCAGGTCAAAGAAGCGCACACGTGCACACAACACTCATGCTCCAAAATACACAATTATAACAGACACACAATACGCTCCTCTTTCCATTATTCTCTCCACGCAGCTTTGATTTATTCGAAACGGAATCCACTTTGCTCTCTGTTTTGCTCTTACGCACATTACAACGGGTCAGATGGCAGCAGTTTGTGATGCACCACTTGCTACGTGTAACGTCGAGGTTTTAGTACGGTATGCGAACAAAGAAGTGATCCCACATTTTATCACAATTTCCACTGAAAGTACCGTATTTTGGTTATTTTATCACAAATTGATATGAATAATATTGAATATGGGAGTTATTTGGAAGGGTGAGAGTACAATTGATTTGACCTTTTTTTTTAGAACAAACCAGACATTCGTGCGTTGGCGTACACTTTCAAGTGCATGCAGTTTGTATTCTCTGTAAGTGCGGTACGAGCCCAGGATGTCCAAAATCAAGAGTTAAAGGAATGGCGATGTAGCTAGTATTGCTAAGAAGCGCCAAGTAATAATGAATAATGATGGAGACAAAAGTGAAAATAATTGAGAGAATGGAGCAAGGTAAAAAGATGGCAAGAAAACAAAATCGTTCGACAATCTAAAGAACACTGTACTATAATATACTGTGTATAGCCAACTGTGTTAATATGCTAATACCTAGACAATGTTTGTAGGACTTACAAACAAATTGGACTTGTGAACAAGCCTCCAAAATGGAACTTGATCATATGTAGAGGACTTACTGTCTATTTTCTTAAATGATGCATTTATACAGGAAACGCAAAAAAAAAAAAAAAAGTTAATTTGACTTACCAATGTAAATATTAAGTATGACTGTAAAACAATCCCTGCTATCCGTTATCACCCAAATGAAGATGTGTTCCTCTCAAGGTTTCTTCCTATTTCCATCTCCAGGAGTTTTTTCTTCTCCACTTACTCATCTGAGACAATCTGATCATTTTGATTTGTACAAATTTTTACATTTCATACACACTTCCATCATTTTCATTTGATTCTGTAAAGCTGCTTTTAAAGGGTAGTCACATGGACGTCAGACCATTATTTTGGAAAAGTAAAAAAAAGCCCAAATTTTTCTAGTCTAGGCAACAGCACAATTTCTGCATACATTTCTTTGGGTTGCTGTTAATGTTTCCCTGTCCCTAATACACAGATTGTTTTTCATTTTATCCATGTTAAATCCTGTTTAGTTGGTCATAGTGTATAACTTAGTGGCCTTGTAAAAAGAATGTTGGCCCAATACTCTTTAATTTAGCTGCAACATAGGAGTGATAGCTTCCTAGCATCCTCATCCTTACTGTATCTGGCTTAATTTGGGTTTCCGCCATTGAAAAAAAACATTGTGTCTCGTGTTTAGTAGGAGCTCTGTGACGTAGACTTAGAAGTGATACTAACACGTATATTCCATCCTTCCATCCATTGTCTATAACGCTTAGCTCAATTCAGAGTTGCGGTCATGGCAGGAGAAGCAGAGACGCCCAGACATCTCTGTCTCCAACAACTTCATCCAGCTCCTCCTGGGGGACCCCTAACTGCTCCCAGGCCAGCAGAGAGATACAATCCCTCCATTGTGTCCTGGGTCAGCCCCAGGGCCTCAGCGCTTTTTTGGATCAGGGCTTGTCATGGCAAAAGGGCTTGTGTGGTCCAGTGATCCTCAGGGCTATGTCATCTTGAGCCAAATGCTCCTTGCAGGGACATTTAAGTGAACAGGTTCCAGACAAACATGATCTATAAAACCCTTGTGCAAAAGTGTGACACGATATCCTTTACTCTTCCCAGGAACAGGGAAAGTGGGAACAGCCCTGCAGCCAGGCCTTAGTGAAAAAGCAGTGTGCAGGGGTCGGTTGGAGCCCCCACCCACGAGGGACGGGGTAGGGGTTTGGTGCAATGCCCACTAGGTGGCGGGAGAGTGACAGGACACCCGGTTTTCAGCAACATGCAAACTGTGACGTAAAATAATCTATGTAGTTGTTTTGTTCATGTCAGAAATCTAATTTGCAAATATTGAGTGTTTTGCTAATCGATTGCGAGTTTACATAAACAGCAATTAGTCAAATGTTCAATAGTCATTGTTCTACAATAACAAGGTTTCTTAATTCCAGTCCTGCAGGCGTGCTGCTATGCAGATCTCCATGTATCACCCGTGTCCAAAAACACCTGATCTAACTGAGAATGGGCACTGTAGGTCAAAAGTATATGGACAACTGATTAGTCACACCCCTATGTGCGTGTTGAACTCACCATACGCTTTACTGTTATAGACTTTCCATAAGATTTTGCAGTGTGGCTGTGGGGATGTGCGAAAGCTCAAGTCAGCTCAGGCTCTCGCACTCAGGATTCCGATTCACCTGAAACGTGTTCAGTGGTTTAAAGGTCAAAGCCTTCTGCACAGGCCACTCGAGTTCTTCACTCGAGGTTTGTGCACAGAGGCACATTTATGCTTGAACAGGTTTTTAGAGTGAAGAAAAATTATAATGATGTAGAATACAAAGACATCCAATACAATTTGTCTTCTTCAGACACGTAATTGTGATCATGAATTTATTATTTCCTTCTTTAAAGGTCACATATTATACTTTTATACAAATATGCATAAGTCTTAAAAGAAATATATCTAATAATAATCCAGCTACAGTACAACTCAGATCCTGCATTCTGGCGGCTTAATTTTCTTTCTACATCACTTTTTTTTTTTCAAATGTTATATTTCAGTGCCTGTTGCTTTAAATGAATTGTGCACAATTACAAATGTCAAATGTTTGGGACCTTATCAATATTTTCCCATCCATTTTTATGGTTAAAATCTCACGCACTCACTCATTTATCTTCTATACTGCTCTATTTTGCATACAGGGTCGCAGGAGGCCTGAAGCCGATCCCAGGGGACATGGGGCAGGAGGTGGGCCTAGGTGGGGTACACTTTTTCACGCATTTTGGGCAATTTGGGAACGTCAGTTAACCTAACCTGCATGTCTTTGGACTGTGGGAGGAAACTGAAGTACACGGAAGAAACCCACCAAGCACGGGAAGAACATACAAGGGCTAAGGGCTGGAAAAGAGCAAGGTTAGCATGTAGCGGTTGGCTACCTTTAGACCTTAAAAATGATGCCCAGGGAAGATCAGGACTTGGCGAAGTTCAGACCTGAGCCAGTGGAGGGTCTCTTGGTTTATGACTTTACAATGGGAGGAAAATCTGATTTGCCTGTTTAAGCCATGAGAAAAGCAATAATGGAAAAATAGCTGGGAATGTTTTTTTTCTTGTTTTTTTGTGCATTCACAAACACTGGAGACGCGTCTGAACATCTAAAGACAAAATGACTCATAAGTAAATTTTGAAGAAAAGGTTCCCCTGTAGAAATAAGAGATGGTAAGGAATCGATTCGATGATTTTTTTTTTTTTTGTTTCCTGCTTTATGTATTACCACACTGATTTGTTTTTGTTTGTTTTTTTTGCATAAGTTTGCATTGAGGTGGTGGAATGTTGCAGTTTCTCTATAATCCTACAGGTGGTGCACACTAAACTATTCACACAACACAGCTGCCCTTGTGGAAGGATATGCTAATCTTTTTTATAATTGTAACAAAATCTAAAAATCATAATATTTAATCGGGATACTTATAAAATAATCGTACAGAATCACAATACCAATATAATTGTCACCTGAGTATTGTGATATTAAATTATCGGGTAATCCCTGGTGATTCCCATCCTTATTATAGTATATATGACATTAGATTAAAATGTGAATACTAACTCAATCTCTACAGCGCTTATCCTGTACTGGGTTGTGGAAGGCCTGGAGTCTATCCAAGGGGACTCTGGGAACAAGGCGGAGTACACCGTGGACGGGTGCCAATCCATCGCAGGGTACACAAGCATATGCTCACAGACTTTGGGGAATCTAGAAATCCCAATAAGTCTAACAAATTACACAATGATAGAGGAAATCCATCAAGCCTGGGCAGGACATGCAAACTCCACGCATGTCCCACCATGCCGCTAAGTTCCATTCAATTCAATTAAATTTTATTTGTATAGCGCTTTTAGCTATTTTCATTGCCGCAAAGCAGCTTTACACAATCAAAAGGATTATTTAAGTTTGTATGAAATGTGAATTTGTATGAATCTAAGTGAGAATACATTCAAAGTTTATTGGTGGAACAAATCATTAGTACAACATTAGACTAAACCAGATGTGCACTCTTTCATATTTTACATGGCTATAATATAATTTAGCATCTATCTTTAGTGCAGAGACAGGTGAGGGACTCTTTACAGCTGCTTTAATGTAATATAGCATAATTTCTTTATAAATGCTCCATTAAACGAATATATAAATGGACATAATGTATATCTATATGATTCATTAATAATAAAATGCAATCCATTGCTGCTCTGGAGAAATGAGCTGTCACTTTAAAAGACTCCTCCTGATCTCAGCAGGTGGCCCTTAATGCTTACAGCAGCCATGTTTGCGACACACCGACTGCCATGCAACTTCTTGGGATTCGTCCTGATTCTGCCATCACCGATGTTGACATCAACAAATCATCAAATAACAAACACGACCCAGTACGAACAAAAACTGTCATGTTTTCCGAGCAGTGAATCATCAGACATGTGCTTTAAATCCCACTAACATGGATGACAGCAACAAATGCTGCATGGTATTGAGCAAGAATCTACGTGATTGTTTCCTTGCATGGCAAATGATCTGGCTAATACAGACGGAGTGAAGGGGCAGATGTGGTGTCCCAGCTGTGGGAATAGCAACTGGCAGGAGTTCATCTGTGTATGTGTGTTTCTGGGAACAAGTTGTAAACTGGAACACAAAGCTACACTGACAGAGCTAAAAAATAGATGTGGCTGTCACACTGAGTTAGCGCTCTCATAAGCGGGATTCAGAGAGACGTCGTGAGAGACGGGACAGACAGAGAAAGATTACAAGCATGAGAAACTCTGACATGGGCGGTTAGCTGTTAGCCTCTTTAGCATAACAGATGCTTGCTTTATACGATCTTTGTATTTACTGTAGTTTAGACCGACTTATATAATACGATGTACGATGTTCTTGGTTTTTTTTTACACTTGTTATTATATACAGTACAAGAATGATATATAAACAGGTGTTACCACTGATATGTAATTAGCTAGCTTCCATTTGGTAGACTGATAACAAGCTAACATGGGCACAAAGAAGTGATTGGTAATACAGTGGAACCTTAGATTACGAGCATAATTTTAATGGAAATTAAAATTATTCATTCCACAGCCCCAAAAACAAATACATAAAAATAATTAACATAAATTATAAAGTAAAAATAAAATAAATTAACCTGCACTTTACCTTAAAAAAAAATACATCCTAAAAGAAGCCCCTCCCGTCCCAAGAGAGAGTGTGTGAACCGGCACGGTTTCAAATTACGTACGCACACACATGAGAGGCTAAAGGGAGAAAATGGATTTTTAACCTTCTAATGAGACTTTCTTTTGCTTTACACGCGCACGCACACGTGTTAAAAGAAACAGTACACACGCGCGTACACACATCATGTGACGCTCGGCGTCAAAACAAGAAGCGCAAGCGTGATCCGTGATACTTGTAAACCAAGACTTGCTCGTTTTTCAAGTCAAGATTTGCAAAAAACACTCGCAAACCGCGTTAATCGCAGTTCTATATATATATATTATCTAGGTTAAAACTACAGTGCCTTTAAATCATGAAAATCAGCACACAGGTTGGTATCTGCTGTCATTAGGACACATGAGTGGCTGCGCCCTGGGCGTGGCACATGGCTGTCACACGAGATTTCACTGCACAGCTTATACACACATCCGTGTGAAATCCGTTAGACATTTAGATCAAATTCAAATTCTATTTGTCACATACACAGTCATACACAGTACGAAATGTAGTGAAATGCTTATACGACTGCCATTGACCCTAAAAGAGAATTAAAGTTTACAAATAAGAAACAAATATGAATAAAGAAATACGATAGATCTCATTAAGTTGAACAACTTTGTCATGGGCTTAACTCAACACGAAGTCAGTTATTTTGGGTCGTTAGCAAAACGCACCCCATGGAATCCTAGGAGATTTATACGCCCATGGTGGCGATAGTATAAATCTCCTAGGACCATATAATGGGCCGATATGATCTCAAGACATTGAGGATGCAAATTTGTGAAGGGATTGTGAAGTTTCCCAAGTGACATCATATTGACTGATATCATTGAGTGACATCATAGTGTGATGCTTTTTTTCCAGCATCGGGGGGCGGGGCGTCTTGGAGGCTCTCAAAGCACTCAGGATGTGCAGTGCACCTAGACAGCAATGGCGCAGGTGCTTGGACCTGATTTTTTAAATATTATTATAGAACTTATATTAACATGCAAAATAAACAGATAACAGGTAAAAAAAAAAAAAAAACAGGTAACAGGTGCACCACCGCCTGCTTAGATCCCAATCCGATTAAGCCCCATAGTACACAGTGGACAAATCTGATTGAAGGAAGCCCCGCCCCACAGCCCACAGCACCCAAAAGATTCTCTGCAAACATCCTGGTTCCAGACATCACAGCACACCCCCAGACGTCTCATGAAGTCTATGACCCCAGGGATCAGAGCCGCCCCGGTGGCACAAGAGGAACCTACACAACACTGGGCTATAACGTTATGGCTGATCGATGTGTATGTGTAGCACTTTCACACCCATTATGAGGTCTCACCAGTACTTCTAAAATATAATCCCGGAAAACCTCTGGTTTAGAGTAAAGGTGGCTTATTTCTAATTTGAATAATCCTTGCACTGTGTTTGCCTTTCGGATCATTTAACATTGTTTCTTTTACCCTGTATAATAGATTTATTATTTATGCTTTACTTCGAACTCTTAATGCATCCTATACAATCTAATTCTGAACTTGGTTCAAAATCTTTAGTACATATTTAGCAAGATACAAGAACATCTGTCATTATATTGTAATGCTGAAGAAATAAAAATCTTTAGTGAAGAAAAACTGTAATCGAAAAATGGCATCTTTTCCTGTCCTAGGTCGTATTCTACATTTTAAAATAAGACTCTGCATAAATGATGGTACATTACTGGAATTTGGGATGACAACTGAACCCGAAGACTGATTTGTAGATCTTGTGACTGAGTCGCTAACCTCTCTCCTGTTCACTCTCTGTAATCTTTCAGAGGCAAATTTCTATAAGGGGTCGAATGGGTGGAGAGGGTGTCTGGGGAACAGCAGCCTGGCTGTCTCTGTCTGACAGGAGACATCTATCTCCGAGACACACGCTGAGTTTAACACCTCACACCCACAGAGAGCAGTTACACACACACACACACGCACACAAACACACACACACACACACACACAGTGGTATCCATAATTTCCTCTCTGCCTGACTGACGACTTTCTAAGTATGTAAGTACTTTCTCAATTGTATATGTTCAGTGCATCTAAAAAAAATGGATATTGGGGATTTTTTCTTTTATAATTAAAAAACAAAACTCTAACTTAAGCTAGATCTTACAAATAAAGTGAAATATTTCACGCCTTTTTTCAATTTAAACTACAGTGGTGTGAAAAACTATTTGCCCCTTCCTGATTTCATATTCTTTTGCATGTTTGTCACACTTAAATGTTTCTGCTCATCAAAAACCGTTAACTATTAGTCAAAGATAACATAATTGAACACAAAATGCAGTTTTTAAATGAAGGTTTATGTTATTAAGGGAGAAAAAAAATCTCCAAATCTACATGGCCCTGTGTGAAAAAGTGATTGCCCCCCTTGTTAAAAAATAACTTAACTGTGGTTTATCACACCTGAGTTCAATTTCTGTAGTCACCCCCAGGCCTGATTACTGCCACACCTGTTTCAATCAAGAAATCACTTAAATAGGAGCTACCTGACACAGAGAAGTAGACCAAAAGCACCTCAAAAGCTAGACATCATGCCAAGATCCAAAGAAATTCAGGAACAAATGAGAACAAAAGTATTTGAGATCTATTAGTCTGGTAAAGGTTATAAAGCCATTTCTAAAGCTTTGGGACTCCAGCGAACCACATTGAGAGCCATTATCCACAAATGGCAAAAACATGGAACAGTGGTGAACCTTCCCAGGAGTGGCTGGCCGACCAAAATTACCCCAAGAGCGCAGAGACAACTCATCCGAAAGGCCACAAAAGACCCCAGGACAACATTTAAAGAACTGCAGGCATTACTTGCCTCAATTAAGGTCAGTGTTCACGACTCCACCATAAGAAAGAGACTGGGCAAAAACGGCCTGCATGGCAGATTTCCAAGGCGCAAAACCACTTTTAAGCAAAAAGAACATTAAGGCTCGTCTCAATTTTGCTAAAAAACATCTCAATGATTGCCAAGACTTTTGGGAAAATACCTTGTGGACCGACGAGACAAAAGTTGAACTTTTTGGAAGGTGCTTGTCCCGTTACATCTGGCATAAAAGTATCACAGCATTTCAGAAAAAGAACATCATACCAACAGTAAAATATGGTGGTGGTAGTGTGATGGTCTGGGGTTGTTTTGCTGCTTCGGGACCTGGAAGGCTTGCTGTGATAGATGGAACCATGAATTCTACTGTCTACCAAAAAATCTTAAAGGAGAATGTCTGGCCATCTGTTCATCAACTCAAGCTGAAGCGATCTTGGGTGCTGCAGCAGGACAATGACCCAAAACATACCAGCAAATCCACCTCTGAATGGCTAAAGAAAAACAAAATGAAGACTTTGGAGTGGCCTAGTCAAAGTCCTGACCTAAATCCTATTGAGATGTTGTGGCATGACCTTAAAAAGGCGGTTCATGCTAGAAAACCCTCAAATAAAGCTGAATTACAACAATTCTGCAAAGATGAGTGGGCCAAAATTCCTCCAGAGCGCTGTAAAGACTCGTTGCAAGTTAGCGCAAACACCTGATTGCAGTTATTACTGCTAAGGGTGGCCCAACCAGTTATTAGGTTCAGGGGGCAATTACTTTTTCACACAGGGCCATGTAGGTTTGGATTTTTTTTCTCCCTAAATAATAAAAACCATCATTTAAAAACTGCATTTTGTGTTTACTTGTGTTATCTTTGACTAATAGTTAAATGTGTTTGATGATCAGAATCATTTTGTGTGACAAACATGCAAAAGAATACGAAATCAGAAAGGGGGCAAATAGTTTTTCACACCACTGTATTATGGCTTACAGATATTAAAAAAATCAAAAGGTCCAGTTCCTCAAAATATAAGACTATGACCTTAGAAGACAGAACTAACTATATGGAAATGTCCATAACCTTAATTTAAGATTCCTCTTGGCACCGGCTGCTTTAAAAACTAAAATGAAAGCTCCCTTTTCTTCTTCCTACCGTCCTTAATAACATTCTTGCTTTAAAAAATGAATAATGCCTCTTGTTTGATTTCACTTTGCTTTAAAAGTCATATAAAAACATTTTTCATGAAAACCTTTGTTCAAAATATAACGTGTTGTTTGATCAGAGCAACAATACTGTATGTGTTTATTCTATATCCTTTAAACTGGAAATGGTTCAAATAATATATCAAATACCCCATAATTGAAAAAAACTACATTATTCACTACATGCATTTAAAATACAAAGAATTCTTTAAAAGAAGTGTACCTACAATTTTAGGTTACTTAATTAAGCAAATAATGGGGGAAAAACCTCTTAAGTCAGCTAATGGACGGGAGCCAAATGCTAACCACAAAGAAAACGTCCTTAAAGCAGATTTTACACGGCACTACTTTAGCCCTGATGTGAATCAATACAAAGTACAATATTCAGCAAACAGCACACAAGCTATATATCAGTGCAGAGCAGCACTGCAGGGGGGAATAACGCTGTCAAAGTTTATTCTAAAATCTTTTTTTCCTCCACTCTCTGTGTACATGTTGTAAGGGAGAATTTTCTAATGGTCTCTCCCAGTTCTGGCTAGACATCAGTGCTGGAGAAAAACACCAGCGAGGTGACGTTAACAGAGACATTAAACTCTCATTCCTTATTAGCTCCTTTATTATTAGTTTTTTTCACTGTCAGTAAATGCACAATTAAATCAGAAAGGCGTCATCATTTTCTGCTAACAGATGAGTTAATGTACATACCAGGATTGTTAACATTTTCTTTGACAGATTCAATAAATTACGATCATTTTTAAAGGAATGTGACTATGAAACTTTCCAGGAACTGTATCTCGATTTTCTCAAAACACTAAATACAAGATGAAGAGTGAACTACTTTGTCAAAAACTACACGAAGCTCTTGCCCAATCTAACACAGCTCTCGAAACCGTCTTCTCTTTTCCCAAAACTCTCTTTCCTTTCTTCAAAACAATACACACAGCTATCATTTGCTTATGTGTTACAGAGCATTGAATAAACACTGACGTGATAAATTCGAAACACAACCATCAGACATGTTCATGTTCGCGTTCTGATCCTGGTCAGGCCAGAGGGCCTCATCCACATCGGCAGCCACATGTTCTCCCTGGCCAAGCAGCGGGGGAAAGTCCCTGGTGCATGGCGGATCCATCCCTGGCATTCATCTCTGTGGATGGCGTCACATGCATTCTCTGTTGCCTGGAGTTGCGCCACATGCTTGTGAGGTTTGCGCTCATGTGTACACTTTCTACCACCGTGCTGTTCTACCTGAGTTCCCTACTAAATAAAAAAATGAGCAATACGTTGAAAGGTGGGACGATATTTTTGATTTTGTCAAGGCAATGTTAGCAAACTGTGAGTGTTATAGGGTCCTAGCTGTGCATGGAGAACTATGACCCCAAGCTGACCAATAGCATGATGACATTTTTGCTGTGCTATTGAGGGGCATTGACATCAGCATGATTGGCAGTATGTTGCTCCTCTGTTGCTGCCTGGCCTTCTACACATTGAACCCCACCTCGTCAATGAAGATACGTTCATATGGAACAGGACTGGCATCAAGTTCTTTCTGAAAAAAAAAAAAATGGAGACCAAATTATACAAAATGCCTCTATCCAGAAACACTGCACTCCGTAGTGACATGTCTGTACAGAGCACTCAGAGAATGCTTTACTCACAAGCACATCGTTGCTCCTTCACTCGT
Organism: Clarias gariepinus; assembly: GCF_024256425.1. Taxonomy (NCBI): domain Eukaryota; kingdom Metazoa; phylum Chordata; class Actinopteri; order Siluriformes; family Clariidae; genus Clarias; species Clarias gariepinus. The sequence continues at coordinate 31,337,951 of NC_071112.1, forward strand.
CAGAGCTGCACTCAAATAGATCATGATGCACCTGTTTTATCCTCAGCTGGTGGTGATTCAGGAGACGACGGTTAATTGTGAACAGGCTCGCCTCGTCAATGTTTGTAAAATGGACATTCTCTTCCTGGACTCTGTCTCTGATTTCCCTCAGGGTGATGGCATTATTTTCCAAAACCATGTGGATGATGGTGGTCTCCTGCTCGCTCATCTGTGAATTTCCAGACTCTGCGACTACTTGAGGCTGTGTTTCTGTCCTGTGAAAAGTATATACACACTTTATAAGTATATATATATCCAAAGTATTGGATCACTTTCTAACTCCATGGTCGTTCCTAATTTTTATTTCTTTCTTCACTGTAAAACAACACTGAAGGCGTTTATCCAAAATACACAATAATCTCCTCTGAACAGTTGATATTGAGATGTATATCTTCTACTTCTGCTCTGTAAACCTTCATAACGGCTCTAATCTGAGCTGCTGGTCGTTAATTGGTGATTTCTGAGGCTGGTGACTCTAAATGAATTTTTTTTTGGTCTTGCTTTCCTGGGAAGGTCTTCATGAAAGACAGTTTCATCATGGAGCTCGATGGGTTTTACAAACACACATGACAATACTGTTCTTGCGAGACCTGTTCCAGAACATCTGACCTTCATGTCTTAAAAGACAACTGATTGATAATGTTGTTACATAATTACATAATTCCATAGTTTTGTAATCTCCAGTATTGTCGTAAAATCTAAAAAATGAATCACTAAAGAACATTATGGTGTAATGTGATTACTGTAGAGAGTTCTGTTACACTTCTCCAGTGGTTCCTTACCTTCTTCGCTGTTCCATCTTCTTGCCTAACATCTGTATAAGCTAATTGTGTGTCGTCAGCCGCAACCTAAATGTGACTTGTTGTAATCAGGCCAATGTGTTCCAGGTGAACACAGCGTGCTAATTAATGCACTTCATGTTCAGGGATTTGTACAACTGTGACTCGGAGTGATATTTGCCCGAGACCAGGACCCGTACTCACAAAGCTTCTTAGAATTCTCTTAGAGAGCTCCTATCTTAGCGTAAAAAGTCCTAACTAAAAGTAATTTAGGAAACTTCTCAGAGAACCTCTGATGAAAGAAAGTGCAAAAACCTTTATCTTAGTGAGGAGGCATGGTCGACCCCGTTGCTGGGGATGATGCAGCAATTCAAGGACTGTGATTGGTTGATAATAAATAATCTCTGAATAAAATCTTAAAATGGGCTCTTTGTGAAAATAGAATATATTATAATAGAATAGACAGTGAAATCATAATGTTTGTAAATAAAGAAACTCTATAATCATGTATACAGCCTACTTTTCTGTTATAGGCTAAATATCCTAATTGAAACAGGCAAATGTTGATGTCTACTTTTAAAGCAACCAATTTCCATAAAGTAGGTACTATATTTAAGTTTTTACATTTATTTATCATACTGATTTTATTAGTCGTGATCCATTTCAGACTGAATAAGCAAAATGGCGTAGCTTTTACCAGTTTAGATGATTGCAGGACAGTTTCTTTAAGTTGCACTTTTGGATGGGATGTAGCCAACAATCCAAGAGAGATGGAAGGAAGTAAAGGAACAAGATTGGACAGAAGATCAGTGTTTACTTTTAGCTTTACGTTCAGTGTTTGGAGAATATTTCTTCTTTCCGCCATTTTGTCCTCTGCTACAGAAACTCTTGAGCCTCTTAAAAGTCCTCCTCTCTACTCTCAACAATTTTTTTTACCTTAGGAGCTGTTTTTAGTGGAGATGTTTAGTGAATCATTTTTATCTTTGCTCAGATATAGTCCTAAATTGAAGGGGAAATGTCATCATTCTAAGAATTTTCTCACTAGACGTAGAATTTCGTCACTAGAAGCAACTTTTAGGCTTAAGAAGCTTTGTGAATACAGCCCCAGTAGTTTACATTCATGTTGTTGATACACTACATGAGGTGGGTGTGCATAGTTCTGCTTTAAAGTTTAGAAGATGATACTTGCAGCATGTTGAGCATCTCAAAATTACAGACTACAACATTTTTAATCCTTAGATCTTTGTCTAAATGCCTCGGAGGCCCTAAGGGTGTCGGCGATATGCGGTGTAGACCTGCATTGATCTCCTGTATACAGTATTACTGCTGAGAAAAACACCTCAGTGTTCAGAGACATGCTAGCTTGCAAGATATTCTGCTTTGTTCAGTGCTTACATACGAGTCCGCTTTGTGTTTTTTGAAAACCTTTCAATTCAGCAGAGACCAAGTGAAGTTCCAGAAGAACGTCTAGTATCTACAATATTCTATATTCCACGCATACTAAAGAACACAAAACTTGAACTGGAAATGATGCCACTGGAGTTTCATTTATTTTAATTATACGACTGAGCAGGTGAGGGTTACGGATCCCGCAGTGGTTGTTTGGGGATGCTGGGATTTAAACTCATGACCTTTTGATTATATGACACTCACAAGTCCAATATATTAATATGCTATTAAATAATTTGCATTTAACATTAACATTGATATTTGCTGCAAGAAACCCTAGACAAGATTAGAAATTAAATCATAACAATTTCACATTGTTTTAATATATAATAAATAAAACCTTTCTTTATTTATATAAATGTATTTATCTGTACATTGGGTCAGAACTCGCACTTTCAGCGACATCTCTACTGTACGTTTTGTACACTACAGGACCAGAAATCAGTCAGACAGACATGTACGTGGGCTTCAACCCCAAATAATAATATATATAATCTGATCATAGCTAATAAGGTGATCAGATTATTTTTAGCTATAAATTATATTTCTGTACAATCTTTACCCATTGATGTCAGGTACTTCAGCTAGTGTTTTATAAAGATAAGGCATTACCATGCTGTATATACTGTTAATGTTATATATCTTCTAAAGATACAGTTCTGTGCAAAACCCTTAATGCTACATCATTTCATCAATATAAATGGAATTAAATAATGTAGACTAAATGAACGGAACAGGAACAAATGTTTTACCGCGGCAGGCTGTAAGTGCCTAAAGATACAATTTAAAAAGGAGTTGTTTATGTAAGAACCTCAGCAGCGACCTCATTTCCCCTCTCGTCTGTTCCAACCCCTCAACATCAGCCTCAGCAGTTACTAATCACCTCCTGATCATCTGTTTCTCACTGGGTCATGCATTAAGTTAGATGTTTTTTTTACGCGTGAATGATTAACAGGTCACCGTGAATCCTTCAGGAAGTCTTAAGACTATTAAAAATAAGAAATACAAGAAATCCTTACAGTACAGTTGCCCCCAATTTTACATTCCTAAAGAATTGTGGAAAAAAAAAGAGAAGAAAAAAAACGCAAATTTTGGATGTGGTCAAAAAAATGCCTATTTTTAATGTTTAAACCCTAAATATGTTCCCAAAACTCTTTAATTAAATTTCAAACTCAGCTTAATACATTACCTTTAAAATAAAGAGTGTAAAAGTAAACCCGTATACTGTACAGTACTGTACACTGCTGTCTACCGCAATGTAAAATTCCGATGTTACCCCTGAATGTCGTTCGTGTGAGCGTGATTTCCTTTGTATCAGTACTGAAGTGTAAATACGGTAATAAATCACCGTCCCTAGCCGCGTTTTCATCCACGGTTGGATTGTGTTCTCTCTACAGTACAAAAAAATTATACAGTATTATATTTTATATGAAAATTTAGCAGAATTTTTGTTAATATTTATGGTACAAAATTAGTAAATTGGACCAATCAACACATTGGTCTGGCACACGGACCAATCAACAAAGAGCCAGAAGTCTGATTACATCCTGATTATAAGCGAAGACCTGAATCTCCAGAGAGCAATCAGCTCTAAACGTCACTAATTCCTCTTCCAGCATCAGTCAATCAGACGCCGAGGTTTTTTTTTTTTAAATCAATCAAATGCAGGAGAAAGTCCTATAAATAAAATCCTCATTGTGGTAATGTAGTAGTTAGCACTGTCGCCTTGCACCACCAGGATCCAGGTTCGATTCCCATCTTTGTGAGCATGGGGTTTGCAGGGTGAGTTTCCTCCATGTTCTCCAGTTTCCTCCCACAGTCCAAAGATATGCAGGTTAGGTTAATTACTAAGTATTGGCACCCCATCCAGGATGTACCTTGCCTTGTGTCCCAAACCTCCTGGGATGAGCTCCAGACCCCCGTGATCATAAATACAGGATAAAGTGGTGTAGATGATGAGTGAGTGAGTGTGTGAGTGAGTAAGCGAGCGAGTGAGTGAGCGAGTGAGTGAGTGAGTGAGCGAGAGATCAGCTGCTACAAAGATCCAGAAAATTTGATATCCCTCATTTGTGAGTTAAATAGGTTCAGAGAACTCCCATGAAAGGAGTTACTACAAACAAACCGTGCGTGTTTGTGTGTGTGTGTGTGTGTGTGTGTGTGTGTTCAGGTGCGAATGTGACACATCAGGAGATGAAATGAGTGGAAGGTTACTACAAACTAACCGGAAACAAGTTTTTCTCTCTCTCTCTCTCTCTCACACACACACACACACACACTGATGCAAACTAATCAAATACACACACAAGCACACACACTCATGCAAAGCCACAAATACACACACACACTCTAGTTTACTCTCAAAGCCGGGTGAGCTCTGACAACCCAGGTGTCTCTGCATGCACAGTTCACACTATTCATCAAACAGCACATCTCTCTCTCTCTCACACACACACACACACACAGGCTTATTCTGTACGGTCCAACACACACAGCTGTGCTCTGCTGAACAGCCCTGATTCATTCTACAGCAACTGGCTTCATTTGTCACTTTCGGCACCGCTCGTCTCTCCTCCACTTTCTCAAAGCTTCCAGCTGCCGTTTGCAACAAACGCTCCTTTCATCCTTTTCACACCAAGAGCAAGGATGGCTTCCGACACACACACACTCAAACACACACACACACCAAACCATCTATGCCACATGCCCTTACTTCCACACAGAAAGAGAGAGAGAGTTTAGAGAAGAAGAGAGTGAACCCCACTTCTGTCTACGTATTCATTTCAGTTTTAAACGCAGCAGTGCTAAAAGCAATTATGAAGAATTTCCATCAGTTTAAAGCAGCTACGCGTCATCCAGCACCGTTTCAGACAATAGAAACATAAATTAGCGAAAGTGAAAAGAAAGGTCTTGAATATGTACAAATGTACGTAATATTTCTTCTGCAGAAATCACTACTAATCAATCACAAGCCTGATTTTCTGCTTTTAACTGTTTCAAAGCTTTTAGTCTTTTTTCTTTCTTGTTCTATTGGGAGAAACTTTGCTTCTAGATATATGGAATAAAATTGGGAAAAAGCTTTCAGACAATAATAAGAACAAGATCAAGTCTCAGAGGACGAGAGTGCTGTTAATGTGTGTGAATGTTATAAAGCGCAAAAGGTTACTCCAAACACACAGGGGCGATCTAAAGTCGACATCAGTGAAACGGGGCGAGAGTCGGGCGATGTATAAATAAACATTTTTATATTACAGTGGACCTAAGCATACAAATTTAATCTGTTCTAGAGGCGAGTTCTTAAGGCGAAACCTTGTATTGTAAAACGCATTGTCCCATAGAAAACAATGTAAATGCAGATAATCCGTTCCAACCGCCCAAAAATATTACCAATATTACCAATTCCCAACACTATAATCGTATTTTCACATATTAAATCAATAAAAAAAGATTTTAAGAAACATATAAATGAAGTAAAATATGAAATAAACAGACATTAAACCTCATTTAACCTTAATTTATGATTCCTTTTGGCATCGGCTCCCCTTTCTTCTTGCTACCGTCCTTGCTTAAACACATGGTGCTACACACACAAAGAAAACATAAACTCGTACTGCCTTGGCTTTTGAACAGCTCCCGGACGTACGCACAACTTAGTCGGTGTTTGGTTCGGCTCGGTTTGTTCACTGGTATGCTGAGGAAGCTTGCAAAATTTCATTGCTTCAAAAAATTCATGAGCCGTTCGTATGTCGAGGCATCGCGCTATTTCAATTACATTCGTGACAATTTTTGTAATAAACGTTTGGAGTTTATTTAACCCTTTTGCATCAATGATGTCGTCTATGACATTCAGCACTTTTTTCTCATCTTCTTGATGTGTTTTCGTAATTAAAGTAAAAAAAATGCCATTATTTAAGTTAAGTTAACAAATGTGCACAAACCCAAGACTTTCACACACTCAGTTCTGTTTAAAACAATTTATGATGTTTTGTCTGTTTTGCGTTTTCACGTTTTTTTCCCGCACAGGTTCTAAATTGCATTTTCTTATATGTGTATTTTTGACCAAACCATACATCAACCATACAAGTGCATAAGTGCAGTTTGCGCTCTATGTAAATACATAAAAATGCATTAGCTACGACATTGGAATATTTTACATTTACACAAATATAAGATCAGTCCTGACTTACTGCGAACCCTCAGACCCCCGAGGGTTAAAAAATTAATAAATAAATCTTTCAATATTAAATTTAAGAAACCCGTTCAATACATATAGCGTTAGTCCATATCAGGTAACTTATTGTTTTTAACACAAAATCTAAAACTAATCATCCATTATGATTATGCCATGGTGAAATAAATGCCTTTATAATAATTGAAAAATGTTTAAATCTACAAAAGCGCATCCTGACTCCTCCGCACACTCTCCTCCGTACTCAACTTCTGTGGAGAAATAAACTCTACCCTGAATGAGTGAATTTACTTTTCTTCTCCGTGAGATTCCTCCCTGAGAAATTCGAATGATGCAACTTCCTGTTTAACTTGTGATATTCGGGACGCTCCAAATACTTTCATGGGTAACAGGTTTGAGTGAACAAACTAAATCTTCCATTTTTTAACATTTCATGAATGACTAATACAGAATGTTAGGTTTAATACTTTGGGTTTAAATTCACTCACTCATCATCTATATCACTTTATCCTGTGTACAGGGTCGCGGAGGGGCCTGGAGCCTATGCCAGGAGACTTGGGGCACAAGACGAAGTACACCCTGGATGGGGTGCCAATTCATTGTAGAGGTTTAAATTTATTCACATAACATATATGTATTGTGGCCAAAAGGATTATGACCTATACAAGATCCGACTGTACAAAAGTGAAAAACAATGTATTGTATTGTAATTTTCCCTGAGCACAAAAGCGGTGATGTCATTAATGTAGTGTGAGTCTATCTGGCTGAAGAGTTGTGTTAATTAGAATCAGCTGGTTTAGTTAATGACTGGAACAAACACTGCCTGAGTCAGGACTTTAACTCTCTGAAGTCGGGGTTTCCAGCTCTGCACATGAATTTTTATAGAAATTTCACTGTATAAAAATAACAAACTTATTATTTTTTTTAAAAAATGATTAAAATAATGTCATCAACACACTTGTCTCAATACTTTTGGTCACAAGTGTAGGTTGTTACTAAGGACACATTACTTGTGTTTATTTTACATATTTTAAATGATTTATAAACAATATTAATGAAACACAAACTACACTTCCGGTTTTACTCTGAAATAACTAACATTTATCTCTGTACAGTCCATCAATTCTGCATAATGTATACTCTTCTATTTTAATTCCATTTTATTTTGGTAACTTTTGTAAATATTGTTAAATTTCAGCCCAAAATTTGTTTATTTAATTTATTGCCATTTATTTAATTGTGGGGAAATCTTTCTGTTTAGGTCATGTCCAGTTGTATAAGCTTTTTTTTGTTTTGTTTTTTACAGCATATCGTACTCTTTAAGGTTGTGTACGTGACAAATAAAATTGGTATTTGATAAAACAATAATAATTATAAATTATTACGAAATGCAGATAAGTTCCTGTATCATTTCTATGTGAAACATGAAGAAAGCAACAAAAATTAATAGTTTAAAAAATATTAGAAATGAAGAGAAGTGTAAAAAAGTTAACCAGTTCAGAAACGATTAAACGTAACTTTATAGTGGCAGGTTTAGTGTTTCTAGTTTGAGCAGTAAGGTAACTTAAGTGACCCAAAGTGCAAAATACTTTAACAAAACAAAAACACAAAAGCAAATTCTAAAAAAAAAAAAAAAAAGCAAAACTAAAAAAGGCAAATTTAAAAACCATAGCGCCTACTAGAGACGTAACCTGATACACCTGATGTTCTAAACAAATAGAAATATGAATAATTAATGGCCTGCTATTTTTTTATTCAGGCAGAACCAGGTATCTGGTTAAGACTAAAGGTGTTGATGTAATGTTTTAAACTAGATTCAGGAATCAAACTGTGATTGTCATGTACACAACCATATACAGTAATGATATGCAGGGAAATGCTTATACAACTGTTTGTAACGTAAAAAAGAAAGATAAAATAGAATAAAAACACAAAAGGCAAATTGCACAAAAAAAATGGTAGAAAATGAAAAATATAAAAACTTTAAATATAAAGTTACAATACAATGAAACTACAATAGAAATATATAAAATGTTTAAATGATGTGGAACGTGCTGAATATTTCCACCTACTATATGAAATCATATCCGAATAATGTCCTTACCTTCCAGATTTATGAAAAAGCTCTTCCCAAACTGCAGTCTGAGAACTCCAAAATACAGCAACCACAGAATCCAGTTGTAAATACTTTATTGCACACATCACAGTATTCTTTTTTTTTTAATCCACCAGCATGAGCAACATATCACGTTGTACATTTCTTCCCTAAACCTCATTTATTTTCTATTTATAAAACAAGGCAGCAACATAGATTAAAAAATAACTTTACATACTGTCTTAGAACACAAAGAAAAGAAAGAAAAAGAAAAAAAAATCAGCGATTTAGTGCACCTTTATCGCTTTCCACTTTTGGACTTCAAACATCATACAAAGGATGAGAAAACAAAAAATGCATTCATTATAAAAAATTGTAAAAAATTTAAAACAAAAACCAAAGTAAAAGCTCCAGTAGATTATTATGCCCATATTTTTTTTTCTTTTTAAAAATACGCTTTTTTAATTTTTTTTTTTTTTAAGATTTGGTAGAAGTAGTAGTAGTTTGTCTTTAACCCCCTGAGTGCTACGTTGGCAGAAGCACTAGAGTTTGCAGTCCAAGGAGGAATGTTTTCACATCTGATGATTAAAAAAGCAGATTAAAAGGCAGCGCTTCCCTTTTAGAGATCTAAGTGTAGCGCGTGGATCGTATGAAGCTACTGACTGTCGAATGGAACAGCCACTGAAGGCACTTTATGGTCCGATAACTTTCTGAAACGACGCCTCGGTTTCAGCTCAAAGCACAAGACAGGAAAAGCGTACTGTTTGCAAAAATACTTCTTTTTTCCTTTTTAGAATTTTAGAACAAACATTAAAATCAACACAGACTTTCTGTGGCAGGAGAATCAACGGGCCTCATTTATCAATATTGTGCAGTATTTTTATTTTTTTTTTACATCCACCACTTGAATCTCATTGATTTAGCCTGTATTTTGACATGTTCCTCAAGCTTTATTTGGTATCTCATTATTGTTTCACTCAATTTCTTGCAAATCAGAAGAGCCAGATACCAAATCAAAATAGTGACAAAATAACCAACCACCCCGTGAGCACCATTAGGTTCGGGGCTTCCATATGTTAGTAAATCTTCTTATACAGTAATTTACAGTACTAATGAAAGACATGATACCAACATCTCAGTCTTTCAAAATTCTTGTGCATCACTATATTTTAAAATACCAAATCATTATTTGGACTTTATCTCTCTATTTTGGCTCAGTATCTTATTATTTTGAATTTTATCTCATGATTTCGATTTAGTACATTTATTTTTTTTACAAAGGATCTTATTTTGATTCAGTATCGCTTTACTACTGCTTACTCAGAGTCCTTATTTTATTTACTCAGTATCTCCTAAATAAAAAATAAAAAAAACAAGAAACTACTTCAAAAATTATGACTGGGAGGGGCCTAAACAATACAATTCAGGGCTTCTATAAATTACTGAATCGTCTTATATGTAAATTTCCACAAACTTTCAATCAATGCAGGAATTTCTAAATTTTTTGGTGTAAATATTCTTGTAAATAAAAGCTTCACAAATAAATTTGTTCACACATGTCCTGATAAATGAGGCCCAGTTCGTGAAAATCTATAAAACCTAGAATAACAGAACCCCCCCCCCCCCTTTTTATATTTCAGCGAGCGATATGGCAGTGCTTGAAATTCTTTGTGCTTTAGTATCCCTCAATTCAATCCAGTAAAGAAATGATTGTTTCTTTATCTGAATGGTAAAGTGGAGCTGTTACAAAAATAAAGAAAAGCTTATTTTCTTTTACAGAACATAACAGGAACAACATAAAAGAATATACTGTTGCCATATGGCGCAGGATGGAATTTTTTTTTAAAAAAGCGATTTAGTTAAAGGTTTGTTTACTGTATTGTACATTCAAAAGTTTAAAATCTCCCTAGTACAAACAAAAAAGCCAAAAAAAAAAAATCTAGCATAACACAATTACAATCTAAAGTCTTAGTCTTATGCGGCGTTAAAGCGAGCGTTTTTATTTATTTATTTTAAAACAGCATTAGATCAGAAATTGACTTATAACGGAAAAAGATTTCTTTAAAACCTGTATTTGTATCACTCAGTGGGTTAAAGCGGCTCTCAAAAAACAGATTAATGAAAGTTAATGTTTGCATGTGCGTCAGTCGAGACAGCTGGTGAATTAGTGAAGAAACAGTTTAAAGATTTTTTTAAGGAAAAAGAGGAAGAAACTGATGTCAGGATTAGGAGAACCAAACCAAAACAAATTAGTATGCGTTATTAATTGTGCTTGAGGTTTCAAATGAACAGGAAAAAAAAGCTGTAAGGCAATAAAAAAATTTAGAAAAGGATGAAATATTTCATAAACATGTTGGACGTTGATGAAACTACCGTTCTGTCTCTATGGCAACGAGACAAGCAGCTCTCGCAAGTACAAGCTTGTTTATATTAATTTAAAAAATATATATATTTATTTATTGTCAGCAGTCGAGAAGCTGAAATAGACTCTGCACTGACGGAAGGCACTTCCACGACACCGACGGCCTGCGAGAGCACGTGGCACTCAAAAATCGCTGGGGGGGAAGAGGGGTCCTAAAAGCACCTGGGATAAATGAAGGGGATTTTTGCTGTAAGTGGCGTCCTGCTGAGAAAATTTTGAAACAGTGTGAAATCTGACAGAGCTGTGAGAATTCGCCGTGATGGAATATGATGGAACGCTCCGTATGTCAGCTGTAGAATCCACCCGGTGTAAAGACCAGCAGCTTTTATTTATTACTCCACTGATGAAAAGCTTCCTGATTACCAAGTCGTATCGTAGAGAAGCACAATTGTGACGAACTGTCGTGTTTTCATGTCATGGGTTTATTTTAAAGTGCTCGCTTTGAAAATGTTATTTCTTAACTCATAAGAAGTTTCAATCCTTCGAAAAGGGGGGAAAAAGGGATTTTTAAAAACTTAAAGTGGAAATAAGATTAAAAGTATCATGGTTGACATTTAATATGCTAAGAGACTCAGACAGCAGGCGCTACACTACCTTTAGATCCTGCGGTTGAAACTGTAGCTAAAACGATCAGATGATGTAATTATTTTTTTATTACACTGATAAGGGAATGACTTCTATAGCTATATATATAAAACTAACTTGTTTTGAGACATTCAAACTTACTTTAGTGATAAATAGATTTTTTATCACTTAAAAAAAAAAAAATCATTAGTAGTAGCCGGCAAATTCGTGTGGTGTTAAAGGAATCAGAAAGTTATCAGAAGAAATCACTATAATAATCCAGGGTTCTTGTCAGAGGTTTGTCAATTTCCTATAAAAATTTGGGGCGTTCGAGTCAAACCGGGACCAATCGTGTAATACCCACAAAAAGAGCGTATCCGAGCGTAATCTTTTTGTGGGTCCAAAAAGTGTGGACTTTTGGACATGTGATTATGTAGAGAAATAAAGGGAGTTTTTATTCCGTACAACCAAAAGTCCCACTTTGACTTGAACGCCTTTTATTAGCACGTTATATAACATAGTAACCGCGCGCACATGGGACAAATAGTGTTAAAATGGTTGTAGTGGTTGATAAAGTTAAAGCTGAAACGTTTAGATAAAAATCTTCACTGCATTATTTTTTTATTAATTCATTAATGAACGTGAATTTTTATTTGAATGCTTCATATTGAAAGAGCTGGTGAAGTGACGGCCGTCTGCAACTGCTATAACGCAAGTGACAACGGGAACGAACCTGCTGCTCCTTGTTTATTTTTTAGAGGAAAGTAAGTTTAATCTGCTGTTGAGAAATTTGCTTTAGTGTAACAGAGGAATAAAAAAATCTCAGTTGTTGATTTTTTTTCCAGAACAGGACTTCTAATTAACTAAATTTTAATAAACTAATTGTTTCAAGAGCCTTAAGGGCTCCCAAGTTAAAAGTTGTGTGTGTTTTGTATGAGACAGAAAGTGTGGGTTCGAGTCAGGAGAGCAAAGTGAGGATTGACCAGACCGTGCACTTTTCCAGTTATTGTGTGCGTGTGTGTGTGTGTGTGTGAGTGAGTAAGTGTGTGCCCATGACCAAGATCCAGTGTATAAGTGTAATTCTAAGCAGGTTAAAAGTGTGTGTATTGTAGTGCAGTGTGTTAGTGCGATTCCTTCATCTCTGTTGTTGTTTTTTTTATCGCTTTTTTTTTTTTTTAATCGTGTTAGTCCGTGAACCAGGTCAAGAGTAGTACATTCATTCAACAGGTTAAACACAAGACCGACAAATAAAAAAAAATATCAGCAAAGTTAGTAAAATTCTTACTAAGAATATTTTTATTAAAATAAATGGCAAGGGGGAGGAGTTAATAAGAAAATAACAGCATACACCATGAAAACTAAATGCAAGCATGTAAAAATCTTGACAAGAGGGAAAAAAAACAATAAAAATTAATAAAGTCGCTAATGAGTTAAACAAGCTAGAGACTGGCAAAGGAAATGAAAATCTAAATGTTGGAAAGGCAACGCTCCCAACACGAGAGACTCGAGTTTCTGAGTGAGACAGCAAAAACTGAGGTGAGTTTAAAAAAAAAATTGTAGTGGGCATCAAAAAAAGAAAGAAAGAAAAATAAGCCAGAACAGTGATTTTATAATACACATATAAAATGAAGTTAGAAAAATACATTAGAAACCTGTAACAATGATTGTAAATTACATTATTATACATGTATTAGGCAGGCAGGAGAGAATACAAGAGATTTCTCTAAAGACCTGATGGACTTAAATCGACCTTTAAAACAACATGACCGACAGCATGTAGTAACATCGCGGAGGGCATTTATCATCGTAATACTGCTTTTGAGTCAGGGCTGTCTTCTCAAACCTCCAGTCTGATATTGCATTTCATTACAAAAAAAAAACACAAGGAAAAAAAAAAAAAAAAGGAAAAGTAACAAACAAAAACAAAGTGACCTTTCCTGTGTAACAGCTCGAGAGGACAGAATGAAACAGGCTGCCATAGAATTAAGGAATTTCATCTGAAATACCAGTAAAGTTTTTTTTTTTTTGTAATTATTTAAATGCTTTGAAGTAGCCGACGAATTTTTAATACGAGCCGGCGAAGTTTTTTTTTTTTTTAGGCTTCCGTAACAGCTGAGGAATTTTATTATTTAAAAAATAATAATGTAAAAAAAAAGAAAAAAAAGTAACATGAAATTTTAATAGAAAAAAATCTTAATTATTTTTATTTAAATGGCAGTTTGCTTCTAACAGTAACAATAGAGAACAGACACAGATTAGAAACCAAGAAAATCTTTTGTTCAAATGGCATAAAGAGAAGAAGAACAGGAGGGAGGGATGAAGGAAGAGAGAAAAGAGAGAGAGAAAAACATTAACCTAATCTCGGGAAGACAAATCATGGCACGTAGTTAGCTGGTCAAATGACTGCTATTCTTTATATATATTTATTATATCTATATCTCTCGTTTTTATTTTTTTATTATTTTGCATAGAGTAGATTGAGTGGCACAGCTGGGCGACGATCGATCGAACTCCACACTTATCACGTGTTCTCCTTCTCTATGTGCTGAGCACCGGTGTCGCACAATTTTTACCGAACACAATGTAACTTGGAAGAAGAAAAAAAAAAAAAAAAAAACGAGGAAAAAAAAAAAAAGACCCATCAATAAGGCACTTTTTGTCCCTCTTTTACAAATTTCTAATACTTCCCCTCGCTTTAATGCTTAGACCAGGAGAAAAAAATAAAAATAAAAAATAAACAAAACACTGTTCATCATCGCCAAGAGCAAAATCATCTTTTTACTCAAACTTTGTCCTTCTTGTTTTTTTTTTTGTTTTTTTTCCTTAGTTTTTTTTGTACAACTGCAAGTGAAGTATAAAAAGCTAAAATTGCCAAAAATATATTTTCTTCTCCAGCACCCTGTAAAAGTATCTAATTTTGATCGTATCAGCATCTTAATACGCAACGATGTTATCTACACTTGTATACAGATATAGATTCATTTTTGTTTAGTTTTTTTTATACATTTATATATAGAATCATGTATGTATAAAGCAATTTGAACAGGCAGACATGGCTTTCACATCCTAGTTTTTTGTTTTTTTTTTCTTTTGAGAACTTAGATGACACTTTTTGTGTGTTAAGGGGGGGACGGGGGGGACAAAAGAGAGGGACACATTTTGGATAAGCGCTATTGGAATTATTTTCGATTTCTTTTTTTTTGTTTTAATAAAAACAAAGGGGGGAAAAATAGATTTTTTTTTTTTTTACTTGTCCTGATTTTAAAGGTTTAAGAATTAAACGTTTGCCCAGGGGGGGTAGGGGGTGTCATGAAGGGGGAAATGACGTTTAATAAAACACAGGTATGTACAGAAACTCCTTGTCTGATTCATAATCATGATTCTTAGTGTTTAAGTCGAGCGAGGCTGAAGCACAGTGGCTGAAGGATTATTGTCTTTTTCATGCGATTTGACCAGAAGTCAAACGTACACAGGCACGTCACACACATTTCCTTAAGCATTCTAGACTTTTTAAAAAACAAACAAAAAAAAAAAACCCATCTTGCGCTTAACGTAATTGTATAAAGATAAACTGTAACCCTTTGGCTAAATACGCACACAATACTTTTTCTGTTATTGTTATAATCATTTTTTTTTGTTTTTTGTCTCACAGCTCATTCAAAAAAAAAAAAAAATAGTAATAAACAAACGACAAAAAGTATAAACTTCAGGCACTGTATTTGTTGTGGCTGGGGGTGGTTTGGGGTGGCGTAGGCGAGTCATGAAACTCCTCCTGCCCAAATCTCCACAGCCCAAAAAACAAACAAAAAAATCCTAGATTTACTGAGAATACTCTGGAAAACTCTTCGCGACCCCTGTCCTGTCCTGTCCTGCTAAGCGTGGCACCCACCTCGCAGGTGTGATTAAGCTTAAACTGTTTTGTATTTATGTTTATAAGACAGAGAGAAATAGAAAAAGAGAGGAAAAAAAAAAAAAAAAAACACCCGTCCACAAAAAAAAAAAGGGGAAAATGCTTCTGCTTTTACCCCCCAAAGCAGTCTATAGTTTAGCCATGCAACTCAGACGCACCCAGAATGTGTCGGCGCTGATAAAGGGAAGAAATAAAAAGAAAAAAACAAAACAAAAACAGAGCTGCACATAACAATAACACAAAACAGGTGTGTGTGTGTGTGTGTGCATGGGGTTTCTTTCCTTCTTCCTTTTTGTTCTTTTCTTATTATTTTTGGGTGAAGATTTCCTCTAAATCCTGATCGAATCCGAATTTAAACTATGGAGCGTCAGTGAGGATGTTTATGTTACTGAGGAAAATAATATATCTTATTAATAGTAAGTTTTTTTATTGCTTATTAACTACTCAGTGCAGATTTTCGCTACTAATAACATCATCTGACTCGTGAGTTACTGAGAAAGAAAAAAAGAAAGAAACAAGCAGGTGTTGGGGGGGGGGGGAGTGAGAGAGGACAAAAAGATAGATAAAGATATATATATAGAGAGAGAGAAAAATAAAATTTGAGAAAAAAAAAACAGTCAATACACAAACGCCTAACGTAGAAAAATCATCACACAACTTTTGTTTGTTTTTGTTTGTGTGTGTGTAGGCGTTTGAGATCTTGTTGCGGTTTGTGTTGGTTTGTGGTGTGTGTTAGGGGTCACAGGTGCCTCTGGTTTTCTCAGCGTCCAACAGGCTAGCAAAAGGCAATTACCAGTTAATCTGATTCAGCAGGCAGGCTTGGGGCGGCTCATCATTGGGTGAAGAGTTCAGAGGTCAGAGGTCATTTGTTAGTTGCCGGTGGCGGCTAGGTGGTTAGGAACAAAAAAAACAAAAAAAAGGAAAACAAAAAAAGATAGAAAGGATATTAGTGTCAGCAAAGAAAGAGACTGAAATGACATCATTTTGAACACTGAAATGAACATTCTTTTAAATCCACCTTAAACCCGTAAGCCAAGAGACGCGCACGCACACACACAGCTAGAACCTGGTTATAAGTGCATCATGACCAGGGAGAAAATAAAACAAACACACAGCCCCGCCTCCCTTAACCGCAATCACATTGTTATAATTATGATGTTATTAACGTTAAAAGGTAAAAAGTGCGCATTAACGTCGCCCCGGTGACCCCGCCAAAACCAAAGCCAAACAGACAAACAAAAAAAGCTAGTTATGTTTTAGTATCTTTTGGGTTGGAATGCGTGTTACAACACAGCGATTAGTCATCAGGGCGCTAAGAGAGACGCGTAACTGTAAAATAGGCGCACAGTAGATAAAGTGAGTAAGTAAATAAATAAATACCACTAGCGGTTTATTTCTTAGAAAAATTATTCCCTCTTTATTCATTTTTGTTTGTTTCTGTAATTATGTACAGGAGTCATAAATACAATTCCTATAAAATAGAAAGTATAAAATAACAGTACCGTACATACTATTCATCTCATATATCTTTCATGTGTGGGTATATATATATATATATATATATATATATATATATATATATATATATATAAATATAAAATGTGTGTGTGTTTATTAAAACCTTTTGAGATGCAGACCTGCCAACACATGAGGAAAAGTAAGAGAGAACTTGTAGTTTTTTTGCTAGTTCACACCCTAGAACTATCGGCTACTAACCACGTGATTCCTCCGAAACACCTAAAGACATTCGTATCATCTTTTCAGCCCTGCGTTAAGACCAACTCGGAGGAGATCGCTATCTGCCCTCGTCCTCACACCGGAGCTCACGGACCCTCATCATCCTCGCTACAGAAGAAAAAGTACCGAACCTCGCCCGTTTAAAAAAAGCACGAAAACTTAAAACCTCGTTTTGATTTTAAAACCTACAGCTGACTGAATTTAAAAATGCGCAAAAGTCTTGACAGTTGCTGGGGATGGGGTCAAAACTTCCGCACAGTCTATACTTTGTATGTCGAATGTTAGCTAAGGTGAACTTGCATCATCAGTAGAGCAGTAAATTATAACTAAAATGCTGAATCTATACGATTTGTACATCACTTGTATTGTAAATTGATTTATTGTCATGTTGTATGAGAACATCATTTTTTTTCCTCCAGTCCTGTAGGTGGCAGTAACGACTACAGACTACAAACCAGACTATAAACTGAAAAGATGGCAGATAATCTCATAAAACATCGACCCAAAGACTGCAGGCGTCCCTACATTCACCGTCACTTAAAGTGGAAAATCGGATTGAGACAAATAATTATTCGTGTACAACTAAAGTGGGCGGAGCTTTCAGTAAAGCGTTTAAAACCTCCATGTCGATTAGTTCATTTATTTTTTTTACGTGTTTTAACTCGTAGCAGCGTAACCTGATGTCAAGACTCAGACAGTTCTTATCTGAAAAGCGTGCCGGCTGGCAGGTCTGCAGATGAGGTAAACAGGAGGATGAAATGTGTTAAAAAAAAATAATAATTGACTCTACAGTAATAAAGCAACCTCAAGTATTATAAATATTCCTAGCTTTAAAAGTAAAGCGTCACAGTAAAGGAATGTGAGACATTGCTCGAGTTTTCAGTGCTAATATACACACACAAGGGGCGTTCGAGTCAAACTGGGGCTTGGTATTTGGGGAGGGGGGTGCTGCAATCATGAACATTGAAAAAAAAAAAGAGTAAAGAAAAAAAAGAGGGACTGGTTTGATCACCAAAGGTGTTCTGTTTTTGCAGGAAAATCCTTTGCGATGTGAAGCGGGTAGTCCTATCAAAACCCTTTCTATGAGTGCATTAGTGTGGCGGGAAGGTTTTAACTTGCAAAATATTAAAAGTTTCGCTTTGACATGAACGCCCCTTGTATCATCTGTACATCAATAATGTGGTAAAAATTACAACATTTCAGTACAAATCACCTTCGCCACATGTTCTGGATTGTCTTTTTTTTTTTGCATTGAACATATATATATTTTTTTATAATAATAATAATTAAAAATAAAAAAAGACATATTAGGAAGTGTGTTCTCTAACTAACCTCTGTCTGCGGTCACTATCCTTTGGTAAGGATGGACCCGTGAGTCATGTCTCCGCACTTTAGTAGCCATTGCACCTAGATCGTAACAGGTCCATAAGGTTAGACATCATCTGAAGCTCAAACAGCCAGACCCCACACACACACACACACACACACACACACACACACACACACACACACACACACACACACACCTAGGAGGTGCCTGGTCTGGCTTTACAGACTTGTATTCATTAACACAAACACACACACACACATGCACATCATGGTCTAGGAATAAAATGTAAACTGTAAATCACATAAAGAGGAAACACACTCCCTAGGCTTTATTAATGCACTGGTGTATTTTTTTAAGCACTCAAAATTTCACAGTAGTAAGTTTGATAGTTTTTGAGACAGGTGGGCAAGGGGTGGGGCAGGGGGGGTCAGGTGGTATAGGGGTGGGGCGGGGTCGGGGCGGGGTCATTGGCAGGAAGAACAGATCCGTTTAGAGCTGAGCTGTAAACTCTACTAATGAGATCAACTTCCTGTGAGGTCAGAGTGAATTGGAGAACAGTTCTCTCATCTCAGGAGGGAGGGAGAAAGAGAGAGAGAGAGAGATACTCACATCCCCTTTACTGTCGCTCTTGAGGAGCGTTTTATTTCCCCTTTCTGTTTGTTTATCTGAACAAGTTTTATATTCATTTGCTTTTTGCTTTGGCAACGTGGTTTAAACTGTCATATGAGAGAGAGAGAGAGAGAGAGAGAGAGAGAGAGAGGGCAGTGGGAAGAAAACGAAAGAAACAAGAGAACTAGAAACAAAGACAGAAGGGGTCAGAGAAAGAGATGGAGCAGGACGAGAGAGAGGCAAGGAAAAAAAAGAGAAAGAAAGTGATCAAGAGTATCAACAAAAGTAAGAGATGAAAGACAGAAAAGTGAGAAAGAGATAGCAAAAAAAGGGTGGGAGAAAGGCTGAAAGCAAGGGGGAGAGAGGGTGTGAGAAAGAAAGAATGCAAACAGAGAGAATGCAGTGAGAGAGAGCAATAAGAAACCTTTAGCAGAGAAAACAGAACAAAATTAACAACAAAAAAAATCAAAGAAGGAGAGAGAGAGGGAGAGAGAGAACTAAAAAAGCTAAAAGGAAAGTGAAAGAAATGGACATACAGAGAAATAAGGAATAGAAAAAATGATAACAAAAGGATAGAAAGACAATGAGAAAAGTGAGTGTGAGTGATAGAAAACAGACAGAAACAAGAGTTTTAGAAAAGCAAAGAAAAAAAAAAAAAAAAAGAGAGGTTCAGTGTGCAAGACGGGGACATAGATTGAGAATGAGGAGGGGAGGACAGACGGATGTGACGAGAGCCTGCTGCAGGACTCCGCAGACGGCGGAGTGGGGACAGTCAGAGACACAGAGAAACGCATTTCTAACAGCAGCCGGGATCCACCTGCAGACACGCCTCAGGAGAGAGAGAGAAAGAGAGAGAGAGAGAGGTGTGTGCGCAAGCAAGCATGTCTCCATCACTCTGCATGTTGACAGGATGTGTGTGTGTGTGTGTGTGTGTGTGTGTGTGTACGTACACAGGGGAATCCTACATTACACAGACTTTTTTTTTTTTGCCCTACAGAACCCTGAACAAAAAATTTTTTTAAAATAAAGCCCAGGAGATAAACGGATGGAAAACCTGTCATCTTTAAACGATGATGCGTCCTCGCCACCTGTCTCACACACACCTGTCCTTACACCCCTGTCCAACACCAGGCCTTAGCTGCTCAGCACGTATTTACCTTGCACTAAGTCCTGGGCGGGGCTTGACATGGCCATGTCCAAGCCGCCCCCGTAAAACGCTGCGGCGGTGCCGTCCTGATGCCCGCCAAAGCCTGAAGCACCGAGCCCCCACGCCCGCTTACCTAGGACGCCTCCGTGCTCGATGGGGTACTCCAGGAGAGAGGTGGGCGCCAGGGCGTACGGGTAGTCGTAGGGCGTGGCATAGATGATGCCCGCGTCGGGCGCCGGGGGCACCAGCGTCGGGGTGGCGTTGGGCAGCATGGCGGGCATCTGCGCGGGACGGATGAGGTTCATGATGGGCGTGCCGGCCGGGGTCGGGGGGCGCAAGGAAGGCGGAAGCACCTGACCGGCGGGGGCGGCGATCAGCCGAGGGCCCTGAGCCGCCGCGGCCGCCGCTGCAAGAGAGAACGCAAGGTTCGCTGGTGTAAGAGAGCGGACAGAGAGAAGACGAGAAAGGAAAGAAGCAAAGATGAAGAAAGAAGGACAGGAGGGAGAGATGAGGGAGGAACAGAGGAATTAAATATGAAGGACAATCGTTTGGAAGGAAGGAAGAAAGACAGAAAGAAGCGAAAGCACGCGCCAGATCAGGATTCAGGGTTTTAGTGAACGTGAGGAAAGCAGAAACACAAGAAGGGGAGGGGCAAAAAAAACAAAAACAGAAACAGAAATAAAATTAGTTCATGCAATGATCAACAGTGAACCCTCACAAAACTAACACAAGCCCCACAACCAGCACAACACAAGGATAAACAAATAAACAGCAGTGTCAACAGATGCATAAAACATATCAAAGCAGACCAATCACCACCGTAACGCCACAAGTCACATGATCAGGTTCAAAACAAAACAGCTCTTGTCACATGTGGAGGGCAGGGCTAACCCAGGCAGCCATGTCGTCGTTTAAACGAGTCGAACAGAAAAAGTCGTCATCACCGGTCCTCTTTTGTTCCTCATCAGAATAACAAAACGCTAACGAGCTAACAGTTAAAATGCAGATCTTTTTACGAAGTTTTGCGTCAAACAGAAGCAGAGTATGGGTTCTTCAATGTGAAAAGGGGGATGTTTCAGAGCGTGATGCTGAGCTGCTGCTCAACATTTTGGCACGCGACTACGAGTCATTTGGTACGTCCATGTCATCAGCTGACTTCATTTTATTGCCGCATAACGCTGCGTAACTCACATCAAATATAAAACATCGCCTTTTAATTTTTTTTATTTTAAGGACCAGGATATTTAGGGTGTATGGGCGCACTAAACGTAAACGCCGAGTAACCCTGTAACCTTTCTACATACTCGTCTCCGGTGAGAATTCTCAGAGTAAACAGCTATTAAAGTGAATCAGTCTTTTTTTTTCCCAACAGATGAATAATACACACACACACACACACGTGTGTCATTAGGAAAGGCTTGTGGGACTGAGCCAGGATAAAAAAATAAAAATAAAAAAAAAACTCAAGGAACTGGTTCTTATCAGAGATCGGTAAAACTACTCTAGCGCTAGATCTGGCAGGTCATCCATTACCACGTGAATGACACAATGTCACACGAATCTTCTTAATAATAAACCAAAGGCAATTTTTTTTTTTTAACATGGCAGACCCGAGATGCAAAGCCCTTCACATGGATGAGTAAAAAACTAAAATCAAATGTAAAAGCATTTGCAAACATTTAAAAAAGAAATAAATAAAAAGCAGCTTACTCTCCCAGTCATGAATATTAACGATTTCTTTTTTTTTCCCCACTTTACATTCTAAAAGCAGTACTTCTCATTAATATGCATGACAAGGGGTGGAGCCATCTGTGCAAACCTGCGCATTATCACGAGCATGGTGTGATTACGAGCCGTTGTAAACTCCATGCGAGCTGAAATCACGTAGCGTGTGAGGGGGATTTTGCTGGATTGCATTCGGAGCGGCTTTTAAACACAGGACAGGAAGAGATGGACAGAAGGACAGTGCGAGTCGGAATGTGACCGAGACACACCCGATGTCCGACTCTGTGTTCACACGCCGAAAGTCGAGTGTGACAGTGTGTATGCGCATGTGGTACAAGAGTACGCTTACGAGCTTTGATGTTGGTGTCTCTGTAGGTGCCGTTAAGGATGGCCAGCTCCATCAGCTGCATCTTCTTCAGGTTGTCTTCTCCTTCCGCCTGTAAAAGGAGAACCAAAAAAATTATAAAATAAAATCAGAAGCTGCATCCAAGACACTTGTCAATAGCCAAGCGAGTATAAATACACACGCTTGCAGTGACCGTGTTCGTTACCACTAAATTTGAGCAGGGAAAATTATTCACATGGAAGCAATTATACCTGCATGCCCTCCCGTCTTGAATCTAATGCACAGCAAAAAAAAAAAAAAAGAAAAAAAGGCATATGGCCAAATGCACCATTACCAAGTACACAATAGGCGCGGGAATCACCTGGGATCTGCAATTTTCTAAGTATTACGACTGCATAAAAATTACATTAAACAAAAAAGAAAAAATTAAAATAAATGTAGGTAAACAATAAGGAAATAATCCGCTCTGACCGCACAGGACAGTGTGCTCTTACACTTGGGGTTGAGATCTGAGTACACTTTACCCTAAAGCCCGGTACATTAGGGGAGTATGAACAGCATGTAACGTGGCTAGGCACAGATCAGGGTCCACCATAATGTGCTCAAGCCACAGTTTGAATCAGGTATAAAATCCATAAAAAAATAAAATAAAATAAAAAGATAAACAGAGCTACATAGCTAAGCACTGCTACCTGCTTTCATCCAAATAAAAGTGACGGAAAATTTGTGAATTTTTTATATATAAAATAAGATTCTGATAAGTGAGTCAACACAGCAGCTCTCGGAGGAACAGTGCAGAGTGAGAAGGCAGTAACTTATGCATGAATTAGGAATAAGCCCAAGGCTTTAGTTCCCGTGAAAAAACGTGAAAGATCTTCTTTTAAGCCAACACCCCCCAAAAAAAAAGGATCCAGACACCGATTCTAGTATAATAAAGTACAAATTCATACAGGAGAAAATAAATCACGATCCAGAAGCCTGGAACCCGAGACGGACAGCAGGAAGGCCACAGCTGGTGCGCAGGATGTTTAGAATAAGACTGTTAGTTTTCCAATTCATAGAAACTCACTGTGCGTTCGGTTTACAGAGACCGCCTGTTGCTTTCTCTTGATTTGGTTTTTGTTTCTATAAATAAAAAATGAAAAAACACAATTCCATTCACAGACGCAGTGTGCTGCTTTGTGGCGTAATCCAAACTACGTCTAAAATGTCAGCGCTACGGTGTGACAAGTTAATTAGACACCCGAGCGGAACAGGACTGTAGTGTACAAATACAACGCAGCATTTCACTTTAAATAAAAAAAAATAAATAAAAAAACAATTTTTTTTATATATATATATATATATATATATATATATATATATATACACACATAGTGGTGTGAAAAACTATTTGCCCCCTTCCTGATTTCTTATTCTTTTGCATGTTTGTCACACTTAAATGTTTCTGCTCATCAGAAACCGTTAACTATTAGTCAAAGATAACATAATTGAACACAAAATGCAGTTTTTAAATGAAGGTTTACGTTATTAAGGGAGAAAAAAAAAAACAAATCTACATGGCCCTGTGTGAAAAAGTGATTGCCCCCCCTTAAAAAATAACTTAACTGTGGTTTATCACACCTGAGTTTAATTTCTGTAGTCACCCCCAGGCCTGATTACTGCCACACCTGTTTCAATCAAGAAATCACTTAAATAGGAGCTACCTGACACAGAGAAGTAGACCAAAAGCACCTCAAAAGCTAGACATCATGCCAAGATCCAAAGAAATTCAGGAACAAATGAGAACAAAAGTAATTGAGATCTATCAGTCTGGTAAAGGTTATAAAGCCATTTCTAAAGCTTTGGGACTCCAGCAAACCACAGTGAGAGCCATTATCCACAAATGGCAAAAACATTGTGGTGAACCTTGCCAGGAGTGGCCGGCCGACCAAAATTACCCCAAGAGCGCAGAGACAACTCACCTGAGAGGCCACAAAAGAGTCCCCAGGACAACATCTAAAGAACTGCAGGCCTCACTTGCCTCAATTAAGGTCAGTGTTCACGACTCCACCATAAGAAAGAGACTGGGCAAAAACGGCCTGCATGGCAGATTTTCAAGGCGCAAACCACTTTTAAGCAAAAAGAACATTAAGGCTCGTCTCAGTTTTGCTAAAAAACATCTCAATGATTGCCAAGACTTTTGGGAAAATACCTTGTGGGCCGACGAGACAAAAGTTGAACTTTTTGGAAGGTGTGTGTCCTGTTACATCTGGTAAAAGTAACACAGAATTTCAGAAAAAGAACATCATACCAACAGTAAAATATGGTGGTGGTAGTGTGATGGTCTGGGGTTGTTTTGCTGCTTCAGGACCTGGAATGCTTGCTGTGATAGATGGAACCATGAATTCTACTGTCTACCAAAAAATCCTGAAGGAGAATGTCCGGCCATCTGTTCGTCAACTCAAGCTAAAGCGATCTTGGGTGCTGTGGCAGGACAATGACCCAAAACACACCAGCAAATCCACCTCTGAATGGCTGAAGAAAAACAAAATGAAGACTTTGGAGTGGCCTAGTCAAAGTCCTGACCTGAATCCTATTAACATGTTGTGGCATGACCTTAAAAAGGCGGTTCATGCTAGAAAACCCTCAAATAAAGCTAAATTACAACTATTCTGCAAAGATGAGTGGGCCAAAATTCATCCAGAGCACTGTAAAGACTCGTTGCAAGTTATCACAAATGCTTGATTGCAGTTATTGCTGCTAAGAGTGGCCCAACCAGTTATTAGGTTCAGGGGGCAATTACTTTTTTACACAGGGCCATGTAGGTTTGGATTTTTTTTCTCCCTAAATAATAAAAACTATCATTTAAAAACTGCATTTTGTGTTGACTTGTGTTATCTTTGACTAATAGTTAAATGTGTTTGATGATCAGAAACATTTTGTGTGACAAACATGCAAAAGAATAAGAAATTAGGAAGGGGGCAAATAGTTTTTCACACCACTGATATATATATATATATATATATATATATATAAACAGCATTCCATTTCCTTGCATTTGTTCACAGAAAATTCAAGCACGTAAGCCTGATATAATGCACATTACACATCCAAATGTGATGGTGTGGGGTCCTGCAGAAAGTTCCAGAAAGTTCCCATGAGGCCTTGCAGAGTTACTGCAAGGCAGGAATACGGGTTCGAGCGCATGACTGATGAACATGGAGTCATGCATTCCAGAGAACCTGAGTAATCATCACTTAGTGTGAGAGTAAGGGAATGCGTCAGATAGTGTAGTGTAGTGTAGTGTGTGTTTCTGTGTGCGTCCGTCTCTCAGCGTGCACACGTCCTTCTGACTGTGTATTTAAGCTAATCAAAATGAAGTTGCGACTCGGACTTGTGAAACGTGCGTTCCTGTGAAAAAGCCTCGACGCCAAGCTTCTCCTCATAACACTTGTAACCAGACCTGACTAATCAAACCCAGTGTATACACACACACACACACACACATAGCAGAAACACAGCTCTAGGTCTTTGTAGAGGATTTGTGGAAAAACAGAAGGCTTTAAAATGGATTTCAGAAGAGTGAATGAAGAAAAGAATTAAAGAAACCATGTAGAGATGGAGATGAACGCAACTTAAACTCGCAACACTATTAACGTATATCTTATCTGTAAAAAGTTTGGCTTGTTTGATCAGATGATTGAGTCGTCACTCAGTCCACCAAGTTCAGGTTACTTCACTGGTTCTCATCTCTTTGGTATCTGGCTGCGAATGAGCCGTTTTCGCAACCTCTGCCCAGCGGGAGTCTTGCTAAATTATATTACAGCAAGCTTAGTTTGTTATTGGAAGACGTGTTACAGTGTTGCTGCCTCTGCTTCCAGATGTTGCCACTCCTTACACGTTTATCACAGACCGCCTTCATCGTCTGTGCAAATCAACACTAAGCCTAGTCTGCGCTGCAAAAAGCTGCAACTCGAACCAAAATCTATACCGTTATTAAATAACCCTGTGCTGAATTACACTCTAGAGAGCAGCGTAACTAGTATCAGGACTGCAAGACGGATGTTTTCTATCATTTTCAGCCATGTTGCACACAGTATTATCACATTGTGCACGTCCCAAAGCCGATAAAAAAAATTCTTGCTGACCTGCAACCTTTTTTTTGTAGTTTTTTGAGTCAACTGCTGAGCGAGATGACTGGAAAAGAAAAGGTGTGGGAACAGAAAATAGAGATAGGTGTTTGCATGAAACTGCTGCATATGACAGTAAAAAATAAAATAAAATACAGAAACAAAGATGGAAAGAGACTGGGACAGAAAATGAAAGACGGTGCGACAAAGGGGAAGAGAAAGCACGAGTGAGTGAGGAATAACTGAGCATCGAGTGTCACTGGGGAGAAGGAATCTGGGAAAAGCCTAGGGGGAATTCTGCCTGGCATGCGACCGCCATGAGTATGGGGTGAGAAAGGCCCGAGACGTGCACAGGGCAGTCAATTAACCTGCCCTGTCTGGAGGAATCCAATGAAATCTGTGGGGCCTTTTTGTGCAGGCGCTGGAGCACAGCAGACATTATTGCACATGAGAAGTCGGGAAGGGGGCGCCGTCCTCTGGTAGTGCTGTCAGAACCTGTATGCTAAAGACCATGCTGGTATTGTTTAAGAGTTCACTTCTTGTTTTTTGTTGTTTTTTTAGAATTTAAGAAGTACAGTGTTGTTTAAAGCAAGTAAGGCCTTAAATTTTTGTGGTGAATGCAATGTCTACGGCGCCGTCTGGAAAGGTTTTCCAATTTCAGGACTGAAAAGCTCAAGGTTTTAATTCCAGACTGTGTCTAAAAAAAATAAAAAAATAAAAAAAAAACCAGACTGGGTCAGTCTTCATGGGTTCATACTAGCTGAAAGGAATTGAATAGTGACTTAGAAAGCACTCTATCGCAATCGAATTTGACATCAGTGCAAGAATTTTTTAGATTTTATTTTCGCTGAGGAGGATAGGCATTGGGGGGCTCAGTGGTAGGCGACTCACCCGTCATGGCTCCAGTTTCAATTCCCATGCACCAGATGCGGTGCCGGTCCCAAACCAAGGTAACTCAAAGAGTTGCATTAGAAAGGGCATCTGGCGCAAAACCTGCACCAAATTTGTTTTGGGTGCCAATAACTTGACGGTAGACTCAAAAGGCAAACGGCAACATTTAGCTGGATAGGATAAAAATTATGGCATGTTCTTCTGGGTTCTCGCTCACACCCCCACTGAACAATTTCATCAACTCAACCTTCCGAGATCCTTCAAAGTTAACCGATATTCTGAGCCAGAGAAGTTCAAAAACTCTACATCCGTGTACACATCTAATGTCTGGGTAATGCAGGACACCAAAAAGGACTCATTACGCCTTGGCTCGTGCTCTGGCGGATTTGTCTGAGGCACGAAACCGGATATTAAGCTGAAACCCTTTCTGGCGCCTCATGGTCGTCCTCCTCCTTCTTACTGTAAAACAAACAGAGGTGGTGTCTGTGTGTCTGCAGCTGCAGTGTCTGCTCATGTGCCAAAAAAACATACAACATTTGCTCATTTCTCAGCAAAAACGTCCTCCTATCTGTAGGACACAGCCCACGATTTACAGGACACAGCTTCTACCAGATGAATGGTGAAAAAACCCTGGACATACAGTATACGCAGACAATACACAAAGTGTCTCTAACAATATATTAAGGAAATTTAAGTCAATTTCTGATAAGAAATAAAAAAAAAAAAATACCCAGCAATCCTCAACATGATGTTCTCTCTCTTAGGCTTTGTTTTGTAAAGTGGAGGAAGTTCTTAACTCATCAGTCCTTTCGATCATTTTGTCCCTGCTCTGCCCCTCGGTGCGCTGTAGCTACAAAGTGTGCAGAAGAGCAAGGGGAAGTCCTGCCCTGCGGGATGAACGAGCTTTATTAACCACCTTCACCAGGGCACAGTGGGCAACCTGGGAGCTTAACAGCTCAGTCATCAATATCCCCGTACTACGCTTACACACAGCCAGAGGCCTTATAACGAGAGGACAAAAAAAGAAGAACACTCTTATGTCTCGCTCTCACCCTCTTTTAAGTCTCTCTTTTATCACATCACTCAGCTCAACCTAATCCTACCTCACCCTAGAACATGGGCATGAGGGCTCGCGCACTCTCCCTCGCTCTCTTTTCTGTATATACTGGGTATAAAAAGAGATAAATTAGGGAGTATGAGGTGGATGATTTAAATAAAGACGGGGATAAAAAGCAAAGGATTTGTCTGCGTGGAATATGTAGGGCAGCAGTGCCAGGGGACGGTATCGAAACGGTAGCACAGATGTTGGCATGAACTCGACATACGGGATTCACCGTAGTGGAACGCAAAGGCAAGCAGACAAGAGGGAAGGATTGAAGTGTTTAAAAAAGAAAACATTTAAGCGATCCCGAATTTGGACTAATACAACACGTTATAAACCCTCACAAGACACGTGTCTGCCAGACTCTCCGACTCAGTCTGCGTAGTTTCTATTGTCCTGTCACTGTGATCCCTTAATGCCTCCCAATCAAGCCTGGAATATCTTGAAGGGGGATTTGGCGAGGATGATTTGTGGCTTTAAACACTGCCGGATTTGCATCAGATTCAGAGATTTGAATGTTTAAAGCTGATCCGTGCCACCATATGCCATGACCTCAGCCATACTAAAAGCCTCTAGAACACAGTGTTCTACTCCTCCTGGTTGGGTTTGAGGTTTTACAGGCAAAAGGGAAGCTGTGGAGAAATCTGAACTGATGAATCAGCAATCATGGGGAAATCCAATTGCAACACACTTGGATATTTTAAAGCTTGATCACTGACATTTCCCACCAAACGAGAAACAAGGAACATCTGGAGACAGTTTAAAAAGAACACGATAAGTGTCTCGCCCTAAACAGGTTCATATTGGTGAATAAGTGTCACCCAACATGCGCATAATAATTGGGATGAAGAGTCTTACCGATGCAGTGGTTCAATTCCTAGCCAAATCATAAAAACTGGAATCGAAGGCATCCTTAATCCCAGAGTGCAGAAAAAAAATGTTTGCAGCTGGGATGGTGTCAGATGGTCTTTGATGGTCTGCTGTGGCAACACCCTGACAAGATGAAGCATGGTGGCAAGCTGCAACTCACTGAGCATGTGATCTTGTTTTTAGTGCCGGGATTCCAGTGTTCAAAAGCTATCAGGTGGTCATCAGATGCACTCTCAGGTGCATTTGAAAAAGACTGGCAGAACATGAAGTTCCTGAGAACAATAGAGCAAGCAACAAGTGGAAAGTAAGAATTACTTCCCAAACACTACCAGAACCTCAAACCCTCAAATTGCCCTTCACTTTCTTGTGTTGCAATGGGAGCATGTTGGAATCAAGGCGAGGTATTTGAGCTAAAAGAACCGCAGTTCAAGCTGCTGCCAGCTCACATTTAAACTGAAAGCCCAGGGGCCTTCTAGCGCCAAATGCTACACGATCCCACTTCGAGAAACCTCTATCGACAGGTTTTATTGGCACTTTGCAAAACACGAGCAGAATTCTGGCAGACTGCAACGTGGAACTGTGGATAATTACCCCTTAACCTCGACAATGGGGCAGTGCGGTGCAAGAACACCTGTGGGGATAGAGCGACTTGGCAGAACTAGACAACTACACAAACACCAAGTGCTCACTGTGCAATTGCTCTCTTCCAACTAAAAGGATTAGCTTGGATGTTCAAAGGGAAGCACACGGACTAACGTCCGCAGGGGTCCGGCTGTTTGGAGTAAGTCAGGACAGATTACAGGCAGGACTAACCTCTAGAGGAAGGGCATAACTTAATAGGTTTATTTTATTTATCCGACTAGCTTTTTAAGAGGAACAAGACATGTTTTAGTCATCTTCCAAGGTGATGGAAGATTGATTTCCATTGTTTCTTTTTTTACGAATTTTTAAATAACTGCTTTGAAGTGTTATTCAACTTTAGTCGACTCCCCTCCACACCACCAAACACGCTTTTCCAACGTGCGTTGCTCTTATTGTGATCTGAATCTCTGAATATTTTCTTCACGCTGCACTTTTTTCTACCCTCCATTCCTCATGAGGGTGTGTGTGTGCGCGCAAGCTGACTCCTAAGAAAACCGCAGCTGCGTCGAATCTCTTCATGTGGAAAAGGTCCTGACTTTGTACACATTTCGGTAAACACCATTCCTCCAAATGCCTTTTGGTGGCAGTTAAGAGAAGTTACGCTTCAGCGTGTGTGCACATGAGCGCATGTTTCTGCATTGCAAGTGCCCATGGGATACACAAATTCTGGTAAAACAGTATTAGACCTTTTTCCCTCGATTTGTAAACCATGTCCCTTGAGCATGACAAATGAGAATAAAAAACACAAATATTGCTCAAAGGCTAGAGCCTTCTGCACATTTTGCTTTTATTATTATTTTTTGTTCTCTTCTTAGGGATTGTCAAGCACTTTGTGGGGTGCAAAAAAACAAAACAAAAAAAACATAGTCTGGCCAAACACAGGCCTTTAAAGAGCTTCGCATCGTCATCGTCACCTGCTTTAATCATGTTGTGAAATGGATCTAAAATTGGATTTGTGAACTGTGGAATAAATCTGAAAAGAAATATGGTGGCATGGTCAAGCCAAACAGCTCAGAGGAGAGAGATGCATCCACTGGTACACGCTTATGGTAAAGGTACGCCCTGCGAGCGAGGTGTACATTTAAGTGAGAGACAACAGACCATCCAGAAACATAAGTATGAGCAAGCGTCGGGTGATAAGTGATGATTCACCTTCGCCAGCCAAGGTGAGCACCATTACACAAAAAAACCCCACTAAAGTAAATCAAATGTAACAAGATGTTCGACCCCGTAAACTGGATAATATTTTTGTTTCTTTTTAAACATTCAAGGCGCTGTAGCAAATGCAAAAGAAACAAAAAAACAAACAAAAAACCACACTCATTGTTCATCACCTCAGAAAAAGCAATTAACTTTAAAGAGAAGAAAATTTCTGAGAAGAAAATGGAATAAATACAATATGGAATACAAGATAGATACTTTACAATTATTATGATATGTTAACAGGTATTTAGAGGCCCAGCTGAAACCACTACCTTAAAACTGACAATTAAACAATTAAAATAATTTCTTAAAAGCACCTAATGTAATTATATAAATATTATTCTCAAGATAACTAGTTTAGTTAAGTGCATTTATAAATTCATAAAAAAAAAATAATAATAAAATGAACCAACAAGTGGTTAGGGAGCGTGTCCGACTGAGCAGCAACCAAGGGGGGAAAAACTATAGTATTCGAAATGTCATAATTATTAAAAAACGTTCCTGTGTTTATGATAAACTAGGCGTATGCATTTTTATTTATTTATTCAGTTTTTAATGCGGCATCACATTTTTTCAGGAACAAAACATCGCTCTGGAACTATTCTCGCCATTTAGGCATCATCAGTGCTGATGCTTTTCAGAGCTCACGCTGTCGTCGTGTGACAAATTATTAGTGAATAACCCAGTTTGGAAGACACAAATGCGCAGCATCGTTCTCAAAAACGCATAAAAACGCAATTTTCCATGACATTTATAAGCAACGCTTATTACAGTTGATTATTTAGTCTGAATGCAGCATGTCAATGAGGCAGGCAGCCTCTGATGTGTGCAGCTGTAAACACGCCGTGGGTGGTGTGTGTAAAAGACGGGAGAGCTTGCTACATAAAACCGGGAGGTTTGTGAACATGAAAACATGTATAAAAAAATTAAAAATAAAATAAAAACTATGATTGATGGGTTATTATAAATTGATTTAAGGGAGTCTTTTATAAAGTCTTTTTTTAAACACATAAAATCAACGGCATCTTCATTCCTGTCCGGTGAAATTGCAGGTTGTCTTTTGGAAATGCATTCTGCGTGCTGGTGGGATGTAGAGATCAGAGCAGCGGTCGTGCTCGGTGTTTTTGAAGTGCATGCCAGATGGAAGGATTAGCAAAGGCATGTGAGAAGAAATCACCCCTGGTCAGCAGGACTGTACCGCCAGCACGACAACTGCTCGATGTGAGGAGTGCTCTGGATGAGGAGACGCGAAAGAAGGGAACGCGAAAGAGCGGCAAAGACAAGAGCGTAAAATTCCACGAGAAGGAATAAAATGGATAGTAAGGAGAGGAAGAGGAGGACTAAATGTCTAAATAAAATGTTCACATAAATTTGTAGATGCGACACAAAACTAATGTGCAGCCTTTACACGATGGAGACTGGATATATGTTAGAATCAGAATTCGACAAAATTCTGGGGGGTGGGGGGGTTGAGGGATTGAGGCAGGCCAGTGGATTGGCTGGTTCCAGTTCAAAACAAGGACAGATGCTGCCACACATCTGGCCACGCCTCCTACATTGTTACAAACAGGATGGAAACCACAATGGACCACGCAATACAATATTACTGCAATACTGTGCCAATTCAATTTGTATAGCAATTTTCTAAGTATCACAATTTTTTTTTTTTTTATTTCAGAATTTATTACAATTCTAAAAAAACTTGGCACATGATTCACTCTTGCCACCTGGGATGCTGTGCTGTCTGGGCCAATGTGTAAACAATTTAGAGTGCGTCACCTGTAGGACTACAGAGAAACTGCAATGATACAAACGATTTTGAAGTCGATACATGAAACGCTGTGCAAAACAATTACAGTATGTAACTGAATCGATTTTTATTTCATCTCTACTGGAAACCGTAATCTTTTTCAGGTCGATATTTCTTTTTAAATTATATTTTACACTTACATTTCAGCATTTGGCAAATGTCGTTATCCAGAGCGACTTACAATTTTCTCTCATTATAACCTCCATGTAGTTGAGGCCTAAGGGCAATGTTTAAGGGCCCACCAGGGGCAATTCGGTGGTAGGGGTGGAGTTTCAACTTGGTACTTTCCAGACCATAGTCCAACACCCTATCCACTGAGCTACCCCTACCTATTTTATTGCAACTTTTGTACATTCCATCTCAAAAATTTTACACTAAATTTTCATTAAAAATTTTATCTTTAGTTTAATTGAATTCGTCTAGTGCAATTTTCCTTTTATTGTAGTGAAATCTTTCTATTCTGTTCCATCTTTCCATTTTAGGTCACAGACAGTCTTGTACAATGTAGGTTGTATAGTAATAAAATATCAATTTAATGTATATTGGAAAAATGATTTACTTGATGTTTAGGAAGTAATTTCAAGAGAAACTAGGCACAACCTACCAACATTTCTTGAAACTATTTCCCAAGCTTGTATCAAGAGACACGAAGCGAGGAATATAAAGGAAGCTAAATGAAAAGAAGCGCGGGCTGTACAGAGCCTGCGAGGACAGAAGAGGGGCAACAGACCACCTCATGGGACTCACTAAAATAGAGCTCTCTGCTGTTCGACTGTGAGCAGACTATCAGAATGGCTCGATCAGATTAACAAGTGTTTAAAAAAAATTACACTCTGGGGGTGGTGGGGGGTGGAAAGCTATGTTAACGGCAACGTTAACACAGATGTAGATGATCAATGGTTGTAACCCACTGTCAGCTGCCAAGTGCTGTCTTGTGGTTATTTCTGGTAGGCGGCATGTCCAAGGAGTCAGAACAGATATAGAAGCTGACAGGATGTGCTCGAAATCATGTTATACTTCTGTCCTTCACCTTTCCACAAACTTTAAATACCAAGGGCAGGGCTAAATGGCGAGAAACAACTGAGATGGAACGAGTAGTGTTACGATACAGGCTGTTACTAGCTTAAGGATCAGCAGAATTACGTAGAAGTTCTATAACAGGAAGAGTTTCCTGGAAGGAAACTCAAGTTTTTGGAACAATGTGTCTGAGAAACAGTTCAAAGACATGACGGTGAATTTTCAGTCAGTCAGTCACTGGCTGGGTGTAATTTACCTCCATGTAAACCAGAAAAAACGAGCACAGCCTACGGGATAATGGAGAGGTCGAGCTGAATTACCACACACACACACGCATACGAGGAGAGCTCGAATCTTGACCAGCGGTGAGGAAGCCGACGGACGCCTGGGTTGCACCGATAAAGTGAGTTCGGCTGCCTGAAATCTGGCTCTCGTGTTACGAGAAGCAAACGTCAAAAGGTTAATAGAAACCTCCCTGGTGTTGGATCCAGACTGGTTGGCCTGATCAAAGCGGAAGGTTGAATGCATGCTACTCTGCACTGCTTGCTTTAAGAGGGGAAAAATGGTGGGGAATGGGGGTGAAAAAGGGAAGGAATACACACTGATATAGCATAGCGAGTCTGCTGTCAAACTGTTTAATAATGTGAAGCTGAGGATGAGGGAAAGGAGTCAATGCTTTCATCCTAGCCCTAAACCTTACCGACTCCCAGTGCTCACCAAAGCTAATCAAACATCTGCGCTGAAATCAACTTAATTTTTGTTCAGTTCAGTGTATTTAGTGTTAGATCTCAAATCACTCGGCAACCAAAGTATTTTTCACTCCGACAATAGGAATGATGCCGCCTGTGATCGATTAACTAGTAGAGGACAGTCATTCCCTAATTGCGCTACCGCTCCAGTACCTGTATATTCCGCTACCACAAGAGATGTGTACTAAGAGGCAGGAAATGCAGCGGATGCCAGCTGCCGTAAAAAAGAATAAGAAAGGGGTACTGTTGGTAGTACATTGCAGGGTCGCACAGGGGACCATCTGATCCCCGCTCAACTATTTGGCACAGGTTTTATGCCGGATGCCCTTCCTGACGCAATCCTCCTATTTTTATCTGGGCTTGGGACCAGCAAGGCATCCAGAGGCTGGGGTTTGGCTGGGAATCGAATCCAGGCCTTCCACATGGTAGGCAAGAAACCTACTACCGCAAAACCTTGTTTGAAGGCCCAGGAACCAGCCACTTAGGCGTCCTAATGGCAGTACTGGTGGTTGAATATTTATTTTCGCACTCTTCTCAAAAAACCCCAGGTAGCCATGGGTACCGTCAACACAGCACTGGTCAATGACCGGTTAAACAAAAATAAATAAAGATGCTTATACGTTCTGTTGGCGTGTATAGATGGAGACATCTGAGCATTTGGGTTGTCTGATATCATGTAGAACCAAAAATAACATTTTACTGCTACCGGAATACAGAAACGTCGTCTCTAAAATGTACAACTCACAAAATGCAAGTATTATTATGATGTCAGAAAATAGTAAAAAATAGTTGTTTAAAATGAAATTTATACCTGGGTTGTGCTAAAATAAATAAATATATGTGTAGATGGAGAGGAAGGTTTGTAGATCGTATATCTAAACTGTAAAGTTTATAGAAAAATTTAATTTAAAAAAATTATATATTGTGCTAGATCATATACATTTATTGTTTATTGTATGTAGTAGACAACGTTTTTGCTGACCGGTAATGCTAGTTTATTCCGCTGGCTACCACCGCAGGTATGTTTCAGACCTGTGGGAAACACTGACGTCGCACTACAGAGACTCGAACATTAAAAACCATTTGGCTTCATACAGTTAGTTGAGCGAGGCAACGAATAAAATTATATCAAACAATACAGTAGTGACAACCCAGATGGGGTAACTGATGAACTAGGCGTTAGACCTTTATTGTGAAGCTCCATGGTTACAAGAGAAACCAGGGACTCCAAAGAAATGGGACAATTAGTTAGGAAGGCATGCTCGCAAGCACACACAGCAAGTGGCCAGATGGCATTTTGTTCTCGTTTGTCATACCGGCCTGATAGGAGGCGAATGTGATTATGCGTGTACAAGGAAAAAGGTGTTTATTGGTTACGATGAGCCGGCTGGTCACAACAGGCCTCGGAGCCAGCCTTCAGGCAGAGAGCTGACAGCGAAAATTTGGCTGTCGGGGACATGACGCCCACAGAACCACAACGCCTGTCATACATTACATACCATCTGTCTGTCTCCATAAACCCCTCTCTCCCCTAGTGAGGAGCCTTTTTCCTAACAGACAGATATGAGGACGAACCCTGTGCACGGTTTATAAACCCTCCCCAACAGTAATCCAAACGTGAAGTGCCACCAGCAAAAAAATATACTACTAGTAAGAAAAGCAAGAGAGGAAAAGAGGACAGGGGTAAGAGAAACACAAGCTCAGGGCAAGTGCGCAAGCCTCTCATCCAGTCTGCTGTTGAGAGCCCGAGCTCACGAAGAGCTGCCGTGGGTTGTGAAGCTGCAGTTCTTCTCTTTATTTCTTTCTCCATCCTCTCCCCGAAGCGGTTTGTGGCCTTTCAAGAAAGCAGGGAGAATTTGGCTGACTCACTGGTCCTGCCTTTCAGTAGCAAACAGTCAAAACAAGATGAAACAGAAGGCAAGAGAAGGAGAAGGCAAGGGGGGGAAAAAATAGCAAACCCCTTCAAGCACTCGGTCACAGCTACTATACAAACTCGCCTGCAATGAGCTCTGTGAAGCCTTCAAGAGCCATGGGCGCTTCACATTCCTTCACACAAAAACAGCGACTGACAGCAACAAGTATGGAAGAAAAAGTAAATTCAGCTTGATTACAAGTCCGATTTGAAATGGTCAAAATGTTCTGTCGGACCGCTCGTGTCCTGTGCAATGTGACACCGCGCTAGTCCAGAAACCTCCCGTGACACGGCGGTTTTAATTAGCAGAGCTGAACAGAAAGCACTCGTAGTGGCCTAGATTCGTTAATGAGCCGGTGAAGGTGAAGGCTCCTACTTCAGCCACTCCTCAGGACCTTGATGACGTGCAGAGAAGAAAGAAGAGCGCTCTAAGGAAAAAATCTAATCTAAAGAGCATAATCGTTTCAAGAGTTTAAGACTGCTTCTGCTTCACCAAAAATACCTTCTTTCAGAACATGCTAGTACTCGGGACAGGAATCACCACGGACCGGACAATACGATGTCATGATACCCAGATGCATATTCGATTTGTATTGGGATTCCATTAGCATCATGTTTTTTTTTTAATACCCTGCTTCTTTTCAGAGATATAACCTTAGACCCTGTAGGATTATAGGGGAACTGCAACATTTTAGAATCTCAAATTCAAACATGAGGTTTTCACAATCAAGGAAGTTAGGGTACTTTACTCCAACCACGAGTGATTTATTATTTTTAACTGTGTTCAGGACCCTTTGCAACCCACTCCCCCACTGGCCAGCGTTTATCTTATTTTTCATTATCCGTACCAGGGTACACTTGTGTATTTTCTTGGGTACACTCGGGTACACTTGCGTATTTTCTCTGATACAGAACGGGAATGTATGCACCTAGTTGGTTTGCAAGCGGCCATAAAACAAAGTTAAGAAAAGAATAAGGAAGTCTATCTCAGAGCTATAACTGATATCCATATTTCGTGAGAAAAAAATCAAACGTGACTCTCTCGCACACCTTTCTGCTGCATTAGCATTGGCTGTGTAGGTCAGAGAATTTTGGAACAGAGACTGCACTGATGACATCGCATCCACTTCTGTATTCCGGTACAATTGGCTTCCATTTCTGATTCAATACGTATCCCGAGCCTAAAGTGCCCTGATGTGAAAATGCCCTTGTCATGTGGAAAGGACTCCTATATAGCACTGAATCCGTTTTTAAAAACGAGCTGGGATTTGAATCACACAGAGTAAATATAGCATGTTTGGGTTTGTGTTATGTTCGTAGACTGGGAGGATCAATTGCCCTGACTGTACCAGGCGACTTGATGAAATACGACAGTAAGGAGAGGAGGAAGAGAAGGAGAGGGGGACGACATGCTCTAATAACCTTTTGCTTGTACAGTTTGTGGGTCTGAAACCTCCGAGCTCGATCTGCTTCTTTCCTCATTTTACACAAATGTCCGTCTTTCTGTGTTCCTTTTAAATTCTGTCTCCAGTGTTGTGATGAGCCATCATTCATGCACAGCTGCCTGGCTTCATCATCTCTGTATACACTCGCACAGGGACAAACGGTGGCACTGGAGCGGTACGAGATGGACAGAGAGACCTGGAGGTGACGCCGCGTGTGCGAGAGGTGCTGCAGGGTGACGGAGATGTGCTGTTGTGGGATATGAAGGTTAGCAGTGAGAGGAAAGAAGGTTGTGTTTGTGCATAAAAGGGAAGCAAGATTCAGTAGGATAAAACCACAACCCACACATAAAAGCGTATCTCATCCCCCCTCTCCTCTGTGGCCTCTGCTGCTCTCGGAGTTGAAAAGTTCACAGGGTCTATGGGCTTATTCTCTCTCAATCCTTACAACATTTTACTTCATCCCTTTGAAATGCCTGCTTATGCAGCTGTCTTTGTGCATTTGTGTGCGCGTGTGTGTGTGCATCGAAGAATAAATTGGGCGAATTAAGTCGAATAAAAATTTTTTGGGGGCACGCAAGCTCCGGTGACGACTGTGTTGTTTCCGGAGAAGTGAAACAGAGATTACAAATTTGAACACGCTGCAGGCTGGGACGAAGGAAAGGGGAAAAAAAAGAAAAATCAATCACCAGAAAGCAAACCGAAAGCCACAGAACAAAGGTGCTTTATGAGCTCACAAAAAAACAAACATACACAAACATCCTCTGCTTTAACTCTGTTATTAGGTCCGAGAACAAGCCCGAGCGCCGTGACCTCTTCGTTTGGAAGGAATATTTAATAAAGGCGATTTCACGCCTTTGAATGAGGAGAAGACGGCGTTCATTACGTGAGCAGAGACAGAAAGATTGTCCTGCTGGGTCTTAATCACATTTGCCCCTGCCATGATAACGCCCTTTATCAACCCCTCTTGGTGTTTAAAAAAAAAAAAAAAAAACGTTTTTCTAAGCTAATTAATATGTATAATTCACACTACAGGAGTGTTTGCAATAAAACAGATGTGTGATTTAAATTACTACGCAATTAAAGAAAGTTTTAAATATTTTAATAAAGTAAAACTGGAGTCATTTTTCAACACTACACTTGGACCAAGTTTCTATAAAAGCATTTCTGCATGAACATCAAACAAAATGCAGTAAAATGTTTTGCTATTCTAGCACACACACAAAAAAACTGAGTTGGAGAAGGGAAGAGCAGAGAGCTGAAATAAGGACGGCCCACGGCTATATTTCATGAGGTCAGGTGCCACCTCGGTACACGCTGCGGCCTTCTGTTCGCGGCAGGTCAATGGGCGCCACGGCTGAAAAACTCGGCAGGAGAACGTAAAAAATTTTTTTGCCGTCTTTTATTTATGTTTAAGGTAATTAATAATTTAGGTTCATTCATTTTAGATTGTTGTGGTTTGTCCTTTTAACTCAATTTTTAAATCAAGTTTATTTTATTCTTGTGTAATTTACACTTACACAATACACAATAGCTAATCTTTATTAATACTTTTTATCATTTGTTCTTATTTTAACTTAAGGTTGTTTTTATATTTTTATTTAGTCTCTCTCGTTCTTATTTTTTCACACGTTAGTTTTCTTTATTAATTCTTGCCTTCATTTGTTTTATTTTTGTCTTATGTTCCTTGCTTTATTTTTTTTCTTTTATTTAATTTTAACTATAGGTTGTGATTTTATATTTTTATTTTATTTAAGTTTTTTACCTTAGCTTTTCTTTATTAATTTAAAAGTTTTTTTATTGATACTTGCCTTCATTTGTTTTATTTAGCTTTTTTTTAAATCATATTTGTTTTCAAGTTTTCTTTTATTCAATTCAATTTCTTTTAGCCAAATTTACTTTAAGTTTCTTTTAGCTGCTTTAAAAAAATAAATAAATTAAATAAAAAAAAAAACATTTAACTTTATTTTTATGCCATATGTCTGCCATTTGTCCTTTAGGAGAACTCTGGATTAAAATCTGACCTGCATGCATAATCAAACTTTTTATTATTTTTTTTTAAACCAGATGATGCGACTCGGGCACAGTGGTCACAGCGATGAACAAGTGTCACAAGTCATAATGTGGTCCAGGTCCTAAAATCATTACACACACTCAAGCGGGTGACCCTGAGGATGGTCTGTCCCCGGCTTGTACCCGAGTGGAGTAAAAGTTAAAAAAAAAAAAAAATTAAAAAGCGCTTCGTGTCGACACCTCGGTTGAAACGTTCTGACCCGACCGCGGCCCGATCAGAATTAAAGGTGACTATTATCCATGTAAACACTCGATCTGATTGTTTCTCCCCTGCTGGAACAAACATACTCTTTCTGAGCATTTCTGCCCCACGTTGGGGTAATTTAAGGTGCCTTAAGTTTCCATGAAGGAATTTCCACTTTAATTCCTGAGCAGTAAACTCTCTGAAAACAAGCAAAAATCTTTTCTTTCAGCTTTCATTCCATCTGCAGTTTTTTGTTTCATACGCAGTAAAGCATTTAACCAATCACAGACAGGACTGAATTCTTGAAGCCAATCGTAACGCAGGAGGCGGGATTCAGAGATCAGAAAAGGTAGGAGGCGTGACTGAACCTCAAAGTCAGAAACAAACTTCTCAATTTCCTCTTACTGCTACATTTCTTTCAGAAGAAAAAAAAAAAAAAAAAACACTTTGATTAAATGATCCGTGTGTGTAAACGCACATCTTATCAGATCAGCTTCCGGAGTCTTTAATCTTAGAATGATTTGAATCAGGAATTCGTCAGCTGTTGGGGTTCTTGGTGGATCTTTGAGCCGTAAGACGTTAAGGGCAAATCTGCCCCCAGTGTCGCCCCTGAATATAAAATTTAGTGTCTACTAACAGAAAATAGAGATCATGTAAGGATGGAGAAGTGAGATGAAAAAGTTTTTTTTTTTATTGTAAAGTAATATGATGGAAACATAGTTTAACTGTAAAAAAAAAAAAAAAAAAAGTTAAACTAATGTTAAACATATACAGGTCTAGCATGCTGTAACTTTTTGTAATAATTATTAAATAATATTTTATGGTGTACACAGTATGAGCGATAAGGTATATGTGCTTTATCTAAAAGGTAGGCTAATGTCTACTACTGTAGAGTAACAAGTAATTAGATTGTTTCCCCCATGTGATTCTTACAGATTAACGCAATAAAAATAAATAAATAAATACAAACAAACAGAATGGTACTGACCGCCGGCACTAGGAGCTTCTTCACCTCCTCCACGGCTCTCCTCATCTTGATCTCGGCTCGCGCCTGCGTGTCCTCCACCGTAATGAGAACGTGCAGGTCCTCGTTCAGGTGCTCCCAGTTCGGCTTGCCTCGGTTCTGCTCCTCCTGAAACGCATAGAAGAAAACGTTGTGAGACTGCGGAAAAGTGGCATGGGAGAACTCAAACCCACGCTGCGCGTGAATCAGCGCACGCATGAGTCAGATGAGAATAAGCCAGAGCCGTATGGCAGGGAGGGGACGACGAGAGCGACAGACTGGATGGTATTCGCTTTTTAGGTCTGATGGAACTCGTGCTTTTCTGGTCAGAATTCTGTTTTTATGCTCATCCTCTCCGTGCTGAAACTTTCGTTCAAATTGCATATTGTGTATTATTTGAGACATTAGCGAGGTCAAACTCCTTCAAAAAAATATAAAATATTCTCCATTTGCCTAAACAGGAAGTGAAAAAAAAATCATCTTGCATCTGTTGAACAAGATAGTCAGAAGTAGCCGAGAGCTTTAGTAGTAGTCATTTTAATTAAGGGAGGGGGCAAGTGGGCGGGGCTTTTAGAAGTTGCATGCTAATATTTAAGGTCAAAACACCCAGATTTATTTTTAGCAAAACGAGTTAAGGTGCCTTGCACCTCCAGGGTCTGGGTTCGATTCCTGGCCAGGCTCGATTCCAGTCTCTCTGTGATAGGTCTGGGTACCCCGGTTTCCTCCCACAGCCCAAAGACATGCAGGCCAAATTGTCCAGTATCATAATAACATTGGTATGTTCCCATTAACTGCATGTGCCCGCTGTCTTTCTGGTGCTCCCGGGTTGCATGGTGCAGGGCGCTTGGGCCCGCTTATCCTTGCTTGCAACTATATTTATGGGTATAATTATTAGTTAATAAACATAAGGGATCGGAATCACCAAGGGCGACTCGATACCTCGGTGCCAGTTCGATCCATGTTATGAAGTATTATGATTTTTAGCCGATATTTGGAATTCTAAACAAACTAAGGAAATAATTCGCTGCTACACAGGATGCTGTGCTGCCTGCTGGTGTGTGTCGGATTATAGAGGACCTGCAACGTTTTACTTACTTAAATACAAACGTATTTAAATAAAAAAATTAATAAATTGAATTCTGGAGGTAATCAGATTGGAGGCGTCAAATCTTTGTCATTTAATCTCCTATAGAACTCCTAAAGGTCACTTTACCTTTGAAATGTGTTTAACCACAAAACACACGATTGTACTCGTGAAAACCTTCTGTCTCATAGGGTTTGACAAATGTCTGTAATCGTACACACTCCGCTCACGCTCTCTCTTACACACACACACAACAAAGCCATTTACTCGGACCAGGAGGAGGTATCAATATCTCCAGCAACAAGAGCGAGAGAAAGAGAGAGAGAGAAAGAGAGAGAGAGAGAGAGAGAGAAAGAGAGAGAGCGATGCTCACACACACACACACACACACCACAGTCTCACTGCTGATAGACCACATTGTTCATAGGCAGAAAAGTCACAGACCGACACTGCCTGGGATACAGA
Source organism: Clarias gariepinus (assembly GCF_024256425.1). NCBI lineage: Eukaryota > Metazoa > Chordata > Actinopteri > Siluriformes > Clariidae > Clarias > Clarias gariepinus. Next base: position 31,380,848 of record NC_071112.1, read on the forward strand.
CAGAGACAAGTCACAGACATGGAGACAGTTACAGACAGATAAGACTCAGACAGACCGGATGACACACAGACGAGTCAAAAACACAGACGGGCGGGAGTCAAAGCTAGACGGCGAGACACAGGCGCAGGTCAAAGACGGAGACATAGCACATCAGGGACGGACAAAAAGACAGAAATAATTAATAGATGGAGAAAGATGCAAATCAACGTCTGTAATGTGTTCACGTGACTCATGCACGTGTGATCCGCTTGATAATGTCACCGTGTCAAATCTTAACGAGTAAATAACAACATCACTCCTTATCACCAGCAGTCCTTCAGATGGTCAGTGCCGATTAATTCCATTACTGTTTAAATTAATGCCCCCCCTTCCCCACCAGTCTCTGTCTCTCCCTGTCTCTGTAAACAAGGCGTCTGATTGTAGAGAGCGCATTGTGGGACTCGGCAGGGGAGTTGCACCTGACACGCTTCCCGATTCACGGCGCGAGCGCCGAACAACAGAGTCAGCCCTCCCTCCATCCCTCATTGACACAGACACTGTTACCATGGCGACGCTCTCTAAACATCCCTCCCCTGCGCTGCTCCGTCCTGGGGACGGTGGTGTAGCTCGACGAAGTACACGCCTCACCTGCGCTGGAAGGGCGTGTGGGGGGGGAGGGGGGCACTCCACATGTGAGGAGAAGTGAGAGGATGTGGTTGATGAGTAAGTAGGCAAAACACACACACACACACACACACACACACACAGAGAGCAGACACTCATTAAACACTCCCACACTAAACATCCTATTTCTGTCCAAACTGTCGTCACCAGCAGTCTATCCTGAACACGGAGAAGCGGCGAAGCCCACACACAAATCATTATCATTCCACTGGTCTATTTCTGCACCGAATTAAAGCTGGGAGCTCCGCATATCTGAGGAGACGTCACATCACACGATGGGGATGAGAGAGAGAGAGAGAGAGAGAGAGAGATAGGAAAAGGGACAGAAAAAGCAGAAAGATACAGAGACTGGCAGAGTCAGAGAAAACAGACAGACTACGAGAGGCAAAAAGAGACAGTGACTCAGAGGCTGAGAGTCAGGAAGAGAGTCATAGTAAGAGAAAAGAGGCAGAAGGAGAAAAAGAGAAGTATGTAAATGTGGACAGAACAAAGAAGAAACACGCGAGAGACAGAATATCAAAAAGAGCGAGAAAATGAGAGACGCAAAGACAGAGAGCCAGACAGAGCAACAGAGAGGGACAGAGAGACTTGGAGAGCTACAGAGAGAGAGAGAGAAGAAGAGAGAAAGAGCATTAGAGGCATAAGGAAAGTCAGAGAGGAGACAAGACAGAGTGACAGAAAAAGGAAAAGACAGACTGATTGAAAGTCAGAGAGAAAGAGCCAAATAAAGAGGAGAGAAAGAGAGAGACACGACAGATGAGAAAAAGATGGAGCAAAATGAGACAGACAGTAAAGCGAGACTGTGTGTGTGTGTGTGTGTTTAAGTTGATCTCTGCTGTGTTTCCTCAGATCGGAGCTGCAGTTGATCAGACAGAGGAGCGACGCACAATGACCGGTTATTATCCTGAGCGGGTCTGTCCTGCCCCATTCTATTACATCTGCTCATGTGTGGATCACCAGCACACACACAGACACACACAGACACACACAGACACACACAGACACACACAGACACACACAGACACACACAGACACACACAGACACACACAGACACACACAGACACACACAGACACACACAGCTTGTTTATTTTCAGTAGCGATGATGATGAGCGTCTCACCTTCTTTTTGTCCCTCATGGAGCTCTTTCCTCGGACCATGATCTTGCAGCCCGTTTCCGCCTCCAGCTGCTTCGCCGTGAGACCTCGTGGCCCCAGAATCCGGCCTACGAAATTATACTGCAAAAAAAGAGAGAGAGAGAAAGAGAGAGTGAGTATTGAATAGGGAAGGTTTGGGGGGAGGGGGGGTTGATATTCTTAGAAAACAGGATATTGCATTGCGCACAAGGCTGCACTCTAAATATTGGAGGAAATGCAATCTCTTTGCTTTCATATCAAATCCGTTAAAGCCAGCAAGCGCAGCGTTCCTGCGCCGCACTTCTGCTGACTACAGAGCAAAACACGGCGCAAAAAAACAACACGACAGGTGATTCCAGCGCTCGGCGAGACGGCTCGACATGGCGAGGACGCGGTCAGTCATTTTACTCTGTCTCAGTGAAAAGGTAAATGTAATGCCAAAAAAAATTTTTTTTTTAAACTGCCTGTACCTGTAGCGGTGATGTACATCAGGGATGACAGTCAGTTTAATGTTAAGAAAACATAACAGAGAAAAAAAATCTATATTAAATCCGGTTTAAGAGGAGAGATGGAAATAAAAAACAAGATTCATCTGGTACGTTTTCGTGAGTGTGTGCCGACTGCATCCACAGATTCCTGGTTGACCCGAATGTGACCCGGATGCCTCAAAGTGCTAAATATCACACGTTCTGAGATACTTTTCTGCTCAGCCTGTTTTCAGAGAGTAATTATGAGAGTTATGATTTGCCGTCCTGTCAGGGAGAACCAGTCTGGGAAAATATTTCTCAAATCACCAAGACGCTTCACGCTGAGGAACCACACACATGATGCATGTTCTGGAACCCGAACATCTGGAACCACAACCTAGCACCTGACTGTACCTAAATGAAACCAGCACCTAACCCTAGCAACACCACACTAGCACCTAGATACACCAACACCTAAAGGTAACCTGAACGAATACCAACTGAACAACTAGCACCAAAGTGGCACCTGAACAAATGGCACCAAAACCCAGGGACAAACTTTTCTTTTGCGCAGTTTGAAACAATCTGGCACGTGACCCACTGGAACCAAACTAGCACCAAATACCAACTATTGTTTTGACAGACACGAGTTGGGTGGTTTACATTCTCAGATTGTTCTACTTAGCACCATCAACAACCGACATCCAGCAAGTCCCTAAAGAGTAATTTACCCCGACCCCTCCGAGCCCATGTTCCCTGTCGCACGACATCATCGAAACCTGCACAGCAAACGACCCTAGACTCAGGAGATGAGGTACAACAAACACCACGTACTGCACGAATTATTATCGAACGTTATTCCACATCATATCAATATACACGAAACACATCAAAGGCTGTACACGAGATTTCCCTGATGAGTGACACGGCGTTAATATTACACTAATCCCCCGAGATTAAAATCTAACCCTGGAGCGATGCACGCCTACGGAGAAATCACCACCGTCATCAAACAACGCATCTGTCTGAAGCTTTGTTTTTATTCCTGTGAGCAAGTGAGTGTCAGCTCATTATGATTTAACAGCTCACGCTAACGTTCCCCTGAACGCACAGGCTCGGGCAAGACGAGTGTGTGTGTGTGTGAGTGTGTGTGAGTGTGAGTGTGAGTGTGTGTGTGTGTGCGGTTACACAGTCTGAACGAGCAAAAGAACCGAAAGGTCAGGTGAAGGAACCGACTATCGGGCAAGATGGAGAGATGGCGCACTAGTCCTAAAGATGGCAGTCAGATGAACAATACACACATTTTTGGTTTGTTTGTTTTTTGAAAATCCATGTGCACCAGGTGGACAGTCGCACCTCACTGTCGAGCCGCTCTTTTTCTCTGCAGCTCTCAGTATGACAACTGCTACCGTCAGTGGAATTAAAAGATACGGTAAGCACCGGTTTTCTGCTTTAACTGCTCAGATATGGGATGGGTGCAGAAGCAGCTCAAGTGTGTGTGTGTGTGTGTGTGTGTGTGTGTGTGAGAGAGGGGTCAGAGTCGCGTAATGCACTGTGTGTCCCGAGCCCAGAGGAGCTGTCTGTTCAGATCACATTTACAAAGTCTGAAACACACGCGCGCAGAGCCACCTGCCGAAGGGGATGATGACATCAGCAGCGTGAGGCGCACGCGAGGAACGAGGAGCCGACGGCGTCGCCGGAGCAGGTGTAGCGACTTTGAGAGAAGAAGGGAGCAGCGCACTCTCACTCATTTGCTGTTTATTTAACCACACACGCACATACACACACACACACACACACACTCATCAAAATGGAAATTACGGTTTATATATTTCCAGGGTTTTCTGTGTTTTTTTTGTTTTTTTTTTACATTTTATCCTAGACTGCCCACCACCACCCCTCCCCGCGCCGCTAGACTCCATATCATCCTCAATGCTAATGAACTGTGCGTGCCCGTGTGTGTGTGTGTGTGAGAGATGTTGATTGGACATGACAAAGCAGGGCTCTAATGCACTGGGAGAAACTGCTCACTTCGAACCCTGAAAGCAGGCAGTAATTACAGCCAGAAGGGGACGCCAACACTTTTGCACAAAAATTTATCAGAAAAAGAGCTAGATCATGACACTTATTGTTTAGGAACGCAACTTCGTGCTAACAGAAGCTAACGTTGCATAAAGGTTACAGCAGTCACCGCAAACATGGGAGCAAAGTTAAGTAAAGGTTTAAAGTCCAAGCGTGCGAACAGGCAGCCATGACTATGAGGGGCGGGGCTTAGAACGTGTGGTCCAGAGAGACAATAGAGTATTTGGGTAAAGGACTAGGACTTGGCATTTCCGACCTCTGAAAGTCAGGCTGGTTTCCCCAATTCCAGGAGACCGACTCCAGACCTGGTGCGGTGTGTGTGGACACGACGTTCACTTGTTTATTTCTCTTAAAGCGCGAGTCAATATGTCCGTTTAACCCAAAGCAGCACGCCTGAGTACACAAGACTGATTTCGAAAGCAGCAGTGTGTGCGCGTGTGTGTGTGTGCGCATGTCTGTGTTCGAGTGTATGTGTGTGCTCCCCCACTGTGAGGAAGGGCAGCCTCTGAGCGAGGCCACGGGGAAGCACAACAGCACGAGGCTAAAGAGCAGGGCAGAGAGAGCAGCGCGCTCAGAGCTCATGGCTAAACATAGGACAGAGATCGATGACGCTCTTTAATACGTCTCCTCTCAGTCCATGTTCTCAAATACCTGCAGTCACTGCGTCCCAGCGTCGTTCCCTGAACAGCATGGACAAATGCCCGCGTCCTGCTTAACTCGAGACACCCTGCAGTGCTCGGAGCGTCCAGGATCGTCTCCTCAAACAGCGCAGGCTAGTTTAAAGTCATTGCTCAAGTCAATCCAGGTAAAAGAATTCAGATAAGGACTGGCCGAACCATCAGGATGCTTGTTTGATTCTTACCAGGTATAAAGATCTGCATTAAATCCGACTCTACCCCCTAGATTTCTGATTTGAGGAGGGGAACTAAGGAGAGGTACGTGAATTGGCTCAGACTTCACACCCTGTTTTTGATCTGAATAAGTAAGAGCACTTTCACACTAGGTACAGTTGATTTGTACCCTAACCAGGAACGATTGCTTTGTCCTCCACCGCTCGCATTATTTTTGTACATGTATATTTATGCCCTCCGATACAGCTGGTGGCAGTATGCACCTACTGATGACGTCGCGTCTAAACAGAGATCCATTTCCGTTCTCAGGTACGACTGCTTACTTATCTGATTTGATCTGTACCCGAGTGTGCGGTATCTTTCTCGAAATCCACCTCTTCAAGTAGACTCAGGCGATTGTGTTTACACTGATCCAAATCTATCCGGAAAAAAATTCCGTACCCCCCGACATGAAAACACATCAGGGGCTCTCTATTAAGTTTAATTCTTTCCCCTAGAAATCTGGTTCGATTCTGCCCAAGAAGGAACATCTGGATCAGTTCAGAATTCACCCGACTAAGTGCCTCTGGATCAAGTCCGACTATACCCCCTGGACTTTTGGTATGAAGATGCAGATCAAGCCAGAGTACATTCTATGGACTTTTGATTCTACTCCACTCAGGTTAGATAATATTTGGGATTTGACTCTAAGCACAGAAGGGTCCGAATCCGTCCCTGTTCAATTGAAGTTTGATTCTGCAGTGAGAGGAACTTGGAAATGCTGGGCAAGAACGTGGTAACTTTTTCAACAACCTCGACATAATTCATTACTTCAACATTAGGTAAAGCTTTATAATCCAAGGCAATCAAAATCTGAGAATGAGCAAACACGTTGACCAGTGGGCTAGTGAGATTTATTATGCTTACCAATATCTATTTAACTGTCGAGCTTGATTAAAAAAAAAAAAACAATCCCTCTATACTTAGAAACTGAAAAGTGGGGTCAGTCAGTCTGCAGCTCATATATAGTTTCTAGTCTAGGAATTCTATTCTGTGCGTTAAAAGGAAACCCATAGCAGTCTGTTTTTCCAAGCTCCAGCATCCGTCCTCTCGATCCACTCTCCACTGTTTTCACTAAACGATGACAGATCATACCAAGACAGATCATTAGATCGACTCGAGAGTCGGGAGTGACTTGCTGCGCTCCTAAAAATAAAGATAAAGTGGACACACAAACACTTGAGACAGGGACAGGCTTAAAGTCACAACTAAATGGGTTTTTGTTTATTATCAGCTTAGAGTAGCCAGGAGGTACGAGTGTGCGCGCGCCATGCTGATGCAGAAGAACACATAAGTAGGAAAATCATATTTTAAGCAGTTTTTATCTAAAACTGAGAGGACTTTTTCACTTGTCCAAAAAATATGGTAGTCAATTTTTCTCCCTTTTAAAAAAAATTCCCTCTCCGGTCGGATCGCTCCTCTCCATCATGAAGCTTTCAAATCAGCGTCCCTGCTCACTCCATCACGCACCCCCACCCTCTCTCTCTTTCCTGCCGGTACTGCGTTTCTTGCGAGATCTTTCTGACCTGCTGCATGCCAGAGGTTTCACGCCAACACGGCAAGCGCTAACATAAAAAAAAACCCTCTCGCTTGCTAGGACGACATGCGACAAAAATTGCACAAAAGAAGTAAGGAACAGGGTGAAGAGGTGACACTATTGAGTGATGAAGCTAATTAGTAATTAACCCAAGCTAAGTGAGTAATAGAGTGGCCTGACTCGGAGAGATGGAGACTTTAAGACTGGGGGAAACGCCAGAACCATGACGAGGAAACTCATGGATTATTTTTGGGTAAATGAATCATCGGTTCTTCTTTTATTTTTCTTTCCTCCAAAAGTTTGACAGAAAAGCAGCCGTCATTGGCTGATTGTCAGGACGAACAATAGTCCTGTCTTTTGAATCCTACACTACACTAGAGCTGTTTTACAGTTGGCAAGATTTAGACTTTTATTTTTTTATTTACCAGAGCATTTTATACAGAGATTTTAGGTAAAAGTGTGTAACAGCTAATGACTTGTTCATTCATAACTTTTCCCCGTGTCAGCACTTTAAAACAGTCAAAACACAAAAGTCCTCAGGATGTGTAGTTTACACGTTTCTCAATATCTTATTCTTCTTCTTTTTTTTTAACAAATAGAACTACGCTCGTCTTTATAGCTTCGTTAAGACCAAATGTTAGCTCTGACTCGTCTGACAGAACATTACACGCAGCTAAAAACAGAAATTAAGATGAGTTCCAGGTTTTAAGTTACGCCTCCTGACACGAGGGTTGTCCAATAATCATTTCATACTTTTAATTCTGCAAAAACTGCTCCAGATTCCAAAGTGAATTCCTTCATAATTCCAGAAAGGACAAAATGATTCCTGGAAGAAAAAAAAATGGAAACCTGGAATGGAATGGAAAGAGATTCTTTACATATATTAAAAGTTTTACTTTTACTCCTCCTCCAGAGGAGGAGATAGACGTCTGAAAAAACAAAGGCTCTACGTCTTCCAGGAATAGTAATAAAAAAATAAAATAAAAAAATCGCATTAGCCGCATCTTTTACGAGCCGAGCGTCTGCATGGAAGATCATTTCTAAAAATCTAAAGATCATTTGATCTCTGAATAATTTATTTATTTGTTTATTTTTAAGTCACACAGCCTAAGACGGTTCTTTTCTTTTTTTTTTTTTCTTTTCTTGCAGGTATCAGGATGAAGCCAGGCGTCAAATCGCATCGCTATCGGAATTAAATAGTGCGAATGCAGCAGGGTGATGGGTCACGCGTCGCATTACGTATGCCAGGCCAAGGATTTCCTGCGCGCATCAGACGGATGGAAAGTTAATTAGCATAAATCATTAGCTGTAAAGTGACGAACAGCACAGAAGACCAAATACACGGGGAAAGATAAAACCTAATCAAGGAAAGAGAGAGAAAGAGAAAAAGAGAGAATGACAAGGTTTACAGGGCAGCCTGGTACACGTTATCCAGATCCAGAACTATCCGTACCGGCGTCTGGTTTTCCGTCACTTCTGGAAAGCTCATAATATATATATTTTTTTTATTAAACTCTCTCAAGGTTTAAGCCTGCTGTTCTATTTTATACTGTGTGTGTGTGTGTGTGTGTGTGTGTGTGTGTGTGTGTGTGTGTGTGTGTGTGTGTGTGTGTAAGATTACCTTGGAGTATAGAGGAAAAGAATCCATATGCAAAAAGCTCAGTATTGTGTGTATGTGTGCGTGTGTCCAACCTGATGGATTATGACACGCATCCTGTGGGAGACAAAATAATTACATTGTCTGAATGGGGACAGTCAGGTAGGTAAGGTGTGTGTGTGTGTGTGTGTGTGTGTGTGTGTGTGTGTGTGTGTGTGTGAGAGAGGCAAGGAAAATGATTTTGCGCTCTCTTTCCTCAACTCGACACATCTACTCATCCCTCTCCACGTCCACAGCTCTGTCTAATCTCTTTTCAGGACAATCTGTCCCCCTTTTGTCCCACACTCGTCCCCCATACGAGGGATGTCTGACGCCATTTGTGCCGCGTATTCACACGCTCAGGTGTTCGGGCTCAGGGACGACCTGCGTCCTCTGTGAACATGTGATCGCACGAGGACAGATTCAAAACTAGTCCACACCTTCGTAGGACACCCAGTAGTGTGGTTTCAGTTGTCTGGATCGAGTCGCTAAACATAGCTGCTAATCACAGCGCCGCGTTCGAATCACAAGTCCTGGTTTCAGGTGACTCGTCACACCAGCGCACAGCCGCTGTTCAAATGCGTTTAAAAAGTTGCCATGTCTTCAGTTATCCATCAGCCCTAAACTACATCTAATCAGAATTATGATAATTAGAACAAAATAATAATAAAAAAAAAAAAAAAGTGGAGAAGTTTTGCAGGAAAGAAGAAAAACGCCCTGATGGAGAACCGCGAGTAACACACACACACGTCTCCTAATGACACTTCTGAGAGCACCGGAGAGACGGAAATGTGGAACATCTGCACAAACAATCCGGCCATTCAAAAGGAACGGACGCAGGAAACGCTAGGGTCTGTGTGTGTGTGTGTGTGTGTGTGTGTGTGTGTGTGTGTGTCTTTAGCTGGATTTGATGAATCAGTGGGCATTCAGAAGAAGCAAGAACTCATTTGAGATGCTCAATTGGAGTCATTTCGCTTCAAAAGCCCCAGTAATAACCTGCAAATTACAGCGTGTGTCTGTGTGAAGACACACACACACACACACACACACACACACACACACACACACGCACACACAGAGATTCAGGATATACAAGGGTTCTCCCGCAGTATCTGTATTCCCAGAGCGCCATTAAAAACACCACGCCGCTGACCCGAACACGTCCTGTAGAAATTTAACACTCTTTTGCTTTTCTCATCTATTTTGGGGGATAAAAGAAAAAAAGAAAAAAAAAACACATTTCTGGTTCGAGGCGTACGTCAGTATCGGAGACGTGTGAAGAACATCGGACGTGTGCGGAATTCCACTCGCTTGTGTTCGAGGCAGGGCCGAGCAAGATACAACACAAACATCTAAGGATGATAAGAGAAACTCGAATCACAGAGCATTCGTTGTTACTATGGAAACAACAACTTAGTTAAAAACTGTATTTTTACGTGTGAGCCGAACCAATCAGAATCGAGGGCTGCATAAACCGAGCGTGTTTAAATAAAGTGGGATTTTCTGCTTAACATGACGTAGCTACATGTGCTGACTCTTTGGCGGCCCCTGGTGGTAGAGATGAGAAAGCAGATTTAATCCTATTCTTAGTAGACACTTTCTAAAGCAAATATTGATGTTTAGAGAAAGAAAGAGGGTGTGTGTGTGCACATGCGTGTGTGTGTGTGTGTGTGCGCGTGTGTGTGCGCGTATGTGTGTGTGTGAGGTCACAGGAAATGACATTGCGCTTCATCCGGACGACTCGCTCCCGTTTCCTTTCTGGCGTGATGGCGTTTAATTGAAGACGAGGCTGATCAGATTAAGCATCTCGCTCGTACACGCGCGCAGAGACGCCGGCGAGGGATTCGGAGCCGGGCCACGGTGGCAGGACGAGTTATTTTAGAGAAAATTGACGTGACGCAGTGCAGCGAGGGAGCCGGGAAATCTAATTAGCCAGCACAGGCGGGGCGGGGAGAGGGGGGGGCGAGAGGAGGAGCGACACACAGATGGCGACAGAGAGACAAAAGGAGCGGTGGACTGAAGGGAAGAGAAAACGCACATCTCCCTCGTCTGTCCTTCGTTCACAGCGCGCGGATGGAAAGAAAACATTTAGTCTGGAGGAGCGGGCGAGGCTCCTGATGGGAATTCCATACGGAGGAGGAGGAAACCGCACAGAGTCCAAGAGGAGGCCCTCATCTCCAGGAAAAACATAAATAATAATAATAATGTCAGTTTCAAACTTTTTTTGAGTGGGGGTGGGATGGGGAAATTGGTGAACGCACAAATATGATGAAAAAGTTTGTGAAAAGAATTGTGACAAGCACAATTTAAAAAATTATAAAATAAAAAGGAAATATGGTAAAAAAAATGTAAAGTGAAAAGTACAAAGAAATGATTAGAATAAAGAAAAATGGAAAAAATGTTAAAAGGTAATAAATAAAAGGTAGGAAATGAAAAAACTACAAAACACTCAAAAAGTTAGACATAAAAGAGAAACAAAAGGTAAATAAAACGCTAAAGATTTAAAGTAAAAGAAATACACAGCGAAACAGAGGACAGAGGTGAAGTCGAACCGAAAAAGAAAACAATCATGATGATGAAATTAAATAAAAATAAACCAAAATTTTAAAAAAAGTAAAAAAAGACAACAGATGAAGGATAGATAAAGAACAGAATAAGAAATGTTTCTCTGCTCTTTGATGTTCCGCTTTTAGTAGTTTATTAACTTCAGTCGCAGCAAAGAGAGAAAACCCTGAAGGTCAACTGAGAACTTATACACACACACCCTGGTGTTAGCCACACAGTGCCATCACTTCAGGCATTTCATACAGGCTGGAATAGTTATCCCTCTCTCACTCACTCACACACACACACACACACACACACACACGCACACACACAGAAAGCTAGTGTACATGGACATGAAGAAATACACGATACGTCTGACCTTTAGGAACAAGTCCAACTTTAGCTGAGTATCTAAGCGTGCGTGCCTGTGTGTGTGTGTGTGTGTGTGTGTGTGTGTGTGCGTGCGTGTAGAATTGCATGTTGCAACCTTCCTCGTGGCTGAAGGGCAAAAAACAGACCCACATGACTAGAGGTTCGGGTCATGTGTGTGTGCGCGCTTGTGTGTGTGCGCGCGCGCCCGCGCGTGTGTGGCTTCAGGAAAAAAAATACATTTCACGTTTAGCCGACAAACCCCATCCCGCCACCCCCACCTCCCCCCCCCCCCCCCACACCCCCGTGCCCCTTGTCTCTCTCCCTCTCCCACCTTACTCTCCGTCTCACCCTCATCCCCAAACGTCTCACACACGCACACGGGCATGTGAAACACACACTACACCGATCCCCAACATCTGGAAACAATATGGTGGCGCTGTCAAAAGTTTTGCCACCCTTGCTTCGTACCTTTTTTAAAAACACAACCATTAAAAACACATTTTTACAAATATATTTGTACATGTCTGAATGCATGGCTGCTTCCTTAAATGCACACACACAAAACTATAAACCAAGCATTCCTTTTAGCTTTAAACACAAAATAGGCTTTTGGGAACGGGGGGGAAAAAAACAAAAAACAAAAAAAAAATCCATCCTGCTCTCCGGCCTGTACCCGTCTGTCTGTCGTCTCTCTCTTGCTGTCTGTGTCTCTCTTTCCTAGACTATTATATTTCCAGACAGAGTAATTTTGGCAGGGTACTTTTCATCACCTCGACTACTGCGCCACACACACACTACACTGTTGCTGTGAGAGGAGACACTGGCGTGTGCCTGGCGATCTTATTTACTTTTACCCCACACTGACTATTTAAATGCCCCTCTGTAGTTAGGGGCAGTAAAATAACACACTGGAGAAGTGTGTGTTCTCACTCACGTCGGGGTATTCTTTGACGGGGACGAAGAGTTTCTCCTGCAGATGGACGATGGGGCCGTGAGCCTCGGGAAGCTCCAGAGGATGTTTGTCTACCAAACCGCTCACCGTGTCGTTGTACATGTCCTTCCTCACTCTGTTTATCTCTGAAACACACACACACACAATTATTTGGATTTTTATATATTTTTGTATGACACACAACACGAGCACGCCCCGATCCATCTGTGAGATATAAACACAGACCCGAGTGTGTGACCCCTCCTACACACACAACCTGAAAATACAGCTCCTTCTGTTTCTCCTCACACAGACACCAACCAAATATTCCCAAGGCTCTCTCTCTCTCTTACACACACAGAGACACACACACACACACAGCTGTAGAACACTTTTGCACAAAGCCTCATTCATAATGTTTGCCAGCCAAATGATCTCATACTGCTGGGGCCAAACGATTTAACACCGGAGGTCCATCTCTCTCTCTCTCTCTCTCTCTCTCTCTCTCTCTCACACACACACCTCTGAATAATGCGCGATCATTCTTCGTGACTTCACTCTCGCTAACAACTCAGTGACACACTTCACTTGATACACTCGCTGTTTCTTTTTGTTGTTGTTTTACGTCTGGTGACGGCGTACGCGACGATCATGTCGCTAGCAGTGGACGCTAGTATCCCTGGCACCATCGCCTTGCATCCGCGTCATCGACGTTGCTTAAAGGGAATTTGACCAAAAATCTTCATTGCAAAGCGTAAATGTGTGAAACTGATTTTATTCTTTTCTGTTTTTTTTTTTTTAATCTAATCCCTTTCTTTAACTGTAACAGTCTCAAACACAAGCTCAGGTGAAGTTGCTGTAACTATCGACGGGTGTGTGGAGCCGCCGCATACAGTCGTTGTACACGTATGCGAGTATTTCAGATTCAGAGGCGGGTGACACACGTCGTGCCTTTGCTGGAAGACCGATAACATTTCTTTTAAGTGATGAAGCTCAGTATAAAAAGCGAGACCCGAAACCGGCTTAGTCTTAGTAACTACAGACACATTCGGGTTCTTTATGTTTCGCTTTCCAAGCGTTTCTCATCATTTTTCTTTGTTGTTGTATCTTGTTCTGGACTTTAACATATAATTCCTGTTTGATGCACCGGTTTAGTGGTGCTCTATTCTTTCAAACCACTATTTAAAAAGAATTCATTAATAACAATAACTTCTAAAAACAAATGACTGGTGAAAAAAAAAAAAATCATGTTCTCTCAATTTAACGTTGACAATTTAAGTATCAACTTTTTCTCCTTATGCTGGTTCAAATAAGAGGAAAAGTTCAACGAAATCAAACAAAAGAAATAGAAATCTAAAATAAATCAAAACAGCAACTAAAAGAAATTTTCATAAAATAAAACAAGAGAACACCAAAGCAAAAAAAATTTAACTAAAAACTAAAAAAAAGCTAAAAGTTAAAATAAAACAAACTAAAAAAATTCAAACAAAAAAAGACTAAATTTAAACAAATTAACGCAAGTAAAAACCTAAAGTAAAAAAAATAATAATCAAAACTTCGATAAAAGACAAAAAAAAAAAAAAGATGAAAAACAGGTTTCTTTATTTATTTAAATGTGCTACTACAGAACAAGACTCATTCTACAGATTATAATTTTATTATTTAAATTATGTTTTTAACACGGATAATAACTCCGCCCAGTGGTCTGTTCACGCCTTCTCGCGCTTGTGTTTTAGCGCCACGTTGTAAGTGCGTGATGGAAACGACACCAATATCGCAACAACGGAGAGAGAGAGAGAGAGAGAGAGAAAGCACACATGAAGGTTAGCGGTGAGAATTATTAAAGAATAACCACCAACAGTCTCACAGCGAGCACGTGTGTGTAAAAACCCAGAGGGAATTTATCACAACAACAAAAAAAATACAAACATTACAGCGAGGTGTGTGTGTGTGTGTGTGTGTGTGTGTGTGTGTGTGTGCAGAGCGATGTTTGTCAAAAGATCTAAAATCATGTAGCACACATTAGACAAAAGGAAAACCACTAAACCTTCCCACTAACCACAGACACCAAACACACACACACACCTGAAAGTAAACAGTGTGTTTGTTAAAAAGGACAAAGACACCTGAACACAAACCCTGAGCTGAAACGCAGCCAGAATGCGCCACTGAAAAGATCCACAAACAAACACGGCTCTGCTTTACCGCGACACATCTGGACAACATCTGTGTGGCAAAGCAGTAGGATGTGAAGACGTAAAGTGCTCCACGGAGAATAAAATAAAAACACTTACCAAAAAATAAATAAAAATTTGTGTTTTAGTGTCAAATAAATCAGATGGTAAAAACTATTTTTTTATTAGCGCGCTACAAGATCACCATTAATACTCAGATTCAACAAAATCCAAAAAGAAACAAAAGCAAATAAAATAATTTTTAATTAAGATTTAAACTTTGAATTCCTGATCACGGGTATATTTCTTATAATAATGAAAATATTTTTAGCTTTCTGCATTTAAATAATTGCACAGGTCCATAAGTGATTAGTGTTTTTTTCCCTATAAATTGTGGAGCTTAAAAAAGACAAAAGAAAATATTTACGTATTAAATTAAGAATTGAGCGTAAAAAACTAAGCAAACTGAGGCTAAACTAAGGAAAGTAAAACAACCAAATGAAAAGTTTAATTTTAGCTTGTTTAATTATTTTTTTAACTAAAAAAAAAAACAAACACTATGACCAAATTCGAAACAAAATAAATACACTATAAACATTTTATTAGAAAAAAGGACCCAAAAGAAATTTGAAAAACAATCCAACCACAAGAAAAAAAAAAAAAAGACTAATTTAAAACAAAATGATTCACAAAGCAGATGGAAAAAATAAATAAATAAAATTATAATTTCTTGTTACTTCTTATATTAAAACAAAAGTAATAAAACAAAATGAAACAAATTACATTAAAATCTAGTTAAAATTTTAATCGTAAACCTAAACTAAAGAGCAAAATGAAAAAAATATATATAAAGGGAAAAGAAAAAAATACTAAAAAAAAACAGAAGAAAAACACTACGTAGTACAAAAATGAATAAAACACCTAGCATGTTATTCACATTTACTCATTTTGCTTGAGTCTATCATTAATTAGGTGTACCTATAAGTTAATTAATAAAAAAAAATATATTATTACTATTAATTAAAGGTTTGTGGTTTCCATCACCGTGATGAACAGAGACCATCACAGCTCACGGTTTGTCTCTGGTTCACAGACCACGCCCGGAGAAACGGCTGACCTGCACCACAGTCGCTTCCTCCAGACTCAACAACACATTGACGCTAATCAGCGTTAAAAATAGACTCGCTAATATCAGAAACAGGTAAGACCAGTGAAACACACACACACAGTGGAAACTGATAATCGGAGTCATAAAACACACAAGTCACTCTCGGCAAAACGTCAGCTCCCATGTAACTTCTATCGGCGGTTGCCACATCAGCTCTCTGGAAGCCGTGCGTTTGCGCGCCTGTTGAACAGAGTAAAAGACGCACAGCTGGGCGTCGCGACCTTCAGTCAGGGAATCTGGCGAGCTTTCAGACGCTCAGGGGAGACGAGGGTTCGATCAGGCAGGACAGATAATCACAACCAGGCACTATGTATTAGCCATTTCAGGGGCTGTGTATGAACCGGGAGGATAGCGGTTTGCTCGGAGAGCCTTGCACCGTGCTGGGTTGCAGTCGGCTTTACGCGACCCTACTGTGGCAGTGTGGATCACAGGTCGACTCCTGAATCAGTTCGATTCGATTCAACACGATTAAACAGTTTGTTTTTGTCTTATGCAGCTCTAAATCTTACTGGTTTCTCTGCTCTACTAAAAATCACTAAAAACATCTAATAAATGTGAAAACATGCACTGCTGATTGTTTAAACAAAGCAATAATCTCTTCTTTTTCTCCCTGCTCATGCCAAACTTCTGCTTTATTCTCCAGTCCAGAAGGTGGCGGTATCCAAACAAATACATATAAAGTTAAAAGATGACGCTCTCAAAACGAGAGATCACAAATCTGTGGACAAGCATTAAAGCTTGATGCAAGTTCACCTGATTCACATTATGGTTAACTCTAGTGAGTAAATGTTACCAGATTAGCAGAACAGTTTTATATTAGCTTATTTACAGTGATGTGAAAGACTTTTTGACAATCATCACAAACACTTTATTGCAGTGGTTGTCACCAAGGGTAGGCAACCAGTTACTAGGTTTAGGGAGCAATTACTTTTTTACACTGGGCCAAGCAGGTTTGGACAGCTTGTTTCTACTTGATAAAAGAAAAATATTTTTAAACGCATGTTGTATTTACTGGGTTAACTTTTGTGTAATATTAAAATTAGTTTGATGTCAAGGCGGCACGGTGGCATAGTGGTTAGCACTGTCGCCTTGCACCTCCAGGGTCCGGGTTCGATTCCCGGCCAGGCTTGATTCCGGTCTCTGTGCGCATGGAGTTTGCATGTTCGCCCCGTGTTTGGTGGGTTTCCTCCGGGCACGCCAGTTTCCTCCCACATATGCAGGATAGGCTAACTGGCGTTCCCAAATTGGCCGTAGTTGTGAATGGATGTGCGAGTGTGTGTATGTGTGCGCGCGATGGATTGGCACCCTGTCCAGGGTGTACCCTGCCTTGTGCTCTTAGCCTCCTGGGATAGGCTCCAGATCCTGACCCTGAACACAGGATAAAGCAGTATAGAAGATGAGTGAGTGATGTCGTCAATCAATTAATTGGGACAAATAATAATAAGTGTATATATATATATATATATATATATATATATATATATATAAATCGATAAGGGGGTGCGAATACTTTACAGCACTGTATTTCTACAAAATATTAAGAGTATCAAAAGATTTTTGTTTATGCCTCCTATTGTGACCACACATAAGAAGAGCCCCACCCCCTGGCTCAGCTGTTTAGCTCTGCTGTTTTAATCTCTGGAGGAGGCGTGGCTTAACAAGACCTCATTTACATAAAGACTGAAACGCCGCATGTTGAGGAGTGAAATAAACAGAGTTTTGAGGTATGGGGGAGGGGAAATGCAAGGTATTAGAGCTTGAGTATTAACACACAGACGGACACACAGACAGCTGTCGTTGGCAGAACAGTTTTATCTCACTTTAAGCAAGCTCTAAGACACAGGAAAATACAGGACCTTTAAAGAGCTTTCCACTGACGAAACATTAAGGTTGGAGTTGAGACTATTTATAGTCACAGAGGTACGGGTCGTCATTACTGTAATATAAATAAAATTATACATGTGGGTTTAAAACAAATTTATGGACGTTCTCCTCCATCTCCAGAGTCGGTAAGGCGGTTTCTCGCGGCACTGCGCTAAACTTCACGGCCCCAGGTGATGGTGGTGTTATTGATGTAGGAAAATGTTGGTGATGCAGAGCTAAAACTGTCCTGCCAACGACAGCGATTTCTGATGTGGGTTTAGTGTCCTTTGTACACATACATATATATATACACACACACACACACAACTCAAATCTGTTTCATGTATCCCCGCTCTCACAACAGCGACAACTTTTCATGCAAATCAGCAATAAAACGTTTAAACACGCATAGCTCTGGCTGAGTTTGGGAGGACCGCACTTTCCTAATTTTCATAATTCAAGAAATTTACATTCTAGTGGAACCAACATGCAAATTTCAGGTTAATTGAGTTGCATTACGAGTCTATCAGGTGGTGAGTTCTCCGCCGTTCTCTGTGTGCAATATTCAAAGGGTTGGTGTTACGCCCTGAAGACAAGTACACAATGAATACCACCGTATCGTATGGCTCCTGTGTGAGTGTTAGTGCGAGTGAGAAGGAGAAAGCGGCGCTGATGGACTGTCCGAGAACTTGTTGTTGTGAGTGACTGGGGATTAAATTCCGCCCACACACTCGCGCACGGACAGAAAACTACTTCACACCACCTCGGTGTTTGAGTCGTGCTGACAACGTGCGCCTGGAAAACACCGGAGGACGAGGAGGGGACGAGGGAAGCGCTCGCGTCCAATTTGGCTGCGCAGAAAAACAAAACATTCCTACTGTATCATTTCCCTTACAAAGTAATATAATAAAAACACGGGTTCTTGTCAAGAGTGGAAGATTCCGGGCAAGAGGCGCAGCACTGAACACACACACACAGTCAGATTGGATTTCAGCCTAGATGGTGTTTACTGCGCCGTGTTTTTCTTTTTTCACCATAAACGCTCCCGCGTGCTTCACGTGTGATGGTCTAACACGCCGCTTTGCCCAAATCTTACTTACAAACGTGGTAGAACCACGCCCTACCACGGCTCTCTTTCTAATTATATTCATGACCTGCGATCCAGCTGCAAACTTCAACTTAATACAACCCACAAAACAACTTCAGATACATCCACAACCCCCAATAAACCTCTGACGCATCTTCAGATACATCCGCAACCTCAAATACAACCTCAGAAACAACTTCAAACACCTTTGGAAGCACCGAGACGATCTTTGATTAAACTTGAACAACCTCCAATACCACCTTGACACAACCATTGATTCAACTTTAGATACATCCACAACCACAATAAACCTCTGACACCATTCCAGATACATGTGCAACCTCCGACACACGTGCATTTTCAATACAACCTCAGATGCCTCGGCAAAATCTGACGGTGCACCTCCACCTCCGACACAGCCTTCACCTAAACAGCTCTGTCCAGAACTAAACCAAACCTCGTGACACACACCTACAGCGAGAGAGATGCGCTCAGAGTAAAAGACTAAACCCGTTGCTGCCAGTTCCGTGCTAGAGCCCTGCGCTCGTACCTTTAGCCGATTAGCTAGCAGGTAGGATTAGCTGGCAAGACAATACTGGGGTGATTAGCAGGGATTAACCGGAAAGCGCTGGGAAGCTAAGGAGTATCGATCCACGAGCCGATTAAGCACAACCAAAACAAAACCAAACACGAGTCAAGAAACAACAACTGAAGGAATTTAAGGTGTAGAGAGACACAGACAGAGAGATGAGCGCTCTTCGTCCTCACGCAGCATCAACATTCATAAAAGCTTACACTTATAGTCATCGTTCATCCTTCACTCCCTCACGAAAGTTCAGCAGACAGGAGGAGACGAGAAATACCTCTGAATTCCTGACGCAGAAATAACAGGAAAAGCTAAACAGGTCTGTGGGAAATCGCTCTCCCGCAGGCTGTACATCACACTCCCACCTCGGGAGTCAGGAGGGGGAAAAAACAGAAAAAGTAAAATAAATAAGAGAGAGACACAGACTGGGAGAGTAAGACTAAGAGACAGAAAGAGGAAGAGAAAAGGGGAGTGAGGCAGGGAAATAGTGAAAAAAAGAAATAAAACACAGGACAGAGAGAGAAAGATTATAAATAAAGAAACTAAAAAAAAATTTTAAAAGGAGAGAAAAACTACAAAAGGGAGGTGGAGGGGTGCCATGAGAAAGAAAGAGGATGGGCATTAATGAGGAAAAAAAGACAACATGAAAAAAAAGAAGAGACGGAGAGAAAGAAACAAAGGGAGGAAGTAAAATAGAGTGAGGCAGAAAAAGAAGGAAAAGTGAAGAGTGAGACAGGTGGAAATGGACAGGAGAGAAAGAGCGAGAGGATTTGAAAGACTAAAAAAAAAAAAAGAAGAAAAAGGAGAGGTAGACGATGATGAATATAAAAAACCTATACACTGAAAAAGAAAAGAGACAAAGATTTGGAGAGAGATAGAATATGAGGAAGCAAAAAAAAAGAGGAAAGTGGAGATAGAAAAAGACAAAAAGAAGAGAGTGAAGGCGGAGTTTCTGTAGTTTTATTCCACAGTAACATGAAAGACTCTGATTTATTTATTAATAGACAGCAGGTCAGATTTAAACCAGGTGTAGCTAATCTTAATGTTGTGTATCAAAACAGAAATCAGACACGTCGTCGTTTAGCGCGTGGACTCCGACGGGCCGCGCGTCAGACTCTGCAGCACCGCGTCGGGAGAATGGACTGGTCGCCTCATTACACACTGATATGGGGACGTGTTATGGAGTGGGGCAGCCTGGGGGAGTAAGAGGGGGCGGGGCTGGTGGGGTGGTGATGGCGGAGTAGGAGACAGGATACGTGTACAACGTAGTGAGGACACACACACACGCACCATGACTGTACACACACACACATACACTCGCCGTTAAGCGCGGGTCCCCGTTACACTGCACAAACAGAGAGAGGACGAAGCAGCATCCCAGGGTGAGCGGAGTCCATGTCAGGGGTTAAAGTAAAGAAAGACGTTCTTTACCCAGTCTTTTTATAAGACTGAATGTCACAGAGACTTGGAAGGAGTCTCCACTTTTAGTGCTTTAAACTGCTCACTAGGCTTTCTAGCATGAATCATTACACTGCGGACTTAACAAGCTGCATTTTACCTTCAAAGAAAGAGGACAAGAAAAAAAGGGGGCTAAAAAACAACTACTTATAGCTACTAAAGAGAGGAATCAGGAATCATCTGACACGATGACACCCAGGGGTCGATTTAATGTGTATCGAGATGGTACAATCATATTACAATAAGGCCTGTGTGCGCGCGCGCGCGCACGCACACACACACACACACACACACACAGGCCTCTAACAACAGGAAAGCGGCGCAGGATGTCCAGCTGGGTGATGGCAGAGAATGACAGGAAGTCTCTGTGTTTCAGCACTCTTTGTGTATTCAAGAATTCCAGGTCCTTCCCGCGAGCCCCGTGACGGCGTAGGGGGTGGGGGAATTTGGGTCACCCGCAGGCCTGATAGATAAAAGTTATCAGGAGGAAAACCAAGCAAAACCACGCTGGTCCTCGACACACACACAACCATTCTCCCACCCACCCACCGTCCGTCTGTCCTGCTACGCTAACTCCAGCAGCCGGAGCAGGAAGGAAGGAACTGGTTGCTCAATGTGCAAAATGAGATAGTGAGGCGGCCCAGTGCGTTCCCATTGCGTTAAAAACATGCTTTATTTACAACAAAAACAAGCGCACAGCTGGTGGTGTGGGTGGATGGGTGGGTGTATGGGGTGGGGGGCGACGAACCAGACTCGCGTGAGGACATCAAGCGATAAACAGACCCTTTTCACCTGTAGTGTCTTGCCTTGGGGAACACGCCCTACCCCTCTCACCCCCCCTCCATGTGTGTATCACACTGATAGCGTGTAAGGTGTTGCTGATTCCTAACGACAGCCTGTAGGATGTCAGACGGATCCCTTAGTTACGAGTCTGGACAAGTTCTGAGAGAGAACAAGCGATAAATAACAAGTCCCACTTTACTATCAGCTGGAAATCTCAATCTCCAAAAACACACACACACACACACACACTATAAAGGGACAACTTAATGAGCAGTGACTCGTAGAAGCTCTAATCAGGAAAAGTAAACATCACTCATTCCCTCGCCGTGTCGCGGCTCTGACGTGGTCCAAACCCAAACACACGCTGACGTCACCGCCAAACAAAAGGACCGGTCCCAGAATCCCCGCCGTCGCCAACACGGTCCTCCTCGCGCGACTGACAAAAGGCGAGTGCGAAAACCCCGACGGCTTTGACCGGCAGGAAATGACGAGGCTCGATTTTACATAAAGCGAGAGATTAAATAAAACGTGTCATCGTGTTTTCACTGCTAGACGTCTGATTCGTCTTGTTACTAATCTGTACTCATTTTTTTTTGGTACCAATTTATGACATCATAACTCAATGAAGAGGGATTTGAAAACAAATACATAAATAAGTTCTCAAGGAACAGCGCTGGGGCCGATGGTGATGCAATTGTTAGATGAAAGTGTGTGTGTGCGCGCGCGTATAAGAGAGGGATGAGTACACATCTCGAGGGACCCATCTGTTCGCCGATTTATGCTTCATGTAACCTAACCGCAAAAAAACTGCCTCGTGCTCGCCACGGACATAATGCAAAAACAAATGACTGTGAAACAACATCGACGTCTCGTGATAAAGTGGAAGAGGAGGACGTGATGCCGTGTGAGAGAAAGAAAGAGAAGGAGAGAGCAGCGGTTAATGTGAACAGACAAGACCTGTTACAAGACTTTAACATCAGAACTGCTCTTCAAAAAGAGAAAAAAAAGACAAAGAAAAATAGACAGAGAGAGAGAGAAAGAAAAAGATAAGATATATAGAGGGTACAGATTAGGCGGTCTGGAGCTGTATTGGGACTGACAGACAGTTTAACTTTCTCTTCAGGAGCACTAAAAGCACTCCATCCAGACACACTGTGATTAAGAGAGAAAGTGAGATGTGATGGGAATAAAGAGAGAGAGAGAATGTCAATGAAGTGCTTTCTTACTCGATACATCTTGCCTCAGATTTATCGAGTAATCATGGGTTAAACATCTTTTTGAATAATAGAATTCCATGCGACTACCCACTCAGAGAGCACCAGATCGGCGGGAATTCTTCTCTATCGAAGCAGAGCAATGCGGCAGTGCTTTAGTCCATCCTGATCGGTTTGTTGTTTTCTCACAAACAGCCCCTTTAATAACGAAGTGGACTCCATATGAACTTCTCCACATCTGTTACACGGAACTTCCAGCCTCCTAACACACAGTATGAGTGCAGATCAATCCCTGCTATCCATCATCACCCAGATGAGGATGAGTTCCCTGTTCCTCTCAAGGTTTCTTCCTATTACCATCTCGGGGAGTTTTTCCTTCAGCACCGTCGCCCTTGACTCGTTCATTAGGGACGATCCGATCGTTCTGATTTATACAAGTTTTCTCATGTTTCAGACACATTTTTTATAAATTTCCTTTGATTCTGTAAACCTGTTTTTGTGACAATAAATACTGCTAAAAACCATGAATTTAAAATGTCAGATGGAGGTTAAATCTGGGGTTGAAGAGTGAAAATAAAAAACCCTAACAGTTCTCAGTTATCACTCGGACGCCTGATCTTATCTGTTTTGTTGCGTTCGTCATGGTTTATGATGCTGCTACCTGTTTTACAACAGAGTGATAAGGGAGGAGAGAGAGAGAGAGTAAAAAGGTCTGACAGTCCTCCTCAGAACAGAGCAAACACAATCACATTCACTCAACGGTGTCACACACAGCAGGACATAATGCCAGCCATTTGTGGGTCGGCGTGCCAGCAGAGTCGCACGATTACGTGTGTGTGTGAGAGAGAGAGAGAGAGTGGAGGCTAAAACAAGAGCCTCCATTATGTGAAAACAGGCAGGAACTGACCCTCTCTCACACTCGCTCTCTCCCTCGCTGCAGGGTGACTTCATTCAGTACACACAGCATTTGTCTTTCCATTGTGTCTCGTCATCATGCCATCACACTTCAACCCCACCCGCCTGTACGCGCCGGTCACGCCAATCCCACACATCAGTCTACCCCTCCCCACCACCACCACACGTGTCATCAGTCCGTTCAGACCATCACTAATCTCACGTTCTTATTCTTATCTCTCAAACTCAAACCTGAGATCGAGTTTAAGTAAGTTGAACGTGACGATCAAGGCCTATTTCAAGGCAATGTTTCTGGCACTCAACAATACTGACACTGAGCTACTTACTCATAGTGGGGATTAGAATCCAAAGGGACGACCTGAACCGATGTTATCACGATACCCTGGCAGCGATCTGATTTGTTTTGTGATTCTGCAGGTATAAATAACCGCAAGATGATATGATTCAGACGTAGCAAATAATACTCTGCTGCTACCACACAGGAGACTGTACTGTCTGACAAAGTGTGAACAGGTTAAGAACTGCAACATTTTAGCGCCACAAATGCAAACATTCAGAAATTAGAAACTTTTTTTTAAATCAACTCGAGTTGTTTAAATTGTACTTGGCGCTTAAAGAAATGGGGCACCATTATATTTGACCAGGTCTATATTATCATGGGATAAACATTACTGCATCTGTGTTTTGACCTCTCGGGCTTTACATGTGGTCATTTGGAATGTATGAGCAACAACAAGTGACAGTAACTCATCTGTGCAACACAGAAACAGGAAGTCATGTGACAAGTCCGACTAATCAGGTCACGTGTAACACAGAACCATCGGCTTTCATCTGGGGTCGGATCTGTTCACTTCCACTACGAGCGCAAAAGCAATTAAAGTTTTATCAATGAATTCAGTTAATGATTAATAAACGTTTCTAAGTAGGGTTTTTAACTCACTCTCTCTCTTACACACAGACACATACACTCACAGACAAAAGTTTGTTATTCGATCAGGAATGTTCTACCGCTTGCTCAGATCTTCTGCTCATCGTTCTAGTGCCAAGTAGGCATGCAAGTCATAAACGAATGTTTCTAAGTGTCCACACACACACACCTGTCATATTACTCTAACAATCTAAACACCGCTACATTCCTGCGTCCTGCTGATGTCTCCCTCACACACTGAGTGGTTATGAGTTTCGATCCGTTTCTGTTCACATGTTTTTCGTTCCGATTGCAAGCTGGTTTAAGGTCTTGTGTGACAGCAGGGTATTTAATGGTTGCTTAAATTTATTGAGCACAATTGCAATAATGTGACAAATGCGATGCTTTTTTTTTTTCATCAAATCATACAGGTCTGAACAATACACAAGTTTGCTTTCCTATAAGTACAAAGACGTTAATAGTGTTAAGCTGCAGAATTGTGTTTTGCGTTACATTCTCGAATAAAACAAAATAAACAAACATAATAAACAAACTTGTTCACAACAATTATCTCACAGGCCGCATTTAATCAAATTAACTCGAGTCAGATTATAAAAATTTGTTTCCTGCAACTCCAGTTCATGGACACAATCGCAAAACTTAACTCAAGTGTTTCCGAGTTAACGTATCGTACGAAAGCACGTCAGAAGGGTTTTTTAATCATCGCTTAAATCAGTCCGCTGTCGCGCTTTGCGACTCCCCCCAATGCACCCCCCGTGTGAGCATGTTAAACTGTGTTCTGGTCAGTTACGACAAAACTCCTTGAAACACAAACGTGTCACATATGTGGAAAGAAAGACTCACACACACACACGAGTAAAAAGAAAGAGAAAACAATTCACGGCTGAGGGGCTGAAAAGGGCAACGAGGTATTTAAGGCAGCTGTGGAATGTAGATGGGCGCGGCCAGCTCGGGTTCCTGAAGCGTGTGTGCGCGCGCGCTGTTAGATTTCGTGAGAGAGAGAGAGAGAGGAAAAAAGACGTCCCCTGTAAGGACAGAGAGCGCTCTCAGCAGTTTCCCCTCTGGTCCTCACAGCGCCGAGAGCTACGAGGAGCGGAGTGCTTCCTGGTGTTAATCAGAGGAAGTTTAGGGTTAGATGTGTGACCAATGCAAGGTTCTGATAAGGATAGTAAAACAACTGTGTGTGTGCATGTGTGTGTGTGTCTCACTCCAATGGTTTGTTTGTCAGATAAACAAGACCTGGTGCTGGCTTTTCACAACCATGTTTAAATTAATAACAGGGCACGACCACAACACACACACACACAATTATTATTATTGTTTTACTAATCCTTAAACTCTCTCCAAGACTATGCGCCTCTCTTCCCATGGGCGTGACTTCCTTCTCTAGTGTGTGTGTGTGTGTGTGTGTGTGTGTGTGTGTGTGTGTGTGTGTGTGTGTGTGTGTGTGTGTGTGTGTGTGTGTGAAGCCGTTGCAACATCCAGGCTTCAAAAAAAACGGGCTGCACAATGACTTAATCTTGTACCTACATTTGAAATATTGACTCACACACACACCAAGTTCATGCCAAGTTCTTAAATATAATCCTCCCTGGAACAACGACCAATCAAAACATAGCGTCACTCAGCAAGGGGAAGGCTGTGTGTGTGTGTGTGTGTGTGTGTGTGTGTGTGTGTGTGTGTGTGTGTGTGTGTGTGTCAGAGTAAAACAGGCAGGCCAGAGCGAGATAAGAAGCCCCTGCATTTGTGCCATAATATCTGAACAGCTTTATCAGAGGCCCACACAAGGACCAACACACACACACACACACCTGATAGCACGAACACACACACATCCAAAGCTGCAGTGTTGCAGAAGAGAGAGAGAGAGAGAGAGAGAGAGAGAGAAGGAGCGGTCTGTCTTGTCCATGTCCCCAGGCTAACCCTGTCAGCCGCATCCTGCCATCCAATTTATTATCATTCGTCCGAGAGACAGACACAGAGGGGCTGGAACGCGCGAGAGAGAGAGAGAGCGAGCGTGAGATTCACGCGTCCACTCTCTGGCACTACGAGTTAATTAAATTCCGTGGTGTAAAGTGGCATCTGGGGAGGTTTTTAGGAAGGTGAGGGGGGATTATAAAGCAGGCTGCTGCGTGCTAACTGAGCCTGAGGCGCCGTCGCTAACCTCCACCACACATGCGCACGCACACAGTACAGATAGACGAACATTCTATAAATTCCTTTTAATAAATTTCGTTAAACCAGAGGCTCACACATCAGCGTCACCATGCTAGTTTTTTCCCACCGTGATAAATCTGATCCTATAACAAAAACCAAAGCAGCAGCTACGTCAAAAGCGGAATGATAATTCTTATATGAGACGATGTCAGCGCTTTGTAAAATCTGAAAGAGGTAATTTTTTTTAGTGTCAGCGTTTTCCTTCCCTCGCATTACTTAGCACTAGCATGAGTACCCGTGTTAACGATTAAAGAGTTAAAGAAAAAAATTGCATTTTCTAAAGTTGTGATTAAGTTGTACTTCGCTCATCGCCAGCCAAATACACTTCCTGTTCAGTAATCAGAGTAAATAACTGATAATGAATCCAATAAGTTGATCGGATGACGGTGAAGCTTCATCTTAAAACAACTCCAGCGCCTTAAAAATTTACTTGTACAACTTCAACTAATTCCAGTAAAAATTCAGTTTATCTTTTCTAATTAATATCTATTGGTGCAGGTGTTTATTTACATTGAGACAGTAGTGCATTAGTAGATTATTAAATCCGACACATAACTGTTCATAACATCGCTTTTCCTTAACATTTAGATTCACTTATGGTGCAGGTTAAACTTCAGGCAGAGATCTAAGTATTGCAAAAAATTCATTTAACTCTGTCCGGACAGTTTTGCGTGATGCTGCGACAAAATCTAATTGGACCAACAGAAATTTCTTTAAGACTGGTTTTGGGTCGACCAGTGTATAAAATGTAAAAATATACTTTTGAAAGAGCGAGTTCTGACCAATGTAGAGACAAAACCTCAATTTTACTTAAATAGATGATTAAAAAAATGGCGTAATTCCAACTTCCCGCTTTTTCGAGGTAAGTCGCAAGTTTTCAGACACAAGAAAGTTATGTCGTTTTTTTGTTTTGTCACACGCACCACAAAGTGGTTTAGTTTTATAAACGTAAGAAAGTAAAAAAAAAAAAAAAAAGAAGAAGAGAGAGAACACTAAATAACTGAGAATTAAGAGTATTTTTAAACCTTAAACACAATGTACAGCATGTCGTTCGTCAGCACTTCAGTCACTACATTAGCGTCGGCAACCTTGTCGTCACTTAGTTTCCCCTTAACAGCACGCTGAGTCGTGTTTTATTTACTTCACACACACGAGTTACAGCACATCACATTTTCACATCATTAGAAACACCAGACGTTGGGTCAAACACACCACACTACAGCCTGCACTTGTGGAACGTCCACAGCACAATAAACTGCGCAGTCTCCACACACACAGCTAAACGCAGAGAGCTGAAAGCAGCTGTCATGTGCGTAGGTCAGACTGAGGTAATGCAAGACGACTGCCCTTTCATTCACCATGACAACAGCTACATACACACACACACACATCCTGGTGCGTGCAAGCTGAAAATAAGAATGGTGTGTCTCTGTTGAAGAACTGACGCTTATACATGAACTTATCGAAGAGTAAAAAGAGAACAAAAGATACTAGGGACTGTTTTGTCCATCATCTGAGTGTGTGTTTTATGCAAAGGAGCTTTACACATACTGTAAACATAAACACACAGCACATAATTGCAGCAACTCAACAGCAGATTTCTTACATCTGCCCAGATTCTAGTGCTTTACTCTTCCACTCGGGGTTGGTCTGTGTGTCGACTTTGGGTGGGGTTGTAAGGTGGTGTATACAGGAACACTTGATACGATATCATCGTACCTTTGATTTGTATTGCGATTATACATCACAGTTTTATAAATATTACAATACGATATTTAAGATTTTGTTACAGTTCTAAACAAACACAGAATAGTTTACAGTGTGCCACCTGTAGGATAATAGAGGAACCACAACAAATTAAACAAATTAAAAAATTTAAAAACAATCCATTTTGGATTAAGTGTGGCGATATATGAGCCATCATGCAAAATAATAGTGTCACGTGACTGAAAATGTTTTTCCTGAATCTCTAATTTAATTGTTTTAAAAAAAAATTAAAAAGAAAAGAATTTTTACTCTTACACAAACATTGTCGACATGGCAAATCTAACAAAACATTTAAATAGAACTATAAATAAAACTAAAAATAATAAAACATAATACAAGGATAAAAACAAAAACATACATAAACAATCCCAGTTCCAAAATGTTCCCGTTTCTGCTAGAGGATCAGGATTCTTTCTTTCTTTCCCCTGCTACATCAGATCCTGAAGTTTTTTTTCTTTGCTGATTTTGCTCCTGCCGCTAGTTTTTTTTATTTCAATATGTAACTTTTTTTTGACAAAACCGCAGTTTGATGTAAATGAGACACAACGCTCATCTTTAAACTGAAGTGTTAATCTTTATGCGAAGACGTCGCCATGACAAAGCACTCGGTGACGTTATTCAAGTGGTAAAGGAGTAATCTGTGGGGTGGAGCTAAACCTGATCACACGTGAGCTCGGAGCAGCTGACGGCAAATGGAGCCGACTCGAGACAGCAGCTGAACCTCGAATTACAGCGGAGACGATAATCACTGCAACACCAGGCCATCTGCATTCTCACACTCAAGCACAAGTGTGCGCACACACACACATGCAGTCACTGTGTCCTGGCTTTCCGAACAACACATTCACAACATCTGTGCTTTCCGGTCTAATCCGATCCCGCTCGCGTGACATGATGAGGTTTGCGAGTCATTCTGCTACACGAACGTCTTCATATGCACAGGCAAATCAGCTCGCAAACAAAAATCAGCCGCGCGTATCAAAAGTGATTTACACCTAGCTGTCAGGAAAACTACCTTAATCCGGCTGAAATTCAGATTTTTATTATTTTGAGTGGATTGTGAATGTAAGGGATCAGCGTGTGGCTTCTCGAGTCCAGAGTGCAAGTAAACAGATCCAAATCTACACAATCCGCTGTCTCCTGGTCGCTGTTGGGTGTTAAAAAGGACAGACATGTGAGAGATTCTCGTTCAGAAACAGTGTGTGTGGGGGGGGCTAGCAGACTGAATAATGTCTAATAATAAAAGCTAAATGAAAATTCTGTAATTCCGTGGTTCTGGGTTTTGTGGACCTTTAAGATTGTGGTTTCGAAGCATTTCAATAATTATTTCTCTTAACAGAATGAAGTAATCAGACAGATCAAAGTGAGGAGGCAAGCTACAGAAGCAGAGACTCATCACTCGTTAAGACTTTAACTTATTAGACAAATATTATAAAAACACAGTTGGTTTTCTTCTCTCACACATCCAACACATGCATCCTATCAACCGTTTTAAACTATCCACTAGTACTTAACTTCAGTTCCATAATTAGACTAACATGCGTATCTCTCCGCAAGTTTCTGTGGCCCTGTAAAGGCATGTCTAAAATGCTCCCGATCCACAAATGAAACCGGTTTTAAACGCTCCTTCGACGCTTTCGAAACGCTGAACCATCCGGATTCCAGATAAACAGTCAGATAAGCATAAACGAACAAAAACAGTGCGCGTGTGACAGAGAAAGTGTAAACGATAACACTGTTACAACGATTCAGAGCTCGATTCGGATTTAGATAAAACGAGATGTTGTCGTTTTTAGTGAAAAATATGTGGCATTTCAGCACCGCCCGAGTCTGGTGTGTTCTCAGAGACGGTGAAAAGATTAAACAGTAATCTTTCAAGCATAGGTACATCTCACATCTACACCGTGGAGGTTTAGGGAAGTCAGTAATCAAAGGAGCTTCAAGGATATCGACTGCAGGAGTCGTCAGGAAACTAATCCTGTCAGAATAGAGCTCGTTATAACATACAGCATGGAATTTTTATTTCAAATCAAAATAGCAATACTACAAATAATGAGGTAAAAGGCCAAAGGCTGTTGGGAAGAGTTGCAACACCACAAAGTGATGAGTGTGTGTGTGTGTTTAACCTTACAGAAGCAACACTGGCACATGGGCAGTAACTTTTTCGAGTTGCAGCAGCAAAAGCAAACACATGCCGTCTCTCTTCTCCCAAACCCCCGCGGTCTTCCTCCACCCAAACACCGCGCACACACACACTGACCCACAGCAAGTCACCTGCTTTCTTTTTATTTTTTGCAAACATGCATCTAGATACAGTTACACAGCGAGCCAATTATAGACCCACAATGTCATTAACACTCTCCCTGAGGAACTGCACAGGGATCCCAGCTCCAATAACACACAGTTCATCTTTAATCACATTTAAAGCGCACTGTATCCGACTTGATCTCCACAACACCAGGACAGGACGCGTTCACGACCTCGGGGCTCGCGGTCAGGAAATGGGTCCGTCCACGTGGGGGGGGGGGGGGGGGGGGGGGGGGGGGGGGTGGGGGGGGGGGTCTAAAGTGTTTAAATGTTACATTTAATTTATATATATATTTTTTTTTAAAGTGATACCCTAGTTTACTGAAAATAATAATTGGTGTGTATTCTGAAGAACATTTTTAGCATTTTAACGTCGTATTTAGAAGAAGTCAGACCCCTACACACACACACCAGAGACCCTCACAGTTAGCACTCAGGCTACACACACAGAGAGAGAGAACCCAAATCCAGAGACCCTCACAGTTAGCACTCAGGCTACACACACACACTCGGCTTGCAGCCAAAATAACGGAACGAGTCAAAAGGAAACCATTTTCATTCCATTCCTACAAGGTGAAAAGCCCTTAAATACACTAAATATCCTTAAATTCAAAAAGAACCTGAGGTAAAAATGAGCCTCTCTGCTGACCTGTGATCCGTTTTTTCGAAGAACCTGAGGTAAAAAAAAAAAGAGCGTTTCAGCTGACCTCCGATCAGTTTGTTAAAAAAAACCTGAGGTAAAAAAAAATAAAATAATTAAAAATAAGCTTTTCTGCTGACTTCTGATCAGTTTCTCGAAAAACCTAAGGTAAAAGTGAGCCTTTCTACTGACCTGTGATCAGTCCGTCGAAGCCTAGCTGTAGCTACCAGTTTACGCACGCGCCCTTAAAACTTTTCAAGACTTCATTTTACGTTATTTTCGCTAACTGTTGAAAAACATAAACGTGACCATCATTCACTATTTACTTCATATGAGCAAGATGTTTAATGAGGAGTACGCTTGACAATGTTTACGTGTTCGACTTGGAAAGAAAAAGTTTGCAGCTAGTCATGCTAACCAGTGCTAGCAACAAGAAGAAGGGGGGAAAAAAAAGTTTGTCCTCGCGCGCGGATTGAAACTTTACGACAGTTATGAAGTGCGGCTTTACGAGGTCGCGTGATAAAATGTGACTGTATGTGAAAGACAAAGTAAAAAAAAATCAGACTCGGATTAAAGTAATGTTAGTTTAGCGGACAAGCTGTATATCAAACTCAGCGTGCTTCCATGCACCAACACACACGCACACACACTCACTCTCTCTCACACACACAGAGCGGCGGCTGTGTACCTTCATCCAGCAGTCTCTCGAGGTGTGTGAAGATCCCGCACAGGTTCGGCAGGCTGGTCATCAGCTTCTTCTCGTTCAGTAACTGCATGAGATAGTCAGGACTCGGCCTCGGTCTCTCCTTCACTTCGATCTCCCCGACCATCATCTCTGCGGCCACACAGTTTCCCCAAACCCGCTCAATCCTTCTTTATTGAAAAACAAAACAAAAAGACACTGGAAAGAGAAACGTGCAGCCAGAATCCCCAGGTCCCCCGCCGTGCACTCAGAAACCCTTCCGGAATAAACACACAGAGCGCGGCGTTCAGCACGGTGTGTGTGTGTGTATGAGAGAGAGAGAGAGTCTATACACTATCTCATCGGAATGAAGCGCGCAACACTCACTCGCCGAATCTCTCCTCGTGACTGCGCTCGCGAGACCGTTTCCCACCAGCGCTGCCTGCGCCAGAGCTCCGGCCCCGCCCACGACCCCGCCTCCCCTCCCTGTCATTGAACAGAGCGATGCTTAGATGCCGATGAATCCACCAATAGGCGGCTGAGACCGAACTCAGGAGGCGGAGCAACGTCAATCAGCGCCGGCGGTAAATATGATGGGCAGCGGTGAGAACCAATGGGACTGCAGCTATGAGAGAGAGAGAGAGAGAGAGAGCGCGAGCGCCTCTCTGTGTGTGTGTGTGTGTGTGAGAGAGAAAGAGAGAGAGAGAGAGAGCGCGCGGTCATTAACTCTGTACAAGATTTACTGCTGCCTAATGACACCGTGACAGATAACTGCATCAGAGTCTGCAGTGCTATCTATCTATCTATCTATCTATCTATCTATCTATCTATCTATCTATCTATCAACATGTCTATCTATCTATCTATCTATCTATCTATCTATCTATCTATCTATGTCTGTTTGTCTATCAATATATCTATCTTTCTATCTATCTGTCTGTCTGTCTGTCTATCTTTCTATCTAGCTATCTAGCTATCTGTCTATATATAGTACATGTCTGTCTATCTGTCTGTCTGTCTATCTATCTATCTATCTATCTATCTATCTATCATGTCTATCTATCTATCTACATATCTATCTATCTATCTATCTATCTATCTATCTATCTATCAACATGTCTATCTATCTATCTGTCTATCTATCTATCTATCTAACTTCTCTATTTTTCTATCTACTTGTCTATCTATCTATCTATCTATCTATCTATCTATCTATGTCTGTTTGTCTATCAATATATCTATCTTTCTATCTACTTGTCTATCTATCTATCTATCTATCTATCTATCTATCTATCTATCTATCTATCTATCTATCTATCTATCTATCTGTCTATATACCTATCCATCTGTCTTTGTGTCTCTCTGTCCATCTATTTATATGTCTGTCTGTCTATCTACAGTACATGTCTGTCTATCTATCTGTCTATTTGTCGAAGTTCGTCTGTCTGTTTGTTTTTGCCCATCATTCTATTGGGTTCATTCATTCAATACTGCATTTTATTGGCTTTGTACATGTACTTTGCATCATGAAAATAAAATAAAATGTAATATAATGTACATACATCTATCTGTCTATCTTCTATCTATCCACTTATCTATCTGTCTGTTTATTTGATCTCTCTTTCAGCTTGTCTGTTTATCTCTCTGTGTTTCTGTCTAGCTGACTATATATCTGTCTATCTATAGATCTATCTGTCTATTTATCAGTGGGTTATTTCTTTATCTATCCATCTGAAGTACTTGTCTATCTGTGCGTGTGTGTGGGGTGGGGGGGGCTTCTGGACACACATTTAGGGGCGAGTGGGCGTAGTGGAGGGCATCATATCATAGTAATAAACCACAGCTCTGTGAAAGTCCCTGTTCTGATTGGTCAGAGGGCGTTGATTAATTTCCTGTCAAAGCAGCCCTGACAGTGACCAGTGACACACACTCACACTTCATATCACTCACTCATACTGCAGTGAGCTCAGGATCACACTCAGAGTCAGAGTGGAAGGAAGAAACACATCATGGATGCCACTCCATCACAGAGCAACCCCCCACCAGACACACACACACACACACACAGAGGAAATATAGCACAGCCAATCGACTTAAAAGCATGTTTTTGTGAGGTGAAAAAAGAATGTGAAACCACACAGACATGAGAACAGGTATACACACATTTTAACACCTTGTGCTTTTCAGTTTCTTTGTAACATTTCAAGCAGTGTGTTTCTCATCTTACTCTAGCGATTGTTTATAGCTGCTTTAATATGAGTAATATGCGTCATTTAGTAACAAATAGAAATTTGGTTGGTGAATAGCTGCGGGATAAAAGAAGTAAAACACTTCATCGTGGGCGTTTTTTCTTCAGAAGTGCACTTCATAGTGTCTTATTTATTATGCAACTGCTGTATATAGAGTGAGTCCCTGACATACGAACGTGTTCCATTCCGAAATCTTGTTTCTATGTCCAATTTGTTCGTAAGTCAAACTAACATTGTCTAGGTACTAGAATACTAACACAATTGCCGATACTAACACAATAAATGATTCATGTTAAAAGAATGAGCGATGTCTGCCATCTTTTCAGCTCACTCCATTTTTTTCAATTAGTTTCACTTTGGTCCCCATTGTTATTGCTTGGCGCTTCGTAGTAGGACCAGCTTCATCACCGCTGCTTTTACGCTGGCTTCTGGACATCCTGGGACGCGCATGAGACAATGTAACTTCTAAACGCATGCACTCGAATGTTTGTATGTAGGGGACTTACCGTATATACAGAGTATATATATATATATTCACTGTTTAAAGTTTAATCATTATATAAACTATATGCTAAGCTGCAGAGGTCTTAAAGTAATAATCCGCAACAGATTTCAAATTTATTCACTTTTTAAATAAGTTTATTTAAAAATGGCCGGAGAAGATAGATCCATCTCATCTCAATTATTTTTCTGCCCTTTGCATTTCTTCATACGTCTGGACTGCCCGGAGCCGTGAAAGCTATTAATGTTACGATTCAAAAGGTGCCTTGAGATGCCCTTCAGATCAGCAGGACAAAGCCTCTCTCTCTCTCTCTCTGTCTCTCTTGCTCTCTCTTTTTCTCTCTCTCTAACTCTCTGCTTTAGTTACAGAAAGCTGCCAGGCTTATTTAGCCACCAGGATTTTATTTTACATCGAGCTCTTACTCTGACCCTCATGTCTTATCCAGCTTAGATCAGAGTCAAGGTGAGACTTTTATCCCTTTGACCTTATAGTTGCCTTTTTTTTTTCATTTAAACTGTGTACCTTGGCCATTTTATTTGATCTTAGCTCGAAGATGGAGGAGACGCTTCACTCGTTCAACAGCTGAGAAAGCCTGCATTCGCCCGGCGTGAAACTGGGCACCGTCGACAGGCTGCTAATCTTTTGTTCCAGAGAGGAAGGCAGACGGACACATTCCTTCAGTCACTGATAACAGGAGCACAAACAGTGCAGCTAGAGCATGCAGGTCAGCAGGGGTGCTAGGGACACACACCCACACACACACACACACACACACACACACAGCTGCGTCTGTGTAAAGAGCAAAGGGATTCTCAGACGCATCACTGCTGCAGGATACAGTAGGAGTTTGCTATTGAACATTTCATCAGCAGAGGCAGAGCGGACTTTTTTCTGCTTTTTTAACCGTTTGATTCACTTTACTGTCGAATATGTGATCTGTTATCTAACAAACAGAAAGGTCAAAACTGGAAATAAATGAAGACTCTGCACATCTGTTGCACGGAATAAATCAAGCGAAACGTTATTGTGACTCAGACAGGTGTTCCTGTCTTGATATAGAAGCTCTGCATACTGGAGCTGCCTGAGATTGTGGAGATTTACACTAATAGCACACTTTAGAGAGGCCGACCCATACACACACACACCCACACACACACACGCACACACACACACACACACAGAGTCTGCCCAACAGCTGTCTGAGTGTATCCTTGATTTCTAGGCGACAGTATTGTCTGGACCTGCAGAGCTGCAATAATGGACTCTGCCATCAGAGAAAGGGGAGTGTGTGTGTGTGTATGTGTGTGTGTGTGTCCAACACAAGCCAGACTCCACACCAGGGTCTCTGAGCGTCTGCCACGTCTTGTGAATGGTGCTGTATTAACTCATTTCCTTTTTACCTGCATTTACACCCAGCTATCGATCTGTGTACAGTTTACGTTTCTGCTCTTAGAGTCTGTAGGAACTGGGCTGAACCTCAAGCCAGACTTGAAAATGTATTTGCACCTTCCTGAGGTTTTTTTTCTTCTTTGCATATTCGTCACACGTAAATGATTGAGAAAATTTAACTAATTTTAACATTACACTAAGATAACACGGGAAAATACAGAATGCAGTTATTTAGAAAAAAACTTGTGAAAAAAGTAATTGCGATAAAATCATTATTTAAAAACTGCATTTAGTGATTACTCAGGCTATATTTGTGTAATGTTAATTTTTTTTTGTATCTAAATCATTTAAGTGTGAAGATGTTAGAAATATGCAAAATATATATATATATATATATATATATATATATATATATATTTTTTTTTTTTTTTTTTTAATAATTAATAAATCAAGAAAAAAAGAAAATATTTTTTTTCACAGCACTGTGACACACGATATTGACCAAAACCTCCAGCACCAGCCCCGTACTGGATGGGTTTGGGTTTGCTTGTAGTCAGGTCCAAAATCAAACCAAGTGCAGGATGTGAGGCAGTCATGCTGCGTACTCCGGTTTTTAGGCCAATATAATATATTTATTTGTAAATGTGAGCTGTGAGGAACACAGAGCTGTCGAAATATGACATGTTCTGCATGCTTAGAGTAAAGAGCAACAAAAAGAAAATAAATGCTCAGAAGGCGATTTATTTTTAATCATCATTTAATCTTTTATTTAGCTTTAGTTCTACAGTGTGTTTGTGATTAAACTGTGTATATTTGTACATAAAAAAAAATTCTAATGCCATGCTACTGACTGGCCAATGAAAGAGTTTTTATCAGCATAAAAGATGTCTTTGAAGAGGCTTTAAAACATGATTTGATCTACAAAGTCTCATTCATCTTGAGTAACTGCTTTATCCTGGTCTGGAATTATGGTGGAACTGGAGTTTATTTCATATACTGTACGTGTATCACTTACTCACTCAGTCACTCAGTCACTCACTTACACTCACTTACACTCACTTACACTCACTCACTCACTCACACTCACTCACACTCACTCACTCACTCACTCACACTCACTTACTCACTCACTCACTCACACTCACTCACTTACTCACTCACTCACTCTCACTTACTCACTAACTCACTCACACTCACTCAGTCACTCACTCACACTCACTCACTCACTCACTCACTCACTCACTCACACTCACTCACTCTCACTCACACTCACTCACCCACTGACTGACTATCCCAGGAGACACGGGGTCACGAGGTAGGGTACACCCTGGACAGGGTGCCAATCCATCGCAGGGCACAGACACACACACACACACACACACACACACACACTACAGGCAATTTGGGAACGGCAGGTAGGCTAATCAGCATGTCTTTGGACTGTGGGATGAAAACAGGAGTACCCGGAGGAAACCCACCAAGCACAGGGAAAACATAAAACATAAAAACATAAAAACAGTCAAGTGATCACGACCGAGCTTACACTCAGTGCTTTTCCAGCACTTCTTATGGCTATTTACAGGCGATTGTTAAAAGTTTAATTTTAAATTTGTTTGCGCCTCCCCCCAAAAATTTTGCACCAGCCACCACTGGTACAGTATAAATACACCCTGAATAGAACACCTGTCCATCACACACTCATTCATATCTGGGGGCAATTTAAAGTCAAAAATCAACCTACTTGTCTGAAGAACATTACAAGAACTTAATGTTCTCATCTACAGCAACAGGAACCTGAAAGTCCTGTATGAGACAAGGCTCGTCAAAAACAGTAAAGTGCAACAGTTTCCTAAAACCTACAACATATCATAAACCGACACAGATAACACGAGCATAGGATTTTTAAATCACTCAGAACACTTTCCAGTGGTTCCTGTGAGACCCCGTTCACACCTAACCTAAATCTGCATCCTAAGAGTTTCAGTAAGTAATCGGAGAACACCTGGCGTGAACAGGGTCAATTGCATCTCAAAGACACATTCAGTGTGAGATAATCACTCAAACCACACTCAGAGGTGTCTGACCCCAGACACATACAGTATGGACACATGAGGTTTGGTGTGTAGACGCGAACAAAGTGTCACAGGAACAAAGGAGCACCACGAGGAGATGGTGATCTCGTTTGAACCAAGGTGCAACGTTTGGTTCTGAAAAACGAGTCCAATGCGGAAGTGAAAGAAATGTGCCGTTCCCCAAATGTCCACTAGGTAAGTGACCATAAGTGAGTCAATCCCCATAGAGCCCTGTGTTAAAATGTGCAACAGAAATAAACATGTTTACAGCCTGGTACAAAGAACAGTTTGGGTCTCCACGACT
The DNA here is from genome assembly GCF_024256425.1 of Clarias gariepinus. NCBI lineage: Eukaryota > Metazoa > Chordata > Actinopteri > Siluriformes > Clariidae > Clarias > Clarias gariepinus. Next base: position 31,419,413 of record NC_071112.1, read on the forward strand.
AGATTTTCCATACAAGGGGTGAAATTGTATCAGTTAAAATTATATTAAACCTTAAAATTATACATAATTAGAGGGGCGTGGCTGATTAGAGTGACAGCATCACTTTAGTTAAACTGGATTCGTTGTAGGTTAACTTACTAGGTATAGTTTAGGAGTTCAAATCGGACAACATGTAGGGCATGGATAATAAAGTTCAATCAAATGCAACGAAACGTTAGCATTTTAGCTAACCTAAAGCTAAGTTAGCTAGCTTGTGGGAAGGGCAAAGTGTTCCAACCAACAGCAATTTACGAAGTTTAGGCGGAGTCAGCTGCTGCCAAGACGGCGACGACCAGAGCTCCCACAACGCTGCTCTTCAAAAAAACCTCTAGGTGGCGCCAGGTGGGTTTGTCCACTTATATGATCTATGGTTGGAACAAAACTTTATTGGAATTCTCAGTGAACAAAAGTGTTTGGGGATTCAGTTTAAATATACAGTGTGAGCGCTCACATCACGCCCAGTTGCTTGAACTCACACACACACACACACACACACACTGGAATGCAGGAGAGCGCTGCAACAATAAAAGTGTGCGACACTCTTCCTCAAGATGACATTAACCAGATGGATGTTTACATAAGGTGAGCCTTCGTCACAAGCTGCGTCATAATCTCGACTTCCTGAGATTAAAAACCATACGATTATACAATGATCCACAGAATCAGTTGGTGGTTAGTACTGTGTCCTCGCACCTTCAGGGTAGAGGGTTTGATTCCCAGCTTGTGGAGTTTACATGATCTCCCCTTGCTTGGTGGGTTTCCTGCAGGTACTCCGGTTTCCACCTACAGTCCAAACACATGCGAATTAGGATAATCCATGTTCCCAAACTGTCAAACTGTCTGTAGTGTGTGTGTGTGTGTGTGTGTGTGTGTGTGTGTGTCCTACAGTGGGTTAGCACTCTTTCCTTGTGCCCAAAAGTCTCCTGGGTTAGGCTTCAGTCCCCCTGCGTCCCTGTATAGGATGAGCGCTATAGAGAATGAATGAACAAACAAACAAATAAATCCTTTACATGTTTACTGTGTGAAAACCCCGCTCTGTCCTCTGGACCTGTCTGGTGTCCCTCTTCTGGTTGGAGATCTTGTCGCATGGACACCAGTGTGGTCTGCCTGGGATGCGTGTGGTGACTGGGGACGGTTCCACTTTACAGCTGTTCTCTGAGGACTCGGGACTGCAGTCACTCGATAGTTCAGGACTGGAGTCTCCTACAGTCTACCTTAGCCTCCAAGAAACAAATTGGACTCCATTTTAACTTAAACACGTCTCCTGTTATACTGAACTTCCAGCCTTCTAACACACAGTATGAGTGCAGATCAATCCCTGCTACCCGTTATCACCCAGATGAGAATGAGTTCCCTGTTGAGTCTGGTTCCTCTCAAGGTTTCTTCCTATTACCATCTCAGGGAGTTTTTCCTTGCCACTGTCGCCGTCGTCCTCGGGGACAATCTTATCATTTTTATCTCATACAAACTTAAATAATTCTTTTGCTTGTGTAAAGCTGCTTTGTGACAATTTTAATTGTTAAAAGCGCTATACAACTAAAATTGAATTGAAAAAAAAAAAAGCCAAATCTTCTTAATCCTGAATCTTTTGTTTTTTGTCCTTTTTTTACTCCGGGAGACAGGGGTAGCTTGGTTGTTCCCAAGGCATGTTGGTGGGTCAGTGTGTTAAGGCTCAGAGTTACTGACCGGTTGGCTGTTGGTTGCCTTAATCCTGTCTGCTCCAGGGGCGACATAAAAGCGTCTTCTAAGAAAGCTGGTATATGCGAAGAATAAAGAATTTTACTGTGCATTAATGTATACTGTATATGACGAATAAAGGCTGAACTTCTCAAAGTCTTGAGGTTCTTGGTTTGAGTCCCAGCACCACCAAGCTGCTGCTCAGGCCCTCAAGCAACCTCAGACAACCCGGCCCTGCTGCTGAAATGAAGGATATCTCTCCAGGGAGGGCAGAGGGGAGGAATTGTGGACAGACCTTTACTCTTACATGCTCTTTCACTCCGTCTATTCTTTGGCTCAGAGTCTCGTGTTTCTCTCTCACCACTGAAGTCAGACGTCTATTTTAAACGATAAGGTGAGTTAAACATCACAGATGTTGTACATAAATATATGATTAATAAAGCAAAATGATGTTTCTGTATGATTTAACCTTGGGTTTTTGTTCATCTTGATCCAGACACCTTTTTTTTGTTTGTTTGGTTTCTGTTTACTCTCTCTGCGTCTCCGTGTCTCAGACAGTCTGTGTCTCTGTGAGTTATAGTAAGTGAACACGGCCTTGAGTCTGAGAGGACCTCAGGTAAAACAGCAGCTCGAACAAACACACAGGACTCAAGAGATACCACTTGAAATGTGTGTGTGTGTGTGTTTTTCTCAACACAACGTCTATGAATTCTATATTTCATGAAGGATGGAAGCATTTGGACGCAGCTTCAGTCCTTATCTCAGGAAACACACCGGGGCCGTTTCTACATCACAGACGGCCGCTTCTGAGATTCACATCATGTGATCAGTGTGTGTGTGTGTGAGAGAGAGAGAGAGAGAGAGATGTGTTTTTATGAAGAGACTGGAGCATGTATGAGGTTTAAAGTAGAGTTTATTAAAAATGTAAACAGCTTCAAAAAAACAACAGTGTGTGAAAGAGAGAGAGAGAGAGAGTGTGTGTGTTACCGTCAACGTTGGAATACACAAAGGCTAAGTGTCAGAATCTGGGTCAGCAGTCAGGCTGTGTGTGTGTGTGTGTGTGTGTGTGTGAGGTGTTGAGAGAGATAGAGATCGTGTGTGTGATAAAGAGCGAGAGAGATCGCACATTATGGATGAGTGTGTGCTCTCACTCTTTCAGCCCACATGTACTCTCAGGGCTCCAGGGGCGGGGCAGACAGTGAGTGAGGACAGTGTACAACATGTGTAGCCTCCGCCCCCAGTGTGTGTGTGTGTGTGTGTGAGTACAGAGGTATAATCTGCACCACAGGACGGTGGCAGTAGTCATATGATGGATTTTGCAGACTCCGCCCATTTTAGTAATTACCCAGAAACGCTGCAGAGCCTCTAAGGATGGGGTCACAGGTGTGTGTGTGTGTGTGTGTGTGTGTGTGTGTGTTTGACTTGTTTTTTATGTACCTTTTTTATGTAAGTACTGGGGCAGAGGTAACGCACACTGGTTCTTCTGTTTCCTTCTACCTACAAACAAAAGTTGGATTGGCTAGGCTAAATTGTGTTCTATGTGTGTGTGTGAGTGTGTATGTGGGTATAGAATGCCATGGGAAGGACTGGCTCCCAATCCAGGGTGTGTTCTCACCTCACACAGATTCCTGCAATAGATCTCTTCCAGTCAGCGTTACCCGACGTTAGGCTACGGCGTGTTCCAGGATCAGCTGACACACGGATAAAAGAGTGTCTAAGCGAGCGATAACTTCTGTCCTGCTGATTCAATGCATTCGCCATGTTGACTTGTTTCCATCGTGTGAAAATGGAGGGGGAAGGTAATACGGATAATAAGGGAGTTGCAGAAGTTTGACTCGTTATCATAACATGATTATCTCAGGTGCTGTACAAATATGTGATTCCTCCTGGATTAGGTGGCGTTTGCTAGCATTAGCATCAACGTTAGCTCATTCCTCTTAAAGTTACAGTTCATAAAATGATGTGCAGGTAACGTAAACTGATACTGACATTTCAAGCTTTCTAATTAAGAGCTAAGTCACTGTTCTGGAATTAAATCACAAACAGCAGTAAACGGAAAGCTAGTGTCCCCTGTAGGGTGTAAGTTAGAATCCCTTGTTCCACACACCAAGTAGTGAACCTTGATCAGGGGTTAGAGAGGGATTTGGGATTCAGCTTCGTGCGAGAAGCTAGTTAGCGCTGTAGCTCGAAACACAACAGGGACGGTTCAGAGGCGATTCAGGACGACTTACTAAAGAAGACAGCGTGTTGTTTAAGATGACACAACATTATCTGATCTGTTTTCTTGCAGGTGATGTGGGTTTTTTGGCAGTAAATAACACCATTTTCACCATCCAGAGGGGGGCGGGACCGTAAGAGACAGATGTTTCACATTATGGAAGATAAATTAAAATTACAATCTTAATTCAATTCAGTTTTATTTCTATAGTTTCTTTAACTGTGGTCTTTGTCACAAAAGGGGTTTAAGAAAGTTTGTATAAATCAGAATGATCAGATCGTCCCTGATGAACAAGTCGAGGGTGACGGTGCTGAAGGAAGAACTCCCTGAGATGGTAATAGGAAGAAACCTTGAGAGGAACCAGACTCAACAGGGAAACCATCCTCATCTGGGTGATAACGGATAGCAGGGATTGATCTGCAGTCATACTGTGTGTTAGGAGGCTGGAAGTTCAGTATAACAGGAGATGTGGAGAAGTTCATATGGAGTCCAGTTCCTTATTGGAGGCTCAGGTACAAAACCTTAGAAATTTCAGTCCTGAACTATCGAGCGTCTGCGGTCACGAGCCATCAGAGGGCAGCTGTCTGCATCAGCCGAGGACAGGACCGTCTTCATGGTGAAGAGGAACCGTCTTCAGTCACCACACGCATCCCGAGCAGACCAAACGGGGCATCCATGAGACGAGATCTCCAACCAGATGTGGGGCGCCAACAAAGCATCTACAGGATGCGTTCACCTTTCTCACTCTCTGTGTTTGGTAGAAAATCAAAAGATCCACTTGTGCACCTTGTGAGTAAACCCCTCATACTGATCCTGAAACAAATGTTAGTTGTACAGATATTTCAGCACAAATATTGGAATTTAGGCGATGGACCAGTTTTTGATTAAACATGCTGTAAATCTCCTCATTCTCTCACTAACAAGTCTCATTTTTTACTCTGTCCTACATGTCTGTTTTTCTTGCTTTCACCTGAACTTGCAATACAATTGGTCAGAAAGGTAAAACATCATCTCATCTCATCTCATCTCTGTTTTATTATCCAACCATCTTGTCTTTTCCTGTCCTCTCATTTGTCTCTCCCTCTCTCTCTCTCGTCAATCTCTCATATGCACATGCCGTAAGTTTAAAGCAGGTTACTGCCCAGTTCTCTGTTCTGATCGAGGTTTCCGTCTGTCGTAGGCGTCTACGCAGAACACTCAGAGGAACGATGCACATGGCAGCTGTAGAGGCACACCAGCGTCCTATTAGTAGTTCCCGCCGCACTCAGAGCACAATGTAAGGGCAGTGACTTCCGACCTTTCACCTCTGTCTCACAACAAGACAAGATACAGTAGTTGAACCCCTGCAGCCTAACCAGGACCAGGGGAGTCACAGGCTGCCTGTGTGCTGAAGCAGAAAGAGAGAGAGAGAGAGAGAGAGAGAGGGAGAGAGAGCACTAGATCCTGAACGCAGCACTACAAATAAATAAATCTTGGTTGTAATGGAGCTCGCACGTATTCAGAGGCTGCTGTTGGGACGACCGTGGCCCTGCAATGAAGAAGATAAATAGCTCCCAAAGGGCAATTTATTCCTGGTACCAACACCCCATCCCCCCCTCACACTCCCCCAACCCCCCCCCCCCCCCCCCCCACCCCCCACACACACTCACTTACTTCTCCTTCACTCATGTGTGTTTTGCACCTGTTTTACTGCATCAGCTTCTCCATTTTCTTCTCTCTCTCTCTCTCTCTCTAGTACATCTTAGTGACGTGATCTGTCCCTGCATTGTATGACTGTAAGTTGCACTTTCCATTTCCATTTCCATTTCCATTTCCGTGCACCAGCACCGCCAGTGAGAGTGGAATCACTGTCCATCTGATTCATTCATTCATTCATTCATTACTCCATTAGTAATGAAGCTCTAATTCATAACATATCAGAAGTGTGTGTGTGTGCTAATAATTCGTTGTAATTCACAGATGATGTGTTGAGCGCTTTTAGGAACTCTACTAATCTCTAATCTGCTGATTTTTAATGTAATCAGTGATTTTATTATTATTATTTCAGGTTGAAGCCCACGTACATGACTGTCTGTCTTTCTGTACAGCAGAACTCTCTGTCTAACTTATTAAAACAGTGGAACCTTGGATTGACGAGCATAGTTCTCTCATAGGAAGCGGGCTCATGTTTCAAAACACTCATAAATCAAATAGAATTTTCCCATAAGAAATGATAGAAAATCGAATTATTCGTTCCACAGCTCAAAAAATAAATGTATAAAAATAATTAACAAAATATAAAGTAAAACTAAAACAAATTAACCTGCACTTTACCTTTAAAAAAAGTAAAAATAAATTCCGACAGATAAGTGTTTCCATTTATGTGCGCAGGTGTGTGTGTGTGTGTGTGTGTGTGTGTATATGTGTACAGGCTGATACAGAGAGAGAAAATGGATCTTTAACCTCTCTAATGAGACTTGCTTTTGCTTTACACACACGCTGTACACACACACATACAGACACAAAATAAAATATGTTTTACACACACACGTGGTCACAGTGTTATAGTAAACAGTACACGCGTGCACGGATGTTGATTATACCAGTAAGTTGATTTAACCAGTTGATTAAACCCAGCAAGGGAAGACGATTACCCACAATTAAGCAGCACAAGAGAAAGAAAAACTGTTTGCTCAGTTCTGATCACGTGACGCTCGCTGTCAAAACAAGAAGCGCATGCATGATACATGATACTCGGTACTCGTAAACCAAGACTTGTTCGTTTTCCATGTCAAAGGCTCGTCTTGAGGAACACTCGCAAACCGCGTTACTTGCAATCCGAGGTTCCACTTTACAAGGAAATCACATTCTGTAAGGTTGAGTATCTTACGCCTTGTTTACACTAAGTTGTCCTTCTTTGGTGCTCAGACAAATACACTCCCTGTTCGGTAATCGGAGAGTGAATCACAGATGAGAAATGGAAAAAGTAGATCAAAGGATAAAGATGAAGTTTTGTCTTAAAACGACTCCAGCGTGTTAAAATTCACCTATACCACTTCAGCGCTGTTATTTCAGCCAAAGTGAATAAGAATTCTTAAATTGCTCGAGCGCGTTGTTCTTAAAAGGTGTGTAAAACTTGTAGGAAAATGAGTAGCTGAATATTTTTCCTCTGGCTGAAACACATGATGATGGCATTTTAAATCTCCAGATTTCTGCTTGTGTTTCTGAGTCAGAAGAGTAACGCAGTGAGTCACTTGACATTCTGATGAACGGTGACAAACACACATGCATGTTTATAATCCACTTACTTATTTAAGCAATTAATTATAGCACTTTATTTCACATTAGTAGAGTTTATATAAAAAAAAAAATAAAAATAAACATTTTGAACGAACTGAAAGCGAATTTTCAATCTCTTATTTCTGAAGACATAAGGTCACTGAAAATGAATGCCATTAGGAGTACGGGGCGTTCAGATCAAAACAGGGACAAAACTGTGATGAAGTTTCTGGTGAATGAAGGAGTGAAAGCAAAAGATTGACATTTATAGAAGAGTAATGAGCACAGTGCGGTGATGAGACTCTTAACCGCTGTGGAACATTTGAACGGTACAAACGATTTAAAGAATATTAATTGGTGCACTGCAGTCTTTTCTATGAACATTCAGCTAGTGGACCGCCTGATCCTTAAAGATTAATGTTGGCAACTTGAGGAAGAGGCACATCCGTCCGTGGGAACTGTACACACACTCATCCACCAACACCACTTGCAGGTTACAGGAATTCAGCTGGGAGTTATCGCCACGTCCCCCAAACAGTCCTTCGTACAACATGCAACAGAATATAAAAACTAGATGAAGTGTCATAAAATATTTAAAAGAAGTGTTCAATTTCATGTGTCTCTCCTCTTTTAGTCAAACATGTAAACACAAGCAGGTAGAATTTACCTGGAACCTTTTCTCTATTTCTTTCATCCTCAATTCCAGACATATTTGCGCAGCTTCTCACCGCTTGACCTTGTCGAAATAAAACCTGGTAACGGCCAGAAGCAATAAGCACAGCGCTGCATGTGAGAATATAATAATAATAGTAATAACCAAGAAATTTGATGCGTTCTTTCTAAGAAACATGTTGGAGTGTTTCAAGGAATCAGGTCTGGTTCTGAGAAGTGGCTCTGGATCCACACCCTCACTCGTCCCAGGTTGAATTCTTGAATCTGATTGGTCAGAAGGTGTTGATGAATTTATTATAACAATTTGGTATTTCCGAAATTAGTTACGAGACATACTGTAACTCAGGGCCTGGAGATTATGTCATATTCCAGATCACAAACCTCCTCACATACAACCTACGCTTACGTGAAAAGTTAAAAACCAGCCTCGACCTTCATCCTTTTTTTTTTTTTTTTTAAGACTTTTAAGTTTCTTGGCCACTCACCCACACGCTTCTGTACGTTGTAAATATTTTACAACCGATCCTTTTAGTTTCACAATTTGTCGAGACAGGCTTTGTAAATAAGATCAGACTTACTCTTGAAGTCACCTTCAAAGCATTGATGTAAAAAAAAAAAAAAGTCTAGTGCCAAAATGACAGCTGTGATGGCTGCAATGGCAACCTGTCTAATAATAACAACAGAGAAGGAGAGAGAGAAAGAGTGTGTGGGGACAGACAGAGCGTGCCGCGGGAGAGGGATTATCACGGGTCATGTGAGATTAGAGGAAGCGATGGCATTCTTCCGGGAAGGCAGCAGACCTTGTTCCAAACCTCATTCCTCTGTAGAGACAGGTGAACTTCATGCCTGGTCAGATTCCACACACACACAAACACACACACACGCATGTGGAGAGGCATGACGCGGGCAGACAAAACAGCTGCACACTTGTGTGTGTGTGTGAGAGAGAGAGAGAGAGAGAGAGAGAGAATGGGATCTGAGGAACACCATTGATTAAAACCTGCATGAATCTTCGGAATGCTTCGACGTGCACGCGTTTAGAAAAAACTCTTAAGAACTCTAATCACACCTGCTCTGTTACTCACACATCTGTCTGCTCTGCCCAAACCCCAATCATAATACCAACCCGATGACCCGAATCAGACGTCTTAGATCAGTGTCTTAGATAAGCGGTTCTCTGGGGAAAAAAAAAACAAACAAAAAAAACGCCACCTGTGTGGGATTTTCCAGCAGATTTGAGGTCCGGTTTCTGTTGTGGTATTAATAACATATACGAACCCGTTTATTGCCTCGGTCCCTGGTTTGCCCCGTGAGCTTCAGTCGCGTACTTGAAGGAGCAAGACGACAGTTAGCATAACATGTGATTTAATAAGATTAACAGTCAAGCTGTTTTATAAATATATTCGAGCTACATGCAGCAATAAAGCCGAGGCCAGGCGTGTAGTTAAATATCGGGTTTCGCGAACTACTGGCACTGATCCAACAGCACTTAAACTCTCACTTAGCCATATTTATTTACAACGTTGAACGCCCCAGGTCAGAGTATAAGACAGAGAAATCAACACCGTCTAATAGAAAATGTAGGTTTTAGTTATGCCAGATGTTATCCATACCCTTATTACTGCTTCTGTTTAACAGACGCACTTTCCGTAGTCTCGTGTACAGAACCCTCGCACCGTACCATGAGCTGTAGTTTATCTTCTGTATATATGAAGTAACAAAAAAAGATTTTTTCTGATATAATATTTTAACACTTACTCTCAGTCTATACCGCTTTATCCTGTATTCAGGGTCGTGGGGACCTGGAGCCTATCCCGGGTACACCCTGGACAGAGGGCCAATCTATCGCAGGGCACACACACACTACGGGAAATTAGTGAACGGCAATTAGCCTAATCTGCAGGTCTTTTGACTGTGGGAAGAAACCGGAGTACCCGGAGAAAACCCACCAAGCACGGGGAGAACATGCAAATTCATGCAAATAGAGACGGGAATTGAGCCTGGCTGACCACTAACCACTACACCACAGTGCCACGTATAATTTAACACATTTTTTGTAATTTTTACTTGCTAAGACTACACATGAAAAATTACCGACATGGACATGTGCTAGAGAGGACAGAGTGCACGTGGAGGTTGTATTTATCGAACTGCCTGCAGACATTGGTGACCAGTTCTGCCCAAGACAAACCCTGCCCACTTTCTATCCATTCTAGCCCCTCCCACAAAACATCTGGCCAATCCTCGCTGCTCCAACAAATTGTTTGGTCAATCCTGGCCTGTCTCCTAAAACTTTTATTCTCCCACAAAACATTTGGAGAAATATTTATGCAAAAAACGCGTTTGGCCAATCCTGGCCCCTCAAAACAAAACATTCTGTGAATTCTGTCCACTCTAATAAAAAGTTTGACCCATCTGGGTCACTACTACCACCAAATGTTTGGGTAATTTTGGCCATTCCTACAAACCTTTTTGGGCTATCCTAGCTACTCCCAAAATTGTTGTTGGTCCTACAAAAAGTTTGGCCAATCCTGGCCACTCCCGCAAAACATTTGGCCAACTTTTGCTGCTTAAACAAATCTTTTGATCAATTATGGCTCCTCCTAAAAAAGTTCTGGACAATCCTGGCCACTTCCACAAAACTTTTGGCCAATCCCTGCTCGTCCCTTTGAATGTATAGCCAATCTTGGCTCTTCCTACTTTTGGTGAATCCTGTCCACGCCAATAATTAGTTTGACCAAACGCATCTACTCGCAAAAATTTTGGTGAATCCCCTCTGCTACGCCAAAAAGAGTGTCCAAACAATCTCACCCCTTCCCATAAAACGTCCGAACAATACAAAAAAGATTGATCTAATCCAATCCTCTCCAGAAAAATTTGTGGTTGATCCCATCTAGGTTTGTAGAACATTTGTCCAATCCTTTCTGCCCCCCTTGCAACCCCTGAAACCCATTCCCATCCACTGCAACAGAACATTTGATGAAAAAGGTTTGACCACCTCACATTTAGAACAGTCCTGTCTGAGAAAATGTCCTACTGTACCCTGTCTCACACAAGATTCCTGCTAACTCCTGAACACTCCTGCAAAAAAACAGTCAGTCCAATGCTATCATTACAACATAAAAGCCACCACCACGCAGGATCCTGTTCCAGCTAGTTGCCTGTCTACAGACGGCTTATTAACTACCGCAGTAAAGTTAAACCGTTACTGAATTGTGTATCGGCACGTCTGAAACGTGTACTTGTGATAGATTTTTCCATTAATGTGGTGAGAACGTTCCAGCGTGTCCGTGTCCGTGTGGGTTTGGACGCTGCAGTTGATGGAAACACTGGAAGCTGCTGGAGTTTGCACATAAACGAACATAATAAAATACGAGCTATTAATGTGAATGTAGCAACAAAATTCAGGCTCGATAACGAGGAGTCTTTTGTTTTTGTGAAAATCGAAAGCAGACTGTGTTGCACAATGACACCAGAGATTTCAAAACTCAGGTTTTAAAAGACTTTTTTTACTTCTAATGAAACATGCCCAATACACAGTTAGATTAATTAAAACATGCTTAATTAGGGCTAAATTGGGCAGAATTCCTAAGTGTTATTAATCATCATTAACTGCAGGAAATGAATCACCTGCTGTGATAAATCATGTGATTAACTCGCTTACTTTTCAAATCAGCAAACACAACGTTACAAAACACACGCACACACACACACGATAACTCAAGAGAGACAAGACAAAAACGCTATCAGCCGCCACCATGGAATTTAGGCGAGTTTAAAATGATATCCGTATGATACACTCAGCGGTCAGACGGCGTCAGTCTCATTCGAAACCAATAAAAAAGCACACATTTCCTTTGCCCAACTTTCCCCCCCTTTTCTTCCCAGGCTCCTAAATAAAACCGTATCTCGACACAATCTGCTGTGAAATTCATAAATTAAGTATGATTTTATTTAGAGAGCGGCGGTTCGCTCCACAAAGCAAATCTAAACCACATGCAATTCTTCTGGAGTGTCCAAAAAAATCATTTAATCATAAAAGCTTGCAGTAAAATGACATCAACCCTCGTTATTGATAGGAACAACAGCTTCTTGATTTGGGAAAGACTTTGAAAGATACAGTACTGTGCAAAAGTCATGACCCCCCACCTAATTTCTTCATATTTCGCTTCCAAATATTTAAGAAATAGCTCTCCAGGCTTCCTGAAGGACTTTTTTGTCTCCTCTCATTTTCAGTCCCAGTTTTTTGTTTTGTTAAAAACCCTCTCACTTCTATCTAAGTCCTGACCCAGTGAGAATCAGGTGCAGATGATGACAGATGATCAGGCCGGTGATTAGTATATACTGCTGATGCTGAATGATGGTTGGAACAGACGAGAGGGGAAATGAGGTCACTGCTGAGGTAAAACATTTGTTTTTGTTTCGTTACAAAATTTGTATTATCGTATGGAAAAAACAGAAAATATTTGCTCAAATTATGTCTCTGGAAATAAGCACGTTCATGAACATTTCTTCTTGTTTAAAAACCCGCGGTACAGTTCCGCACGATGCTGCTAGAGGGTCAAAGCCAAGGCGAAGCGTCGTGGAATGCTGATGAAGGGGGTTCCTCGACATTCTTCATGACGTTGTGCCCCGCCTATTTAACCCACAAAACTTGCAGACGACTCGGGGTATGAAATTCCACCTCATCTTCCACTACTCCCCCAACCTTGCACCCAGAAACGTCTTCCTCTTCCATCATTTGAAGAAACACTTCTCGGCAAGCGTTTTAAAGACGACGAGTTGGAACTATTCCTCAAGGGCCAAGATGAAGGGTTCATCAAAGATGGTCTCCACCAGCTCATCCATGGTTTGGAGAAGTGTGTCGTCTTGGGTGCAGGATATGTAGAGAAAGAATAAAGCTCACGACTAACGTTCTTTTTCAATATTTTATATATTTTTCAGCAGTAATAACAAGTGTATGACGCCGCTCGTACATCATTAAATTTAGTTTTTAATATGAAGAAATTCTGGGAGACTTCTGCGCGGTTCTGTAGCGCTCTCGCTTAATAAGTCACGTTTGTGAGACGACTTGCCAGACATTTCCACAGACTGAGCGAGTCTCTCTGACTCGAGCAGTGTAGCAGAGCAGAAGAACCTGTACAGTCCTGGGGAACGTCGAAAGGTTTTTCAGGGTTTTTGTGAAATATAATCCTAAGATTTACATTAAAATAAAAAAAAATTTAAAAAGTAAAAAAGTGTAGGCCACGCCCACTTCAGGTTTAAATATGGATCCATATATTTAATATACATTAACACACACTTACACACTGTTTGTTCGGTGTATCTGTAGCTTTATTTTGAACGTTCCAGTCCAGAGTGTATTCACTAGTCATGTGGTTACAGCTTGAGCTTCTAAACTTTATGACTTAATGTTTACAAAGAGGACAGTTATTTTTTTTTAAGACAACTTAAAACTTTAAAACTTTAAGACACTCAGAAGAATAAAGAAAATCAGGTCACTAGTTTCATATAAGCATACAGGTGGAACATCAGGCTCAGGTGTGGCTCAGGTGTGTGTGTGTGTGCGTGTGTGTGTGTGCGTGTGTGTGTGTGTGTGTTAGTTGAGGAGACACGACTCGTAAGTCGGCACCATGTATTTGATGTTGATGAAGGCGTCCTCTCCTCCGTAGCGCTCAAACACCTCCAGCGTCTCCTGAATAAGATCACCGATGTTCTCACGCTTCTGCTGGTTGTAAATGATGCCATCTCCGCTGTTAACTGCAACACAAACACACACAAATCTTACCCTCTGGAAGCTTTTATCATATTAATAAAACTTTATCGTATTGGAGGTGGCAGCACGGTGGCGTAGTGGTTAGCACTGTTGCCTTGCACCTCCAGGGTCTGGGTTCGAATCCCAGCCAGACTCGATTCCTGTCTCTGTGTGTCTGGAGTATGCATGTTCGCCCCGTGTTTAGTGGGTTTCCACAGTCCAAAGATATGCAATTGGCGTTCCCAAATTGCCCGAAGTGTGTGTGTGTGTGTGTGTGTGCCCTGTGATGGATTGGCACCCTGTCCAGGGTGTACCCAACCTCGTGCCCTAAGCCTCCTGAGATAAACTCCAGGTCCCCGCGACCCTGAATACAGGATAGAATATAGAAGATGCGAGACTGAGTGTATTGTAGGTTTGGATCTGAGGTGGAGGACAAGGAGGGAAAGAGAGAGAGATTAAGTCTGATGAGATCTATAAACATGCACACACACACACACACACACACTAATCGTTGTAGCTTTAGCCAAAAAGGAGCTGTTCCCAAAATAGGAAATTTCTGCTGTGAAAGAATCAATAACATTTAACACACACATACAAAAGAGGGATAAAACTAAATGCACTGACTTGAAGAGGAACTGACTCCCCTCACTCAGTCCAGAGCACAATTACACCTGTATCTCTCTCTCTCTCTCTCAGTTAAACACCTTTTCACTGTAACTTGTAATTTCCAACCTGAGATAAACCAATAAATCAAATCCATTACCTCGTAATTCCTACTCGGGACAGAAATGCAGATGTTTAAGACGCCATAACGTTATCAGATGTGTGTTCTTACTGAAAGTGCTTCTGTGACTGGGTGTGAATGTGGGTTTAGTCAGACAGCTGCTCTCTCCTCAGTACTGCGGACCGTACAGACCTACTCTCACCCACTTAGACAGAATAAACGCTTCCATGGCGCCACCAACACTTTACTGAGCTACAGTAGAACAAAGAACCGCTCACTTCAGGGGCTGCGGTGGGGGTGGGAGGGGCTCTGGTGGGAGTGGGAGGGGCTCTGGTGGTGATGGTGGATTATCACAACCAACTAAAAGTTCGTGTTCGCCATCTTTAAAACATAAACTCAACATGCAATGAGCAGCTCAAATGGTTTCTAGTAGTGATAAAGACAGGAGACCTGCTCACAAAGCCGTGCTGATGTTCTCTGTCCACTCTGTCCACTAGCGTTGCTGGGAAAGTAGAGACGTGCTTGGACGTACACAGTGACAAAGTCAGGTCTTAGGAGGTTCGCTATTGAACCAGCTCTGAACCGGCATGAGCATCAGAAAAAAGGGTGGAAAAGGGGTAATAGTTAAACGTCCCAGTGATGTTATCGTCCGTTATCAGCACTCGTTGAATGCCTGTTCAGATTACTTGGTTTACTTGATCGGAAATATACATTTTTGGAATTGGAAATAATTCTTCCTGACAATATTGTTCCACTTCTGCGAGGTTTCTTGGCCAATTGTTTGCTTGTTCTTCTTGAAATCAGTGTTGTTCTGTTTATTTCTCATTGGTCGCGGCTCCTTTTTGTCTACAATAATTGTAAAAGTAATTTCCCTGGTTTTAAATGGAGGATGCAACCAAATGCTAGAACTCTTAAATCAAGATGGTGAAACTAAAAACGTCTTCGTGTTACGTACAGAAAGTCCTGATGGATAAAAAATAAATAAATAAATAAATGGTTGTGTAAAGCGAGTGTGGTCCAGACTCTTCATTCCTGTGTGTGTGTTTGGCTCAACTTTTTATTCCATCCTCTTTTTCCTCTCACATAACTGTACTATACATTATACGGAAACCTACACAGATTCCTCTCATTTTTGCCAGAAGAATTTTTTGAGAAATCTGGAAGCTTTTGGACGAACCTGAGGAATATTTGGTTGGAAAAATACCTACGGACTGACTTTAGGAATTTACCCGGCACATGTACTCTCAACCTCACACTCAACAGATGGCGCGCGTGCACACACACAGACACACACACACACACACACACACAGATGGAAGTCATCCAACATTCTGACAGAGAGAAACACAGTTGCTGATGCGGTTATCTTTTCCAACATGATGGTGAAATTTAGAGAAAAGTATCTTCATAACGGACCCGTCAGGAGCGATAGTGACGTCTCACACACACACACACACACACACACACTGAGAGTGCATTTAAATCTGTAAGAATATAAACACAATACTGTATTTGTCTTTGCCATGTGCTGCCCAGGGCCAGAGGTCCCAAAGGAAGTAACTCGGGTGTGTGTTTATTAGCAGCTATGAATTACTGAATGTGTGTGTGTGTGTGTGTTGGTGTGTGTGTGTTGGTTTGTGTGTGTGTGTGTGTGTATGTAGAGTCTCTAAAGGCCTATACACTTTGCAGCTGTTGAAGACTGAAGAAAGTTGGGTCAGATGTTGTGTTCCATCACTCACACACACACACTCACACACACACACTCACACACACACACACACACACACACTATAGAGTCAGTACCTGTAAATGTTTAGTGCTCCAAATATCCATTTCCCCAACTTCAGCCAGATCTCTTGTTTCCTTAAAAGCATCTTGTTTGCGTGTGAGTTTAAAAAAATAAATGTGGTTGGATCTCTCTCTAAAACTACGAATAAAACTAGAAGCACGATCCAGACTACACTTAAAGCGACCTGCTCTGGATGCAGCGCACACGTTCATGTTCTTCATTGTTACGTGAGTTTCATATCCGCTCGAACTCCCTGTTTCACACAGCTGCATTCTGAAATGTCCTTAATAACCTGAAGTTCGGCATTTAAACCCCCGTGTGTCGTTAAACCCGGAAAGGTCATGTGAAAGTCACTTAAAGAGTGAACTGCTACTAAATTGCGGTGAGTATCAGGGACGGTTTAGGGAGAATTGTCTAATTAAATTTGATGTGTAATTTCAAAGTCATCACGCTCTTTTACAGGCTGAAGACGAGGTCAGTTAAGCCGGGAAGAAGAAACTCATCTAACTGCAGCAAAGCCAGCAACCACAAAGCATTTCTTGCGTGGAGATTGGACGTTCTGCTGATATAAGACATGATCCACAATGTGATTTCTGTGCTGTAACTGGCTGATCTTCACTCTGCTCTTATTCGCTTTTCCCAAAAAATTGGGATCTAATTCTCACTCTAGAATCTCTGTGTAAGCTGTAGCGAGTACAATTTCCCCTCACTGAAATTAAGCTGAACCTGTTCCTGTTCCAGCATGGCGAAGCCCCACAGCACACAGCAAGCTTGGCAAGGTTGGAGTGGAGGAACTTGAGTGTCCTTCACCGAGCCCTGACCTCAAACTCACTGAGCATCTTTTGGAATGAACTGGAACTGGAGCCTCCTCAACATCCCAGCCTGACCTCACTGACGCCCTTGTAGCTGAATGAACGCAAATTCCTTTCCAGAGGAGTAGCATGACATTAAATAAATTAATAAAGATTAGCACAACATTAAATAAATGTGGAACATGACAAACTGGTGTCCACAAACTTTTGAACATATAATGTATTACCATGTTTCTACCATGTTTTAGGATGTTCCCAAAATGCAGTTCACATAACTAGGGAAACAGATTCCAGATTCCAATTTCCAGATCCCAGTGGTGATCTAGTGGTGTGATCCAGTGGCGTTATGGAGCGGGGTGATCTAGTGATATGATGTAGGTGTGTGATCTAGTCGTATGATGTAACAATGTGATCATGTGGTGTGATTCAATGGTGTGATCTAAACATGTGATCTATTATGCAGTGGTGTGATCTGATGGTGTGATTTAGTGGTGTGATCCAGTGGTGTTATGTAGCAGGGTTATCTAGTGATATGATAAAGGTGTGTGATCTAGTCGTGTGATGTAGCGGTGTGATCTAGTCATGCGATGTAGTGGTGTGATCTAGTGGTGTGATTAAGTGGTTTGATCTAGTGGTGTGATCCAGTGGCGTTATTTAGCGGTGTGATCTAGTGATATGGTGTAGTGGGGTGATATAGTGGTGTGATATAGTGGTGTGATCCAATGACGTTATGTAGCGGTGTGATTTAGTGATATGATGTAGCAGTGTGATCTAGTCGTGTGATCTATTTGTGTGATGTAGTGGTGTGATCAAGTGGTGTGATCCAGTGGCATTATGTAGCGGTATGATCTAGTGATATAATGTAGTGGGGAGATCTAGTGGTGAGATCTAAAGGTGTTATGTAGTGGTGTGATCTAGTGGTGTGATCTAGTCGTGTGATGTAGCAGTGTGATCAATTGTTGTAATGTAGTGGTATGATCTAATGGTGCGATCCAGTGTGTTTATGTAGCGTTGTGATCTAGTGATATGATGTAGTGGGGTGATCTAGCAGGGTGATCTAGTGGTGAGATCTAAAGGTGTTATGTAGTGGTGTGATCTAGTGGTGTGATCAATTGTTGTAATGTAGTGGTATGATCTAATCGTGTGATCCAGTGTGTTTATGTAGTGTTGTGATCTAGTGATATGATGTAGCAGGGTGATCTAGCAGGGTGATCTAGCAGGGTGATCTAGTGGTGTGATCTAGTGGTGAGATCTAAAGATGTTATATAGCGGGGTGATCTTGCAGGGTGATCTAGTGGTGAGATCTAAAGGTGTTATGTAGTGGTGTAACTAGTGGTGTGATCTAGTCGTGAGATGTAGCGGTGTGATCAAGTGTTGTAATGTAGTGGTATGATCTAATGGTGGGATCCAGTGTCGTTATGTAGTGTTGTGATCTAGTGATATGATGTAGCGGGGGATCTAGCAGGGTGATCTAGTGGTGTGATCTAGTGGTGAGATCTAAAGGTGTTATGTAGTGGTGTGATATAGTGGTGTGATCCAATGACGTTATGTAGCGGTGTGATTTAGTGATATGATGTAGCAGTGTGATCTAGTCGTGTGATCTATTTGTGTGATGTAGTGGTGTGATCAAGTGGTGTGATGTAGTGATGTGATCCAGTGGTGTGATCCAGTGGCATTATGTAGCGGTATGATCTAGTGATATAATGTAGTGGGGAGATCTAGTGGTGAGATCTAAAGGTGTTATGTAGTGGTGTGATCTAGTGGTGTGATCTAGTCGTGTGATGTAGCAGTGTGATCAATTGTTGTAATGTAGTGGTATGATCTAATGGTGTGATTTAGTGTCGTTATGTAGTGTTGTGATCTAGTTATATGATGTAGCGGGGGATCTAGCAGGGTGATCTAGTGGTGAGATCTAAAGGTGTTATGTAGTGGTGTGATCTAGTGGTGTGATCTAGTCGTGTGATGTAGCAGTGTGATCAATTGTTGTAATGTAGTGGTATGATCTAATGGTGCGATCCAGTGTGTTTATGTAGCGTTGTGATCTAGTGATATGATGTAGCGGGGTAATCTAGCAGGGTGATCTAATGGTGTGATCTAGTGGTGAGATCTAAAGGTGTTATGTAGTGGTGTGATCTAGTGGTGTGATATAGTGGTGTGATCAATTGTTGTAATGTAGTGGTATGATCTAATGGTGTGATCCAGTGTGTTTATGTAGCATTGTGATCTAGTGATATGATGTAGCAGGGTGATCTAGCAGGGTGATCTAGTGGTGAGATCTAAAGGTGTTATGTAGTGGTGTAACTAGTGGTGTGATCTAGTCGTGAGATGTAGCGGTGTGATCAAGTGTTGTAATGTAGTGGTATGATCTAATGGTGGGATCCAGTGTCGTTATGTAGTGTTGTGATCTAGTGATATGATGTAGCGGGGGATCTAGCAGGGTGATCTAGTGGTGTGATCTAAAGGTGTTATGTAGTGGTGTGATCTAGTGGTGTGATGTAGTGGTGTGATCTAGTCGTGTGATGTAGCGGTGTGATCAATTGTTGTAACGTAGTGGTATGATCTAATGGTGTGATCCAGTGTGTTTATGTAGCATTGTGATCTAGTGATATGATGTAGTGGGGTGATCTAGTGGTGGGATCTAGTGGTGAGTTCTAAAGGTGTTATATAGCGGGGTGATCTTGCAGGGTGATCTAGTGGTGAGATCTAAAGGTGTTATGTAGTGAAAAGTAAAGCACGGACCTCCTTAAACCATAATAAAGCTGATAAACATGTCTGAGTGAGTGAGTGCCTGAAAGTCCTCACTGGTCTGTATTGTGAGACGGCGCACGATGCGCTTTAGTGACTCACGCAGGCTGGCACAAGCACTCGCTCTGGAGAGCACGCGAGATAAGCTTATGGAGCTTTGAGAATATTTGCTTTTGCATAACCAAATCTTCATCCAATATTGTTTCTCAGATATAAACAAGCCCGGGGAATATTAACCAATGTCCAGCTCCATCTTCTATAGGATTTAAGGGATTTTTCCTTTCAGTCTGAAACTCATTATGTGTGTGTGTGTGTGTGTGTGTGTATGTGTGTGTGTATGTGTGTGTGTGTGTGTGTGTGTGTGATCTCCTGTAACTGGTGTGCACAGCCTTATAACAGAAGCAGACTCTAATTTTGAGAGCTCTGTTTAAGTATAATACGCAGACTTTTAGCTGAATGAAGTCACACAAATATAAATGAGCTCACACAAATATGTGTGTGTGTGTGTGTGTGTATATCTACTGTATGTATGTCAGCTTTCTTCTGTTTTTCTGTCTTTCTCCTGCGGACATGTTTTAGGCTGTTACCAATTTTCAAAAAACAATTACAAAAGCTTCTGATTTATAAACGAAGCACCATTCTTTATTTAACCAAATTTATCAAAGATTACCAACATGTAAATAAACACTTTATAGGGAACACCTGTACACTACATACTGTACACCTGATTATTGCAGTTATTTCACGTATCCAATACAATAAAAAAAAGTAATCATGTGCCGACGATGCGATGCATGAAATAATTTACGATATCATCCACATCAAACATCAGGATCACTTTTCACAAATGGAGAGAAGAGACGCATCCCAGACTGTCTAAACCACACCACTGTTTGTCTACAACAGCAGGGCACTTCAGGATGAAACACACTGGATTCAGGAGGAAGAACAAGAGGCTTGATTAGGAACAGGAGCTGAAGATTGGAAAAATTGTTGCCCTGTTGGTTTGATAGAACAGCCAGATGTTGGTGTCAGTAGCATGAATCCATGGACGCACCCTTTTCCACGTTCCTGTCGTATCAGAAAGGTTTTCATCACGCACCATCATTCGGCCTGCTCATTAGGGAAGTAAAGCTGCCTTCTATCAAATTAAATACTAACAACTTAGATATTTATAATAGCAGGACTTATAGCAATGTTTATAACGACCAAAACAACAGAAGTATCAACATTTATGGCAATAATAATAATAACAGAAGGCATTTTTGGCGTGACAATTGAGACTCTGGAGACGCTTTTAGGCTGTATGTTTGAAGCTAAACAACAAAGTCCGAGACAGAATCCACTAATCAGAAATACAATACAGGTCAAAACCTGAGTAAATCCACAGATCAGAACAATCCAGAGAGTAAATCATCAAGACACACCTTGGAGCAGAACACAAACACTGCAACACAAAATCACAGATCGAAGGATCAGAAGCGACTCAATACACACACACACACACACACACCTAATTAGAAAACCTGGACAATGTATTTACTTTTAAACGAGTTGGATGGAATAAACTAGCATTCGCTGTAGATCATCGGCACGTACACACAGACACGTTTATTTGTAAAATCATTAAATCTGACTCTCTACGCTTCACTGTTTCGAGGGCCTGGAGTACGGGAAGGCGAATAAGCACTCTTTACAACGGTGGTGATCAGAAAAGCATCTCAGAAGAGAGAAGACAACATCAGTTTCCACTCTCTGACACTCTCGCAAACTGGACAGCTGAAGACTAGAAGAGATGAAGTTTTAAAGTGTTTCCAAACGTGAACAGACTCGACTTCGGGTTCTTCTCCTGCTGAAGCTCATCCGCCTCAGGGATCACCACCCCGTACATGTTGAGATGCTTTTCAGCTCAGCACGTGGCAGACGCTCTTGTCCTGAGAAAAAGTGCTTTACTTGGGTTTGGAGAGAGGGGGACGGGGGTGAGTTCGGGAAGAGCAAGACGTGTCTCCTTCTGTCTCTCACCTTCATACATAATGTTGTTATTGATGGACGCTCAGTTTTTTCTCCACTTGGTAATTAATACTACCTGGTATTATTCTCTCTCTCTTTGTGGACTATTTCTGTCCTCCTTTCTGTCTTACCCCTCATCTCTTTCTGACCTCCTCTATATATCTGTCTCTCTCTCTCTCTCCCTTTGTGTCTCTCCAGTTGCCGTTGCTGTGTCTGTTGTAATTGAAGTCATGCCTGTTGTTGTCGTCTGTCTCACCCCCCCCACTCTCTTTCTCTCTTCGCTCCCCAAGTGGATGAGATCAACAGCTGCATCCTTTTGGCGCCCGACACCCCGAACCCACCCTCCCCCCCCATCCTGGGCTTTTTCCACACCTCCCTTCATCAGCCTCGGCTTCTGCTACAGCTTTACAGAACCTGTTTGTCCTTGTCAATGGCGCGCGCACACACACACACACACACACACACACAAGCACTTGGTAGACACTGTATTATGCTTTGCACTGTAACACTGTGTTATAACTTCACACCCCACGCTGCACCAAATGAACCACTAAAACACTCCGCTACAACACACACACACACACACACACACACACTTACAAAACGGTATGCTCACTTATGAAACACACACACTTCTTTATGAAACACTATGATACTGCAGAGACAGAAGTATAGAGGAGATTAGTATACTAATCTGTGTTAGTGTGTGTGTGAGTTTGTGAGAGTGTAAAAAAAAAAGCCACATGGAATGTCTGAGTATAGAAGATAGTAGCTCTAATAAAAAAAAAAGACAGAAAATGGTTGAGTGTGAAAAAGGGCATGAGAGAGAGAGAGACAGAGGTAGAGACGGGGAGAGAGAGAGACAGAGAGAGACAGAGAGAGAAACAGAAAGAGAGAGAGAGAGAGACAGGGACAGAGAGAGACAGGTGTTGGTGGACCCTCAGCTGTCCCACTCCTGAATAAAGCCCCATTTTCATGCAGCGAACCTGAAACCAGCTGTGGCCATCACACACACACACGCACACGCACGCACGCACGCACGCACGCACGCACGCACACACAGCCACACACACACACACACACACACACACAGCCTGCTCTTCCTTTTTCCTCACTTCACTGGTACTGGATATATTGGAGTCATGAATGATTCATTTGATTCTTTGTCTTGAATGAGTCACAAACATGAACAACTGACTCAGTGAACAACTCAGTGAATAACGCAGTGGAGGATTCAGTGATGGACTCAGTGACAGTGACCAACTTAATGATTCACTGAACGACTCAGTGACTCAGGGAATGACTCATCAAGCAACTCTGCTAACGACTCTGTGAATGACTCAGTGAATCAGTGACTGAGTCGTTCAATGAATGACTCACTGTGAGTTCAATGAATGACTCAGTGAATGACTCAGTGAATGATACAGTGACTCAGTGAATGACTCAGTGAATGACACATTGACTTAGTGGATGACTCAGTGAATGATTCATTGACTCCGTGAATGACTCACTGAACAACTCAGTGAATGATACAGTGACTCAGTGAATGACTCAGTGACTCTGTGAATGACTCACTGAACAACTCAGTGAATGACTCAGTGAATGGCACAGTGACTCAGTCCGTGCCACACACTGAGTCAGTCTCTTCGTTCAGTTGCTGCTGAACAGCTTTAACTCTGTAAATTGAGAAACGTGGAAATGTAGAAATCATTGGGTTAGAACCTGAGCTGTGTTCGGCCTGGGATCCTGCAGGGCGCGGCAACAAAACAGCTGTGTGAGCCAGATGTTTTAACTTTCATCTGAGCGTGAGTTAGAAGTCAGAAACTCACAGAACAAAGAAAGAAGAAAAGAAAAAAAGATGCTGCGCGACACATTTTACTAGCAGCGTAGCGGCCTGCTCAGGGGACGGGTGGTGTAAATGTGGCTACAGCTTTCTCACCTTCTCTTCTCCCTAAAAATTCAGTTAGCTTTTCCCTAGCACTCCGCACGTTAGCTCTCCCCTAGCACTCCGCACGTGCTCCCTCTGTGTCACGTGAGGACAGACAGTCGCCAGTCGCATGTTTTTGGACGAGCTGCTCACGCTGCATCACATCGCGATTAGCCCATATATGAGCTGCAAGATGGCTATGATTAATGCATGTTATTGTGTCTTACAATGAAATGTGTGTGTGTGTGTGTGTTTGTTCCCAGAGTGT
The DNA here is from genome assembly GCF_024256425.1 of Clarias gariepinus. Classification (NCBI taxonomy): domain Eukaryota; kingdom Metazoa; phylum Chordata; class Actinopteri; order Siluriformes; family Clariidae; genus Clarias; species Clarias gariepinus. The sequence goes on from NC_071112.1 coordinate 31,443,307, forward strand.
ATGATCAGACTTGCTCTCGGGCCCCAGATGGCATTCAACATTCCGTGCGCTGTATTAATGGTGTCTTTATTAATACTCACCCGAAACAGCTTGTACTGGAGCACTGTAAGAACAGGTGTGTGTGTGTGTGTGTGTGTGTGTGTGTTTCTCATTTACAGTCATTAATGGGTGTGTGAACATATGGCTAAGTAAAGACAATAAATGTTAATGCTATCATTTGTTTCTACACACGCAATCTCACCCTCACCTCAGTCTGTCTCTCTCTCTGTATTCGATGCACAGGTGGAAAACATAAAAAAAAACATATAACATGAAAAATATATAATATTTTAAATGTATTATTGTTAAATTATCATGTTTATTATCGGAAGGATTGAATCACTTTCTTTAAAAAAATGTAAAAATAGTTATTTTAAACTGACACAAGATATTTATAATCAAGCAATTTATAAACAGCTCTTACTGCTATTAGCATAATTTGTGACCATCACACTACACCCAAACACCACCCACACTACACCCAAACAACACCCACTCTGTACAAAAACATCAACCACACTACACACAAACACCACCAACACTGTAACCAAACACCACCCACACTACACCCAAACAACACCCACTCTGTACAAAAACATCAACCACACTACAACCAAACACCACCCACACTACACCCAAAACAACGTCCACACTACACCCAAACACCACCCACACTACACCCAAACACCACCAACACTGTACCCAAACATCACCCACACTACAACCAAACACCACCCACACTACACTCAAAACAACGTCCACACTACACCCAAACGACACCCACACTACACCCAAACACCACCAACACTGCACCCAAACACCACCAACACTGCACCCTAACAACACCCACACTGTACAAAAACATCACCCACACTACAACCAAACACCATCCACACTACACCCAAACAACACCAACACTGTACCCAAACACCACTCACACTACACCCAAAACAACGTCCACACTACACGCAAAAACCACTCACACTACACCCAAACACCACTGACACTAAACCCACACATCACCTAGACTCAAGACGCATCTGTTTCTCCAGTACTTGGACTCCCCCCCATCCCCCCCCGCCACACTACACCCAAAACTCTACACCCAAACACCACCCACACTACACCCAAAACTCTACACCCAAACACCACCCACACTAAACCCAAAATACCCACACTATAACAACACAATAAAATAAATCCCACACTGTACCCAACATGACACACACCACTCTTTTTAAACAATCATTTACCCCCTCTCTCGTGTCCACCACAGTATGGGTTTATAAGTGTTTGGTGGGACGCTGTGTGCCTGGAGTCAGGGGTGTCATCAGGTAATGAATTCAAAGAACGATCCAGTTTTAGCTGCAAATAAAATCACTCATCTCCTCTCAGATGGATCTCTACATTAACTGAATGATGGGACTCCAGACAGCGGTTACGTCCTGTAATATAAACCCCTGGGGCTTATTAGCACTCAGCCCCAAACCCCTGGCTTTTTATTGGTTGAGGTTATTTATGAAGATAATTTGATAAGCTGGGGAACAGCATGGGGCGGTGTGTGAAGTTGCACTGGGATGGAGTAATTGAATACATTTTGGGAACGTCTCATTCAAATCACAAGCAGCCCTTAACATTTAACGCTATTTACCTACGCAGTGTGTGTCTGTGCGGTTGTGGTCTCTAATGATCTCTGCTGTCAAAAGATCGTTTCCCCTATGGTTTCATAATGGATGAGGAACACGCACGCGGCCTGCGGGCCTGCTGAGATTCACTCTTAACACACATTACCCATAATTCTCCTTATCCTCATTAAGCTACCGTGCCTGCATGACAGAGCTTGCTAATTGTTAGAAGCGCGCACACTGAGTGAGTCCGCAAAATGCCGAGAGGCAATGCAGGATTAGCATGCTGCCCTCCACTACGCCCACTCGCCCCTAAATGTGTGTCCAGCAGGCAACCCACCCACACACACACACGCGCACACACACATACACAACCTGCATGACCGTACTTAAAGCAAAAGATAAAAAGACCGTTCTTTCCTAATGAGGTATGTAATGCAGAGAGAACGCGTGCACGCGAGAGAGATGTATTTAACAAGGAGAAAGGGGACGCGCTTTTCTTTGTCTGACGCCATCTGACGCCTCATCAGTGTACTGTGGTAAAGTGATAGTGCCTCACTGGCTACCTCATTAGAGACTGCACTCACACAGCTCTTCCCCTCGCTCCCCTTTTTTCCCTTCTCTTTGTCTCAACCACCCTCCTGCGTTCTCTTAAATTGCTGCCATTAGCCGAGCGCAGGTCTGTTTGTTTCCATATTTCCTATTGGATTCTAGTTGTCTGCTGTTCTGTGCGTGTGTGCGTGTTTGTGTGTCCGTGTGTGTGGCAAGCTCATTATAGAAATAGCCAAACCAATGAGGTTAGAGAGCACCATAAAACAGTTTTTCTGGTCGCCTTGTGTACACATATGAACACACACACATACACACATGCTCACACACACACACACCGCGGAAAGATTAGAGTAGATTAAAGAGTACACCTCATTAGAGTGTGTTGCAGTCTTGCAGATATAACTCATGCAGCACACACTGTTGCCTGGCACAAAGCCAACTCCATCGCATTCTAAACACTGGCACAAAGACACCTCAATCACACCCTAAACACTGGCACAAAGACACCTCAATCACACCCTAAACACTGGCACAAAGACACCTCCGTCACAACCTAAACACTGGCACAAAGACACCTCAATCACACCCTAAACACTGGCACAAAGACACCTCAATCACACCCTAAACACTGGCACAAAGACACCTCAATCACACCCTAAACACTGGCACAAAGACACCTCAATCACACCCTAAACACTGGCACAAAGACACCTCCGTCACAACCTGAACACTGGGATGAAGACAACCTCATCACCGCCTAAACATTGGCACAAATCTGCCCCCATCACAGCCGAAACGCTCGCACAAAACCACCTCCATTACATTCTAAACACTAGCATAAAGACAAGTCCATCAATGCCTAAACACTGGGACGAATATGCCCCTGCCCCAATCTAAACATTAGGACAAAGACACCTCAATCACATTTTAAACATTGGCAAAAAACTATGTCCATCACAGCCTAAACACTGGGACAAAGACAAGTCCATCACAGCCTAAACACTGGGACAAATCTGCCTTTGCCCCAATCTAAACACTGGGACAAAGACAACCTCATCACTGACACAAATCGCCCTCCATCACAGCCTAAACACTGGCACTCCATTGCAGCCGAAACACTAGCACAAAAACAGTTCAATCACATTTTAAACATTGACACACACAACTCCAACACTGCAACTAATTCACCTCAATCGCAACCTAAACACTGACACAAAGCCACCTCCACCTAAACACCATCAGAAATCTGGCACAAAGTCACCATTAAAATATTTTTAAAAAATGTATTTGGTGTCATTTGCTTGTGAACCTCAACACCAACAGAAAACTATCCCGATCGCAGACTAAACACCAGCAGAAAGTCAACCTGAAGTCTACACCAGCAAAAAGTTATGCCTGGCACAAACCAAACAACAGCACAGGGATAAAACATGACAGAGTGCACCAAAGTCCTGGAACTTAAAATTAACCCTCCACCTATACACTATGATATTAGTGTGATAGTGTGATATCGATCAGTAACTAATCGTACAGAAACTCAACACCAGCATTAACACCACTCAACCCAAATCAACATTAATACAAATCATGCTTCATCACAAACTTAACCACAGCTCGAACAAACTCGGCGTAGATAAAAATATGATCGGTGCTACCGGCTACACGACCCTGAGCCGCTGTCGCGCGTTATAATGGGGTTATAATGTTCCTCTGTCATGGCGATGGTTATAATAGAGGTAAATTACAGAGGCAGAAAACTGACCCGAGGAAACAATTTTAAATACTTGTACATTTAGTTATCTTGGTCTTGCCAGTTTAATTAAGCTTTTTTTTTTAAAAATGTAATATTTTGTCCTCACATATGAATCATGCAAACCCGCTGAGCGCTTAGCCGACTGGTGAGTCAGAGTTCCACAGCTCATCCCTTCAGCTATTCCTTTGTCCCTTTCCTTATTGTCAAGACAACTCTGGACAATCCTTCTCTATTGGTCCTTACCCTTGTCTTTTTATTTCTTTTTTCCCCCCTCCCAAGCATATCGTGTATACGTGTGTTAGAGAGAGAAAGAGAGAGTGTGAGGCGTTTAGCGGCGTTTCACCGAGCTCCAGCTGCAGCAGTAAAACAGCACGCACAAACAATGCCACCCACATCTATATTTTATGACACGAATCTGGAACAGAGCGGGCCAGATGGGTCTCCGGTGGCTACTCTGCCTCTCGTGCGCTCATTAATTACCCGACTCCCCTTTGTACCCTACTTTCCCTCTCTCCGTGTCCGTGGTGTGATATCCAGGTGTCATTGAGATCGTTTAAATTAACAACTAACAAGAAAGAAAAAAGAATGAAATTGCCCAATGCGAGAGTTAAAGAGAAAGGAAAAACATCACGTAGGTCATTTTTCTCAGAGCGGTTAGAGAGAGAGATCCTGGTTAATCCCAACATCACGCTAGCCTCAGGCAGGACAAGTCGACACGTTCAATTCAATATCGATCTTTCAGGCAGGTCAAAGCTGTTATCTGACCGAACGACATTCCTGAAAACAGACGCACAACAGTGAATGCTCGATTCTGATTGCTTATTACTTTGCTTTATACCACAGCAGGGTAGAAATGCCATGAATATGGGGAAGTTTTTTTCTTGCTAGAAGACGGATGGAAGGAATCTGGCGTGTCAATTCGCTATAACAGTCAGGGAGATTCAGGACGAAGGAGGTCACGCTTTGCCTTTCCTCAGGCTTTGTACTATAAGTACTCAGTTATTTGGTTAATTTTTCAAAAATGTAATCCGTTTTTCAGACAATTAATGTAATCCGTGAGCCAGACAGCAGTCATTCCCAATCCGTTAGTGTGTGTGTGTGAAAGTCGTCCTACAAGCCACGCCCCCAATAACCCCTCCCCCTCTGTTATTCCTGCTGTTATACCCCTATCTCACCCATGCGGTTTGACTATGCGAGAACCGACGTGCGGAAAGATGGAAACCTAATCACAGGCCAAAACTCGCGGTGAATCATGAAATAAAATGATGAAACCGCGTAGGTGAGTTAGGGGTATAAGTAGGTGAGATAGGGGTATTAGTAGGTGACATAGGGGTATTAGTAGGTGACATAGGGGTATTAGTAGGTGAGATAGGGGGATTAGTAGGTGAGATAGGGGTATTAGTAGGTGAGATGGGGGTATTAGTAGGTGAGATAGGGGTATTAGTAGGTGAGATAGGGGTATTAGTAGGTGAGATGGGGTATTAGTAGGTGAGATAGGGGTATTAGTAGGTGACATAGGGGTATTAGTAGGTGAGATAGGGGGATTAGTAGGTGACATAGGGGTATTAGTAGGTGAGATAGGGGGATTAGTAGGTGAGATAGGGGTATTAGTAGGTGAGATGGGGGTATTAGTAGGTGAGATAGGGGTATTAGTAGGTGAGATAGGGGTATTAGTAGGTGAGATGGGGGTATTAGTAGGTGAGATAGGGGTATTAGTAGGTGAGATGGGGTATTAGTAGGTGAGATAGGGGTATTAGTAGGTGAGATAGGGGTATTAGTAGGTGAGATGGGGGTATTAGTAGGTGAGATAGGGGTATTAGTAGGTGAGATGGGGGTATTAGTAGGTGAGATGGGGTATTAGTAGGTGAGATAGGGGTATTAGTAGGTGAGATGGGGTATTAGTAGGTGAGATAGGGGTATTAGTAGGTGAGATAGGGGGATTAGTAGGTGAGATGGAGGTATTAGTAGTTAACAGATTATGGGCCAAACTTCGCCGAGTGATGATGGTAAAATAATTGTAAAGGTCTTGACTAAAACAACATGCATGAGGAATCACAACAGAGTTTTCATTTTCTGCAATGGAAAAGTACTGAACTAGTTACTTTTAACAGAAAGTAACACTGTAACGTAACCGATTGCTTTTTGAAGACAGTAATTTTGTAATGTAATTAGTTACTTTAAAAAGTAACGTCCACCAACACTGATCAATGATTTAAAAAAAAAAAAAAAAGTTTATTTTTACTAGGGTAAGGATTTATAATTAAATAATAATTTAGCATTTATGCAAGGAGGTTGCTAAATCAGAATTCGGATGGAATTAGCTAGTTAGGAAATACCCATTATTTTTTAATAATAATAATAATAATAATGAAAAAACTCAAAACAAGTATACAATACTCTAAAACAGTGTTGTAACAGGGTGAGAGTTAGAGACTGACTGTCTGGGATAATTTGCCAGCAAAATCTTGTGTAGTAGAAAAATGGCTCCTCAACCAACAAATAACATTTTAACAGCATAAATACTGTATGGTGTTTATTTAACACTGGGTTTATTTCACTGTATATGTAAATTATTAGTATTTTAAAAAGAAGCACAAAACAGTAAGCCTATTGTCTTTAGCGAAGCAAAGTTAGCTAGCTCTCATTATTAGTGCAAATTACTCTAAGTGTAAAAACTTACAGGAATCTCTTCAACCTTTACCCAAAGATATTTCATAAATATTAACTATGTTAACTATGTTTTAGGGCAGAAGTTGCAGTTTCAGTGAGCTAATATATTTCGACGGGTGATTTAGTCTGAAATATAAACTCTTTTCCTTCCGGTTAGCATTACTTTGAAATTACTTTGAAAGATACCAACTGGGTTTAGCTCAGTTGGACTGAGAAGCTTTATATGAGCCCTGAGTCTCAGCTAAACTTGGGAATGTGTTTTTGCAAGGAACGAGAGTTGTGGAATTGTATTCGCTTCTGAGTGGCGAACTTCACAGTCAGTGTGCAGAGCAGGAAAACTTATAATAACTGAGACTTGTTGTACTTATTTACACCTAATTTTTGTAAAACATCTGAACTGTCCCTTTAATTTTTATCCCTCCCACATTTGGGATTAAATACAAAGAAAAAATAGACATTTACCCCCATTTAGTGGAAATGTAACCACCTTAAACTTCTTGTTTTTGTTGTTTTGTTTTCCATGACGGTTAGAAAATTAATAGTATTAACAGGCAATATCGTACATTAGGAATCATATCCATGTTTAACTATTTGAAAAAATCTTGATTGCCATAATACTTTGCCCTGTATGTATTGTGTTGATCCACTTTGAGGTCGATGATGTCGTAGATGACATTGAGCACTACAGAAAAACACAGATTTATTAAATATAAGCTAATATTTAGAACCTTTATTTTTAAGACTACATGTCTTCTTCTTCTTCTTTGTCTTTGCGCTGGTCCCTTTCAGGGGTCGCCACAGCGAATCATCTGCCTCCATCTAACCCTATCCTCTGCATCCTTTTCTCTCACATCAACTAACTTCATGTCCTCTCTCACTGCATCCATAAATCTCCTCTTTGGTTTTCCTCTAGACCCCCTGCCTAAGACTACATGTGAAAATATGAAATCTTTCACACCAATGCCACCCTTGTGGGTGCCACATGACAGATCTTGTGTGGTCTCGCGGGAATTTGGAGCACCTCCGTATTCATTTAACCTTGGATCAATGAATCTTTATGTGTGATGTAAACAGACGTACGGTATAAGCACACACACACACAGTCAGAGGGAGAGTCACGCGATACTCCACGTGTGCAAAGACACTGTCTGGTCTTAGACTTACGGTACTGATGGCTTCACCAGATGGTGTTTGGTAACAGATGCAGCAATTGGTTTGGAGCATAATTTCGAATCACTGACGCCGTTTAACACCTTCGACTTGCAGGTTAAAGGTCTTTTAGTGCATTTTTTTTTATTACTCTAGCATCTAGTCTAGTCCAACATTTCTCCACCGTAATTATTTGGACTTAGGACGTGCATTATGTACGTAAATAACTGTAACAAACATGTTCTCAATATGGAGAGACTACCTGAGAGAGAACGCAGAAAGAAGTATGCTATGATTCTCTCTTCCTCCAGGTGACAGCCACAGCCAAAAACACAGAGGATAAACAGACAGAGAAAAAGAGAGAGAGAGAGAAAGAGAGAAAATAAATATATTGTAAAGTGATTGGCGTGACAGGGAGGGGAAGCACAAGCGCACTGACATTTCGAGTGCTGTGATAACTTAAACCAGTCTCCATGCCTTCAGTTACATGCACAGACACACACACACACACACACACAGAATACAACTGAGAATACTCCTGTTGGGCTGATGGAAGGATTCTCTCTCTCTCTCTCTCTCTCTCTCTGCAGCATCACTACACCCTCACAGTGCATCACCCAAAGTGCAGTTTAAAAATGCAGTGAGCGGGAATAAAGAAGCTCCTGATTCCAGAGTGTGTTCTCACCCGTAGACCTTCCCTTAACGTGTTGTAGCTGCTTCTTAAAACATTAGTTCTAGTGTCAATATTTCGATGCATAATTTATTTCAGCCGAGGGCAGACACAGGCGCATACAGGACAAAATCATCCAATAAAACCACACTGTAAGCGTATAAGAATCACCAGGAATCACCCGATATGATATTATCACGATACCCAGGTGCCGGTTCGATTCGTATTGCAAATCTATAAGTATTATGATTTCTATATATATAAATATTCTGATTCGATATAAATACAAATTATTCATTCCAAACACAAAGGATGCTGTGCTGCCTGACAATTTATGAATAGTTTAGAGCACACCACCTGTAGGAATATAAAGAAACAGCACCTCAAATTTAAAAATATAGTTGCAAGCAACGATGAGAGGCCCAAGCAACCTGCGCCGTCGCCACCCGGGCACACCAGAAAGACAGCGGGCACAGTGGGCACATGCATTTAAAGGGAACATAACCGTATGACACCATTTTAGAAAAGGGGGGGAATTTTATGTTTAGCGTCAAACTATGAAATCACTGAATATAATGTCACTCAATATAATGACACACAGAAAGGTGAAAACACTTTTCAGCATAAGTTTAAGGCATCGTCACGACTGACCCTCACATCGGCCCGGTTCGGTGGCGATTGTATAAATTCCCTAGGACACACGACACAAAAAAACGACACAAAAAAACTGACTTCCTGTTAAGTTGAGCCCATGACATGCAATGTGAAAAGTTGTTCAGCTCAATAAGCTCTAAATAAGTACCGGGTTTCGCGTGCCTACGTGCAAGTGTGTATGAGCTACGCAGCAAAATATATGATATATGAATCGCTACATGAAAGAATCCTGATGCGTCACTGAACCCATTCTTTCTAGTCTCTCTCTCTCTCTCTCTCTCTCTCTTTCATCTCTAGTAAATTCTTTCATCATTAATTTTTCCTCTTGCCTAAGAAACTGTTCATGTTAAACCTCGTTCACTTCATAAAACTAAAAGCAATCTGTGGTTGCTAGCTTGAGCTGGATTAGCCTGTAATCTTGCTGAATACTGTCTACGAGTCAGATACTTATTTGTCTTATTGCTAAGTAAGGACTTGTTTCTGCTGATCAGTACGTGCCACTTGGTTGTGGTTGAGTGGTCCGCCCTCACCAATTTTGACTTCGAGTCACACGGTCTTCTGATAAGCATGGCTATGATTTGTGCTAATGCAGTTGAGTTGTTCTTCACCGCTATACTGTACATCCCACTGTTTGCTCTTGAGCCTGCTATGCAAGTCAGATTTTTGACAAACAACACTGTCCCTGTGCATGCCCTCATTCCTCTCCAGTCCAACTCTTACCGATGTTCTGCAATAAAGCCCGCTAGTGAGCATGTGGGCAAAAAACTGTCACCTTTTGCTAATATAACTCACTTGGGATGAACTTAAAGTAGGTTTCCTCTACTGAGTCTTCATTTTCTCCCCAAGTTGTTTGTTTTCTTTCCTTAGATCCGCTGTGCCTGAAGACTTGCAGCCCTGTGGCTACCTACTGCTAGTGTGTTCACATGTTTTCTCTATCATATCCCATGACCCTGTTGGTCAGCCACCGAGCTCTAAGTGACTAATGAGCCGTGCTGCAAAAGTGACGCTTGTGAAGCCAGTATCTAAACCTCCACTGGAATGTAACGTTGAGCCCCGAATATGTGTCCGTGTGAAGCCGAAGAGCTCCCTGTGTTCCCCCTGCATCCTCATCCTGTGAGTTATGTACTGTATGGCCATGTCTGGGAGATTTTCCCCCACTGATAGTAAACTTACAGTCAAACTGCAAAAAGTGCAAGTTGAAGTACTACGTATATGCGCTAAAAAGTACATTAAGTACAAGTATAACGAAATATTTGTCTTCGATATTTATCTGACCGAGTTACTGATAAACAGTATTTTAATGTACTGAAGTTTATTCTGTTGAATCCACAAGTCTAGTAGAGATAGATAGTGACAACCTTTAACATCAATTAAATGAATAGCAAGTAGCATTTTTAGTAGCATTGTTAGTGACTTTCATTTAGCGACTTCAGGAGCTTAGCTACATTTCTTAGCTAGCTAACATTATGTTACTCTGTATAATGCACCTCTTCTCAGAATGTTAGCTAGTTAGCTTGATCGCTTCTAATAATTCTAAGTTGGCAGGATCTGTTGCCCAGGTACTGTAACTGTCAATCACGCTGGTTCGGTGAACTTGGACTTCTTGGATTGGTGAAATTGTTTTGTTTATTGTTGCTCATTTCTGATAGGTTGTGAGTGATGGTGTAGACGCTTACGTTTAGATTAGAAAATTGATGTCATTTTGTATGTTTGCAGCTGAAAAGAAATTAAAAACTCCCTGAGATGGTAATAAGAAGAAACCTTGAGAGGAACCAGACTCAACAGGGAACCCATCCTCATCTGGGTGATACAGATAGCAGGGATTGATCTGCACTCATGTTGTGTATTAGGAGGCTGAAAGTTCAGTATAACAGAAGTTGTCTAAGTTAACATGCAGTCCAGTTCAGCACAGGGGTGAGTCAGCAGCTGCAGAGGACAGAGGGGGTCTGGATCACTGGGAGCTCAGGAGCAGCATGTAGTTAAGTAGTTACTGTACGCCTAGACTGGATTGGGAGTTGACGGTCAGCACCAAGTTTACAAACCACCAGAAAACAAAGGATTTCCATTTTCCACAGTGTACGGACTTTACTCTGAGCATTACAGAGGTTTCATGTCACCAGCTATACTGTACTGAAGATCTGTGATGGACACTTTAACTAACATGCAGCGTTAAGAAGCCACTGGTTTGAGTGAAATTGATACTTGAGTTAGTAAGTTAGGACTTTTGCGACATAGACCATACTTCATAGACCATACTTCAGAACATGGAGGACAAGGTCAAACTCAACATAGTCTGTGTTTAGATGGACAGGTATTTTATTTTATTCTAGGTTTGAGAGGGCTGAAACTGTCCCCTGCCATCCCATCCCACCCCGCAATCAGATTTTATTTATGACATGAAACCACAGGAACAGTTTGTCACAGCAGAGCAACATAATTCGTTTCTGTGTCCCCATCAATTAGGAACGCTTTTATGGTTCGCCTTGCCAGGAAAGGCATTTCAATTCAACCCTTTGATCTTTCTCTGCGGGAGACCGATGGTGATTTATGTTCGTCAAATTCTCTATACAAGTTTCAAGATACTGCTGTCTGCTACCCTACTCAGGCACCATTGTGACAGTCCGATCACAAAATCGACAGGCTTGCCCAAGGATGGGTACTGCTCTCAACCCTGAAGGCGGACCAAACCATGGAAGGCCTCACTGAGAGCGGTTCACTTGCTGGCATGATGCGGTGGACATGCGGTTCATGAAGCACACACACTTGTTAGAAGTGGTTTCATCTGGAAAACACTAAGCCTATACTGAACTCCTTCCTGCACAGTCCATTGGGACAAAATGTACTGGGTTAACACCTCCATCAGCAATCCTGCCCATGCTGCATCAATGACACCGGAGTTCTGTTTGTGGACATGAAATAGGCAGGAAGGCCTCAGTTTGGTCCACTGGTCGTCCACTTGTGGTTGGGACACTTTGGGGGAACAAAGAGATTTGCCACCTTCTGCCAGGTTACCCGCTGGTAGTTTGCAAGATGTAAGACCAGGAAACAGTCCTGAACACTTTAGTACACAGGCCTTGTGCGATCTTACACAATATTAGACGTTTTTGGCAATAACTCCATCAGCACCATCGAATTTCTAATTAAACCAGATTTTCCCAAAGCAACTATATTACTGACCAAGCATTGGAGAAGCTGATATATACTACATTAATTAAAGTTTCTTAATGTGGATAACTGATATATTAACTGTAGTCTTGTGAAGTATTTCTTGACAAGTAAACTTGACCAGAAGTTACTGGATTTTTACTTGACAATTGACACTTCAATCGAAGATCAATCCTAAACCACTGAGCCATCACTTCCTTTATTTTATGGGTTTTTATGACTACAAATTGCTTATAATGCTGGAAATCTTCTTTTTCCTTCATTTTTATCCAAAGATGAAGACAAGAATTTTTTCCTGACACACCAGGTAAGACATTTGTTAAGGAAGATCAAATTTGTCTAGATTTACACGATTGAAATATGAGATAACAGAAGTTTTCATTTTTAATTTCACTGCTGTTGGCCATTAAAAAGGTACAACGGATTTAATTAGTTAAACACACACACACACACATACACACACATGGTGCTGTGATGGTTTAGAATAGCTGAGTAAGTAATATCTCTACAACAGCGCAAATCTTAGCAAATTCGAAAGCTTACGATTGTGTGTGTTAGTGTTAATGAATGTGTGAGTGTGTAGAGGTGTGTACAGTATGTGTTTGTGTGGGAGTCAGGGTGTCTGCTTTGTGTGTGTGTGTGTGTGTGTATGTGTGTGTGTATGTGTGTGTGTCAGTGAGGCTCTTGCAGAGAAAGATCGATGTGCGGAGTTTCCTCCTGCACTAAGAGAAGGCTAATTAAAGTTCACAAACAGCATGAGGAGTTCATCCAGCTCCAACCCACTGTGGACTGGCAGCTGAATGTTTGTGTGTGCATGTGTGTGCACGTGCCAATCAGCGAATCCCCTGGAGACACCCAACCCTGAACAGACTTTAAATGTGTCTCTACTGCTGAGACCTGTCCTCGGTCGTGTCTGCGGATATACAGTGGACACACGGTCACAATTACCGCAGTGAGACAGTGCGCCGCAGTGTTATTTTGAACACTGTCATTACGCGTTTGTTTCACTGGGGAGGAGGCGGCATCGCTAGGCGGTGTTTTGGGGGTGGTGATGATCGGCTGTCTTATTCGGGAGGTGGCATGCAGTCAGCTGTCTTATTCTTCTTCCTGTGGGCCAGTGATGATACAGCACGACTTTATAATAAGGTTAACTGGCCTATATGACTGTCGTAATAATGTCACTGTCTCAAGACCATTTAATGTAATGTAATAAATATGGATTTGAAGAGACAGTTAATAAACTTCTCCTTTCTAACTACATTTTCTCCACTGTTTTTAGAACAGGGAAGAAAGGGTGAAACTAAGGGGGCTTTCCCACATTCCTGAACTTTTCACTTTTTTGCTTCCCAAACTGTAAGTCCTAATTGTTCCTTGTCTCCTGAATCTGTCCATTGTGACAGAATGTACTCACTCAAACAAAAGGCATCACTGTCCACTAAATGCATTTCCAACTCTATCACAGAATTCAGCAATGACAACAAAGGGAAGACACTGTTTTGCACTGCTTTGAAGAACTGTCCCAAATTGTAACGCTTAATTGTTCTTTGTCATTTGAATCTGTGACATGAAATGCCTTCAATGACCCATGATTTGACTGTGCATCATGTATGGAATGTCAAGATATACTGATGAATCTGACAGGACTCTGGCTATGAGCCATGACAACCTCATGCCAAACTTTTAAGAAGGGTCAAAGAACTGTCCAAGAACTGTCAGGAACTATTCAAGAAGTATCAAAGAACAGTCAAGAACTATCAAAGAACTGTCCAAGAACTGTCAGGAACTATTCAAGAAGTATCAAAGAACAGTCAAGAACTATCAAAGAACTGTCCAAGAACTGTCAGGAACTATTCAAGAAGTATCAAAGAACAGTCAAGAACTATCAAAGAACTGTCCAAGAACTGTCAGGAACTTTTTAAGAATTGTCAGGAATTACCTACCTACTCATCTGTTAACATTCACCTGGATCCCCAGAAGCTACGAACCTAACACTTACTACTCATCGTCAGCATACGCAGTGTCATATATCTATAAGAACATTCATAAAGTCTACAAACCTCTACAATAAACTTTTGAATAACTTACAAGCTGCTACAATGTTTCTGTAACATTTAAAAATTTGAAGCATTGTTCTGCCCAGGACTTCTCCTGCAGATCGGTACCAGCTGGGAATGTAGAAAAGTCCTCGATGGAATTTGAAAGTGAGTTAGTGGACAGGGTTTATTGGTACAGAATGATTATGTAGACACATTGAAGAGCACTAAAGCCAATCAGAGGCTGTTAGCTAGAAGGATGAAAACCACAGGTGTTTTGGAGAAACCAGTGAATCGAATGTGTTTTAGACCTTACTGCAGAAACTGGACTCTGGAACTTAATTTTAATGATGATGTTCGTGTACAAACTGGAAGTTAAAGACAAGTTAATTTGTGACTTAAAGGGTTAATGGAAATCTGACGAACTTAAGCCTACAGGAATCTGATATACATATGGATCAGCAAATGTTAAACATGGCCTACTCCGGGTAATTTGACATAGACTGGGACGTCTTTGAATGGGACGGCTTTGATATTTTTATACCAGCAAATGACACCTCACCTAGAGTGGGGCAAAAATGTAATTAGTCAGCCACCAATTGTGCGAGTTCGTCCACTTAAAAAGACGAGAGAGGCCTGTAATTTCCATCATAGGTATACTTCAACTAGGAGAGACAAAATAAGAAAAAAAATCTTTTTGAAGGATTTTTAAATAATTTATTTGCAAATTATGGTGGAAAATACCTATTTGGTCATCTACAAACAAGCAAGATTTCTGTACCTCACAGACCCGTAACTTCTTCTTTAAGAGGCTCCTCTGTCCTCCACTCGTTACCTGTATTAATGACATCTGTTATCAGTATAAAAGACACCTGTCCACAACCTTAAACAGTCACACTCCAAACTTCACTATGGCCGAGACCAAAGAGCTGTCAAAGGACACCAGAAACAAAACTGTAGACCTGCACCAGGCTGGGAAGACTGAATCTGCAGTAGGTAAGCAGCTTGGTGTGAAGAAATCAACTGTGGGATCAATTATTAGAAAATGAAAGACATACAAGACCGCTGATAATCTCCCTCGATCTGGGGCTTCATGCAAGATCTCACCCCATGGGGTCAAAAAGATCACAAGAACTGAGCAAACCAGAACCCCATGGGGGACCTAGTGTATGACGTGCAGATTGCTGGGACCAAAGTAACAAGGACTACCATCAGTAACACACTGCGCCACCCGGGAATCAAATACTGCAGTGCCAGACGTGTCCCCCTGGTTAAGCCAGTACATACATGTCCAGGGCCGTCTAAAGTTTGCTAGAGAGCATTTGGATGATCCAGAAGAGGATTGGGAGAATGTCATATGGTCAGATGAAACCAAAATAGAACTTCGTGTTTGGAGGAGAAATAATGCTGAGTTGCATCCGAAGCACACCATACCTACTGTGAAGCATGGGGGTGGAAACATCACGCTCTGGGGCTGTTTTTCTGCAAAGGGACCAGGACGACTGATCCGTGTAAAGGAAAGAATGAATGGGGCCATGTATCGTGTGATTTTGAGTGAAAACCTCCTTCCAGGCTTCGTAAGGAGCATTTCAAGTTCCTGGAGTGGCATAGCCAGTCTCCAGATCTCAACCCCATGGAAAATCTTCGGAGGGAGTTGAGAGTCCGTGTTGCCCAGCGACAGCCCCAAAACATCACTGCTCTAGAGGAGATCTGCATGGAGGAACGGGCCAAAATACCAGCAACAGTGTGTGAAAACCTTGTGAAGACTTACAGAAAACGTTTGACCTCCGTCATTGCCAACAAAGTGTTTATAACAAAGTATTGAGATGAAATTTTGTTATTGACCAAATACTTATTTTCCACCATAATTTACCAAATAAATTCATTATAAATCCTACAATGTGATTATCTGGATTTTTCTCAATTTTTTCTCTCACAGTTGAGGTATACCTATGATGAAAATTACAACCTCTCTCGTCTTTTTTACTGGGAGAACTTGTACAATTGGTGGCTGACTAAATACTTTTTTGCCCCACTGTAGGAAACTAGTGTTGTGATAAAACAATTCAATTCACGAAAAGATAACGATATAAAACCTTCACGCATGCACCAAGAGACGGCGGATACTCTGAAAGAGGCTCCGGCTGCTGAACGTCTTAACGTTAGGGTGCAGATGAGAAAGCTGCCGGCTTTCACTTAAAACTCTCTCACAACAACAAAGAGATTTATACGTCTGTGACTCGTCTTCCCCTCATTACCCGCTAACCTCCTTCCTTCTTAACTTCATTTCGCTTGTTGATTTATTCGTATTTTCTTTTCTTTTATTCCATTAAAAGCACCACAGTACAGAAAAAAAAAGAAAAAGGAAGCCTAAACTGCAGAATTATCCCGCCCGCGCGCATTAAAGTGAGATCTCGGTGTTGGTGGACGACGTCAAGCCCAGCTTTGGACGTTTCTCAGAGAAAAGATATTAGCAGAGGTTTTTTTGGAGGTATTTCCAGCCAGTGAAACTCAATTTCATCCACTATATGACAAAAAGTCGGAGACGCAAATTTAAAACTTATTGTCTTTTGGCCGTATTAAAGGAAGACCTGTAATATGTTTTATATGAGATACCTGAGGAGTGGAATGTCAAAAACGAAACGGTCACTTTCTTTCTTCTTCTTTTTTTTTTAAAGGCTAGGGTTAAACGTCTACTCGATGTGATATCAAGGTTTGTATCTCCAAACAAACATGACTTCTTTTCAAATATTTCAACCTCAGGATCAAGCACCGATATTTGTTTCGTGCTGCATTTTGAAATCCTTTCCTTAACAGCACTGAAACTATTCATATTCTGTAATGTAAAGTATTTCCTACGTCAGTCATGTCTATTACAAATGAAACGGGACGTCAGTCTAAGTTCATCTCGAGCGATTAAAATGCAATTCCGAGGTTGACTTAAGTGTAATAATAGGAAGCCAGTTGTGCCGTTGTAAACACGAGTGATCGATCATATGAGTTCATGTACGTGCACACACCGAGCCTGTTAGCATTCAGCTTCTCTCGTCGGCCCTTTGTGTGTGTGTGTGTGTGTGTGTGTGTGTATGTCCACTCGAGCAGAAGCTGTAGCTGCGGGGGAATGGCAGCCGGAGAGACGCAGGAGGAAAGAGAAATCCATGTGTCTCTGTACACTGGAGAAGCGAACAGATGACTTCCTCCGGTGTGTTTGTTGAGGAAATTAGAAATTCTGTACACCTCCATTTTCGTCAGGACCGACACCAGGGCTAGCGTAATTGAGAGCCGGCCACGCGCGCTCGGTAATAGGCCGCTCCATAACTGTCCGTTTAGCTTTCCGCTGCCCTAATGACACCGCTCTGGACTCCTCCCACCATCCTCGTTAATTCCAATCAGCGTTCCGTGAGATGGAGGCGATCCATCACTTTTAGGAGGGGAAAGAGGGAGAGACAGAGAGAGACAGAGAGAGAGAGAAGCAGATTGTCTCTGGTTCTTGCTCAGATATAATTTATAATGTTTAGTGGTGCGGGAGAGGTGCATGCTGGGACAGATGTTAGGAGGATTGCTAGTCGTCGCTTTGCTCTGTTTTCTTTTTTCCTGTGTGTGAGGCTTCCTTTTTTAACTGGGAAAAGAGAACAGACGACTCACTGTGGCTTTTATCATCATCTGAACTTAAGTCCATACAGACCTTCAGGACTATCCCTAATGACATCATATAACAAAACAACAACAACAACAACAACAAAAGAACAGTATCTCAGAGCTAAAACGAGCTTCTCTATTATATTATAACACTCTCCTGTCTCATCTCGAAATATATATATTTTTTTGTATTTTCACATCGCATATACATTTGTTGTATAAATGCATCATTCATTTTGTTCCAAACACAAATATTTCCAACCTTATATTTGTTCTATATTTAAAAGAAGATAAACATCACTACATATTCTGGCCAACATAATTTCAGCTCACAGTGTTAGGATTTTTTTTCTCCACCTCTGCCTGGAGGATCAGCACATAGTTTATTACTTGAACTTTAGAATCACAGGCGAGAGACACCTCAGCTCCGTGTTGCCTTCAGGCTCTAGTCGGCTTCAGATCAGTGGAGCTCCAGACCATCGCTGCTCAGGGCATCAATGTCTCCTCGATGAAAGACACGGCTATTTACAGACACCGGTTACACCACGGCGTGCTTGGGTTGATGTTTATACCACAGCTGTGAGCCTGAGTAACTGCTCCTATATATAGGTACACTAAGAAGTGTGGTACAGTAGTGATCTTATTTATAGTACAGCTGTGAATAGCTAGTGTTCTTGTATATACACTAGAGCTGCGAGTAGGGCGCTAGTGTACTTGTATATACACTACAGCTGTGGGTAGGGCGCTAGTTTACTTGTATATACACTACAGCCATGGGTAGGGCGCTAGTGTACTTGTATATACACTACAGCCATGGGTAGGGCGCTAGTGTACTTGTATACACACTACAGCTGTGAGTAGGGCGCTAGTGTACTTGTATATACACTACAGCTGTGATTAGGGCGCTAGTGTACTTGTATATACACTACAGCTGTAAGTAGGGCGCTAGTGTACTTGTATACACACTACAGCTGTGAGTAGGGCGCTAGTGTACTTGTATAAACACTACAGTTGTGATAAGGGCACTAGTGTACTTCCATACACACTACAGCTGTAAGTAGGGTGCTAGTGTACTTGTATATACACTACAGCTGCGAGTAGGGCACTAGGGCACTAGTGTACTTGTATATACACTACAGCTGCGAGTAGGGCACTAGTGTACTTCTATACACACTACAGCTGTGAGTAGCGCACTAGTGTTCTTGTATATACACTACAGCTGTGAGTAGGGTGCTAGTGTACTTGTATACACACTACAGCTGTGAGTAGGGAGCTAGTGTACTTCTATACACACTACAGCTGTGAGTAGAGCACTAGTGTACTTGTATATACACTACAGCTGTGAGTAGGGCGCTAGTGTACTTGTATATACACTACAGCTGTGAGTAGGGCGCTAGTGTACTTGTATACACACTACAGCTGTGAGTAGGGCGCTAGTGTACTTGTATATACACTACAGCTGTGATTAGGGCTCTAGTGTACTTGTATATCCACTACAGCTGTGAGTAGGGCGCTAGTGTACTTGTATACGCACTACAGCTGTGAGTAGGGCGCTAGTGTACTTGTATATACACTACAGCTGTGAGTAGGGCGCTAGTGTACTTGTATATACACTACAGCTGTGATTAGGGCGCTAGTGCACTTGTATAGACACTACAGCTGCGAGTAGGGCGCTAGTTTACTTGTATATACACTACAGCCGTAGGTAGGGCGCTAGTGTATTTCGCTAGTGTATTTAGGGTGGTAGTGTATTTCTTTACACACTACAGCTGTGAGCTAGTGTACTTGTATATACACTACAGCTGTGATTAGGGCGCTAGTGTACTTATATATACACTACAGCTGTGAGTAGGGCGCTAGTGTATTTCTATAGGGCGCTATTTTAGTGTATTTCTATAGGGCGCTTATGGCGCTAGTGTACTTCTATACACAGTACAGCTGTGAGTAGGGCGCTAGTGTACTTGTATACACACTACAGCCGTAGGTAGGGCGCTAGTGTATTTCTTTACACACTACAGCTGTGAGTAGGGCGCTAGTGTACTTGTATAAACAATACAGTTGTGATTAGGGCGCTAGTGTACTTATATATACACTACAGCTGTGATTAGGGCGCTAGTGTACTTGTATACACACTACAGCTGTGATTAGGGCTCTAGTGTACTTGTATATACACTACAGCTGTGATTAGGGCGCTAGTGTACTTGTATATCCACTACAGCTGTGAGTAGGGCGCTAGTGTACTTCTATAGGGCGCTTATGGCGCTAGTGTACTTCTATACACAGTACAGCTGTGAGTAGGGCGCTAGTGTACGTGTATACACACTACAGCTGTGATTAGGGCTCTAGTGTACTTGTATATACACTACAGCTGTGATAAGGGCGCTAGTGTACTTGTATACACACCACAGCTTGTATACACACTACAGCTGTGAGTAGGGCACTAGTGTACTTGTATACACACTACAGCTGTGATTAGGGCTCTAGTGTACTTGTATATACACTACAGCTGTGTGCACTACAGCTAATATGCGTAACCTTCTGCTGCCAGTTATACTGTGACTGGCAGTGACGTGCTTATGCGTTAGCAAGGGAGCATGCTAGTTCCCTAGAACGCTAGCGCGCTAGTCTCCGGGGCTGCGCCGAGGCTCGGGCTGGCGTTTGATTTGCGGTGGCGTGTAAATTGGATGCTGGTCCGCAGTGAAAAGCAGCTCGTAAATAGCATGGCAGCGCGGAGCCAGGCGGGCATGATTGATGACACCGTGGACCCGATGGATGAGAAACACGATCCAAATAAATATCACATCAATCTCATCAATCACCCGCACCTGACGAGGGACAGAGAGCGAGGGAGAAGAGCGAGACTAATCATTGTGAATAATTTAAGTCTACTGCAGAGCGCTATTTTAGCAAAATCGCCCGTCTCATTCGAAGCAGACGGAGACAGAACTTTTATCTTTAATACCTGGAGAGAAATGTTAAGAAACTCATACTACTGATGCGTAAGAGGAAAAAACGGAGAAACTCTAATGATGCGGTTAACACGTGTGTGGGTGTGTATGTGTCTGAAACTGGAGACTCCTTCCAAACAACTTCATTCTGACCAACCAGAGTGGGGAAGTAGCTTTTAGTGGGCAGAGTATTCCAGGTGTTGGTGTAAGAGACATTTAACTGTGGTACAGCAAAGCTATTATGCATTATGTTTAAACTAAAAAGAATTTTTTTTTTTTAAATCTCAAGAATAAAGTCAATAAACAGTGCTAAAAGTCAGTGCGGATTTTTTATGTAATTTTTGTTCGCTTTACTGATCTGTTTTAAAAAATGAAACTCAACCTAAACACGACAATTTAATCGTGACAAATCCTTTAATAATCGTTTTCTTTTACCATCAACCTTCACAACGTTTCCAACAAATGAACCCATAACATCACACCGCTTCACAAAACCAAAAAAAAAAACAGCAGAGAGAGCGCTTCATGCCGTCTCACCTTCACGCTTCCTCCGGCCATCCTTCCATCCTTCCTTCCTTCCTTCCTTCATATCCACGTCGTATTTTAATAACTTATCTTGAACCGAAATACTGACGCCGTCTCAGGGTAATAGATTTCCATTTTGTAACGGGCTTAAGGCGTCCCCGAGAAGAAGGCTCACATAAATCTCACTCTGGAGTTTTACTAATTAAACCATTTTGAATGAAGAACTCCCAGCAGGGTCTCGTCTTCTTCTTCTGCTTCGATAATAGCGCGGCTGTCAAACATGTAGAGGAGTTCTGCTGTCTATTTCTATTTTAATACTAAACTGTCAGCACTCAATATTTTAAAAAACTCAACAAAACAAAAAAAGCTATCTGAGACATGTCGGTTCAGTGAGTTGGAATAAACAGATTTATAAGCAGTGTGTTGGGTTGCTGTTCGTTATTAGCAGTGTGTTAGGAGTTACAGGTAGTAAGTTAGCAGCGCGTTAGTCCTAGACTTGGAGTAGATGTGAAGAAGACAATGTCATCTGCTTCCTCGGGGTTTTTTATCCACAGATTGGTTCAGGCTTAAAGATGAGTGTTAGTGGAAAATCTCTGTCTTCTTCTTAAGAGAAATCTGGCAACCTCGTAAATCATGAACACAAAACACACACGTGATTTTAATAACGAGGATGGGAACTTCACCAGGTGTGTAACCCGACTCGTACCATCACACAGGGAAATGTTGTTGTATTCAGAGTCGGGCTACACACCTGGTGAAGTTCCCGTCCTCGTTATTAAAATCTCATAATATCACGTACATGTAGGGGAGGGGCTCGTCTTACATGAGGTCACATTAGGGGGAAAAAATCTAACTGGCTTGTTTAAGAGACCTGCGTTCACCTGGTAATTAAAGAGTGAAATATGGGCCCTTTAAGTCCCCGGCTCTGACTACAGCGGTGTAGTTGTGGTTGTACTAACAGTACTGATTTGTTTGCGATGCAGAGGGATTTGTAGTAAGAGAACAGGGAGCTTTTTTACTGACACTGTTATAAATTTGCACAGACGTCAGAGATACAGTCTGGCGCGGAAAGCGAACCTCGTGTCAGCCTGACTACAATTGGGTGCCATGTGCGTGTGTGAGTGTGTGTGTGTGTGTGTGTGTAGGATGAGGGATTGGTTGCCTCTGGGATTCTGACATATCAGGCCCCACTCCCCGTTGCCCTCAGTTTAGCCTTCACAAGAAAAGCTCTCAGAATCGGACAGAGCTAATTTACCATCTCTCCTTCTTTTCTCGCTCTCTCTCTCTTCTACAGCCTCTCTCCATTTCTCTCCTGCACACACACACACACACACACACACACATACACACACACTCACACACACTCCCTACTGCTCCCTACTTTCTTTATCTCTTTTTGTCTTTTCATTCTCATTCATCTTTTTCTATGTCTGCCATCTTCCTCTTCCTGCTCCCCCCATCGTCTCTGTCCATCCCGCCCCCTCCTGCCTGAAGAAGTGTGTGTGAGGTCTTGTTAGTGCACTGGTGAGTTAGTAACTAATAGGGAATTTTAATGAGCTTATCAGGTCAAAAGCAGCTTAGTTCTCTGAGGCTCTAACAGTATGAATTAGCGAGTCTACACTACAATAAGCTATTGTGCATATGTTGACGCTGCCTGATTCATTAGAAACAACATATGCTGATAAACACATTGTTTCGTTATGCAAAAACGAGTATTAGTGAGCTTTTCTTTATTGTGCTGGTAAACAATTTATTATACAGTGAAATGGGAGGAGCACGGTGGTATGTGGGTGTGTGTTTGTGTGATTATAAGTGGAACTTGTATACAGAGACCCTTTACAGAACAGCATGCGTGGTTATAATTGCTCATCATAGCTCGCCTCAACTACACACACAACCATAGAGTTCAGTACATAACTACAGAGTCCAGTACAAAACTACAGAGTCCAGTACAAAACTACAGAGTCCTGTACATAACTACAGAGTCCAGTACATAACTACAGAGTCCAGTACATAACTACAGAGTTCAGTACATAACTACAGAGTCCAGTACATAACTACAGAGTCCAGTACAAAACTACAGAGTCCAGTACAAAACTATAGAGTCCAGTACAAAACTATAGAGTCCAGTACAAAACTATAGAGTCCAGTACATAACTACAGAGTCCAGTACATAACTAAAGAGTTCAGTACATAACTACAGAGTTCAGTACAAAACTACAGAGTCCAGTACATAACTATAGAGTCCAGTACAAAACTATAGAGTCCAGTACATAACTAAAGAGTCCAGTACATAACTACAGAGTCCAGTACAAAACTATAGAGTCCAGTACATAACTAAAGAGTCCAGTACATAACTACAGAGTCCAGTACAAAACTATAGAGTCCAGTACATAACTAAAGAGTCCAGTACATAACTACAGAGTCCAGTACAAAACTACAGAGTCCAGTACATAACTACAAAGTCCAGTACATAACTACAGAGTCCAGTACAAAACTATAGAGTCTAATACATAACTACAAAGTCCAGTACATAACTACAGAGTTCAGTACATAACTACAGAGTCCAGTACATAACTACAAAGTCCAGTACATAACTACAGAGTCCAGTACAAAACTATAGAGTCTAATACATAACTACAAAGTCCAGTACATAACTACAGAGTCCAGTACATAACTACAGAGTCCAGTACAAAACTACAGAGTCCAGTACATAACTATAAAGTCCAGTACATAACTACAGAGTCCAGTACATAACTACAGAGTCCAGTACAAAACTACAGAGTCCTGTACATAACTACAGAGTTCAGTACATAACTACAGAGTCCAGTACATAACTACAGAGTCCAGTACAAAACTACAGAGTCCAGTACATAACTATAAAGTCCAGTACAAAACTACAGAGTCCAGTACAAAACTATAGAGTCTAATACATAACTACAAAGTCCAGTACATACCTACAAAGTCCAGTACATAACTACAGAGTCCAGTACAAAACTACAGAGTCCAGTACAAAACTACAGAGTCCAGTACATAACTACAGAGTTCAGTACATAACTACAGAGTCCAGTACATAACTACAGAGTTCAGTACATAACTACAGAGTCCAGTACATAACTCTAAAGTCCAGTACATAACTACAGAGTTCAGTACATAACTACAGAGTTCAGTACATAACTACAGAGTCCAGTACAAAACTACAGAGTTCGGTACATAACTCTAAAGTTCAGTACATAACTCTAAAGTCCAGTACATAACAACAGAGTTCAGTACATAACTACAGAGTTCAGTAGATAACTACAGAGTTCAGTACATAACTACAGAGTTCAGTACAAAACTACAGAGTCCAGTACATAACTACAAAGTCCAGTACATAACTACAGAGTCCAGTACAAAACTACAGAGTCCAGTACATAACTACAGAGTCCAGCACATACATTGAAAAACCAGCACACAACTACAGAATCCAGTACATAACTTAATATTATTAAAATTATTAAATATTGTTAAAATTGTTAGAAAATTTTCTGTCCTATGAGAAATATTGTGGTTCAGATTCTCGCTGTTGTAGAAAAAAATCATTTCCTATAACTACAGAGTTCAGTGAATAACTACAGAGTCCACTACAGAGTCCAGTACAAAACTACAGAGTCCAGTACATAACTCTAAAGTCCAGTACATAACTACAGAGTCCAGTACATAACTACAGAGTCCAGTACAAAACTACAGAGTCCAGTACATAACTCTAAAGTCCAGTACAAAACTACAGAGTCCAGTACATAACTCTAAAGTCCAGTACATAACTACAGAGTCCAGTACATAACTACAGAGTCCAGTACAAAACTACAGAGTCCAGTACATAACTATAAAGTCCAGTACAAAACTACAGAGTCCAGTACATAACTACAAAGTCCAGTACATAACTACAGAGTCCAGTACAAAACTACAGAGTCCAGTACATAACTACAGAGTCCAGTACAAAACTACAGAGTCCAGTACATAACTACAGAGTTCAGTACATAACTACAGAGTCCAGTACATAACTACAGAGTCCAGTACAAAACTATAGAGTCTAATACATAACTACAAAGTCCAGTACATAACTACAGAGTCCAGTACATAACTACAGAGTTCAGTACATAACTCTAAATTACAGTACATAACTACAGAGTTCAGTACATAACTACAGAGTCCAGTACAAAACTATAGAGTCCAGTACATAACTACAGAGTCCAGTACAAAACTACAGAGTCCAGTACATAACTAGAGTCCAGTACATAACTACAGAGTTCAGTGCATAACTTAATATTATTAAAATTATTAAATATTGTTAAAATTGTTTAAAAATTTTCTGTCCTATGAGAAATATTGTGGTTCAGATTCTCGCTGTTGTAAAAAAACGATCATTTCCGGGCAGCACCAGCAATTTTCCAGTACCTTTCCTAGAATGGTCTTGACATATTGCACATGCAGCACACTTCTGTCTCATCAATGACCTGAGCAGAGACTAATCCCGGTCAGATGCTGAAGCAGACACGTCATGATTATAAAACACTCTCACTACTGAAGGAGGAAGCCGGGCTGCCATCATTAACAAAGAAGTGGGAGAGAAATTATCCCAACCAATTATTTAAATCCTTCATTTAAGAACGTCCAGCAAGTGCCGAGGGCAGTGTGAGCTTTAGTGCAAGAGTGCATGGTGTGTGTGTGTGTGTGTGCTAATGGAGGAAAGGTCAGCAAGCTTTATTAACCTCCCGGTGCCTCTCCACCTCACTGATAAAGTCTGTCCTCTCTCACACACACACACACACACACTCACACACAGTAAAGCTAGACACACTTACTTCCTCTTGCTCTTTTTCCTAGATCCATCTGCTGTGTTTTACTTTACTGCTTTTCATCCTCTCCTTTTTCTTTCATTTCTTTTCTTTTTTATTTATAAACCCAAAATAAATGATTACAGTATTAAGTCAAAGCATGCTTCAAAGATCGAGTTTTTTCGACACTCGATTTCTAATTCTCTTGTCATCTCCCACTGGTCAGGTTTTCTGTCTCTTCTCCTCTATGGACAGCTTTTTTCCTCTCTCACTTTTCCATGTTTTTCTATCTCTCATATAATCTCTGGTTTACTTGGTCACTTGTGTTTCTGTTTCTTCTACTCTAGTAACAGATTTTTCTTTTTCTCTCTCAGACCACGTCTCTCTGTCTGTTTTCTTTTAATCTCTCCTTTTAATAATGTTCTTCAGTCTTTCTTGCTCTAGCAAGGTTAATAAGGTTTTCATTATCTCTTCCTCTATGAACAGGTTGTTCCGTCACTCTTTCTCTCTATTAGTGGGGTTTTCTGTCTCCTTCCTCTGAGGACACGTTCTCTCCGTTTCTCTCTCTGTCTCTATGAACGGCTTTATTTTTCTGTCTCTACGACTCTCCAGACATCTCTCGCTCTTTTTATTAGATCTTTTTTTTTCTGTCTTTTCTTTCTGTTTTTCTTTCTCTCCTCATTTATCAGCTCACTTACTGTGTACTCGGCCAGGACTTGTCTTTGCTAATCGTGTCTCTTGTCCGGTGTCGGTGTGGAAATTTGTCTCAACGTAACAACCTGACAAATTCATGTGTTTGGCTGGTTTATGGTTTTAGGGATGATGTGTGTGTGTGTTTTGATAATATGATCAATTTTGTTGAAACTTGTGATGTGCTCTGACCGTGACCTGTGTTAGTCACTGTTGAGTGAGGTGTGTGTGTGTGTGTGTGTGTGAGAACTTCGGCTTTCTGTCATGGAGATTTGAAACCGGGTGGGCTTTCATCAAAATTCAACCTGAACCTTAGGATTTGTAATCGTTACAATTAATGACCTAATTCTCTCCTTGTGAGAAAGCGGGAGTTTGTGAGTGGTTTGTTTGCCCGACCCCTCGCTGCGGGACGGGAGCCTAATTAGGGGTCTTCACTGTATTCACTAATAATGAACTTAATAATTTTAAATCCTTAAATGTTTAAAAATGCTGCACTACCGTGCCGACGAGGTGCGTTTCTTAGAAGTGCTTTCTTGTTGCTTATTATTTGAGCAGATTAATTGTCTCTAAAGTGTGTGATGAGGTGTGGAATGACGATCACGGTACAGAGAGACAAGTCGCTTCCCTTTCACCCTCTCTTTCACTCTCGACGACTCTTAAATCATCGAAACGAGTGAGCTTTGCCTGGTGTTTAACCTCTCCGTCTCTCCTTTCCCCTCTCCTCTCCTCTCCTCTCCACTTCTCTACCGCTCTAAAGCTCACTGGTGTCCAGCTGTTCGTGAGCCCTGCAGGAGGGAAATGACTTGTCACGTACAGCAGAAATGCAGGCATCCTGACAGTGTATATATCTATGTGTACGTATGGGGGGTCACTGGGATTAATTAAGGCCACCGCAGGACTTGGTTCCTAGCTCATGGAAGTAAGCATACCCTCCCAAGTGGACAACATCGAGTGAGCGTCTCAGGATAGACAGCCTTAAATTAAAAATTGAAATCTGAAACTAAAGGCTCACTGAAACTACATGCTTCTAGTGCTGGATATGAATATACTGAAGGTAGGGACAGAGTTGAACACTGACACACACAGTACAGTATCAACAACACCACAAGTTTTTACTGTTCAGACTGGAGGGGGTCGTGTAATGGTGTGAGGAGGGTCAAAGGCGCAAAGACAACACTTATATTTCAAGTAACTAAGTCAACATCTGTGCGTGTGTGTCTGTGTGTCAGAGACTCGCTTTGTTGGACTTACGAACAAATCCGACTTACGAACGTGCTCCTGGAACAGACATTACATACAATCGTATGGAGATCACCTGCGTGGTGGTAATGGAGGCAGCTTCTCATATAACTAACTTGGGAAAGAGGCACAGAAATGTTCATGTCCAAGTCTTTTTTTTTTTTGCCTCCTGCACATTTTAAAGATATACTGGGTGTTTTCCGAACACTATTAAGCAGCATTACACCCAAAGTTGGGTGGCATGAGCTCTCATGACCTGGCATTCGTCCAGAGCCACATGTGAAACACGATTTTCACATATGCAGTCTTTCATCATGTCAAAGGCTTGACTTTATTCTTGTCGCAGTTAAAGGAAAACCAATAACAACATTTTCTGGTCTTCCACAAGCAAGGAAGTGTCTTAAAGCAGGACCTGATTCCTACAAACAAATACAAACAACCTGGGAGAAACTAAAAAGGAAGAATCAAAAGTGAAAATGAAATAACATTTATCAGTGCTACTTAGCCATTCTGTTAACTACTCCTGACTGGCTCCTGTGGTTTTTGCCAGACTGCCGATGTAATTACCACTGAGCCGTATCAGAGTATCTAGTCCATGTAAAAGCTTTCGAACCCTGCCCTGGCTTCTGCAGTCCGGAGCGCTTTACTGCAGCGGCGGTTCCTCGGCTGGGTTCTGACGTTTCCTCCACTACGCATCTTCCCCGCTCGAACACACTTGATCCAAAGAATCAGCTAATTAACTGAGCTGCTTTTATTCCTGAGTCAACAGCAGTGTGTAGAGCAGAACCAAAGTCTCTGCTACTGGACTGCTGCGTCTTTAGCCTCGTTTATTCTTTCGGTTCTAACAGGAACACAGGGGAATGAGAAAGGCAGCAAGGGAAAGAGATACAGATAGAATATGTGCCTTATTTTCCTGTTTTTTTTTCTTCAAATCTTCTTTTATATTCTTTTGAAGTACTTTGGGTTTAACTTTACTTTTTATGCTTAGATGCCTACATTTTAAATAGTGTATAGGATTCATCGAGTCGTTCATCCTCAACTGAATTATAAAAGTGACAGGAAGAGGTAGAATATTATTACTGCTCTTATAGGGAGAAATGGACAGATTGATAAATGGATGGACAGATGACTAGATGGATGGATGGACAGATAGCTTGATTGATAGATAGATAGATTGATAAAGGGTGGATGGACAGATTTATAAAAGGAGTTCCCAATAAACCACACACACACACACACACACACACACACACACACACACACACACACACACACACACACAACTGTTCTGTGAAAAGATGAATGGATGAATTTCTGGATGGATTGATAGACAGACAGATGAAAGGATGAATTCACTTATAAATCAACAGATGGATGGATGAAATACAGATAAACAGGTGGTGACTTGAATGGATGGATGGACAGAAGGAGGCTGATTGTAGTGAGGCTGGTGTGTGATTAAACATTCCTCCCAATAAGCTACACACACAACTGTTCTTATGTGACACAATTAAATGGATTAATGGACGAATGGATGGACGGATAGACTGTTGGACAGTTGGATTGATGGATGGATGAATTGACAGACATACAGTACAGATGGACAGATAAACAGACGGATGGACAGACAGATGGATGGATGGACAGACGGATGGACAGTTGGATGGATTGATGGACAGACGGATAAACCGACATATGGGCAGACGAATGAATGGATGGATGGACAGACAAATGGATGGATGGACAGACGGACAGTTGGATGGACATTTAGATGGATGGATGGACAGATGGATGGACAGTTGGATGGATGGATGGATGGATGGATGGTCAGATGTACAGACAGATGGACAGATAAACAGACAGATAGAATGGATAGATGGACAGACAGGTGGACAGTTGGATGGATTGATAGACAGAGAGATGGACAGACAGGTGGACAAATAAACAGACATATTGACAGACGAATGGATGGAGGAACGAAAGGACAGTTGGATGGACAGTTAGATGGATGTATGGATGGACAGACGGATGGACAGTTGGATAGATGGATGTACGGGTGGACGATGTATGGATGTATGGGTGGACGGATAGATGGATGGACAGATGGATGGACAGATAAATAAATGGATGGACAGACAAATGGATGGATGGGTGGATGAACAGCCGGATGGATGGACAGCCGGATGGATGGGTGGATGGACAGTTGGTTGCATATATGGATGGACAGATGGATGGACAGTTGGATGGATGGATAGATAGATGGATAGATAGATGGACAGACAGACGGAGAGACAGATGAACAGACGAATGGATGGATGGACAGACAGATGGGTGGATGTTGCGGAAAGACAGTTGGATGGATTGATGGATAGACAGATGAACAGACGAATAGATGGATGGATGGAAGGATAGTTGGATGGGCACTTGGATGGATTGATTGATTTACGGATGGAAGGATGGACAGACAGATGGACAGATGAACAGACAGATTGATGGATGGATAGATGGTTGGATGGATGGATGGACAGTCCAGACAGAAGAGAGACAGTTTGGTGGCTGGTTGGACAGATGAATGGATGGATGGACAAACGGATGGACAGCTGGATGGATAGACATAGGATGGTGAGAGTGAAGACCACCTTGAGTGTGATGTAACATTTACACCAATGACTCAGAACTGCTCTTTACTCACCAGTGTATGTTTAGATGTTTAGATGTTTAGATGTTCAGATGTACGGATTATATGGTGTTATTAAGGGCAAAGATTGTTCACACCAGTGAACTACACACAACTAACACACTCTGCATTTACACACTGGGAAACATATACTGTGTGTGTGTGTGTGTGTGTGTGTGTGTGTGAGAGAGAGAGAGATGTGGGTTCTGGGTGTCTCGGGGGGTAAAGGTAAAATGAATTATGCTAACACTGCAGTGAAGCACAGGGAGTAACACACACACACACACACACACACATACACACACACATGTCTATCACAGGCGTCTATTCACCTTTGTCTGACCTACAAACACACACACACACACACACATCTGTGTGGAACTGGAAACTGAACTAACACATTGGTCTCGCGCAAACAGGGGGCTGTCTGGCCTGCTCTGTGTGTGTGTGTGTGTGTGTGTGTGTGTGTGTGTGTGTGTGTGCAGCAGGCACAGCGATTGTGCCAGTCAGCAGTGCAGGGTTAGATGGCTCTGTCACCATTGACCGATGAGTGCTGCAGGAGCAATGCAGCTATCCATACTGAGAGAGAGAGAGAGAGAGAGAGAGAGAGAGAGAGGGGAACGGAGGACGGGACGGATATATGGGGGGGTGAAGACAGATAGAGAGAGAGATGGAATAAGAGAAAAACAGATAGAGACAGAGAGAGTGAGACAGGATAACAGAGATGACACATAAACATAAACACACACTGGAGTAACACAGTGAATGTGCTAGAGAAATCTCTTTCTCTCTCTCACACACACACACACACACACACACACACACACACTGACCCAGGGTCGAGGTGTTACACGACTTACACTGACACCTTGCTGAATTATTTATCTGACAAGCCGCCCGAGTCAGCGACACAGCCATCGATCCCTAAATCACACTCTCTGCTTCTTCCTCGTGTTGTCGCGTTCACATCCTCTCTCTCTCTCTCACACACACACACACACACACACACACACACAAAGACACAGTATGACCCTTGTCTACAGTGACGGGTCCAGTCACGGATTTTGTGTCGGCGTCGGGATGTTGACGGGGCGGGGCTGACTGACCTCTGACCTTTCTTTGCGCACTTGATTAAATTTTTTTACATTTTCTATCTAAGTGTGTATTTCGAACACGATTTCACCACCGGCGCCGCAAGATCCTCTGATTTCTGATTGGATCCTCCGCTCATGGTTACGGCGGTAATGCGCGGTCGTTTCTATGGTAACAGCGATGCACTCATATGCTGGAGGTTCGAACGCTAATAACAAAATAATTGTTAGACGTGTCGTGTCACCTGATGGATAACGGTGTATGATAGGCAGCGCCGCCTGCTGAGTGTGTGTGTGAGGTGCCGTGCCGCCGTGTTGTGTCGTCACGCTTGCGGGTGCAGTGCGAGTCCTCTGTGTGTGTTAACTGCAGTGTGACTCTGTGTGTGTGTGTGTGTGTGTGTGTGAATCCGAGGCCGGTGTGAATTCTACACCGTGACGTGAAATTCCCTCTAATGCATCAATTACAGGGCGGGTAATCTCACTGAGAGCAGAATTAATTAGGAGGACTAATGAATTATCCCATTATGACAGTTAGAATAGCTTTCGATTAGAGAGAGAGAGAGAGAGAGAGAGAGAGAGAGAGAGAGAAGGAGGTCAAGTTGGTGGGTGAAACGCGGGACAAAAAGAAAAATGAAGAAGAGCAGCGGTGGGGTTTGAGATAAATGAAGTAGTGTGTGTGTGTGTGTGTGTGTGGTTATTAATGTAGATGTATGTATATATGCAAATGTCATGCACGTGCACGTGTACAGGGGTTTATATGAGGGGTTTGTACGTGTGTGTGTGTGTGTGTGTGTGTGTGTGTGTGAGGGCAGCTGCATATAAGCATGTCTGTAAATTGTATTGTACTGTATAATTTGCATGTGTGTGTGTGTGAGTATGCATGTGCGGGCAAATCTGATTGGCTAGGAGCAACCTGCTGAGAGTACACATCGTGCACATGCACATTAACAACACACACACACACACACACACATTTCATTATTGCTCATTTTGTCTGACATGTAGGGAGGACATTCGTACCAGCTGATCTAAGGCATGATAGAAAATGCCCGTGTGTGTGTGAGTGTGTGTGTGTGTGTGATTGTAAATTCATTCTCTCTGTCACTCACTCATCTTCTATACCGCTTTATCCTGTATTCAGGGCACGAGGCAGGGTACACCCTGGACAGGGTGCCAATACATCGCAGGACACACACACACACACACACACACACACACACAATTAGCCTAACCTGAATGTCTTTGGACTGTCGGATGAAACCGGAGTACCCGGAGGAAACCCACCAAGCACAGGGAGAACATGCAAACTCCACACACACACACACACACAGACCCCGAGGTGGGAATCAAACCCAGACCCTGGAGGTGCGAGGCGACAGCTCTGACCAATACACCACCGTCCTGGCCCGCTCGGAAATTAAATTTTTTTTGGCGATCTGGACACAATGTGAGCACGAACACAACTGTCCTAGGGTTTTTTTTTATTGTTGAAAATCCCATAAACAACGCTTCAGAAAGGAACCGGCTGCTGGCTGGTAAAAATAAAAACAACTGAGTGTCTGGTTGATTCTGTAATCCAGCAGCCAAAGACGCGGGTTTATAAAATATATATATAATAATAATAATTTCCAACCCTGGTGTAAAGAGAGAGAGAGAGAGAGAGCCCTCCAGACACACACACACACACACACACACACACACACACACACCCCAGCCCTCTATTATTAGCTTTTTCTACGTATGTACTTGTGTTTTGCCACAGCAGGACAGAACTACCGTCTTTTGGCTCCTTTTTTCTTTTCTCCAGTAAAAGCTGCAGTTTTTTGGGAAACGCTGCCTTCAGAGCCACAGTCTAATCCGTCTAATCCCCATTCTGATTATTATTTTTTTTTTTTCACTGCAAAACAGGCCAGGAAATTAGTTCACGAAAATGCTGCTTCCTGGGACTGAGAGCTCAGGGTGGGGTGGTGGGGGGTGGGGGTGAAGGACGGGGGGACGTGAGGGGCTCGGAGACGCCGCGGTTTCACTCCCATCATCCAGAGCGACTGAAGTCATTTCCATAATCTGCAGCTGAAAATATTTCCTTTTCTTTCTTTCTTTTTTTTTTCAAACTCAATACTGAACAAAATTTCAGGTGGGACGGAAGAAGGGGGAAAGAATCAAGTGGAATTAAAGCTGTGGTGTGAATAGTGAAGGATTTAAGATCTGAAATCGTGTTGTATTGAATTCAGTTTCATAAACACAAGCTAGCAGGTGGAATGGTGGTGATGAACTGCCCCAAATGTGTGTGTGTGTGTGTGTGTGTGTGTGTGTGTGTGTGTGTGTGTGTGTGTAGTTAGTTTTAGAGATTTGCTGTACTGCATTTATTTCTTTGATTCGCTCGTAGTGTCTAAATTTCAATTTAACTTGGACTGACAATTTCTCCTACACACACACACACACACACACACACAAACAAAAATTTGCACAAAACTGAACGATGAACCATCGTTGTGTTTAGCACCATGGTGTGTGTGTGTGTGTGAATGTGAGAACTTGCATTTATATTTGGTGTACACATTACATGAGTTATGTATGCATTACACGCAGCTGAGATGCTGAGGAAACACACACACACACACAGACACACACAGACACACACACACACACACTGGATACTAGACCTCATTAGAAACCATTTGTTGTAGACGTACGCACCGGACTGTAACAATGAAAAAAACAGCAGGTGTAATATCGCCACTGTGTGTGTGTGTGTGTGTGTGTGTGTGTGTGGCCATAAATTTATATAAATATGAGATATTTTCACCTTGTAGGGACATCTGGCTGAAGAAGAAAAAAAAATAATAAATGAATTTGATTTAGCATTAGAGCACACACACACACACACACACACACACACACACACACCTAACATCACACACAACTAACATCACACATAAGTCTAATGAGTGTTGAATGAAAATGCATGCTGAGTTTATTATGTAACAATGCTGTCTCCTCCATAAGCACTTCCTTATAAACGTATGTTTATTGTTGTTGTTGTTGTTGTTTACACGCCTCTCGTTCTGAACTCTCCCAATCAAACCTCATTAATGAGCGAGATTTTACCCGCTGCACGTCAAAACTGTGCTCCATGAGCGCTGACCAAATCCCCAAACTGTCAGGAATTACTCACACTTTGGGGACATTTGTTCCTCTCAGAGTGCTACACACACACGCATACACACACACACACACACACACACACACACACACACACCTAGAAAAAAAAACCTTAATGCCACCGAAAAAACAAAGCCAAATGAGTCAGATTGGGTATTGATTCATGAAGTGTGTGAGTGTGTGTTAAAGTGTGTGTGTGTGTGTGTGTGTGTGTTAATGTGTTTCTATTTTTGTGTGTGCCTATAATGACCTCCCCATAGTGGAACTGAGAGTGTAACAGCACCGCACGGTTTAATGTGTTGCGTCGTATAAAGTCCAGTCACATGTTAAGAATTCGTACAGTCACGTGTTAAGCATTGTTGCGTTTTGTTGTGTGCAGTCACGTGTTAAGCACTGTTGCGTTTTGTTGTGTACAGTCACGTGTTAAGCATTGTTGCGTTTTGTTGTGTACAGTCACGTGTTAAGCATTGTTGCGTTTTGTTGTGTACAGTCACGTGTTAAGCATTGTTGCGTTTTGTTGTCTGCAGTCACGTGTTAAGCATCGTTGTGTGTTGTGTGCAGTCACGTGTTAAGTATTGTTGCGTTTTGTTGTGTACAGTCACGTGTTAAGCATTGTTGCGTTTTGTTGTGTGCAGTCACGTGTTAAGCATTGTTGCGTTTTGCTGTGTACAGTCACGTGTTAAGCATTGTTGGGTTTTGTTGTGTACAGTCACGTGTTAAACATTGTTGCGTTTTGTTTTGTACAGCCACGTGTTAAGCATTGTTGCGTTTTTGTTTTGTACAGTCACGTGTTAAGCATCGTTGTGTGTTGTGTGCAGTCACATGTTAAGTATTGTTGCGTTTTGTTGTGTACAGTCACGTGTTAAGCATTGTTGTGTAC
This sequence comes from Clarias gariepinus, assembly GCF_024256425.1. Lineage (NCBI taxonomy): Eukaryota > Metazoa > Chordata > Actinopteri > Siluriformes > Clariidae > Clarias > Clarias gariepinus. The sequence goes on from NC_071112.1 coordinate 31,479,285, forward strand.
AAGCATTAAGTTTTGTTGTGTACAGTCACGTGTTAAGCATTGTTGGGTTTTGTTGTGTACAGTCACGTGTTAAACATTGTTGCGTTTTGTTTTGTACAGCCACGTGTTAAGCATTGTTGCGTTTTTTTGGGTACAGTAACGTGTTAAGCATTGTTGTGTTTTGTTGTGTACAGTCACGTGTTAAGCATTGTTGGGTTTTGTTGTGTACAGCCACGTGTTAAGCATTGTTGCGTTTTTGTTTTGTACAGTCACGTGTTAAGCATTGTTGCGTTTTTTTGAGTACAGTAACGTGTTAAGCATTGTTGTGTTTTGTTGTGTACAGTCACGTATTAAGCATTGTTGTGTACAAGCATTAAGTTTTGTTGTGTACAGTCACGTGTTAAGCATTGTTAATCATTGCGTGTGTGTGTGTGTGTGTGTTTTGTCTTGCTGTTTAAACTCACTGTTAATGTTCTTGAACAGGTTGAGGATGGGCAGGATCTGTCTGTAGTACGGCACCAGAGCTTCTCCCACCATATCGCCCGACACGGTGAGATGCTGCAGGACCTTCAGCGTGGTGCAGATCACCTGTCTGTTCCTGGTGTTCAGAGCATCTGAGACAGACAACGTTTTTATTCATTTATTTTTTTGGAACATGCATTATGTTTTAAGATTTAACTAAAATGTGTTTAAATGGCTGTTCCTCAATCTCAGCTACAGCACTACAAAGCTGTTCTGTGTATGTGTCAAACCGCACTACCTATCGTCTAAATATGCTACCTAATACATTTTGCAACAAAATTTCTTTTTTTCACTGCAAGATTTTGACTTTTTAACTTGAAAGATTTTGCATGGATGCACTGGTTTTGCTGCAGAACATTCCTACAATCTTATTTTCAATGCAACCTTTTGACTTTCGCACACAACGCTACGGGTTTGTGCTATGTCAACATATTTCAACAAGGTAGCACAACATGTCATAACTTTTAACAAAACCTACATGACTGCTGGAAGTTATATCCCTCTCTCCCAGAGCTTGGTAAGGAACCACTACCATGGAAGATATATTCGTTAAATAGACTGAAAAAAAAAAGGTGGTGACTAGGTTTGAGCCTCAGATGAACTTTGGAGTGCATTTTTACACAGAACAAACACTGTGGTTTTTGTCCCTCATTTATCCCCCAGGTGTTCGAGGTGAGAACACAACAGTTACAGCAATGCAGGCCTGTCCTCCTGCACATATGGGAATGTCAAAAGAGTTTTAAGACAACTCAAAAAGTTTTAAACCTATCCTTAAATTACACTGAAGACTTCTAAGATTAAATTATTTTTTACAACTCGTTCTCGTCCGTAATTTCAGGTTCTGAACGTCTCCACCTTTATCCATCTGGCACTGTGTCACGGTTGAAGTCAGATTTTTTCGGACTTATGGAAAATCTCATGTTGTGTATCTGCGCGGTTTCCCGCATTGTGCTGCTGTTGCGCGGTTTGGATAACAGAACAGACGAGCAGGTGTACAGGTGCTGGTGTTTAATGCATCGGATTCGGTTGTCAAGTCCGACATGATGTAATCATGGTTTGTGATGAAAAAGAGGAAACAATAAAAAAAAAGTGACAACATGTTACTTCACTTTCTAACCTCTTAAACACCTGCTTCATTGTTCAGATATTAATGCATACTATGAATTATTCAGTGAATATCGTGGCACTAATAAGGAAGGCATGTAGTTATACGGATGAGGAATGTACCGTAGCGCCTGTTGGCGGCTCCCGCGGAGTTTCAGGGGTTAAAGACCTGAAGGGGTCGTTACAAAAATGACCAAACAACAAAAATATTCAGAGGAGTTGTGTGATCTGCTGATGGCAACAGAAATAAACAAGGTGTATTTCTCAGACTAGCATTTAGTGAAAGGTTAAGCAACATTTATGTGTGTGTGTGTGTGTGTTTGTGCATGCGTTCATATCTGTATGTGTGTATGTGTGTGTGTGTGTGGCTTGCTCTTCCCTGGAGGAGAGATAACCCTTCCTTTACGCAAATCAGTCTGAGCATGCATTAGCATTTGCAGGCCCTCCACTTAGCCCAGCCTGATAAGAGTAATCCTCTTCCTATTAAAGCAAAGTAAGCCCAGACGGGCACACACACACACACACACACACACACACACACCATCACACACACAAACATAAACTTTTGCTAAATGAATTCCAGGTGGTGCATTAATGGCTGTGTGCCATCAAAGAGAGCGAGAGAGCGAGAGAGAGAGAGAGAGAGAATTCCTGCATTTTATCCGAACCTCCCTCCTATTCATCATCTTCCATTTGATTCTGTATAACACACTGCCAGACTGGATGAATGTGAATAGACAACAGACAGACAGTATGATTTACTAGACCGCCAGGAAACGTGATTATGCCCCTGCGCTGTAGGATCCTCCGCTCTGATTGGTCGGAAGGAGCTGATTGATTTCTTTACATCGCAGCACGAGTTTGAAAAGCTGCGCATTTATTTTCTGTAACGGCGACTATGACAGGAACTCCGTCTGGAACATGAATTACGGGTTTGCGTCAACACTAACGTTAACACGCTCGCACACAGGGACTTAGCATGGCGGTCTACGGCGGGCCGTAAACAGATATGTGGATTTTAAAAAACGAAGCCAGCTCGTGTGAACGTGAGTGTGTTGATTTTTCTGCGAGGAGATCCGAAATCTTCAGAGATCCTTAAGTAACGTGATCTCTAAACAATAAAGATCTGTAAGTTATTCTGAGTAACGTGACAAGCTGCATTTTGTCCTTTAATTAAAGAGAAAGGAAATAGAGACGCTGTATGACATAACTAAAAATCTGTCTAGGGTTTAGCAAATTTAGAAAATTCTTGTTCATTCTTGACATGTTCATCTGACACTTTTCATTTTAAACCTGCAGTAAATGTAGTTGCTTTAGACAAATGAGACGATAAACATTAGTGTTAGTGAACAAACAGAATCGAAAATTCTAACGCCCTAAAAATCGAATCGAATCAAAGGTCTGTTTATGATTAATTTCTGTCATTTCATGCCACGCATGTTTGCTCTCCACCTTCATCCGGTCACTGGGCCGAACAATCTGGCTCTGCTGAGTGCTTGTGCATTTCAGCCATGTTTTGAGCAGACTGAGATGGGGGGGCGGAGTCACTGGGCATTGGGGAGTGGCTATAAAATGACTGACATGGGGCGTATCCAAACACAAACACACACTCTAATCCAGAAGGCAGTCGTCCTAATGAGTTTTCTCGGCCAATTGTACACTTAAGTCAGTTATTAAGTCACGCAGGTTAGTTTTGCGCTGTGGCCAATAGGGGGCAGTAGGTGAAATTCTGGCAACAACAAAAAAATCCAGTGGATCTTATCTTACTTATCTTCCTGATTCTGTAACACTGTTGTTGTAAATGTTTTAATCTTAAACATTGTTGTAATCCAAGATTTTGACTCCAGTCGTGATAGAAAAACATCTATTTTGTCGTTATAAACCCACACTGTTGGAGAATTTATATTTAGGGGTAGCGGTGGAATCCTGGCGGCAAAATGAGCAGAACTGTTTATTACTCATTTAAATGGTCTAAGAGTTTCTGCGGCGCTCCTCGTACACGAACACGCACTGCCCATATCTCAGGAACCGGACATCGAACCAGATACAGTAATAAACTTGGGATCGAAATCGAGCCAGAAACCTGAAAATATCCAGAAACATCCATGATGTAAACCAGTTTTTTATGTTAATTTAAAAACAGTTACTATTCCACCTTTATGGACTTTGTTTACACCATGCAGTGTGTATGTTTTACACTGTAAGCAAGCGCAATCCTTTCCAACCATTTCCATCCTTATTTTAAGTTCCCAGCAGCATCTCTTTATGTTTATTATCATGCGCTGCTTCTGGTTTAGCCAACATAGCAAAAATTAGCATCACCGTAGCGATGGCGACTAAAGAAACGCTACTCGTAAAAAGTAAAGTACAAGGTTTCGTCATTAGACGTCCTTCCAAACGAGCACAAGGCGAGCGGGACAAAACATGAAAAAACTGACCAGTAAGGTTCTCTGAAGGGCCGTTTTAGAGGCAGCTCGAATAAAACGCAATAAAACTACGCGGAGCGTTAACGCGACGTATACTGTACACTGACGTTTATATGGATTTTTTTCCCGCCTTAAGCACTCTGGATTTAGGGGGAACTTATATGTTGGCCGAACTTATTGTTCAGAAAATGTGGTGTATAGCTTTGAAAGTGCACTCAGGAGTGTAATGTTCTCGTTATGATTTTCACATCTAATAATAGGTGCTGGGCTTCTTCTCGCTCACCTGTAAATCATTTTCACAGTGAACCTTTATTAAAGAGAAAAAAAATAATAATAATAAAAAATCAAGTGTCTTCATGCGAGCTGGAAAAATCCAGGTTACACAGCCGGAGTGCAATCAGACGCACGGGAGACTGACAGGGTAGAACATGCAGTTTATTATTATTATTATTATTATTATTATTTAAAATTGATGGCGTCCCACAAACCTCAGGTCCAAATCGGGTTTATTGAATTAAATATTACTGTGTATTCTTTAGAATTCGGGTAAATTCGATAAGTAGTAATATCAATCCTGAACCCAGGTACTAATTTTAGTAGCAGTTTTTTTTAAACTGTTTAAACTTACAATTATTTGACATCATTTGTCAAGCTGAAACAAACAGAATATTATCTTAACTGTTTACAGTTTATAAGCATTTATACCGTAAATTTAGTATTTATGAAAATGCCATCATTTCGGAACAACCTTCGTTCTCTCCTCCTGCTCCTGACTGTATAAAAATTCAGCTTTTTAAATAAGAAACTGCATTAATTTTTTTTTTTGCATAAACATGCAGTGTTTTATTATTGTTTAACTGTTTACAGTTACGGTCGTTGTTGAGGAACATCTGTGAGGTTATAAACGATCGTTCCCTCAACACCATCTCTTTTTTCTTTGTCATTACTTTAATAAGACACGGCTTGTCATCTTACCGAGAATCCAGGACTTGCTGGCGTGAAGACAATTGGAAATTGTAATGTGACATTGAAGACTCCTTTAAAAACAATTTAAAATAAACATCTCCAAAATTTCCAACAGTCCAGTGTTGACGTTTTATCTGATTATATGAAAAAAACTGTCCTGGTCTCAGCTCACATTACTGTCCAGGCTGGTGTCTAATTTGAACAAAAACATGTTAGAACCAGTGTAGAATGAGTTAGTACCCATTTAACACATTATCAAAACCTAAAGGATAGTGCTGAAATGTCAGATTTGTGATATAAATATGAATATGATAATATGAATGTGATAGAGATAACATAACACTTAGGGAAGTTGCATCATTAAAACTTAACAGTAAAAACCACAGCTATGTTCAATACACACACACACACACACACACACACACACACACAATGCGATGACAACTCAATATGATTGGAACCAAACAGCTGTGTGTCCTGAAAATACAAACATCAGATATTTTCCTGATAAAATCTGGAAACATGGTTAAATTCGCTAGAGAGCAGAAAGGTCTTTGGAACGATAAAAAAAGGTCATGTGACCAGACCGATCCTATTCCAGAGTGATGGGCGTGTCAGGGTGAGAAGGGAAGGACATGAAGCGATGCTCCCATCATGCATAGTGTCCACTGTACAAGCCTCTGGAGACAGTGTTATGATCTGGGGTTGATCAGTTACTCAGGTCTAGACTCAGTAACGTTATGGGGCAATAAAATGAAGTCAGCTGACCACCTGAATGTACTGAATCACCAGGTCATCACATCTATGGAGGGTTTTCTTCTTCCCTGATGGCACGGACATATTCCAGGACTTGGGGAGCGTGAGGAATCATCAATCGAATACAGTATAAAGACATCCATGTTACAGTCTGTCCCAGTTGTACACTTTACAAAAAAATAATGCAATAGGATTTAAGAATTCGATTGTGCTTTAGTACAAATCTATAACATTCTACAGGCGTACGGAACAGAACAAGACGTTTTTTTTAGCTTTCTCTTAAAATCAAGTGTTCGACGTGAGTGCAACTTTTGATCAAAAGTGGGTTTTTAAGTACCACAGTGGCAGGAGACCTCGGAAACCCCACGCTGGGTGCCACTTTGCACCACGTCACATTGACATTCTTTTCTAAATACGAAAATGGAAACCCGAGCCGATTGATAATATGAATCAAAGACGCTTGGGTAGGAACAGGGGAACGAAATACGTAGCTGTGCCAAAGAAATGAGCTGTGCTGACCCTATACGATTCTGCTTCAATTATAATGTGTATATATTCTTCTACTAATGCTAATAAGAATCTAATAATTAAACAAACCAACATTATGACTGTGACACTCTGATATAACACATTGGGGGGGGGGGGGACTCCCTTCTCACACATAATGAACTGCCTGAAACGCATCACCTCATTAGTAAGACTAATGTCCAAACCAGATGGATGGCCTGAAGAGAACACATTAGCCAGTTTTATGATTCTGCTCCTAAGGCTCTGATCCTGACATAAATAATGTCAAAGAGATCTGTTTAATGCTTATACGCATCAAGACGCTGGTTTCTCCGAGCCCTCTTCCTAGTTTATCAACGTCTGTGTTCGAGCTCTCCTCGGAGTAGAACATCCAGACCTGCGTAATTCCTCTGGAAATGATTCAGGTGCCAGTAAATGTGATAGGTTTGGTTAACGCCCTCTAATGCCGCCTCGTCACACTTTACGGGTTGATCGTTCTCGGCCTGAAGGAACGCACGGTGTGATTTGAGAAGCCCTGGCGTGCTCATAATGTCCGTTTCGATTTTCTCAAAGAGCACATCGTGGCCTTAAATCCCACATGGACAGAATCCCAAAAGACTGCAATTTCCAGTAATTTAAACAGCCCAGTTGCTTCAGTCATAATATCTCGTGTCTCATCATCTGAGTCAGCTACACTGCTCATTGCGTCTCATCTTCTCAAAATCATTTTTCTATAGCGTTTGTGTTGAAATGGCTTCGAGAGTCCTCAGAGTAGAGGAAACCTTTAACGTTAAAGCTCGGGGAAATTGGGTGGGTTGTGCCAAGGGGGTTATGGGGCATAAAACCTGCACCAGATCTTGGGGATCAAATGATCTAATGTTGCGGCCCCAAGGATAATGAGACGAAGCCCGAGGGGGGAAAATGTTGTTGGGCAGGAGTGGAAGCAGTGAATGTTAAATGAACATGTCTTACTAATTCAAAGTCAAATTATTATTAACATGTGGCCGCTTACACAGAGCAGCTTGTGTTTTTATCTTACTATATACTGCCGATCAAAAGTTTGGGGTCGCTTGCAAATTCTTTTGGTTTTGTTTAGTGATTTATTTTCTACATTATACAACAATACTGGGGATTTCAAAACTATAAAATAACACATATGGAATTATGTAACAACAACAACAAACAGTTGTTATTTTAAGACATAAAGGTCAGCTGTTCTTGAACAGTGCTCGCAAGAACAGTATTGTGTCGAGTGCATTCGCAAAACCCATCAAGCTCCTTTACGGGCCTTGCTCAAGGGCCGTTTAGTGGAAACTTGGTGGTAGTGGGTTTTGAACCTGGAACCTGCCGATCTAACGCCGTAACCACTGAGCTGTCCCTGCCCTGTCTACGACTAAAATCAAGGTTAAAATGTTAATTTGTTGATGTTCTTTAACACTTATCCTGTGTACTGTGGGGCAGAGGGTCTGGAGCCCATCCCAGATGAATTTGGGCAGGAGGCGGGGTACACACTGGATAAGGTGCCAATCAATCACAGGCCACACACACACACACTTACAGTAAACAATACGGGCAATTTGGGAACGCAAGTTAGCCTAATCTGCATGTCTTTGGTTTGTGGGAGGAAACCCACCGAGCACGGGGAGAACATGCGAACTTTATTGCACACAGACCTGAGGTGGGAATCGATCCCAGACCCTGGAAGTGTGAGGCGACAGTGCTAACCACTACGCCACCATGCCTCCTAGGGGAAAAGGTACTCAAAAGTACTCAAGTAGTAAGTGAAAAGTATGTTATTGATTATTGATAGATCTTCCGATAAACTTGACAGAATGCTAAAACCGAGCCCATTCGTCCCTCCCTTCGCACACCTGGCTACTTAGGAATTCTCTCCCTTAATGATCTTTGGTGAAAAAAAAAAAAGAAACAATAAACAAAAAATCGACTGAAATATATATATTTTTTCCACTTTCGGGATGTAACTAAATTTAAAGCTCGAGCTGTGTAAGGTTTTATTTCTGTGCAGTCGCAAACGTAATTTAGTAGCGCAGTGCTGGTTTATTTCTAACCTCATTAGGTATAACTTTTTCGTTCCTAGTTCACTTCCAGTTACTATTTCCATTCTTCATGTTGTAAATGTATCTGAACAAAAAATATCCTTAAATATCACAAATATCAGTCCCTTTGCTCGGTACGTTGTTGGAGCGCTGATGGCAGGAGGAGCTACGGCGCTAAATCTGTTTGCATGTTCAGCTGTCAGCTTGACAAACCTGCATTTGGGGATCTAAAGTACTTTCATTCCTCTCTGCTAAACCCCACAAGCTTTGTCAGGTTGGATGAGGATCATCACTGTATCTCTATTTTCAGGTCTCTCCAGAGACGTTCAGTCAGGTTGAAGTTCGCTCAAGGACATTCACAGACTTGTCCTGAAGGCACTTCTGAGTTGCCTTGAAATCTTCAGGCCTGAGGTCTTGTTTCTCAAGGCCCAAGAGTCCCTGGAGTGCCTTTTTTTTTGTGATTTGTCACATGACTTCCTTCTGACTGCTCTACCATAAAGACGTGATTAGTGAGGTGCTGCAGAGGTTCTTGTCCTTTCTGACAGACTCTCTCTTCCGTACACGACCCCTGGAGTTCTTGCGCTATAACATTACCCGAATGTGTCGTCTTGGTTTGCTCACTTGGGCTCAGGAACTGGTTTTAGGAAGTGTGCTGGTTTGAGAAATAATTACATTGAAACCTTTTTTAAAAGTAATAAGTTTTGGCAGCATTGTGTTTCAACTTTATCGTTCCTTTTCTCTTCCATTTTTCTCAACAATGAAGATTAAATTCTTGTCCATCATAAACGGTATATCATTCCATTTATGTTTCTCCAGAAATAAGTATGGTGTAATTGGAATTATATGCGCAAACTTTCTTTCTCCAAACATGACAAGGTGGATTATTGCTAAAGATTTTAAAGACGTTCTGATTTCTTTCATTTTTCTGCAAGGCTTTTTATATGCCATAAGGCAGTGCACTCGCCCAGAAACAATTAGTTGTGGTTCCATGAAAAAGTGACCTAAAGTCTGGAACCCACAGTTATGAGATGCTAAGTTTCGTACCCTGAGCTGCTTTGCCAGGCCTGCAGCCGCCTACAGTTTCTGCATGTCTTCATATCTTTCTGTCTTCAGTTTGTTCTTCAGTAAGTGAAAAGTAAGTCATCAAGTTTTTAAGACCTCAACTGGATTGAGGTCAAGTGATTCGGCTCTTTAGGAATATTCAAATCTTTCCATGAATCTTTGCTTTAAGGTCTAGGTTTGCTGTATGTTCTGGGCCATTAGCCATCCGTATGCACATTGGAAGGGATATCTCTTTACATTCTGAATGAACGCTGCCTCCACCATATTTCGACAGTCGTATTTTTAAAACATCAATCCTTCCAATTATTCTGGTACAAGTTAATTTTGGATCAGAAATGCTGACTTGTTGTGGACTTTCTTGTTATTAAGTGTTACTGGTGGTTTAAATCTTGAGGTTAACTGTCTGTATTTACTTTCATCCCCTGATGAGAGACTTGTGAAGTTAGGTTTTGTGGCCTGCAAAGTGCCACTTAGATCGATTCTATCGTTTAAAGAATGTGCCAAATTGTTGACTTGGCCAGTTGTAAGGTTTCTTCTCTCTGATATGTCTGTTTTGTTAGGGATGATGGCCTGATGGCATTCAAAATGGAAGAATAGAAGAAGTCGGAAATGCAGCGCTACTAGGTGGACCAATAAGAGTTGTGTTCATCGCTTCGATGTGAGGTCACATTTCTGGGGAGGCGCTCGTCAGACTTAATGATGACCTCCTTCACTTTCGTCAGCACCTCTCTGGAGGGTAAACTGAAGTTGTGTATGAAGAAATGTATTAAAGTTACTTGATGTGGCCGTTAAACTGCTTATCACTCGGGTGTCAACTTACTTTTGAGCAAGTTGAAACGTAATTTCTTGTTTAATGTGATATATTTTTGTGAAATCTACTTAAATTAAAGCTGAGAGTCAATCACGTTTTGATCGTTTAATTTCAAGAGACAAAAATTGTGTCATTATGCAAATACATATGCACCTGACTGTAACTCTGCTATTTTTCCATTCTGGTTTATTATCCTTGAAATAAAAAAAAAAGAATAATACTAACAATACTGAAGGAATGAATTTCTTGATACATTGGATACATTGACCTTTGGGCCTCATACCAGCGCATTCGGTCTCATTTCCTGTCAGAGCTGAATTGATACAGGCCACCCGCTCCGCTCAGATGGTTCATTCAATATGACTCGCTCATAAAGTCTTCATTCAAACACAAACATTGAAATTCTAATTACCAAACCGCGGCCCATCGTTTTCCCCAGGTATGACATTTAGCCCAGTGGATTGTTCAATAATTCATCTTTCTCGTGTGGAGGGATGGGAGGAGGAGAGAGGAGGACGAAGACTGGGAGGAGGACGAGGAGGACGAGGAGGAGGGGACGAGCGGGACGTGAGGAGGGAACGATCTATCAGGGCGCGCATCCGCCTGCAAATCTCTTGGAATAAAGTAATCATTAATTCATGTGTCAGCGTGCCGCATATTGAACTCTAAAAGCAAGCGACCTTGGGCACCAACGCCTTCTCTAAATGCCAGAGCTGGGTGACATTTGGAAGGTTTTAGTAACTGCGTTGAGTCAAATTCCTGATATAAATATATCCGCGATATTACTCAACCCCTCCGAAATACATGTCGGTGAGCAGAAACCTTCCGGGAGATTAGAAGTGGATCTCTAAACCGAGCTTATTATTTTGGTAGAGTGTGCTGATATAGAAAGTAACGCCAGGAGCCCTCGTTCGCACAATCTATTACTGCTGTACGTTCATTAACACCAGAGCTGCTACCAACCACTGATACTACTGTACCAAGCTTATGATGTAAGTTTATACCCCAGCGTGTTGCTTCTCAATTCTGATTAGTTACAGGGTGTTCACTTATTTTCTATAACAGCATTGGTTTCCACTGTGGCTAAATATCAGGACATGGTACAAAATGTACCTAGCTCCAATCTGCTGTCATTTTATCTGATTACAATCAATATGAAAGAGAGGAGATAGAAAAGTTTGGAAAAGTCAAAAATACACTCCCTGTTCAGTAATCGGAGAGTGAATCACAGATGAGAAATGGAAAAAGTAGATCAAAGGATAAAGATGAAGTTTTGTCTTAAAACCACTCCAGCGTGTTAAAATTCACTTATACCACTTCAGCGCTGTTATTTCAGCCAAAGTGAAAATATGAACTAATCCCAGTCAAAATATTCACTTTATCTTTTCTAATTAATATCTATTGGTGCAGATGTTTGTTTACATTGAGACAGTAGCGCATTAGTAGATTATTTTACAGTAGATTATTAAATCCCACACATACCTGTTCATAACATCACTTTTACTCCACATTTAGATTCACTGATGGTGCAGATTAAACTTCAGGCGGAGATCTAAGGACTGCAGGAGATTCAGTAACGTCCGTCCAGACAGTTTTGTGTGATGATGGGACATAATCTGGCTGGACAGAGACATCATTTTCCTGAGACTGGTTTCTGGTCCTCCAGTGTATGAAATGTAAATATTCCATTGACAAAGCGAGTTCTGATCAATATACAGACGAAACCCTTCTTTTATTAATATAGATAAGACTTTGGGGACGTACTGTACTACTGTAGGACTCACTTCACTTCACGCTCCACGTCAGGACGCACCACCCTTTCCCGTTATTTATGGTTTTCCTCTATTATGAAACCTGTACATTTTTATTCCTTGCTCAACACTTTGTCACTGTGTGATGACACACATCACCATTATCACTCTTAAAGTGTTTAAAGCTGTGTTTCAGCACTTGTCTGTGTATCTGTGAAGCGAAGTGTGACTAACACTGCGAACGAGAGAAGGAAGTGAACTAAAGTGTCAGGTTTTTTTTTTATTGTTAGGATTTTAAGAAAAAATAACATCATCTCAGAATTCAGTTATATGACTTAAACTAAACCTTGCTTGCAATCAGACAATTTCTACTGAAAGCCATGTTCTTATATTTGGCCTAGTATTAATGATAATATTTCATGAAGTCACTTCTTTATTCAGTTATAATATGTATTTGCATGAACCGATATGGATTACAAATTTATATTACTTCATATTGACTCGACTATAAAGCTATGTTATGTTAGCTTAATTTTGTACCTTTCTTGCATCAAAATCCAAAACATATTGCCTTTGTTTCGTTAAATTTGTATAAATTTCTCATGAAATGTGTAATGTATCCAAATATCTAACTAGAGGGAATTTCACAGGTGCTAAAGATACAAAACGTGCACTTCCATTTAATTAAAGTCATTCAGATCAAAGGTGAAGTTGTGCAGAACAAAGGGACAAACTCAGAATACTAACATAAGAGTGTAGAAAACAAAAAAAAAGAACCTTTAGAACTGTAGAAAGTAAAAGTATATACAGTATACAGTATACTCAGAAACTAAGGTACAAAGAACTCATCTGTAAGAAGTAAAAGTAAAAAGCTAGTTAGCCAGTTATCAGAAATTTTTCTAGCATAACTTTGTTATATGCAATATAATTTATATATTAATACTCACTTACCTTTGTGATTTAACGTTTGATTGTCAATTTTATATTGCAAATCAAGATCAGTGAAGTTACCACATGTCCCTTATTGGGGCGAAGAACCGCTGCTGAAGGATTAGTTTTTGGTTTTAGTTTTTTTTTTGGGATATTTGTATTTTAATATTTTTGCACATTTGTATATTCAAATAATAGACTTTATCTGTTATAGGGTTGTTTTTTTTTTTTTTTTACATTTTTATTACTCTATTACCAGGTGATGAATCATATACAGTAATTTCGCCGACCTTGATTTGCAACATAAATACAGTAGGGCAACAATAAAACATTTTTACAAAGATAACAAAAGTTTAAAAAAGTATAGGTATAGTTATAGGTAAAATCTTGAAGTTCCAAGTATTTCAAACAAAATGTCCTGTTAAGGGGTCTGGTTCCGCACCCATCTCGGGTAATAATGTGAACATAAAATATTTAATAACTTAAAATTCTAAAACAATAAATAAATTAATAAATACACATCCCATGGAAGTAACCAAATTTCATTGTATTACTACCATGATAAAAAATTATCTTTAAAATTTTTTATTTTAATTAGAATTAAAGAATCGGGTTCTTTGCCTGATTAAGGGTTTAAATTTAGAAACTATTTTATGAAAGTTTGAAGGCTAAAAGCTCGCTTTCATGACAGAAATATTCTGCATAAATACATAAAGTAAATCACTGGGTAGTTGTTGTAATGGATAGCAGGTCATGTAATGTTTTTTTTCTTATAATATTCAAGAGGCATTAATGGCGCCCCGTTTCCTCGTTTTTAATACTTCTTCTGTTGACTTTTTTCGGTTCACTTTGGGTAACAGTCTCCTGCATGTCAGTGGAATTTAGGACTTGCTTCATCTCTACATTGAGAGACGGATGCGGCAGTGCTTTAGTCTTTCATTGCGTCCTCCTAATCTGTACACCTCACTCAAACCTGCTCAAAATTTCAGCTTTTACAGAAACACAACCATCAACGCCACAACACGCTCACGCAGATCTGTAACCAGCCGAGCCGAGCGGGTCTGTATTTTATTCTAAAAGTCCATCAATCGCCGTCTTCACTACTTCTTAACAAGATTACAGATTATTTTTATAGTGTAAACATTTATTTCTATACAGTATATACAGTACTGTGCAAAAGTCTTAGGCACCATATTACATGCTGTACCAATTTTGTTATATAGGTAAGAACTCCAGAATATTCTCCAGCAAGCTCAGTAAAACCTAACAACTCTTTTCCTTATAGTACAGTGCAAAGGTCTTGGGAACATACGAAAATATGGCGTAAGAAAAAGATGCTTTTGAAAACATTTCTGCATAAAAGAAACTTCTATAAAGAGCAATAAAGAGAAATAAAGAGAAATAACAGAGTGAAAACTCATTGCTTAAAATCAGGAGTTTTAGACACAGATTTGTGCAGTTACATAAGAAAACAGTTGTTAGGTTTTACTGAGCTTGCTGGAGATTGAGAGTTCTTCTGGTAACTCTGTCACACTCGCTCCTTTCTATTTTTATGCGAATCCCAGGAGCGTACATTAGGTTTTTTTGTTTCCATCTTGTACTATATTCATTTTACCTTTACACCCGTGCATATATTCTCTTGTAATATATTATTTATTTATACATTTTTAAGTTATTAATGGAAATATTGAATGATTTTGTACATCATTATGCAGACATGATAAACATATATAACTAAATTAGTAGTATATTATATGGTGCCTAAGACTTTTGCACAGTACTGTATGTCTCGCAGACATAAACTGAAAAGACGCTAACCCGGCTCCGCCAGACGCTCCCTGTCACCACTGACCTGAACATCCATTCCGGCTCTGTCTGCATGACTCACATTACTGACCAATTATTGAAAAAAACTTAGAAAAAACTTATTCTTAGAGGTTAGAAGTAGCTTCAACCCAAAGATTTCAGCCTCAGACTGTTTGCGTGGGTTTGTGCTTTTATCTGCGGCCTTTTCTGTACGATCGGGTCAGCGAGGTCTCTCTTAATCAAGAGTCCAATAAAGAAGAGGCCACTTAAAATTCCATTATCACAGCTGTGTACGTGTGTGTGTGTGTGTGTGTGTGAGTGTGTGTGCTTTCATAAGAAGCAAGCTGAAGAAATGAAGAATTGCTTTGAGAAAATAGAGTCGAAAGATGATTAAGTGTCTGGCAATGTATGTGAGTAGAACCGGCTCCAGAATTCTTGGCAACCTTGGAAAAGATGCGTAAAGAGAAATAAATCTGTAGAAAAAAAGCAGAAATTTAAGAAATTCTAAAAGAAAACGTGTCACATTTATCGGCACCCTGGAATTTTTTGTGAAGGAACCGTGACTGCGTAACTCTTTTGGTTGATAGTGCTATCTGCCCTCTTCCTCATACATGAGCTCATTCGCAAACATGATTGGCCAGCGCCTCTGGAGAGAGTCTCGCATCCGTCCCACCCAAAACTCACAACCCTCCCGGACTCACAGCCATGGATGGTCATGATAAGAGCTTACAGTCTCTGGGAAATGGCACTCGAAGCCTCGTGATCTCATAACAGGCAGGGAATTAAAAGAGGTGTTGAATATAAACTCATGTATCCTGGGCTGAAAATGAAAAGGCTTTTCTGTTTGTTTGTGTGTTTCAGCTCTGATAATCTTGTAGGTTTAGTATTTCATTGATTTCATAAGCCAGGTACTCGTTGACAAATTTCTAATTACCACCATCGCGGTATCACGTCCTTTCTGCGCGAGAGCGTGTAATGACCGTTTAGTTCCTGAGTTATTGCTGTTGTCAGTGCCGACTGTTGACTGTGGGAGAGAGTTTAAACGGAGCCACTTCCTCCAACGCTGTACTATGTTCGAAAGCCCAAAACGGTGCCGAAAGAATTCACCAAAACAGGGAGCATGGGATTGCGCAATCGACGTTCTAATGTTGTCTAGTGAACGATCGTGTCTTCCTTGAAGCCGCAAGGACGTAGCCATGGACGAAGACAAAACTACATCCCTTTTTCAAACCTCACCTGTTTTTTTTATTTGTTGAAAAAAGAAGGTAAAAATATTTTTTTTCCAAAACATACAGTATATTTTATTTTATTTATACATAAAGACTCACTGTCTGTACTGCAGATGTATGGGGTGCCAATCCCAAGCCAAGCAAGGGCACACACACACTTTCATACAAATTGGAAACATCAATTAGCCTAATCTGCATGTTTTTGGACTGTGGGAGGAAACCAAAGTACCCGGAGGAAACCCACCAAGCACAGGGAGAACATGCAAACCCCACACACACAGATCCCGAGGCGGGAACTGAACCCAGCCCTTGGAGGTGCATGGCGTCAATGCTAACCACATTGTGCCGCCTGCAAAAAAAAAAATATACACATCCCATGGAAGAAACTAATATTTTGTTTTTAATTACTACAATGACAAGAAAGCCTCTTGATATAAAAAAAGAGGATCTTTGCCTGATTAAAGAAGGAACACTAAAATATTTGCCACGCTCTACCTACAAAATGTATGTATTCTAGAGTGAAATGTCAGGAAGATGACTTTTGTGGTTCACTAGTCCACTCTGAATCCCCAGCCAGGCCGTGTGAGATATTCAATACTACACTATTTTATTATATCTTAGCTTGTTAGCGAGTTGGATTTGGAGCGAGAGGTCAGCCATGATAAACAGAGAGGGTCAAGGCCCGACAGTGTCAAATTTGTGGTGCTGGAGTGTGAACCTCCCTGACCTTCTGATCAGTACCCCAGAGAGCCTTTAACCACTGATGCTCCAGAACATGAGAGAGACACACACAGGTACAGGATGTACAGTACAACCGGTTGCCTGAATAACTGATAGAGAATCAATTATATGTCAAAACACTCACGGGGTTCAGGTCGAAGTCCAATAAAAACAGAAAAATCCATCCCAAATGCCTCTCTAACCCCTGATCAAGGGCACTACTTAGGGATCGTACACCTTACATATCGCACTAGCTTTCCTTTTAGCGCCATTTGGGATTTAACCCCAGAACCTGGAAGTTCTAAAGGAGAATAAGTGGAAATATAGTGAAAGTTGGCTACAGGGTACACAAACTTACACAAGCTTGGAGCAAAGTATTGTCTGTTAATCTGGGAAGTTTTATTTGGTAAGAAATCTAAATCCTTTTTAATCGTTTTGATAAATAAGATGAGTTTAACTTTGGTGAAATAATAATACAGTACCACACGTTGGTGTGAGTTACGCCATGTCTTTGTTTGTTTAATCAGTGACGGATGTACTGTACATGATACTCGAGTTATTTGATGGGATATAAAACCTCCGTGTTGGGGTTCGACTCACTCTTTATGGGGATGATGAGCTGAGGGATGACTGGCAGGATTTTGCTGCCGCCGTGTTCCAGCATGTCGTGTACACCCTGGCGGGCGAAAAAATCGTAGGGGTGAGTCGTCTCGCACAGACCGTCGAAGAAGAGCGGCAGGTAGTGATGATAGTCCAGCTTCTCGATCTCCACCTGTGTGAGACACACAAACATACGTTATATATGTGTTAATACACGTGCACGGGTTCATGACCTTACCCTTCTAGCCCCGCCCTACTTTTTCTCGAGGGCTGTTTTGGTTATTAAGGTTGTTTAGTTGTAACGCGTCACCGCGGTTGTGACCAGCTACGGGACGTGATCGATGACGGCGGTGAGATGGAGGGAGGAGGTTCGTATACACGGCGGTTTGTATCAGGGTGGAATGGACATTTAAAACGGTCACAGTAGAGGCAGTGATCATGAAAACACCACTGAAATCTATCAGCAGCACCAGAAATACACACAGAGGACACTTTATTAGGTGCCTGCTATGTATCTAAAGGCTCACCGACCCTTTTATCATCACGCCATTATTTATTACCACTTACTTAACTGGTTGAGTGTCGGGATTGTAACCTTTAACGGACCTGAACGTGTTTAAGTGAAGTATTGAACATTAGCCAAACTATTCGTGTCCTCTAGAGTCTGTTACAGCGAGGATTAATGAATAGCAGCTAAACGGTGGAACGTGGGATAAAATAGTAATATTGCTAAAAGTGAGGTACTTAAGCATCATCACACTCAAGGTCATGCTGTTGTACTGAATATCAGCACGGCTGTGATGTGGTCGTTGACGTCAGTCTTGAAGAGATGTGCTGATATTCAGTACAACAGCATGGCCAACAGTTTCATAAACACCATTTATCGTCAACAGATTGCGATTTGTTTTCTTTATGTAACCAGTTGTTTTGCTCCGCCCACACACATCCTTCTAACTAACCTGGCGACTGACAGTTAGTGTAATTAACAGGCGGTGTAACTAGTGTTAAACTCTTAGCGGTGCTCTGTAACCAATAGGTGAGGAGAATAAACCATGGAGGTGGTGGACAGTCCTGGGAAACTCACCAGATTTACTTTATATTTACACTTATTACACTTTAGAATATCAGCTTCGTTAACTTCAGGGTTCCAAATAGTGTTAAATGGAAAGCTAGTGCACTATGTAGGGTGTACAATCCCTTGTTCCACACACCAAGTAGTGCCCTTGATCAGGGGTTAGAGAGGGATTTGGGATTCAGCCTTGTGTTAGAAGCTAGTTAGCTTTGTAGCTAAGCGTTAGCCGTGAACAGAACGACACGGACGGTTCAGAGGCGATTCAGAAGGACTTAGAAGTGATTAGTGCAGAGACGGCGTGTTGTTTAAGACGCCATAACGTTATCAGATGTGTGTTCTTACTGAAAGTGCTTCTGTGACTGGGTGTGAATGTGGGTTTAGTCAGACAGCTGCTCTCTCCTCAGTACTGCGGACCGTACAGACCTACTCTCACCCACGCTGAGACACACAGTTAGTGTCATTAACCACTGGACAACACCTGGGACACGCCCACTCATACATACACTTACACCTCACAGTGCTGTTACTGTCTATTATCATCACTCGTGAATTATCTTTTCTCCAATCAGATTACCTGGTTAGAACTGACTGTTAGTATCACTCTCTTATCTTCTATCCCAGGAGATTAATCACAATTGTTTTAAATACTAAAATTTACTTCTGTTATAAAGTGCAGGGTTGGAATAAAGAAATTCATGACAAACTGATTAGAGGAAACAGATTGTGCAGTTTCATAATATCTCAAACATTTATCATTTAACAAATGCTCAATTAAAATCTCATGAACAGGACCAGCTGGCCGGGTTGTACGGGGTGTGGCAGCTCACCGAGGGCGGGGCTTAAACCCGGATCCTCAGGTCTAAAAAATCAACAACCTGAATGTTACGTGGTGCGGTATGAGAGCCTCACCACGAGATGTTATAAGGGTTTAAAGAGCCCTGATGCAGGACTTTAGAGGGGAACAACGAAATAGGAGAATGTGAGAGTGCTTGTGATACGCACAGGAGGACCTTCCCGTTTGAAGATGGCGTGGGATTATTAATTAAGAGAACTCAAAAGGAAACAAATGAAAACTAGTAACACAAAATAAACAGAGCTTCTACAGTGCGCAAGAACGCACGGGGCTCTGGAAACTGAAACAAAGAACTGTATCCTCTCGGGGCGTTTGCCCTTACTGAGGAATTATGGGAGAGAGAGGTTGTGTTTTTATGCGAACTTAATACTTAACCCGAGAGCGCCTCTTCCTATCTCTCGCGCCGGCGTCTTAAGGAGGCAGAGACTGGGGCTTTGCCTCTGTCTCTTACTTTGCGAGCTTTTCTTTTCTTTTCTTTGTCTTTGTCTTGGCCCTGATACCTTACCGGTGCTACCTAAATGATCGCACGATGTGCGGCGGTATCAGGACCCTTATATAGACATGCGGCCAGGTGCGGTCTATCGTTTAGGACGTTCCAAACAGTGCAAAGCATTTTTGCGCGGCTCTGCCCCTGGTGAGACCCGCATCGTTACGCTGAAGCCTTCGCCGCCTGAGCCACCACTCGCACGGTCTACATTTAATGTATTCTTATAAAGATTCGCTCCTCTCGTACGTCGCTCGAGCACACGGCTTTGGTTTTACCCAAACTTCCATCCAGAAGCTTTTTATAATGAAACTTGCCGTTTATCACCTGGTGATGTTTCCTCAGTCGTCTTATTATTCATGTTGTCTTTATGCGCTGTGATTATGGAAAGCCATCGGGATCAAACTCGTTCGTAGGATGAATTTGCGTAAAAAAAATAGAAAAGACTTAAAATTTCTAGATGAATTAGATGCATTAACGCATTAATATTGTCACAGCCCTAATTAAAACATTGCAAACCATTTACAGTTTATATACAGTAACGCATTTGTGTAGCTTGAAAAGAATAAAAGAATTACATTTTGCCACCACACACACACACACACACACACACACACACACACCTGTCCTCTTCCTCTCTGGCTCTCTTAATACACACACACACACACACACACATCACTGATTGCTTTGAGGCAATTCCCAGGCTAACCTTGACCTTTTTCGCTCTGGTCAAGAAAATATTGGTGAGTCAGGAGGAGACAAGAATACAAGAACAAAAGCAAACAAACAGAGGGACACTGATAGGATCATCCTCTCAAACCCACTCACACACACACACACACACACACACACACACACTGCAGCGCTGCTAGAACTCTGCTTAATAATACATAATTCAGATTTAATTGGATAGCAGTGGACCATTAAGGGTAAATAAAAAACGCAACACAGAGCAAAGCTTTGAAGCAAGAGACGCTAAAGAAGCAAGAGACCCACACACACACACACACACACTCACACTTACAACAGGCACTCTGATGCTCACGCAATCACACACCTGCAGTCAGTACCATACAGGTAAATAAGGCTGAATGAAAGAATAAGACAGGAAGAAAGATAAAGAGAAGAGCGCGTAAGTGTGTGTGTGTGTGTGTGTGTGTGTGTGTGGTGATAGAGTGTAAGATACGAGCTCCAGCTGAGAATTTAGATGTAGTCGCGCTTTTAGGTTGTGTGTGTTGTGTTTAAGAGGATGGTTGCGTCACCTACGAGAGTACGACTATAAAAAGAAAACATTTAGACACGTTCCATCTGCTGTGTGTGTGTGTGTGTGTGTGTGTGTGTGTGTGTGTGGCCAGACACTGCCATTTCGGTTGAGACAGCACCGACAAACAAAGGGCAAAGAGATAACATGCAGCAGCAGACAGAGAGACAGACAGAGAGAGACAGACGGAGACAAACGGAGAGAGACAGGAACTGAGACGTTTCCGAATGTTACAGAAAAGTCACACGGATTAATGTGTTAATAATCGCGTGACTCAGAGGTGACCGTACACACACAGTGGAGACGTTCAGAAGAAAACAATAAGGCTTGAAATGATTAAACACACTCACTGGCCACTTTGTTAGGTACACCTCGCTAGCACTGGGTTGGACCTCCTTTTGCCATCAGACCTGATTTGTCAGCTGATGTGAGTCTCTGGTGTTTAGACCGTACTCGATTGGTACTAAGTGGCCCAAAGGATGGCAAAGAAAATCTCTCCACGCAGTCACACCACCCCAGCACCACCAGCACCACCACCACCAGCACCACCAGCACCACCAGCCTGGACCGCTGATACACGGCAGGACGGATCCAAGCTTCAGGTTTGTTTACACCTGAATGTCTCAGGAGGGATCCAGACTCATCAGACCAGGGGACATTTCTCCAATCTCCTGTTGTCTGATGTGATGGTGAGACCATGTGACTTCCATCTGCTTCGAGGTTCGAGGTGTTGTGTGTTCAGAGACGCTTTTCATCAGACCTCGCTTGTAACGAGATGTTATTTAAGTTACAGGATTTTTTATAACACGTAATGCTTCTTATCTCCTGAGCCACGCTTCGTTTTTGTTAATATGCAGACACATTTATATTTTAATTAACAGATGAAAATAAACAAATTTGCTAAATACAATTTCAAATACAAATTCCCTTTTACGTTTTACTACTTTTTTTTTTATTCAAATCATTTAATAATCTTAATGATCATTAAATTGATTTTAATGATTTCATTCAGATAAAACTTGAAAGATTTAAATTTCACATGAAAAAGTGAATGATTCTAAAATGCTAAATTATTAAGATATTTCAACATCAATGTGACATGGTTACGGACACTACAGATTTCTTTGCTTTTTAAACTTTTACCAAAAACCAATTGAACCAACTTCAGTATCAATACTCATAAAGAAATATAAATAATTCTGATTTTAAATGATTATTGTTAAATGTGGGACAGTATAACCCTGGAAAATGACAATTTTTTCACGGCTCATATTAAGTCATGTCTCCAAAACGGCTGAAGTTAGCAACATGAAATGTTTAGCGAGGCGAGATCGGTCACTTCTATGTTGCATAAACTCCAGAAGGAGCTTCTTTGGCTCAACCAAATGATATATCAAGTTTGGTGTCTGAACGTCTTGAGCACCGTGTCCACATGCACCGAGCTGCTGCCGTGTGATTGGCTGATTAGACATTTAGGGTAACGAGCAGTTGAACAGGTGTACCTAATGAAGTGACCCTTTCCTGTTGATGTGTAAGGAACCGTGGCTTCGCAGTCACGTGCCATTTTTCTTTCCGCATGTGTTCACACGTTGTCCGCGTGTATGCTCGAGGTTTCCGTGAGAGCCGCTGAAGGCACTGAAGAGCTCCGTGTAATGTGCTACCACTTAACAATCGTAAAAAAAAGCAGTTCTAAAAGACATGAGAGACAGACAGCATATTATATATATATAAAAAAAAGGAAAAACGTGTTAAAAATGACAAGTGGGACTTCAGGAAGGACACGCTGCTCTTTTGAGATTAATTAACGACGAGTTCAGAGGCTTTCACTGACACGGGGGGGGTTGTGGTGGGGGTGGAGGAGGAGGAGGAAGGGGGGGTAAGTGAAGAGTAAGGGGGGGGGGGGTGATGGGGAGAGAGAAAGAGGTGGAAGTGGCTACAAACGCCAGAGGTCATAGACATCATTTAGGTTGCCAGGAGCGATAAACTGGTTGCTACGACAACAGGCCAGATTACACTGGTACTGTATTTGAACAGATACTTGAATTTTTTTTTGTGTGTGTGTGTGTGTGTGTGTGTGTGTGTGTGTGTGAGAGAGAGAGAGAGAGAGAGAGAGAGAGAGAGAGAGAGTATTCCCTATTGTATAAACATTAAAAAGCGAGACTACAGACCGTAGCAATACATGTTGCTAATAAGCCGGTTTTTAATAGCACTTACTCTAAGAGTGTGTGATCATTACGTAATAAAAACAGAAAAAAACTAGAAAACAGTGTGTTAATCACAGTGACACTAATCAAATAACCAAGAAGAAAGAAAAAAAAACGTAAAGTTATAGATTTACTTTTGAAAAACACTGACACTGGAGACTCCTTCCAAAAAAAAAAAGATTAATAAACAGCTCACAGAACACGCTTGCCGTTCAGCACACCTGGTGGTGTTCCCTTCACACAGCCGGGTAACCGACGAGCTGCGATTATGGGAAGCCATCGGGATCAAACTTGGTCATATGATTCACGTGTGTTAAAATTTCTCGATGAATCACGTGCGTTAATGCGTTAGTCCTAATTAAAACATTTTAGACCACATACAGTTTATATACTGTACTACATTCCTTTACATTTGTCTTTTATAAAAGTGCATTAAAATTTATCCTACCACCAGAGTGTGAATAATTTTTGACTCACCCTCATAAAGGAAAGAATTTTATAACATGCTGTAGTAAACAAAATTCATAGTTTTATATATGTTTGCATTTGAGGTGGTTAAAATGTTGCAGTTCCTCTGTAATCCCACTCTCTAAACCCTTTAAACACTGGCAGGCAGAAACCGAGTGGACTAAGAAGTAGGAAGTAATGAAAAATATTCTCTGCATGTTTTATTTGAGTCGTAAGGGGGCTAAAAAGCACAAATGTTGAAATATTACATGTTTTTAGTTTTGGTTTGTATTTATGTGAATTTTGTGTTTTTTTGCAAAATGCTATAACTCCTGTCTTCACAGTTTTGGTCATAATGGATAAAATCAGCCTGCAGTTCTGTTTGATTTTAAATATTAAATATAGCGCAAACTTGTGCTTTGATTGTGGTTTTGTAGTGAGATAAACATCAAGAAATGGCTGAAGAAAACAATATAAACAATACCAAAACTTTGGTTTCCAGCATCCTTGAAAACAGCTCAATATCGTAGTACAGCTATGCACCGAGTAACCAACAGCTTCCCACACACAGCGTGTGCATCTCATATCTCTTCTAAACAAATCGCTCGTGCAGATGTTACATTTTGTAATGTTATTTCTCCAGTTAAAAACAGCGCTTACACTACAGACTCTCTCATCGTTTTAAGTATAAAACATGGTCTGTAAACATCATCCGAATCACATGGTGTCCAGTTTCGCAGAATGCATCGCCGAGCATTTACTACAGCAGGAGCGACCGCAGCGGTGCTAACAGACTGTAAACGTCCTTTTCTTGGCTTCCAAAAACCCTTTTAAACACATTCAAACCGCTCAGAACAGCCGCTGTGTAGAACAGGACAGAAACACGCAGTGCGTTTGGCTCGACACGACGTGCTGGCTTTCGCTTGAAATTCTACCATCCGTGTGTCGTGCTTTGCTTGAAATGTGTACGTTTAAAACTCTTCAAATAAGGTTGGATAAATATTGTGTTTTTCAAATAAAATGTTTTATTATAGACAACATTATGTGTCAGAGACATGTGGTATGTGGTATCGCACCAGAAAGAGTAAAAAAAAAACAGAAAATGGTGTTTATCTCGTTTTGCTGTCAAACTGTTCAATTACAGTCAGATTTCAGGTGCTTCGACCATCATAAAGGCTGAGAAGGAAAGAGGATTAAGATCCGTGAAGGACGTCTCGCTCGGAGATCAGATCATCGCTCAGGTGCTTACAATGACAAAACTTTGACCTTGATACTGATACCAAGGACTTCTGTGATAAAAAATAAATGACAGGAAATTACACAAAGAAAACTCCTCATGACAGAATGTGGCCAAAAAAATAATAAAGAAATAATGAAAACTCTTCTTTTATTCAATAAAGGTACAGAGACGCTACTGGACTCTTACTCACGGGACATTTTACATGATTTAATTTCACTACTTCTCATGAGAAAGAAGTTACTGGAGAGTTTGGAATTTGTTTCTGCGGACATTGCGAATGTTCTACAACTCTATCTATAAAAAGGCATGACAAGGTTTTTTCTTAACAATCCGAATACAGTGTATATAAAAGTTTACACACCCCTGTTAAAATAGGAAGTTTTCAGGGGACAAAAAAACTCCCAAGATCAGCAGTTCAGAATCACGCCAACAATAATCAGGTTATACATTTTTTTTAATGAAAAAAAGAAGAAGTGCACGTACAATTGTGAGTGCAATCTTGAGTCCCATCAAGACTCTTGTCCAAAAGTAATTAGCATCACAATCATTTGCCAATAAAGGTTTAATGCGCGAAATGAGCACAAAGTAGAACTGTTCTGAAGGTGAAGGTGGATTTTGAAAGTTCGGCACAAAAAAACTAACCAGCGTTTTTTAACAAAAGGCTCTATACGAGAATCATGATAACGAGCCAAAGTGCGAATCCAGATCAACAAAGGAGCCCGGCTTCAGAAGGAGCAGATCAATGGCGCGGATCTAAATCCTGGTAAAAGCCTGTCGACAGATTTGAAGCGACCACTGCACAGGAGATCTCCTTATAATTTGACGTTAGGGCATGATGGCTAAATGGTTAGCGCTGTTGCATCGCACTTTCCCTCCTGGATTGGCGGTTTCATCACTGGACCGTGTGCATGGAGTCAGTTCGCGCCTTCTCACCACACTCGGTGGGTTTCCTCTGCTTTTCCAAATCCAAAGACGTTCACTGTAGACAGATTGGCGTTTCCAAATTTCTCAAAGTGTACAACTTCTCCTTAGCGGTGACTCCTGGTGCAGTTGGTATCATGGGTAGTTGTGGCTTGATCGCAGTGTCGGCTTGACGCGATGGATGCATTAATGGATGTCAAATTAAAGGTTTAACATTGTACTTCATAAAAACCTGCAAGTTTAACAGGACTGTGTAGACCTCTTCTTTTTATATCCGCTTTATTGTATTTGTTGGCAAATTGCTGTCATGCGGGAGGCTTAAAACCCCTTCAGGAAGTGATTTTATTTACAAAGTAACTAACGTCTGGGTGTTAACAATAACTCCATGTACCGCGTCTGGGTTTCGTGAATTATTTTTCAATAACACAGCATGCGTCGTCATGATGTTTTCTGTTTTTTTTGTCTGAGCTGTTAACTGAAATTAGCCGTGATTGAGCCTCGACGTGCAGCATTCCCCTGTTTTCAGATGGTGTGTGTGTGTGTGTGTGTCTGTGTCTGTGTTTCGTGCTGTGTTCACAGGCTTTACAGAATAACTGTCTGTCGGGTTGACGGGAGCTTTCGGGTTTCTGCTCGGCTCTGACGCGGCTGACAGCGATGACGTTTCTTCTCTTACCTTGATCATTTTGACTTTGATCATTTGTTTTGGATGGCTGTTGCTTCTTGCTGAAGTGGGATTTCTAAAAAGCTGGATTCACTGGCTGGGTGAATAACTTTAAATAAAATTTGATGTAAGATTTGGCGGAAACACTGAACGTTGACAAGACACGACAGTACTGTACGTCTTCGTTACCGGCGACCTGTACACCCGGAGGTGAGGACTTTAACCGGGTCAGAAACAGAAGAGCTGTCACGTCGGTCATGATGTACGTCAAAAGCAGCGCTGAGAACAGAAGACATGATTGTGTTCGGGGCCCCGGTGCCATCCGGAGCACGAGGACGGTGTACAGGAGCGATTTCGAGTGTATTAGCAACACGACCTGCAGCAGGAGACGCGTTAATCGAGTGACAAATGTGCTTGGAGATGTTTGAGCTGACAGCAGGGGGAACTCAATTTATCAATGGGTTGTGATATAAAACAATAAGAAAACTAACTTTATATGGTTAAATCATGCGATAACTCAACGGGTTTACGTGTTTACAGCGCTACAGCGGAATTCGGGGCCTCCATAAATATTCCTAATAAAGGCAGAAAATGTTATAGAGGGTGTGGAGGACCAATTTAGAAGTCTGGGTAGAGATATTTATCCACCCCATGTGCGCGCACTCACACACACACACACACACATAGATATTGCCACTGCAGCACAACGCCGCAACGCTGCAATAAACCCATATCAATTCAATTCGGTTCAATTTACAGTCTGCTCTATCGCCATGACTGCGTTTCTGTACAGTAGAACCAAAGTAATTACAAGGAAGTAACTAATAAAGAGCGGGAAAATAATGTACAAGAATTAAAAAAGAAAAAATACACACACACAATAATCAGTGGAAGTTGTTTTCTACTGTATAATCTCCATGATTGTTAAGTTTATAAAAATAAATAAATAAATAAATAAATGCAAATAAAAACATAGACATGCTGGTGTTTCAGTGGCTTAGTGGTGAGCACTGTTTCCTCGCACCTCCACGGTTGGGGACTGGAATCTCACTTTTGGTCTGTGTGCAAGTTCTCCCAGTGTTTTGTGGGTTTCCTTCCACAGACCAAATTTATAATAAGAAGTGTGTGTGTGTGCTTGTGCCGTGCGACGGGTTGATACCCCTTCCAGGTTGTACCCTGTACCCTGAGTTCCCTGGGATAGTCTCCGGGATAAGCGGTAGTAACAATGGATGGAGGTACAGTACATAGATATCCGTCAAAAATTGTTCCAGAGGTCATGTGACCACGAGGAAAAAGCAATAAGCAACACGTGTATACATGTAGTAATGCGTTCCCTTGAGGCTGATGATACAAGTGCATTGATCCATTTAAAACTTCCATGATGGATAAACACCACCAACCTGAGAGATTTGGAGCCCTGCACCTCCAGGTCCTACATTCGATTCCCACGTCGGGTCTGTGTATATGGAGTTTACACATTCTCCATACACGTATGTTTCCTCCGGGTTCTCTGGTTTCCACCCAAAGTCCAAAAACATGCAGATTAGGCCTGAATGGCGTTCCCATACTGCACGTAGTGTGTGCATGTTGACCGGAAGTCCTACCACAGTTGTAAAAATGGGACTAAATACAACGGTCACTTGTTGGACTACAGAGGTTCCTGGATGGATGGATGGATGGATGGGCGGATAAATAAACTTAACTAAATAGTATATGAAACCAAAGGGAGAGTGAAATTAGTGGCACACAAGAAGCAAAACACAAGTCATGTGATGACAGGAGGCTGGTCTTAAATTAACATTAGTCCACCTTCAGAGGATCAGTGAGAAATTCCACATCAGCATCAACTAAGAGAAAACTCAAACACGGAACCAAAATGGGTTCGACCAAAAAAAAAAAAAAGCAAACTCACTGTCCTTACCAAACCTCAGCTGTGTTGTTTGTTTTATGTGTATA
The DNA here is from genome assembly GCF_024256425.1 of Clarias gariepinus. Lineage (NCBI taxonomy): Eukaryota > Metazoa > Chordata > Actinopteri > Siluriformes > Clariidae > Clarias > Clarias gariepinus. The sequence continues at coordinate 31,507,610 of NC_071112.1, forward strand.
ATTTAATAAGACAGGATGAGAGTCATACTCAGGTCCTCTTTACTCCACTCCTGCAGCATCTGACACTACTCACGCACAAATGATTAATGATTTGTTTAAGTGGTGTATTGCTGATTCTTGGCCTAGTTCGATATTCAATAATGTTTTGCTTCAACCGCAAGCTAAATGCCTTGCTTTTAATATTCCTCCAAATCAATTAAGAGAGAGAGAGAGAGAGACAAAGAAATGGATAGCATTCTCAGTAGACAGTTTTTATCATGACCTGAGAAAGCAAGACATCCTAATCAAGGAAAAACACGCATAACCAAGGCCGAGTGTTATCTCAGGTCTAAAGCTGGCAGGGCATTTATAATGTGGTTATTTATGAGAGAAAGGAATTGGGGAGAACAAGGTGTGTGTGTGGACCCTTTTGAGTTTGAAGAAGTGTGGGTGTGGCCCTTTTGTATAAGACAAAGAAAGGTCTTTCTGTGTTTCTGGTGGACTAGGGTGGTGTAGATTTCATTAGAGGTAGATTTGGACCTTCAGGGCGATGTGGAGAAGAGATGTGGATGAGGCCCTCGTGTGTTAGTGATGTTAGTGTGGTCTTTGTTGGTGACGGAGAGGGTGTGAACCTCCTGTTCTAAAGAAAACGTAGGCATGGTCTTCTTGTATTAGAAGACGTGTGAGTGTGGTCCTCTTGTCATGGAGGAGGTGTGGCTGTGGTCATCCTGTGATACAGGATGTGTAGGCGTGGTCTTCTTGTGTTTAAAGAGCCAAAGGTGTGGTCCCACTGTGTTAGCGGAGGCGTGGTTGTGGTCCCTTGGACAAAGAAGTATAATAGGTGTGGTCCACTTATCATAGAAGAGGTGTGGGTGTGGTCTTCTTGAGTTAGACGAGACAAAGATTCGGTCCTCTTGTCTTAGAAGAAGTGTTGTGGTCCTCATGTGTTAGAAGAGTGAAAGTTGGGATCCTCCTGTGCTGAAGAAGGTGTGGTCCTCAAGTGTTCCTTCGAGAACAGTTTAAGGTGTGTTAGAAGTAGTGTGGGTGTGATGGGTTAAAAAAAAAAGTCAAAAGTCTGGTCCTCATCTGTTGCAGAAGTTGTGGCCGAGGTGGTTTGAGATAGACGTCGTCCTTCTGTGTTGGTGCGGTCCACTTGTGGTAGAACAGTATAAGGTCTGGTCCTCCTGTGTAGGAAGTGTAGGTGTGGGTGTGGTGTGGTCATCCTGTGTTCCGGGTGATGTGGGTGTGGTTGATTTGTTATATGAGGTGTACAGCGGGCTGATTAACAAGCCCCAGGCAGCAGCGCAGACTCCAGCCCTATTACACATGCTCATCTGATCTCCTCATTTTTTATTTAGGCCCGGCGCCATGGCCTCTATGTAGGGCACTTTATGAGAGTTTAAATTTTAAACACACTAAAATTGACTGGTGATATATATTCTGCTTCAACAGATGAATTCGCAGAGGTCCGTGAGTAGGACTCTGGCTCACACTAATGCCACGTCAGCATGGGATTTTCACCAGCTGAATTTGACACCGGGAAACCTCTTAGGACTCTTCTTACTCCTTTCCAGGAAAAATGGACACGCCCATACGTCATGGACTTTAAGAAACAACCATTTGTGACCTTCGCGTTGCACCATACCACTGAGTCAATATTAGTGTTAGCGAGAATTCTGAGCCATTTCTAAAACCATTGTTCTGAGCATTCTCAAGCAATACTACAGCACATACTGTAGCTCACACATCTACAAACCAGTCTGACAGTACAATTAAACTTACCAAGAAATGAATTATAAAGCTTTTCCAAAAAAAATGGAGGTGGTTTCTGGACAGCTGGAAAGCAGAGGAAGGAAGCTGAGAAGGAAGGTCACAGGGACGAATAAGACGAAAGGTACTAGGGACAGAGGAAGAGAAATCTACTCAAGTGCTAACAAGTTGCTCATACCTTAAATATACATACAGTACATATATACAGAACACCATAGGAAGACATACAGTAGGGTTCTGAGACCGTCAGGGAACAAAAAAAACCTCTGAGTGGCGCAGTGGTAAAGTGCTCACCCTTTCTTTCAGAGATCGCAAGTTCGATTCCCGGGTGATGCTGTAAACTCTCGCAGCCGGAGGCACAGAGAGAGCTGATTGGCCGAGCTCACTCAGAGGGGAGGGATGAGAGGCACTTAGTGCTCCCACACTAATCACGGCTCTACAGCCAATCAGGGGCGCCTGTGAACTCACGCAAGCGAAAGGAGCAGATAGCGCTGTCCTCCGAGTGTGTTACGCCGCCCCCAACAGTGCATGCGTGAGCAGTTCGAAGAGATGTGGTCAGCTGGCGTCATGTGGTTCGGAGGAAACAGAGTGGCAGTAATGGTCTTAATGTGGGAGCCCCCTAGTGATGAGGAGGAATGGATGGACATAAGCCTCTAATTAATCCTCGATTTAAAAACAACACTGTAAAATCATGTCAAAATCTTGATTAGTATAGATTAGGAGTATGGAGTTGCCGGCGCTAACCCTATCTCCCCGAAGACATGATCCCTGTTGATTTTGCACAGTATAAGTACATAAAAAAACTAGATCCTTTAATCACTAAAAGGCATTTACACTCAATCAGGGCTCAACGACAGCACCGATCGTCATCATGTGCACAGCTGTGAAGGTACAGACGAGACATGACACGTCAAACTGTACGTGACGCGAGTCTTATCGGTGACGGTCACGGACACAGTGGGTTTGTATTTAAATATCTACTCCAACAAAACTAATTATAGAAATGAAGTGGTCAATTATTTTGTTTTTTGTTTGAGACTGAGATTTTACTTCTGAGCGGCAGCTGGTGTTGACTCTGCGCCAGTCCCTCCTTCCTCAGTGTGTTCGAACGACTGCTCACTCAAGTGATGCTTATTCACTGGTTAAACCCGTTTGGAGAACCGAAGCATCTCTTTTCTTAAAAAGAAAAAAGAAGCCGTATATGGCGTCCTTGCATGAAAATGATTTGGCTGCGATTGATAAAATCATGAGATTCGGTATTTAAATCTTTTTAAGGATCTTCAGTCGCCCTGAATGACTTTCATGCAAATCTTTATAATTAAAATGTGATCTCTGATGAAGTCCAAGATTTATTTAATGATCATTAAAAAAGTTTTACTTGATTATAGATTCATGTACTGTATTACACACAATGCTGTTTGACTTCCTTCTAGATCTGTGCAATTAAATCGATTCAATCTTTTGTGAGTCAGTTCCGAATCGATTCACTCTTTTGAAATTATTTATGTTAACGTACATCTTTTAAATTAAAAAAACCTGAAAATATGAGCTGCAGTAAACCTTCCGCAAAGTACGTGAAAAATACTGTTATGAGCTTATTGGTTGCTCTTCTTCTTTTGAGCTTATAAGCGGTTTGTGCATTAGCGCCACCTGCTGGACTGGAGACTGGAACAGTGTGAAGAAGAAGAAGATTTACCGTTGCCTTGTACTGTACAAGACTTGTCAATCAACAACACATATTACACAGCATTTACAAAACACTTGAAGTTGTTTTTAATACTTGAAAACCTGTTAGAAGTTTAACTGTTTGAGACAAATCATACATTAAACATTAGCGTGATGTGAATCAAATCAAATCAAGAATCACAATGCCCAAAAACTGAATCAGATTCCTTTGATTCACCGCTCCACTACCTACTGGCCAAGGCGGGAATAATACTGATGGGAATTTATCTCTTGCATCATCGCTTCCTAATAGTGATGGAACGAGTCTTCACTATGAACAAGTCTTTAACGTGATTTGGCGTAGTCTCAGAGAGTGATTCGTTCATTTTTTACTGGACGCGCATGTGCAAAGCATCACAAATCCTCCGTATTTTATGTACAGGAAATAGAAATGAGTAGTTACCATTGAGTCTTTTAGTCCGAATTGTTAGTTTTTTCTTGTTACGTGACTTCCATAGACGCTGTGAAGTGCAATAGATTTACGTACGAACGACTCGGACCAGAAGATATATGAGACGAGCTGCTCATTCTGTTTATTATAATACGTCCTTAGCTGCATTGTAATACTCTTATTACTGGAACTACAGCCAAAATATGTGTATGAAGACATGCTGGGGACCTGTTTATTGAAAATAATGAACTGAATGACTCGAAAAAAGATTCATTCATTTTGATGAACGAGATTCAAAGAACCAAGTCACTAAAATAATAAAAAATTCAAAGACAACCATCCAATAGTAGATTCATGACCGGATTTGTACGTCATGATGGTTAATGTTCATTATTACAAAAAACTTTTAATGTACATTGATTCATATTTGCTTTATTGATTCCATTTAATAGGTCCAGATGAAGGAGGACGCCTCGCTTTAGCTATTTTAGCAGCTGTTGCTGGCATGAAATCCCCGAGCTGCCAGTGCTGGATTATGACGTCAGCGAGCTACACATGCACAGAGGGAAAAGTCACATGAGTTCTGATCTGCCCATTCACATTAGAGTTTATGACCATATATCAGATATATTTAAAATATATCTGATCTGAAAAACATTAGATTGGTGCGTTCAGGCAGCTGTAAAAAAAAATAAAAAAATTTGATCCGTGCAAAATTGGGGTAAAAAAATCAGAATTGAATCACTTCACACTGGTGATGTGAACGTAGCTTCAGTATATCCACCTCCAGCTACCCGAACTCTGGCAATATACAATCAAATCAGCTTCTTTAGCATTAATATCCCTGTAACTGTGTCCAGTAGCTGCACTGCATTCTGGGCCGATGAATCCGCGACTTCTAGACTGGATTTCTCTTTAATGAGACACTGAACGTCGCTGGAAAGAGATCGCTGGTGAAAAAAAATGGCTGGAGGGGAAAAAAAAACTCACAAAACACAGAGCGTTTGGTATAAACGCCTTCTAATTTTGCTTATATACCAACGGCACCCCACGTGTTTATGAGGTCCGCATGACACCGTTTTGTCCGTTCAGACTGAAGTCCATAAGATTTGATTTGGTTAGCGCTTTTAGCAGCGGTCATTGCCGCAAAGCAGCTTTACAAAAACTAAAAACGTATGGAAATAAATGAAAACCTGATGACCGAGCTGAGGGCGACACGTTCGCCGAACCGCACCTCTATCTGAGGCACATGTGGAAGGAAGTGGCACAAATTCGAAAAACTGAATCTGATTCGCTTTGAGTCACATATGGGCATTAAATCTGCTTTTTCCTGTTGTGTGAGATCAGCACCGCGCTGTTCAACAAATCAGCTCCCTACTGTATATCTCACACACTACTGTAAATGCATTTACCGCCATTCAGAGTGGAGGATTTACTTTAATTACTCACTCCGCTTTCATCTTCACTATCGATAAAACATCACAGAAACTGCAGCCACGGACTCAAACAGGTTTTATAATATCTGTGAGAAATGTTCTCGCTTTGAAAATGGATTCGGGAGACTGCGGGGCATCTCTGAGACTCGGCTCTTTTCTTCCTCTCTCCCTCTCTTCCCCTCCTTCTGTCGCTCTGTTCTTCAGTGTAACATAAAGGTCTGGATATTTGTGCTGCCACTCAGACGGTCACTCAGCCGGGGTGTCTGAAGCGGCGCTGCTGCTGCTCAGTAAATCACTCTATACTGCTCGCTTCCTTCTCTCTCTTTTTTTTATTCTTCCTTTCTATTTCACTTCTTTGTTAAAACAAAGCACCAGTGATTAAAGGTCAGGCTCGGCGGCGGTCTCTCGGGACAGGCCGCGCGTTTGACTTCAGCTTCCCGGGCGTCTGTAATTGATAGAAATGATTGCTGCTCGTGTCTTTAACGACAAAACGAGCGTCGCGGGTGGGACAGGAGGAGGTGTGGTGTAAGGGGGGGTAGGGAGGGAAGTAGACACGAGGGACAGAGAGAGAGAGAGAGAGAGAGAGAGAGAATCCACAAGGGCAAGGAGATTAAACGCAAGGGGAAGGAAACAATGGCTGGAATTATGATGAGGAAGAACATCCAGTGGTGAGTAAATTAATTAACGGGCGAGCCGGTTGAAGGACGGCGACACACACACACACACACACACACACACACACACACACACACACACACACACACGTCACACTCGTGACCTTGCTCCGGCCCTCTTCATTCTATACAGAGAAAAAGAGTTGTTAGAGCGACGATAGAATGAATGAATGAATGAATATGGAGTATCACACTGCTGTATCTCTTAATCACTTCGGGATGTTATAAATTCGTTTCAGTTCTTTCGTGTCGTCTTTTGTCTCTTCCGAGAGGAATGTTACGAGTTGGAGGACGGCTGGGGTAACTAACACGGGCACTCTGTACAGCAACAAAACATCTCACAGGTGGATGAGCTACAACAACACGAGGTGGCATCTGATTTGTACAGTACTGTGCAAAAGTCTTGACCCCCCCTCACTTCTTCATATTATATTAAATTAAATAATGTAGATTAAATTAAACAAACAGGAACTAATTATTTCTTAATAATTTCTTATTTATTTCGAAGATACTAGGGACTGGAATCCCCAGGGATCACCTGATACGATATTATAACGACACCAGATACAGATTCGATTTGTTTTGTGATTCTGAAAGTGTCACAGTTTAATAAATATTACAATTCTATATTTTTTTCTGATTTTTTTCTGATTTCTAAACAAACTAAGCAGATAATTCACTCCTACTACACAGGATGATGTGCTGCCTGCCAGTGTGTAAATAGTTTAGAGTGTCACGGTGCCATGGAAAAGTATTTGCCCCCCTCCCCTCCAAATTTTATTTAACATTTAACAAACACTCAGTGTAATTCCTGTTATTCCTGATATTATAACGATAACTCGGTGCTGATTGGAATAAGATGGCGGTTCTATAAGTATCCCAACTCCTTATTACATTATCCCCGATTTTGTCACAATCTTTAAAAAGGTTTAATAGGAAATTAAATGTAGCCTATTCCCTATAACATTACTTTCCTCACTTAAAAACCAAGCACAGCAAACAATACAAACTATCCTTAAATACAAGAGTTTAACATTTAACTTCACATGAAATGAAACTTGAATTTAACCACATTGTTACTGAGCAGCGCGTATCTCTGTCATCCACCATGATTATTATTTCTAAACAAATTATTTACTCCAATCACATGGAATGAACATGTGTAAATAGTTCAGAGTACGCCCCCTGTAGGATTATAAAGGAAACGACGATGTTTTACCACCTCGAACGCCTCCAAAGTCTCAAACCTCACCTTGACGTGAACGTGCGGGTCTTCTAACGCACGTGATTTTTGATTAATTAGCGCTCGCAGTGTTTTAAGACCGGTGTAAGAGTGTGTAATGAGTGCGTTTGAGACTAATTTGCTTACAAAGTTTGGAGAAAAGGAAGATTGGAGGCTCTTAATGTCCATGATTTTTTATGATAAAGAATCACGATTCATAATTTAAATAAAAATTTCCCCAGCTCTACTGATAACTCTGTGTTGCCACCCTGGACGAAAACAACTGCAATCAAGCGCTTGTGATATCTGTCTTCCAGATCGCTGAGGAAGAATTTTGGCCCGCTCTTCTTTGCAGAATTGTTTTCATTAGGTTTAGGAGGGGCACTTAGTTTTTCCCATAGGCCCCATGCTTTATTTCTCTTAATAAATGAAATTATCATTTGAAAACTGTTTTGTATTTACTTTGGTGATCTTTGTGTAATATTTACATTAGTTGATCTCAGTCATTTAAGTGTGTCGAATATGCAAACAAACAAACAAACAAACAAGAAAACAAAAACAGGAATGGGACAAAACTATAAAAATAAAAGATATTATACTTTTTAACATGTTTAAATAAAAAAATGACTTTAAACACAGAAAAATATCTGTAATGTGCATAAACATTTTGCTTTGCTTTTTATCTTTATTTATTCATTAAAATTGTAATTTCTTTTTATTCGTTGTGGCAACATTATGCAGTTGTAAATGTGCAGGGATGCTGTTCATCCATTATACTGTATATATACTGTACATTATGTACATATGTACTATGTGTAAACAAATTGTTGTTTAAGTAAAAATTCTAAAGCATTTATTGCTGGATTTGTTCTTCAATCCACTTTTTATATAAAATAGAAAACCTTGGTGTTTTCGTACCCTCATAGCAAACCAACATCTGGTGGGGGGGGCGGTGGGGGGGCACATTTTATGATTGATATATTATCAGGGACACCAAAAAATTCATGCCATAAATACATTTGATTAATACATTTGAGTTTAACACGACAGAAATATGTTACAGATTGACGCTGTAGGACTTCGTAACCTCACCAGAAGTAAGCGGGCTTTGACCCCGAACCCTGCACTGATCTAACCCCTGCAGTACACTCCACTGTTACAGCTCTGATGCATTACGGCGCATAACTGGGCACCAACCCCAAGAGTAAATAAAGACCCTTCTTACACTGGGAGCAGGTGAGAGCCACAGGAAGCCAATGAATATTTAACTCAACCAACACAGGAGGCAACAAAGAGCGAGTGAGAGAGAGAGAGTGGGAGAAAAGGGGAGAGAGATGGAGGGAGAGAATGAGAGTGAGATACAGAGAGAGAGAGAGAGCTTTCTCAGAGAGTTCCACATGTTCCTCTTAGCTTGCATCTTCCTCACACACACACATGCTTTTAAGACGTGCTCTTACACACCGTGAGGATCCGCAGAGCTTCACACATCCTCTAAAGCACTCGCAGACTCACACACACACACACACACACACAATCCCACGGAGGGAGAGCGACGAAGCAGAGAGAACTATAAGGTAGGAATGATAACAAAAGATTGACAGAAAGTGGGAAAAGAAAAGGAAAGAGAGCGTGAAGCATGAAGGGCAAACGTGTCTCTGAGAGAGAGAGAGAGAGAGAGAGAGAGAGGTGATGGTAGAGAGGTGTGTAGGTGTGCACACACTCACACTCACACACAAACCAAGTTAAAGGGAGAACGGAAAGGGGAAAGTGAAAGAAAGGCGGAGAGAAACAGTGACACAGATAGAGAGAGAGAGAGGGAGGGAGAGAGAGAGAGAGAGAGAGGGGGAACGCTGGAGAAGTGACAGGGTGAGAAGCGGTGATCTACAGCATCACATCAGATTCCCGCCCTTCCTTCCCGCTCACACACTGTCAGACAATCAATGCGGACGTTCTTCCTGATTGATACCAACCTTTCCTCCGTGTGTGTGTGTGTGTGTGTGTGTATAAGTGTGTGTGCTTTGCAGAATGCTAACCCGCTCCGTTTGCACTCGGAACGCTAACATTTAAGTGACATTTTACGGTGACATAACATTGCGTTTTTGTCTTTAATATTAGCACCCTTAGCGGATTCCAGGCCGCACCGTCAGCGCCGACGTCTCATTGTGTTCCGTCGTCATGGTGACCCACGACAATGGGCCGAGATCGACCGATTAAACAGGCGGATACGGCGTTCCTCTCTGCGCACCGGGCCCCCCTGAGTTTTAGGATTTCGACGCGTGATCTGATCTGAATGAGCTTTATACCACATACAAGGAATTCTCTAATCTGATTGGTCACAGGGGGGTTCAGATTCTGTGACACCGGACATGATAAGATCGAATCACATACAGTATGGATGGAAGGAGTCTCCACTATCAGTGACTTTGTACTTATTTGTTTTTGATTTCAAGAGAAAGAATGGTGAGAAGTCATGACCGTTATAGCTACTGCAACCATCAAGTTTGGGTTGTCGAAACGTTGTGATAATGTTTATTTGGCAACAGCGTTAGCGTTGGGTCGCTCGTAGAAGATATAACTACTGTGATGAACTGAGGTTGGTCCAATATAGACCATGTTGACCGAATGAACAATAAACAATATGACGTGATAACAAAGGCAACACCTATTCATGTTTATCGACCGAATGACGCCACTGCAATGCTCATACTGATAATGCTAGGTTTGAGGGTAACATAAGCGGTTCTCTGAACCGGACCAGAACCAGAACCCAGGTGACGATGGAGAAAGCGGAGCGATCAAAGCCTGGCTGTTGGTGGGGCCATAGCTTCTTATTTCAGTTACCACTAGCTAGCTTAGCTTCACCTTAGCTTAAATGGTAGGGGAGCTAATTTTAATTAATATTCAGACATTACTTTGCATTTGATTGAACCCCCACCACCCGTTCCCTAAACGTCGTCCTGTGTAGCTGACGCTCCCCTAATTATGCACAATTTTTTAGCTTAATATAATTTCCGCTGGTAAGTTTTTATAAATGTACAGTTTTCATGGATTGAAAATTTAGCTATGGAGACCAGAACAGATTTTTGTACCAAAAAAATATTTTTAGTCGCATCCAGTTCCCACCCGTCATTAGGGCACTCCCACATCAAGGCTAAAACTACCAACCAGGGATGCTTCCTACAATCACATGCTTCCTCCGAGTCACATGATGCCACCAACTGCATCTTTTTGAACTGCTTGCTCACGCGCCAATGGGAGCGGCGTAACACTTTACAGCTGCCCCAAGTTGAACGTTTTAACATGGGAGTCTATGGGGAGTCTATGGGGATTGCCTAACTTATGGAGCCTCTGGTGGTCATTTGAGGAACTGCAGATTTTGACACTAACACACTTCCATTTATAATTCTCATCTGATTCATTTCGTTTAACAGACGACTGTACTTTCTTTCTCGCAAGTTGCATGTGTGTGTATGCGTGCACACTTTAACCTTATACTTCTCTACAGGTCAAGACCGGGCTCCATACTGGACGACACGTGACCGTGTACGTGTCTCATCACAACCTTTCAATCGCTCTGGGTGACCCGCAGCGTCCGTGGAGAAGTCTGTTCCTTTGTTTTCCGTCTCTCTAATTGGATTAAGCTTGCAAATATTAGAGCAGATGTAAGCATGTGTTCCGCAACAAAAGCCTCTCTCTCTCTCTCTCTCACACACTCTTTTTCCCATCATGCACTGACTCACGCTTGCAAACAGACCACTGCTGTTTACGCAAAACACTTACATAAGACCCTCAGCTGGCATCTCATCACACGCGATTGATTACTGCTAGTGTGTGTGTTTTTAGGGAGTCAGAGCGTGTGTTTCAGACGGCTGTGCTGATATTAGCCGGTGAGGTCATGCACACCAAAATGCACCACGGTTTCTGACTTCGAGTTGCAAACCTTTTCATTTTAAACGCTGAGGGTGCACACACACACACACACACACACACACACTCACACACACAGTACACAATCAGAAAAACAGATTTAAATATATATATATATGACAAAAAAAGGGATTCCAGCTGTGGCGCATCTGTATCAGACATTTAAATCCGTCCCATGTGGCTGCTGCTGCCTACCTGATCAAACACAATCTCTCTCTCTCTCTCTCTCTCTCTCTCTCTCGGTGTTGAAAGGCTTCATTAGTGGGGCAGAATCGGGCCATCAGTAGCAGTTTTCTCGCTCTTCCACAAAGGGAGGGAAAAAAAAGAAGATTTCGATGTAAGGTGTAATAGAGTGAAGTGCCACACCGTGCTAAGCTCGGCTCCGAGAGTCACAGCTAATGGAAAGCTGACCTTCAGCGGGGCAGGGGCGCTGAGAGAGAGAGAGTGTGTGTGTGTGTGTGTGTGTGTGGAGGGGGGGTTCGAAGGAAAGCCTTCACGGCCAAGAGCGGAGTCTCGGAGTAAAGACTTCTGTTCCAGCTGGTTTTACAGCTCACTCTTAAAGGCTTGCGGGTAACACTGGAGGTTTGCACGAGGGCAAGGAAGGAAGACGGAGTGAGAGAGAGAGAGAGAGAGAAAGAGTGAAAAACAATAAACACAGTGTTAACTCAAGAATTCAACTCTTCTTGTCTATCATCTTTTATTTGCACTTAATACACACATAAATTGTTATGACTTTGATGAAGTCTGAATTTGATTTGAAGTACGCGATGACGTTCAGCAAAAAAAACGTAAAAAAAAGTGCTATATAAGAGGGAAAACATAATTGCTAAATGCTAACTGCACCCTGTGTCGTGTTTTATTCCAGACTTGAACACGTCCTTTCATTTCCAGGTGTTTTGATTTATTTAAGTAAAACTGAATAAACCGACCGTACGGTAAAATCCAAACACATTCTGTCGCTTTCCTCAGATTTAGCAGCTACCGAAACGGAAAAGTCGCTAGCAAGTGCTGACCTCGTTTGAGCATAAACGACGCTCGGTTGTTACCTTATAAAGCGTGCAATGTTAAAACACTTGGATACTGAAAAGCATCGAGACGCCCTGGATCTACGTCTGACTCTGATCTGATCTGTTCCTTTTGGCCGTGTTAAAGTGGGTGTTAAGCGTGTGTTGCTGAAGCAGGCACATCGAAAGGTTATCCTTGTTAGCTAGATTAAAGCTTTAAATGCACTGTCATGAGCGGAATCGATGAGCCACTTCATGGCCGTGCCTTATTGATCGATCTCATCAAGAGGTCGCGCACCGCGTCCGCAGGGCATTGGCGTATAAACATTAGCTTTGTGCCATACTGCATCACACGTCCATGGTAAGACTGAGGGGGGAAAATCTACGATACTGTTAGGGTGTTAGACTCAATCACTGCTACTGTGATACTCTACAGAACGGGACGGACCAAGTAAGAGATTCGCTGTACAGTATATAGTATTATTGGTGTCTGCATGGATGTAGATCTCTATATTTCTATAAGTCGACATCTGGGTAGATGCTGAAATATCATCTCTTAGCTCGCTTGAAAACATTTCTACATGTCTGGAAGAGCCACTGAGGGAGTTCCTGGGAGGCCGGGGTTTCAGATGTAAATCACACAGGCAGTCCGATCAGGACTCCGGCGCACTGAGAGAACTTTGACTTCAACGCTCCTCGTATATCTGACTGTAAAATACACATCCTTCAGCCGCCTTCATACGTTACGCCATCACTTGGTGGCTTTTCCTTTTTTCTCATTTACTCAGGTATAGTCTGAGCTTCAACCTCGGTCCTTTGCAGCTTTTCTGCTCACTAAAACCAAATACTATCACATCTGACCCCTAGTCGGGTTTAATACGACCAGACTGAATGTGTCCTTTGAAGCAGACAGAGTACTGCCGGGAAAAAACAACAACAACGATACAGAAATTCACGCACGCACACACGCATATGATAATATTATTAATATTATATTAATATAATATACATCATAGTATTTTTCTTTTAAAAAATATCAATATATAACGTATAGCAGTGAAGTTAGTATTAATATATACTGTATTATTATTATTATTATTATAGTATTATTTATACAAGTTTTCATCGTATATATGTATATATAAAGCAGAATTTTTCTGTTTGTCTGTATGGGCGGGCAGTAGGGATTACCATCTTCAACTTTAATGTCTCACAGCCGTTCCTCACCGATTGTAACCATAGCGACAACAGGTACGTCGGGCAAGTTCATAGTATCATAGCTCATAAAACATTTTTTTTAGGTTGTGTAATTAAAACATAAAAAAGTGTAACAGAATGTTACGGTGTCGGAACAAAAGGAGTACGTCAGGCAGAGCTCGTAGCTACTGTAACCCCGGATCAGACTGCTGAGTGTCTACAGCGACGGCGCAGAAGAAGTGAGGTCTGCCGAGACGTTGGAGCAGTGTGAGGAGCGGCAGCGAGTCGACCACACACTCCATTCACAGGTTATGGTGGCACTCGGGCATCAGGGTCGGAGTAACCTCTGGTCTAATATATAACAAGCCGACATAATTTAATCAACGCACGGCCGCATTGCAAACTGCAAACTTCACACCGGAGGTCATCACTGTACCACGCCGGTCTCGACAGTCTCTGGACTCGTTGTGGTGCTCGGACAGTTGGGTTTGGGACCCGAAAGCAGAACCGCGCTGCTGATAATGCTGGCGTGTCCTGTCAGCTCTCAGCACCGAGCAGGCAGCGTGAAATGAAGCCAATGATGAACAGGAGTTATGATAAGAAGCGAGCATCATTTCATTGAGCTCACTGAAAAGCTTCGCAGGTTTATGGGCTGGAAATGAGCTGAGACAGCTCCTCTTTCTGCCTTTCAGGCCGCTTTGCATTTTCTGGAGTTTCATGAGCATCACGAGGGAACGACACACATTCGGATACAGACGGGGGGTGGGGGTGGGGGAGGGGTCTGTACAGAAGGAGAGAAAGCATTTCCAACATTAATTCTGCACACCTAAAAACTTAAGGCATGAAGACAGCGGACAATTATTTTTTAAAAAGTGTGTAATTATTGATATGTGGATAAACTTTATGTATATTAAGCATTTTTAGAAGGAGTCTCCAGTATCAGAATGAGTAGTGCAGTAAGTAAAAAAGTTTAGAAGAGTTTAGAAAGGATGATGAGGAAACGATGAGGATGTATACGTGAAACCAGGAACTGCACAAACATGACTTTACACAACATTAAATATAAGCATAAATTCTGAAAAAAGAAACCCTTTTGTCACTTTGATCTTTACCTTTTAAAAACTTAACAAATAGTTACGCGTGTGTCATAATTTAAATGCCTAAAAATTAGGTTTGAAAAAAATCTTTCTGATCTGTTCATTTATTTTCCATGACATTTCCAGGATTTCCCTGACCGTCCGGACCCCTTTATAAACCGCACACATTACACAGTAGATTGTTTTTTTTCATCATGGTAGTTAAAGGGATATCATTTTTATCTTTATATACTGTACGCTACTGCCCAATCCTAATACAGGTAGTCCCTGACTTACAAACGAGTTCCGTTAAGGGAGCAGGTTCGTAAGTCTGATTTGTTCTCAAGTCTGACAGTGAGTCTTATGCGCCTTTGACACGAATATACAGTATAAATCATACCAATCCACTTGACTAAATCTCTGCCCGCTTTCCCCACACTGCCACCATGTGGCCGAAAACCGCGCCTGGGAAATGAATCTCACAGTAAAACATAACAGTGTTGTCTCTGCACCTTTAAATCGCGAGGGAAATCCTGGACTGTGAACTGTGTTTTGTTGGGGATTTTCCAAAATTAGGTTATTCACCATTAGGACAGCTTTACAGGACAGACATTTTCTAGCATTTCTCCCGCACCCCCACACACATACAATTATATACAATACATTGGACTTTAGACATTTTATACATTCACTTGTTGTTGTTGTTTTTTGGCTACTTGTGCCAAGGGGTTGCCGCAGCAGACCATTTGGTCCACACATACAAGCTTATGCTTAAGATCCCCTGCCTGACGCCACCCTCCTATTTATTTGTGCATTTACAACTTCATGAATTGTGATTATGTGGCCAAGACTGAGATCACTGCACGACAAAAGGGCATAAAGCACGTCAGCACTGGACTCCGGAGCGGTGGTGATGTGTTTTCTAGAGCAATAAACCACCTGGCTTCTTGATGGATGAATCTGGGTTTGCAAGATACCAAGAGAGTGCTCCGAGACACGGTCTGAGATAGAAAGACCTCGGCTCCTGCCTCGCTTCTTCAGAGCGTTCTGTCTGCTTATCTTGCTGGTAAAAATAATCCACCTTAAACATCTGAACGTAGCAATAAAAAACACTTTCCTTCCCATTCCATTGTAATAGTGCCTGCCTGCGTCTTCACTACATGAAATAAGCAGATCTGATCTGTGCTGAGAGTTGAGGTGGCTGATCCGAATACATCTGGAAGACGTAATTGCATCCTGTCAAACGTTCTGCTTTTAACCGCAGAGCTGTAATCAAAGCGAAGACGGCTGCCTACCGATGATTGACAGGCCTGTATCTATAATTCCACAACCTGTTCTCGGCCTAGCCATTTTTAATCGCTTGAGTATATTCTTAGTTTTAAAATCGGACATAACATACATATATATATATACACAGAGAATCTCAGTACCTTGGAAAATGTTATCAAGGATGGTAGCAAGAAGTAAAGGGAGCCGCTTTCAGTTTAGTTTTAAAAGCAGCCAGTGCCAAGTGGAAATATAAATTAAGGTTAAGTGAGGTTTATTGTCTAATAATTTTTTATTTTGCTTCATTTACATGACCTTTCTAAATGTTTTAATTGTTTTTAAATGCAAAAAAAATTAGAGTGTTGGAAAATTGGTAATATTTTGGGGGGCTGGAACAGATTATCTGCATTTACATTATTTCCTATGGGACAATACGATTCACGATACGACATTTCGCCTGGAGAAGTCGCCTCTGGAACGGATTAAATTCGTATGTTATGGTACCTCTGTATTTTGTTGAACCGCCTTTTCCATTGATTACGGTCATGACATCGCTTCGATAGGCTTCGATAAGTCACAATAGTTATTTCTCTCCAGAATCACATTAATTTCTCTCTAAGGTCATGTTTTAATGATGTGAGAGTCGGGCCGCGATTTAAAGCCTTCTCCAGCACGTCCTAAAGATTCTCAGTGGGGTTACGGACTGAAAAAATTATGTCTTCATGTGCATGATGGTTACTGTGCTTCATCTGCTTCACCTGGATGGATGCATGTATTTGTACGTGTTCACATTATGGTCCGGTTCAGTTTTCTCAACTACCGTCTGATCCACGTCACATTCCGATTCTCAAACGATGCTCTGTTAAAAGAGACAGACACTTCCTGTCTCCACCAGTGTTAGAGTCGTGTTCTGTATGGACCCTTCACTCCTCAGCCTTCTGTCTTCATTCAGTTCAGTAAGTAAAGACCGTGGACGTGTTCGGTGTGCTGCCTGCTGAGTCGCTCTTCACTCCGCTGAGCAGCTCGCAGCGTTTCTCACTTCCCAGACTTCTTGTGCCTGCTCATCTTTCGCTCTCCTCTCCGTATGACTTCTTTCTTCCTCTCTCTCTCTCTCTCTCTCTCAGTCTTCAAAGGGAGTTAGCCATTCAGCCTCATTAGGGTAATTGAGATAGAAGCTTGCGAGACTTAAAGACTGGAAAGGAGCCACCCTTTCAAACGGGCGCTTAATTACCTCGTTGAGTGTAACACCACGCGGGCGCGCGTGTGTGTGTCCTATATGTAGGCAAAAGTCTGTGGACGCGTGACCATCACACTGGGCCTTTTAAAATAGTTAAACCCGTCTCATATGCAAATTCTTCGACTCTTTTTGGTTTAACATACAAACGTGCCCTAATTCCACCTGAAAAAGCTTTTCGAGCTAGCTAGATCGTGAACGTCCGCTTTCCTTATTTTAATTAGCAACGTCATGCTAGGATACTAAATTAATCTACGTCAGCAAGCTACGAAACAAGCTACCATAAAAAACAAACCTGCATTATCAGACTCCATATTGTCGCTTTTTGTATTCCTTTTCCTTTTTTGTTGTTAGCGAGTCGACTGTGTTACTGTTCACGTCTGTGTGTATAATTAAATTTGTTGTTTAACAAATATTTCATATACGTTATCTGAATGAAGTCGTCGTGTTCGCTCAGACCCAGGGTCTCAATCTGACGTATGAACGCGGGAGAAAATAAAAAAGAAATATGTGATAAATGCTGATCGCGCAAGAAAAAGAAAACGTGCCAGCTCAGCGGTTTATAGACGCCGCTTACCTGAGGCAAGCAACAACACACACACACACACACACACACACACACACACAAACGCAGAGTAATGGGTGTGGAGGATAATAGGTGTGGTTTAGCAAGAGCTCTAGGTCAAGTCTCTACCTTATTGAGGTTTGAGTCACGGTGAGACCGCACTAACTCATCCATAATTTATAGCTTTAATATATACGCTCAGAAATCAACACTCGCCGAAACATACACGAAATTGGCACAAACACACACACACACACACACACACCGTATATATATTTATACAGTAAATACACAAAAGCTCTCGATTACAAACAGTATTTCTTCTGGCTGAGGGAACGTGAGGGTTTGTTATGGATTAGTGGTGAGACTGTGAGTGTGTGTGTGTGTGTATTTCTCATAACAGTAATGCACTACAAGACAGTGGGGCAAAGTAACTCCTTATATCCTCATCCCTCACTCAGTCTCTAATCTGATATAGAGACAGAAGGACAGAGAGTCGTGCCCGTTCGTGTCACCAGATTTGTCCTGTCTTACTATCTCGCTTTCTTTTTGGGAGTCTGTCTGTCTGTCACTTGTTCTCTCATATCCTTTCTGCTCGTTAGGACATCAGGACAAACGCGGTAGTGAGCTCTCGGACTAATAATAAGGAAAGGAAGACAAAAGAAAACTTTGCAGGAGAAGTTGCAGGACGACCTGAAAGCAGAACATTCTGAGAACATCGTACCCGTGGTGAAGGACGTGGCGGCGAGGCATCACAACAAGCCTTCGAAACGAAACATGGATGGAGTGAAGTCTGGACTCATGATCTAGTCCTTTTGGATCCCATTTAACACAGACGGATAGTTTTGAACTTTCAGGTCTATAGGTCCAAAACTTATTATTTTATATGGAAGACATCTGAGAGCTCGACTACCCAATAAAACACATTCCATCCAGTCATTATCTATACCGCTTATGTAGGGTTTTAGGAAGCCAGGAACTTATCCCAGGAAGATTAGAGCACATGGTGGGGGTTCACCCTGGATGAGGTTCCACCCTGTTCCAGAACACAAACACACGCCTACACTTACTTGGAAACGCCAGTGTCTTTGGACTGTAAGAGGAACCTGGAGTACCCGAGGATTGAAGGCATTGAAAAAACTTGAAAACTTACCCTTAAAGTTCCTTATTGACCTTCGCTGAGTTACATCATATTGTGTGACATCACATTAAGTGACATCATAGTGTGTTGCTTTTTTCAAAAAGCACACAGGTTGACAAGATTTGAACCCCTGACCCTGGAGTGTCCCTGAGTGACTTCCTATACCTCTATAACTCCTATAATGTTATTAGTAGAGCCCATGCACTATGATATTAGCCCTATGACGTCATAGTGTGCTCTCGTTCTCCTGTAAGGATTTTTCCCCCAGCATCCAGGGCTTTTTGGAGGTCTTCGCGTGATCAAAAAGTCAAGCACACAGTTTGGAATCTGCAGCCATTAGGACGACTGAGTGGATGATATTTTGCTGCTAAGCTCATGTGAAACCCAGTACACATTTAGATCTCACTGAGCTGAACAGCTTTCGCATGTCATGGGCGCAACTCAACAGGAAGTCAGTTTTTGCTGTCTGGGTTACGGAATGCATCAATGGAATTTGATATACTCCTCCTAGGGGATTTATCCGATCCCCACCAAACCGGGTCAGAATAATCTCAAGACAGTGAGGATACAAAATTGCGAAGGGATTTTTAATATCTCAAACAAACCAGCGGTGGCGATGTTCTTCTAAGCTTATGCTGAAAAGTGGTTAATAACTTCTTTAGTGACGTCATATTAAAGCCCAATCCCAATTCTACCCCTTACCCCTTCCCCTACCCCTTCCCCTACCCCTCGCCCCTTCCCCTTGTCCCTTAAAACGAAGTGGAAAGGGGAAGGGTTAAAATATTTCCCCTAAGAAATGGGACACCACTACAACACTGTTATACGTCATCATACGTATCCGTTCATTTACATGTACACATACAGTATGGCCGTAAGCAAAACAAACAATGCGTTATCAAAAGCTCAGCAAACTGCCGTGCTACTGAACTTTCATATTTGTTTGTAGCATGTAGTAAAGTGTATATGACATAAAAATATATTTTTGTAATATTGCGCAATCGGCGCTATCCGCTAGCAAACTTTAGCGTTTTTTTTGCAAACGTTTTTTTACAAAACATCACCATAAACACAAACACAAGACTAAAATTAATATACATATAATAAAAACTTGTCATAAAAATCCTTATTAATGGCAAAAAATCGTTAAATTTACGGGTCTGCTTGCTCGAGTGAGCGGCCATCTTGAAAATTTCGTTAGCCCTTCGTTTGAAGTGAGGTCCCGAAAAATCTTCGTTTCGAGGGCTATCTGGCCCTTCCCCTTAGCCCTACCCCTCCAACCTAAAGAGAAATGAGACACCCCTACCCCTTCACGTGAACGCGCCAAACGGAGGGGTAGGGCTAAGTGTAGGGGTAAGGGGTAGAATTGGGATTCACCTTAAGTGACATCAAATTGAGTGACATCATAGTGTGATGCTTTTTGTTTCCATCAACCGGAGCTTTTTGAATGTTTTAACATGCTCAATAAGCACACGGGTTGAGTGGTATGCCCGGGCCATGATGGTGCAGGTGCTTGGGCCCGCTCATCGTTGCTTTGCAACTATATTTTGGCTTCTTTGCATGTATTTGCAGGACATGGGTCACTCTTGTAGAATTCACTCACATTCAATTCTAAGTCTCATATCTAAAGACTCTAATCTTGTCACAGGAGCCTTTGCTCACTCAGGTGTACTGTTCGCTGGAATCCTGCAGACGAGTGAAGCTCGAGTCACAGATATGACAGACTTGGTTTGAATCTTGTGTCTTTGGGACTAAGATTTGCATGTAGGGTGCGTTTGGAGTTATACATTCCCACCTCGGGGTCTGTGTGCATGCGGAGTTTGCATGTTTCTCTGAGTAAATACATACAATGGCCACCATTGGTCCCTAGTTGGACTACAAAGGTTCCTAGATGGATGGATGGATGGATGGATGGATGCACTCTTACTGTTTATCATTATCATTAACTGAGAAGCTTTGTGTAAGAAATGAAAAACAACTTCATGTATTGGACCGTATGTGTGTGTGTGTGTGTGTGTGTGTGTGTGTGTGTGTGTTTGTTCGTTCCTGGCTGTGTACCATCTGTTTGTGCATTACGGTATTTGTCCGTGCCTGTGTGTGTTTGCTGTAAAGCCATCAAGCTGCCACGTAACTCCAAGGCACTTTGTGCAGCACATTAATCACAGACAACATTGACTGCTTCCCCGATCCAAACACGCTGACCTTCAGCTTACACGGAAGACATTAGTGCCGTCTATCTGCTTAAAATATGGAGGGGAGGAAAAAGGCAGAAAGAGGGAGGGAGGCAGCGAGCGGAGCTTTCAAGGTAATGAAATCTTGCCATAATTTAGAGTTAAGACTGCTGGGGACAGGGCCTGGCCAAAGTCTGTCTTAAAAAAAAAAAGGAAAAAAAAAAAAAAAAGAGTAGAGTCAGGACAAATTAAATTGGATTTCTTTCTTTCTTTCTATTTTTTTTACTTGCTTTCTTTTAAATTAGGCTTAAGTGCATGCGTGGAGCACTTCTTCATTCTCGTTTTTTCTCTCTCTCTCTCTCTCTCTTCCCACGAAAGCAAGATAACAGCATTACAGTGCAGAATGAATGGAATCATTTCCAAACCAATTAACCTCTGACAGAATGCATGAGAGGACGGGAACGAGAACGCTAGAGAGGGAGCGAGAAAGGGGGAGGAAGAGAGAGAGAGAGAAAGAGAGAGAGAGAGAGGGCTAATAATGTGAGAGAAAATGAGAATCTTTCCACAGGCTAAGTGTGTGAGTGACATGGGGTCCAGATAGTGATAAAGAGGACACAGCCCCGAGGCTACAGGAAGCGTAGAAAGAGAGAATCACATAGGGAGACCTTATCCATCAATCTCTCTCTCTCTCTCTCTCTCTCTCATTGCCTATTCTCGTGCCCAGCTGCCACTGCTCCATTTAGTTAATTAAAGGTTCCATTTAAAGCCGTAGCCCGCTGGCAGTGTGCGTGCCAATCAATAGCGTTTTGATACAGCACATACCGCACATTGTACCCCTACACACTGGACCTTAACACAACTATTTTCCAGCACAACACCTAAACCTTCCCTCCTCACACTTTTCCCCCTAAAACCCTTTAAAGACATTTTGCCTTTTGGCAAATAGCCGCAAATATGTTTAAGCAACATCGTACAACCTGGAAACAGACGGGAAGAGAGACGCTCACACACTGAAACGTCCCGATCTAAAGACTTTGAGAACACTGCTTGACCAATCACACTAGAGGACCAAAACAAACTGATATAAAACAAACTTTAAACAACAGTTAGTTCTGACCGAGAAATCTGATTGGACGAAAGGCAGCTTGCGTTACAAAGCTAACCAGCTTCTAACACAAGTAGGGCTGCAACTAACGATTATTTTGATAATCGATTAGTTGGGTGATTATATTTTCGATTAATCGATTAATCGGATAAAGCCTAACCGCTTCTTTCATTTGATACTTCGCTTATAACTATAAAAAAAAAACATAAATCAGGGTATTATTTATGTATAAAAACAAACTTTAAAAAATGCAAAAGCCACATATAGAGTTAATAATGTTTAATTTGGACATTTTAAACCTTAAATGAAATGTAGTATATAATATATACAGTATATATATATAGTTTAAAAAATACACTGATATATTCAGTTGATAAGATATAAACAGCTAAAATAATGTAATTTTGTATAATAAAATGATGTATGCATAAGTAAAACCACAGTAAATTACAAGTTAACTTTGTAGTGTAAATTAAGCTAATCTAAAATAGCGGCATTTAACTAATCACTGTTGTTCATGAGGTGATTGCGCAATGTGATGCTAGTGAGTTGCACGTGAACAGATCTAGCGCGACTGTCCCGAAGTTAGCAAACAGTTTAAACTAAAAGCACTTAAACTATACAACTTTTACACAATGAAGGGATACAGTTTTTACCGACCCTGCAGACGTTTCGCTATCCGTAACACCAACACGTTTTCTCTTTAAGTGTTCGTGCATGACATGCCGTGAAAGCTCGGTCTTGCATAGCGTGCAGGTTACTGTCTTCTTAGAGGCGTTTAATGTAAATCACTCCCATACCTTGGAGGACTCAGGGCGCGCGCTTTTTCCTGCCGGCGCTTCTGTAACCTCCATTGCGCGAGCGGCTGTGTGTATTTGTGCATCTTGGGGTCGCGCTTCTCAGTAACGTGCGCAGCCCAACTAATCGATAACGGCATTCGTTGACAACGAATTTCATTATCGATAATTATCGATTTTATCGATTAGTTGTTGCAGCCCTAAACACAAGGCTGAATCCCAAAACCCTCTCTAACCCCTGATCAAGGGCACTACTTGGAGTGTGGAACAAGGGATTGTACACCCTACATAGTGCACTAGCTTTCCATTTAACACTATTTGGGATTTGACCCCAGAACCTGGAGTGTAAGTGAAAATATAAGGTAAATCTGGTGAGTTTCCCAGGACTGTCCACCACCTCCATGGTTTATTCTCCTCACCTTATGGTTACGGAGTACCACTAAGAGTTTAACACCACTCTCACCTCCTGTTAATTATGCTAACTGTTACTTGCTAACGGTCGGGCACCAGCTCCGCCCGGCGGGGAGGGATATGTATGGGCGGAGCAAAATGACTAATTAAATAAAGAAACAAATCATGATCTGTTCATAATAAATGGTGTTTGTGGAACTGTTGCATAAAAGCAATATCACACTCGAGGTCGTCCTGTTGTACCAAATATCAGCACGGCTGTCATCTTTTCAGTACTTGTGGCAGCATCACAGCCGTGCTGATATTCAGTACAACATCACGACCTCGAGTGTGATGAGGCTTAATTATTAGTTTGATACTGATGCTTTAATAAATACATCGAACAAACAAACAAAAGATGGTGGACCGATGTACCATGGCTGCCGAAACCTTCTGCCTACACATCAGAAACCTGAATACAAAGTAAACGCCCCCCACATCCATCGTACACTTAGTATCTCTCTGCTCTCAATGATTAATTACAGAAAGCTTTAAAACAACTGGCAGCAACTGGATCGTGTCGTGTGCACACATGGAGAGAAACATCACAATGACTGGACTCACTTTTCAAGACTATCGTTTTATCTTAATTTAAGATTTATTCCACCCAAAAAAAAAAAGACAAAGATGAAAGATGAAGATTCATCGGCTTTCGCCTGGCAGCAGTGTGTCATCATTTGAACGGCGGTGCGCATTAACCACGAGGCCATGCTGGAACCATTACTGCTCATTAGGCTGGACGGGACCGGCGGTGAACTTGCATTAGCCGATCGATACCTCGCGTCTCGACTAATAGGCCGCGGGTTAAATTAACAAAAGGATTGCAGTAAAAACTTTATTTTTTTTAGTGCTGTTTTTTTCCCTTTTCTTTCTCGTGCTTGGAATCCGGGAGACGGGGATGAGGACGAAGAGCGGCCATCGCTCACGGATGTAGGTCCATCTCCCTGGAGGACGGCGTGTGGCTTAACCACATGGTGCATTGTGCGTGTGTCATATTTCCAGCGCTGCTCCTGTCCTCGCCGAGCCCTAGAGAGCGGGCTCCCATCACCCCCTCGTTTTATTTATTTCTTCTTCTCTCAGCGGCTTTATTTCCGTCCCAGGAGAGAAAGTGTACTCTCCCCCGTCTGTGAGATAAGACGTGTGCGGCTCTGCCTCTGTACTCGGTGCCCTGCATCTGCACCGCCGTCTTAATGAAGCGTTAACCTTTAGCTGGGTCAAACATCAGGCTGCACACACACACACACACAGCTGGATGTGGAGCACAGCGGCGCCTCCCAGAGGAGCTCAATACAAAATATAAGCTGTTTGGAAACCGATTTCCCATGGATACAGGACTTAAAGCGTTAACGCTCCGTGTGTTTGGGTGGGAGAGGAGCGCTACGGGGTCGGGGTCGGTGCCAGTATTAAAAGCAAGGCGTCTAAAGCTGGAGAAAAGCCAATTGAGAAAAAAAAAAGAAAAGCAGGCACATGGCTAAGGAAAATCACTTTCCTTGAGTGCTGTGTCTGCAATGGCCTGCACTTAGGAGTAACACACACACACACACACACATGCACACGCACACAAAACTACACATACATACATAATCCCAGGGCTCTTTGTATCACCGCCGCCACATTCCTCCCTCCTGCTCCTGGAATAATTCAATCTGGTAGACAAGATGGATGCGTGTCTCTGTGGAGCGCTCATACTCTTCATTTCCTAAAGCACTTGATCAGATTAATTGATCGCCACCCATAGTCCCCGCGGACCCTCGGATCCATCCATCCATCCATCCATGCGCCCGCCCGTCCCGAAGCGGCCTATGGGGAGAGGTTCAAGGCTGCGAATTAGGTTTGCATCGACAGACTTATGAAATGCGCCTTCGATTTAATTCAGTGGCACAAAAGCAAAGTCGGAGAGGAGAAGTCAAGAGGTCAAACAATCGAAGGGGGAAAAAAAAAAGTCAAAGAGACGAGCCGGGGCTGCTGAGGAGTGCGGGCCGGGACTCCAACACCAAAGGGCTGCTCTTTCAAATCTAGAATTAATGCATGAAAATGGCTTCTGTCTTTTTTTATGTTTTATTATTTTTTTTAAGTGGGATTTCTTGTGTTGGACCAGAAATGAAGCATCAGGCAAATTTCCATTCCTTTTTTTTTTTTTGCTTCACACTTTCGGATTCCCCCCTGGTGAGGAAATTGTCCCCCAACCCACCCCACCATTAACCTGTCTTCCTAGTCTCTCTCTCTCTCACATACACACACACTCTGTCTCTTTAGAAATAACAGCAGGACCACGACCGGCACACTTACACACACCTGAGCTCAGTCTTATCAGCTTGCTGCATATGCTCCTCGTACATACACACTCGTGTTGAACACACACGCAACCCAGCACTCCAGCTAAGAGCCGAGTATTAAAGCTCTCACAGAAGCTAAAAATATGCCTCTTGCCCGTCAGGTACTCCATATCCCCCTGCTCCCTCTCTCTCTCTCTCTCTCACACACACACACACACACACACACACACACACTGCCCTTGACATTTAAACACCCACTATGCCTCATTCACCTACTGCACACACACACACACACACACACACACACACACGCAGGGAGTTATGTCCTGGTTGAAATGTAGAAGCGGTGTAATTTATAACATTCATCTTCATAAAGAACTATTATACTTAGGAAGAAATTAGAGGAGAAGGTGAGAAGATGAAAGATGAATACTTAAGATCCTCTGTGTGTGTGTGTGTGTGTGTGTGTGTGTGTGTGTGTGTGTGTGTGTGAGTGTGACCAATTCAGAAGGGGCTGCATCAAGCATCGAAAATAATCAAGGAGATTTTAAGTGACTGGAATTGGGTTAGGAGCTGTCCAACACATAGTGCTGAAGTGTCAACGTCGAGAAAGGGAGAATAAATCATGAATAGAGATAAACACTAAAACACTTAGTAAAGTTGCATTGTAAAAAACTGACTGTAGAAATCAGAGCTGTGTTTAATAGTAAATGTAAGAGTGTCACGGGATTGGGACTAAACAGCTGTGTGTCCATAATAAATCCACTTGTTATTGAAACTCATCAGAAAAAAGGTTTCAGTTTGTTAGGGATCATAAAGTCTGGACTTTGGAGTGATGGAAAAAGGTCATGTGACCTGATGAGTCCAGACTGAGCCTATTCCAGAGTGATGGGCGTGTCAGGGTGAGAAGGGAAGGACATGAAGCGATGCTCCCATCATGCATAGTGTCCACTGTACAAGCCTCTGGAGACAGTGTTATGATCTGGGGTTGATCAGTTACTCAGGTCTAGACTCAGTAACGTTATGGGGCAATAAAATGAAGTCAGCTGACCACCTGAATGTACTGAATCACCAGGTCATCACATCTATGGAGGGTTTTATCTTCTCTGACGGAACAGACATATTCCAGGACTCAGAGTGGTTTTGGAGCACGAGGAATCATTTACACTTTAATGTGGCCAGGCAAATAAATAAATATATAATAATATCCACAAGTTTAAGTAGAGCTGTTTTTGTCTGAGCTGAGAACTTACAAATGGTCGCTTTGTTTTTAATGGATTCTAATTTCTCTTGGAACATACTGTATCATATCACTACAGGGGATCTTGAGAAGCCATCTTCTGATATCTGCATAAGGACAAGTCGTTCCACGATGTTAGAACGGTATGAGGTGTTTTTTGTTTTGTCTTATACTAAAATCTGACTGCAGGACTGTTTTGCAAATGAAGAAATTAAAGGTCCAAGTATCAACAATTACACTAGAGAATCTTTAAGAGAGGAGTTCCGGGGACTCGGCCCGTCCCCGAATCGGCTGCAGCAGTCAGGCTGGCTGAGACACACAGGCTGCAAGTGGAGCGAGAGGAAACTGAAGAGCGGTGGTAAGTGAAGGGGCGTACGGACTGGACTGATGACTAAACTACACACACCGGCCATCCGGTCCATTAGACGGGTGAATGTTCGCTCCCTGGACAACAAATTCGAGAACATCGAACTGCAGAGATGACAGGCTTTTTTCTAAAAAGATTTATTTCAACAGACAGGAAGCATAACCCTGTTCTATAGGATTCATAAAAACAAATTCTACAGAACATGAATGGAAATTACATAAACCTTAACCACTGTACTGTATACAGGAAGTCCCCGACTTACAAACATTCAAGTTACGAATTTCCGCAGATGCAAAGGGACCGGGGTCTATTCCTGGTTCGAGTAGCTCATGTGTGTTGTACAAAAAATAGACCCTGCAGTGCTTCAGATACCAATACTTACAGTTACATACAAT
The DNA here is from genome assembly GCF_024256425.1 of Clarias gariepinus. Classification (NCBI taxonomy): domain Eukaryota; kingdom Metazoa; phylum Chordata; class Actinopteri; order Siluriformes; family Clariidae; genus Clarias; species Clarias gariepinus. The sequence goes on from NC_071112.1 coordinate 31,535,015, forward strand.
ATTTTCTCTGAGGACTCGTGACTGGAGTTTCCTACACTCTACCTGAGCCTCCAATAACCAACTGGACTCCATATGAACTTCTCCACATCTCCTGTTATACTGAACTTCCAGCCTCCTAACACACAGTATGAGTGCAGATCAATCCCTGCTATCCGTTATCACCCAGATGAGGATGGGTTCCCTGTTGAGTCTGGTTCCTCTCAAGGTTTCTTCCTATTACCATCTCAGGGAGTTTTTCCTTGTCGCTGTCGCCCTCGGCTTGTTCATCAGGGACAATCTAACCATTGTGATTCATACACATTCACATCTCATACAAACTTAAATAATTCTTTTGATTGCGTAAGATTGCATTGCGACAATGTCAACTGTTAAAAGAACTATACAAATAAAATTGAACTGAATTGAATTGAATTTTCAGTGTATAAGTGAATGTATAAAATATCTTAAGTCTGGTATATTGTATGTGTGTGAGTGTGTGTGTGTGTGTGTGTGTGGGAGGAATGAGTCGGGCTCGCCGCTTCCAATGCATCAGTCCGAGATCATGATGATGTAAAACGTCTGCCCTGTAAAGCTGTCACAGTTCACCATTCACAGTCCAATACAGTGGAAAACAGCTCTGAGACGAAGTGGCGTCCGGGATTCCCCTCGCGATTTAAAGGAGCAGAGACGACACGGTTACATTTCACGTGTGAGATTCATGTCCTTGGGCGCAGTTACAGTTTTTGCCCGTGTGTGTGTGTGTGTGTGTGTATGTACAGTGCATGTCAATACATTTGAATATTGTGGAATGTAACTTAAAATTTCATGCAAAATTTAAACTCATTAAACTCTAAATCATAAAATATTGTTTTCATATTGATGCTGTGTGTGTGTGTGTGTGACTTCAAACAATTTTACAAAATGATTCCTCCCCATCGATGTGAACGACACACTGCCAGGCCAGGTATCACAAACACTTGATTGCAGTTGTTACCACCAAGGCTGAAACAACCAGTTATTAGTTTTAGGGGGCAATTACTTTTTCACATAGATCTGGACAGTTTTTTTCTCCCTTAAAAATGAAATCATCATTTAAAAACATTGCAAACTGTATTTACTCGGGTTATCTTTGTGTCATTTTAAAATCTGCTTGATGATCTGCATCACTGATGTGTGAGGGGGCAAATACTTTTTCACAGCACTGTATACTGTAGTTCCTACACTGTGCAGGTGTGTGTGTATGTGTGCGTGATGGCATTCTCTCTCTCTCTCTCTCTCTCTCACACACACACACACACACACACACACACACACTCTTCCTGAGCTTGATTGATCCTGTAACCTCATTGTGAACTGCCGCCCTGAAGGTTACTTACTGCTAACACAGCACTGCAAACATTCTTGGCCTAATCAGTCTGTCTTGTTCCCACACGAACATACGCACACACACACACACACACACACACACACACACACACACGGTGTGATCTCTGAAGCTCATTTGCAATGTGAACAGTGAAAGCAGAAGAGCGAGCGCTGGAGGGAACGCGTCCCGGTAGCGGAGGCAGAGGAAGCGGCGGCGGCGGTGAGATCAGTGAGCAGAACGTCTGCATTCGATGTGACAGCAACAATTTCATACAACGCTTACTGTCTGCTGCGAGCAGTTCTCATAAAAGTGCCAGGAAACGAAGGAAAGGAGAACTGCATTATTTTTTTAAAAAGTGCAGGTGGATTCATTGGAGAGAAAAAAAAAAGAATTGCTTTTAATTATTAATTCTGAGGCTTTCAGGATGTCTTCACCTTCAGAAAAGATTTCTCTTTCTCTCTCTCTGAACTACCGAAAAGGAAGAAGCTGCGACAGACAGACAGACAGACGCACACAGCCCACTGTTGTTCTCGCAGTGCTTTTGTTTTCTTTCAAACGGAATGTTCCAGGACATTCGTCCCCGCGGCTATTTGCTCCGGTTACTATTCGGGTGATAAATGCTCATGAATCTCAGCTATAGGTTTAATAAAATCTGTTTAATAAACACCGTGACATCATCAGCAAACAGCAAAATGTTACAGTCTGACATTCCCTTTCCGTCATTCATCAGACGCTGTAACCGAACGTGTCGGCTTTGCGGGATCGGGACTCGAACACACAACCTTCTGATTGGTTCCCCAGAGCCGTAAATTCCGCGCCTCGTCTCAACAATGTGAGCTCCTTCACGCAGCCTGACGCACGCCTGGGTTACCTGCACGAGTTCACAGGTACTACAGCCGCGCCATCCTGGTCAGTGTTCGATGGCGAGGATCGTTTGCATTTTAACAAATTTGTAATTAATTTATTCATTCTGACAAAAAAAAAGAAGTTTTAACAGGGTTTGTACAGGCTTTGGTTATAAAAACACTGGTAAAGTTGTTTGTTTGGTTGTTTTTTTGGACAAAATTGATTTTAATTGGTGACACACTGATTTATTAGCGGTACATTGGTACTCGTCGATTTCCACCTTCCTGACTGGCATCAGCTTATCGTGAAAAAGATTCAATCCCACAATGCCTGTGTTTGGAAAATATGGAGTTTGTCAAGACATGTTCCAGTGACATTTGGAGTTCCTAAAAGAGCGATTTATTATTTCTAATCGCTAATTCATTTACGTTTGTTCACATTCATGTATGTTTCACTATGAGGGTTTTTTGGGGGCTACTGTATGTAAGTACTGAAAAGTTCTTCTGTATAAGACACTTTATAGGACATCAAAGGGTTTTTAAAACATTATTTTCTCTTTATGAAAGAAGGTTAAATTGTTGATCGATTCATATGCAAATTTACATAATAGAATTAAAATTCATTTTTTAAAATAATTAATACATCTTATTTTCCCAGGCACAAAAGGACCAATAGGTAACAACAAAAAACATACAAACAAACATCATTATAGGTATCAGAGTATCACCATCAGTGCATCTACAAATGAAAAAGGAATTTTAGGTTGTTGAAACAATGTGGTGATGATAATTTGGGAATATTACGGATATTGGGTCGACTTTGTCATTAGGTTGGTTGAATTTAAGTTCAACAATGATCGGCCCGAACACATTCGCCTTCGCCAGCTGTGCTCAACATACACATGTACGACACGTAAGCCTTTTGAGCATGATAAGACCTCCACAAAGCCCCGGATGCTAATGTCACTTAATGTGATGTCACATGATGTCACTCAGGAAGTTCTTAGCCACTTTTCAGTACGAGTTTAAGGCGTCATCACGGCTGAACTGTTTAAAATGAAAAATTCTTTTGCAATTTTGCATCTTCAATGTTTTGAGATCGTGTGGGTTTAGTGTTGATCGTAATGGCACAAGTGCTTGGGCCCGCTCATCGTTTGTGTAGGATGGGTAGTGTGTGTAGTCTGTTTGCTTGTGTGTGTGTGAGTGTGTATAGGATGGGTAGTGTGTGTAGTGTGTGTCTGCCTTCGAGAGGTTCCTCATAACTTAATTTTAACAATATAACTTAAATTTAAAAAAGGCTAGCTACTTTGACTTTTCTTGTGGTCTGTCGCATTTTTCGACTCGAGACAGCACAGTACCTTCCAGGCGATGCGATTGCCCTTGGTGTCGTGCTCCAGCGCGATGGGGAAATCTCCACGTTCGTAGAACTTTCGGAAAGATGTGGGTCTGGCTGGGCGCTCTCTGAAGGCTCCGGCTGAAGGAGGACCCACCACCTGAGCAGAGGGGGAACGATTACATCCATCATAATATATCATCGCTTTTGAAGGAAAACTTGAAATGCATAAACCAGAGTTAAATCAAAGTACAAATAACACTTTAGGATAAATGACATAAAAGTGAACGATTTGTAGATTGACCCTTTAAACCCTAAACGTGAACATGCATAGACGAGATGGTGTTTATGTCTAGTGTGCGACTCTGCACTATAATAAAATTAACACATATTTACAGATTGATAGAATTTGTTTTTGTTCGCCGCCTATGATATAATACGCGGTATGGCCCGGACAACAACGCGAGTGTGTGTAAGTTTGTGCTCAGGCTCGGACTCCATCATGGGAATGGAGATGGACGCGTTACACTTAACCCACTACACTGCAGAGCTGCAGGGCACAATTCCTCCCGACTACCTGTGTAGGAGCTCCAAAGGCAATATCCACAGTCATTACAGAACGTGATGCTATCACTGCTGAAGGAGTCTACTCCGGCTGTCAGAACACACACACACACACACACACACACACTCATAGTGTGTTCTACGCCGACAGACTTGAGTAGCCCAAGGCATTGCTGCAAGCTTTGCTATTGTAGTGTGGAATGTGTTATACACACACACACACACACACACACACACACACACACAGACATACTTACACACACACACTCAGTGCTGTTTCCTATCCAAGAGTCCTGGACTGGACCTCACATGCACGGGCAGGGTACAGGCGCTATTTTTGAGTGATGCACTTTGACCCCAGACTCATTAGTCACAAAAAAACAGATTTTTGTACTAAATTGTGTGTTCGATGTCGTCATGGTACCCAGGGTGTTTATGGCTCTATTCCTCACGTATGCCACCTGATCACTTGAGGTGATGCTACAGTAGCTGCTTAATAAGATGTTAGTTAATGTTATTAATTAAGAGCTTAATTAATCTCACTTGACGAGCGATAAAGCGGCGTTGTTACGATGGTCTATTTTTGCTTCGCTAAAGACCTGAAGATTCCAGGGTTGGATTAGGCGTTGCTTGTTGCTAGGCGACACATTCACCTAATGACAGTAAGTCTTATGACGTATTTTATAAAACGGAATATTGCTAGAAGTCGAATTTTAAAGCAGAGTGATCCAAACAGTACAGTACAACGTTCTGTGCTCAGTATCAGCACTTTAGAAACATCACTTAGCCTATTCAATTAAAATTTGTGGCCTGAAATAATTTTCTATTTTTAGTTTTTCGAACAAACCAAATCGACTTTCCTCCTAATGTAATCTCACATTAGACACGACCCCCTCCCTGGACACCTTGCTCAGCTCTGCACTTCTCTACAGGGGTGTGGCTTCACTGCAGCTCATTTACATAGACACAGAAACAGCAGGTTCGGAAGGGGAGTGAAACAGAGGGAATCTGAGATTGGAAGAACTCTGAGCTTATTATCTGAGAGATATTTCGGACTTTTCACACTTTGGAGGATGACCTGCGTTAACTTGATGAAGAAAGAGTATAATATTGTACCCTTTAAAAAGAAAATCAATTCTACGCCTCCTGACACAACGCTCGCTTACTGTTACCATCCTGAAGGTGATTTTCTTCTCCTCTAAGAGCCTCTCAAGTGTTTAAATTTCTGTTAAACTACAGCACACATTAACCTGACTTAATGGACGATGGGTGTTCAAGTCAAAGCGGGACATTTGATGCTAAACTAATGCGCAGTGTTTTACTAGTGCTTGGACCCATCAAGGAAGACAGACTCTGCCTGTTCTACGTGTAAGACTCTGGCCTTCCGGGAACTCCCAGTAACACCAGTTAGTGGTGTTGAGGAATGATTGTGTGTACGGTTCCCACAGACAGATTTGTCTCTTTTTTATGCAAGTCAGCGTTATCAGTGGATTTTCAAAAATCAGGCGTTCCACTCCCTGAATGTTTCATGACTGCAATGAGCTCCGAGCCACGGACGTATGGCCTTCTTTAAATGTTTTAGTCTGACGTGTCAATCACCTGTTTTACGTCTTCAATCACCAGAAATTCCATCCTGGTTTGTCCCGGTTTGACTTGAACGCTTTCTCTGACACTGGAGACTCCTTCCATAAATGATAAATAACTGTTTCCTTTCAGGAAACGTTATAGACGTGTATTTCACGCAGAAGCTCAGTTCAAAGGATTAGACACAACAACCATGTTAGCACGAGCGCTTTAACACGAACACCTTTCGGAGCTGCTGTTCTTGAAATCGAATCCGCGTCATCTGATTAATCAGCTCGGTGATTGCAATAAGGAGCGCATTAACCTGAAACCTGATCCTTCTGGAGTCTCTTTCCTGGTGTTCGAGGAACCTCTCAGCTGTACGTCTGACTGAGAGCCGCTGATGGATGCTCACTGATGCCGGCTGAGGTGGTCCGCATTTCCATTTGTAACCTCGTTTTGCGCTTCCTTTCCAAACCGTCCCTCTTTCTATCGCTCCATCTCTCACTCGCTCTCGCTTTAAAATTCATTTCATGCCTGCCGCTGGAGTGGATGAGCTGCAGGACGCATTACCTGTTTGTTGAAGCAGCAGAAGTGGCAAAACCTTTCTCTTTCACTCACTCTCTCTCTCTCTTTATTTCCACCTTCCATCTGTTTTTCCCCTTCTCTTTTCCTCTCTCTCTCTCTCTCTCTCCATCCCTGCCTGTGTTTTAACCTTTCTAACTAACTGTCAAGCTCCATATCGCTCTTATATTTGCAGCTGAGTGATTATCAAAATGTTTAGTCACTGCATATGTGTGTGTGTGTGTGTGTGTGTGTGTGTGTGTGGTGCTGGTGACTCACCCTGGTTATCGGCTCAGGCTGCTCTGATAAGGTCAGGCTGAGCATCGCCACAAGCAACCCAATTACCTCTCTTTATTCATAGGGCATTCACACACAGATGCAGGCACACACACACACACACACACACACACTCACACACACGCACTCTTTTCTGAAAGGCAGGTTGTTTGCCCTAAGGATTTACTCAGGGCCTACCCGTCAAAACAGAGCAAGCCAAGTGTCAGCATGTGAATTTCAGGTATTCTCACACACACACACACACACACTAGCGCGTAAGCACTGCCGCTAGCTGCGTCTTTAATCGCGAAACCGATTCTGGTTTAATAAATCAGAACTGGGACGAGTTAGCGTAGGGCGTCCCATGTTCGTTAATCAAGCTCTGGGTAAAGTTCGAAACCCTTGAATGATCCCTCACGCTTTGTATTGTTCTTCTTTTTTCCCAGATGAGGCCGAAGCAATTCCGCTTTATTCAACACGACAACAAAAGCATGAGCTTTCACACACAGTCTTGATTGACTGCTTTTTTTAACGACTTTAGGAAATCCATTGTGATGCGCCGGCCCCTCCCCCTCCTCGCTAGTCAGCTTTCACTTTCCTAATATTGGTCCGTACCCGAGAGGACTTGCGCACATACACATTCCGATCCACTAGGTGGCAGTACGGAGCTAATCAGTTTGTAGACCTGCCTATGAACGCTAAAAGAAAAAGAGAACAACGACGTCGCCATTCGCGCTTCGGGTTTTAAGCCGGATTCGCACCGTGTTCTAGTTCACCTGAAAGGAAAATGCTTGAATCGGCTGCGAAAGCCGCGAACGCGAAAATGGGCGTCTCGTCGTCACGCACCTGATGAAGCAGGAAGGCAGAACAAAACTAGTCATGACACAAACCTTGACTTACTTGTCTTTTCATTTTTTTTTTGTGTTTAGCAGCATATAGACAAACTAGGTGATAGATTATGTGCATACTGCCATCTAGTGTATGGGAGTGTGTAAACACGGGACGCTGATCCACGCTCAGGCACGATGCAGACTGTTCACAACAATCAAACCTACCAGATTTTACAAATAAAAAAAAAGTTTTTAGATTTGAATGCAAGACCTAGGTTTTAGATTTGAAGAAAAGAGCTCATGCCCTCAGAGAGAACCAGAGCTTGTCACTGTGTTTAACACCACTGTGCATGAAATTGCTAAAAGTTTTATAGTTCATCCTCGAAAAAAGAAAGAAAAGAAAAGAAAAATTAATGGACAGAAATGTTTGAACTCTGACATGCCATCTAGTGAATGTTGCACTCAGTCGTAAGTAAACCCTGAGTCACGTCACGTGTACAGAACAAACCCAGATATCCCACGTATACTGTTCTACTGTTCAAGTCAAACCGGGACTTGATGAAGTGATGAGGTTTCTGGTGAAGGAAGGCATGAAACATTTAGAGACAGTTACAGAAAACTGAGACTCTCGGCCTCAGGAAAACATTTGAACGGTCGAACGTTTTAAAGAGACCGTACATCCATGAATGACGATCCCGGCCCGAGGTGCAGTCGTTTTTGAGCGCCTGATCTTTGGAAGGAAAAGTCTGTGTGAACTGGACACACACTCGTTCGCCGCGGCGTTACAAGAACTCGGCTGGGAGTTATCGCCACGTCCCCCGTACGGTCCTGATCTCACTCCGAGCCATCTCAACATGTTTGAGAAAAGCCGTTAAAGGAGTTCCTGGGAGGCCAGCGTTACAGAAAACTTTTTACCTTGATGGGTCCAAGCACTAGTGAAACACCGGGATAAGTGCATTAGTGTATCGGGATTATATAGAGACATAAATAGAGTTTTAAGTCACAGAACTGTGTTCTGTTATTCTGTAGTGTTATTAAAAGTCCCAGTTTGATTTAAATGCCTTTAGAATAAGGACAAAATACTATTAATATATTATATAATAATTTATATATACATAAAATAATATATATATTTTTTATTACATTTTATTTTAATTTTTTAAAGTTATTTAAATTATTTATTATTGCGTTTATTTATTGTTTTTATTCATTTCATTTTTATTTTATATATATTTATTTGATTTTTATATTTATTTTTTACTATTAATTATTGTTTTTATTTATTTATTTTTTATTAATTTCTTTTTTATTATATATATTTTTTTAATTTGATTTTGATATTTGTTTTTTATTATGTATTATTGTTTTCATTATTTAATGATTATTATTATTATTATTATTATTACATTTTTCATTATATATATTTTTTATTTTATTTAGATTTTTATTATTATTTATTATTGTTTATATCTTTAATTTTGTTATTTATTAAATTTTTAGTTAATATATTTTTTATTTGATTTTGATATTTATTTTTTATTATTTATTATTGTTTTTATTATTAATTATTTATTTATTTAATTTTTATTGAATATAAATTTTATTAATATATTATATTCTATATTTTAGTTTAAGGCATAAATTTTGTAATGTCTCCTTGGTGTAAAAAAAAAAAAAAAAGACAAACACACACACACACACACACACGTTAACTTTCTCTCCCTGAACGATAAAGAGTGTTTTTGCTTTTTCAACAGTGTTGCAATCAAATCTGTTCAGAAGGGTGTGGGCTGTAAATCTTGTTGCTTCCTCATCCACACACACACACACACACACACATCAGGAGGGAAATTACAGGCAAAAAGGTCAAATGTGTGAGCTCGTGCAGGGATAATGCTTTAAATCAGAGAGTTGCTCTGGATTAGAAACAGAGTGAACCCACGCTAAATCAAACTCTCCCATTCTCTTTCTGACACCTCATTCTCCTCTACTACCCTTAAAAGTGTGTATGTGTGCGTATGAGTGTGTGAGTGTGTGCGTATGAGTGTGTGTATATGTGTGCATATGTGTGCGTGTGTGTGAGTATGTGTGTGTTTGTGCGTGTGTGTGTGTGCGTGCGTGTGTGTAAGTGTGAGTGTGAGTGTTACAGGAGCAGCAGGGGAGTAAGTAAATGCAGACAGGAGAGCTGAGCACGCAGAGAACAGACAAACCTTCTGATTTATAAACACTGAACCAGGCAGGGACACACATACAGTACGTACATGTGTGTGTGCGGCGTGTGTGTGCATGTGTGTGTGTGAGAGAGAGAGAAAAAAACGTGTCATCTGTTTCTCACAGAGGTTGTCCTGATTTTCAGCCACTCGAAAGTGCTTCTTCTGTGCTGCACTGCTGCGCAAACACAATGACAAAACAGGTGGCACAGTACTCTTGCGTCTCGTTCCCTCACACACACACACACACACACACACACACACACTACAACAACACTCTGCTCTGTGAATGAATCTCTCAGAGAGTGAAGCGGCAGGGGACACGAAGTTAAGAGAGGAACAGGAGAGGACCGGGTGTGAAGCTCCGCCCCTCGCCCTGCTGCTCTTATCCCGCCCCCTCACGGGTCCTTTTCCTCTGAACGCTCCGGAGCGTACGCAACACTGCGCCGTGCCTCATCGCTACACAACACGACGTTCCGTCTATGTTTCGCGCTCTACACAGGGTTCTCCGTCTGACTTCTCGCCTCGTGTCAGTCAGTCGTTTTCCGCCACGCTAGTTGCTAGCATGCGTTCCCACCAGCTGCCGGTGTTTCGCTAATGAAGTACGATCACACTGGCATCGAAGGTGTCGATTAATTCACTGTAACAGTCAGCTCTGAGGTTAGCGCTGAGGATAATTCACGTCTCGCGCTCGTCCAAATGTCTGTGCAGCGTTTGTTGGGAAGGAGTCTCCAGTTTCAGTTACAGCGTTACGGCACAAGACGGAGTGCTTTATGATTCAAGTGGAACAAGTTGGGTTTTATTTTATTTTATGGCCTTAAAAATGGAGCAAAATAAAAATGCTTGTGAGGTTGTAAAAAGTTTAAACTTAGGGACGGGGATCACTAATGCGATATTATGATGAGACCTAGTGTAGGCGTCGATTCGATTTAAGATTTTTCCCTAAATTTTTCAGAATAATTTCCTACTACATTTAATTTTGTCGCTCATCATCTATAAGGCTTTATCCTGTGTACAGGAGGGGTACACCCATCTATTGCATGTCATTTAGTCTAATCTGTATGTGTTTGGACTGTGGGAGGAAACCGGAGAACCCGGAGGAAACCCGCTAAGCGCAAAGGGGAACATCACACACAGACCCCGAGGCGAGAATCAAACTTGGACCCTGGAGGTGCGAGGCGACTGTGCTAATCACTACGTCACCGTATCACCCGTGTGGGATTCATTGCTGTGTAAATTGTTTAGATGCACGGCAAAATTTTACAACCTCAAGTGCAAACATACCATAGATAGTAGGGCTCACAGTTTCTATGTAAATGAGCTACTGCTGGGCCACGCCCCTCAGAACAGTTCAAGCCGAGGATGGCGCTCTATTCCTACATGATGTCACAATAGGAGGAATCTAATTGGACAAAAAAAACAGGCAATGGGTTTTTTCCCCCTCACGTTTTTATGTACTCACACATACACTTACACACATACTGGCACAGTGTCCAATGACATGCACGCACACAGACACGAAGAGCAGCTGATTCAGAGAGAGAAAATAGATCTTTACCATCTCTAAAAAGACTTGCTTTTGCTTTACACCTGAGCTGTACACACAAGCATACAGACACAAAATAAAATATGTTTTACACACACACACACACGGTCACAGTGTTATAGTAAACAGTACACAGATGTTGATTATACCAGTAAGAGACGGGCACTAAGACCCAGCAGGGGAGACGATTACCCACAATTCCGCAGCACAAGAGAGAGAAAAACCGCTGACTCAGTTGTTATCACGTGACGTGACGTGACATGCATGATACATGATACTCTGTACTTGTAAACCAAGACTTGCTTGTTTTTCAAGTCAAAGTGTATTAAAAATCACTCGCAAAGCGTGTTACTCACAATCCGAGGTTTCACTGTATGCTGAAGAGGGCAGACAGACGACCATTTTTTTAGAGTGTGTCTTAAAATGTTGAACTGAGACACAGCACAAGCAGAGAGAGAGAGAGAAAGAGAGACAGGAGAGACCTCTGAAAGACCCCTAGGACAAACGGGGAGACGGGGTAATATACAGATAGAAAGCAGGAGTGTGCTGGTGGAGTCTAGCACAGTTTAGTTTGTCTGTAATAGAAAGAGAGACAGAGAGGTTTACGACATGGTGAAAGACCCGAGGATAAAGTGAGAGAGAAAGATCAGTACGGCTGATACACGAAGCACAAGTGGACAGACAGACTTCAGTCTATTAAGTCTACATGGTTTCCAGCCTAGCTACATTTTTAACAGATTAATATCTTGATATATTTATAAGTGATGTTTTTATTCAGGGCGTTAAAATCTCACACAACCACCGCTTATTTTATTCCACACTCCTGAACGGAAGAAAGTGCACGCGTAACGAGGTATGGGTCGAGGAGAAAACCTCCGCGGTCAGCCCACACGTCGTTAGAACGTGGACTGAGATTAATTAAAATAATTAACTGGGCTAATTAGTGCACGGGGCACTGCGGGGTTCTGTACGAACAGCACATTCGAACGGCCAACCCAGAACTTAGTGTTACTGCGATGGAGTCTGACCTCGGCTGGGTTTTTTTTTTCCTCTGCCGGAACAAGTAGGGAGAGATGGAAGAGGACTCCAGGGTGGACCAACGCTCAGCGCACAGAGACATACAGCGATCGACCTTACACGGGAAAATGAATGGCTTGCATGTTAATTTGAATTTCACCAGAGACCGCATGATACGAGATCGTCACGGTACATCTGTGCTGAGTTGATTCGTATTCCGATTCTGTTGGCATCAGAAATATCCTGAGATAATAATTCTAAACACTTACACGGCCAGAACACAGTGTTGGTGCTGGTAATTTTTTTCTATGTTGTACATATAATACAGAAAGTGTGTGTGGCCAAAGAAGCTACTTCTGAAGTTTAGGCAACATGGAACCGATCTCCCTAAAAAATTTAAATTGCTAACTTCAGCCATTTTGGAGAGATGGTTTTATATGAACCCCAAAAATGGCCATTTTTCAACATTATACTGTCTCACTTTAAACAATAATCATTTAAAATGCAAATTATTCATATTTCTTTATGAGTATACAGAACTTGTAAAATTCACTTTTTCACCGTAGTGAGACACTTTTTAGCGCCAGCACCATGTTTTGTCCGTTAGCAAATAATTTGCTCCTGTTACATGGGATTCTGTGCTGTGTGAATAGTTTAGAGTGCACCACCTGCAGGATCATAATGGAACTGCAACATTTTACAACCTTAAATGCAAACATAAATTAATTTTAAAAAGAAAAAAGAAAAATATATTAATTCTGGAGAATTGCCACACAAATAAATCATGAGACATAACTAAACATTTTTTTATCTTATTTTAATTAAACATCTTTAATTCGATCTTAGCGTAGCATCTTCGGTCCAAAATGGATTTATATCACTTTGGTTACAAAGGGACAAACCTTGCTTAATCTTCACTAAAAACCAAGCGATGCAGCGGTGCTTTAGTTCTTTAGTTTTGTACTAACTCGAGTTAATGCTTTTTAGATTTTCCTCCTGTTTTATTTATTTTTAGTTTTTTGTTGCATCTTTGTGATCTCGTGGCAAAAGGTCAGGTCAGCGTTGTGTCAGGTAGGTTTTTACTGATGTTCGGGGCCACAGAGTGACAATAACCACCTCTGTGTGTATTGACGTGAGGAAACCGGTGTGTGTGTGTGTGTGTGTGTGTGTGAAGGCTATTGATCTGCTTTCTCCCACTTCTGGCCCCCCGCTGTGCGCCACACGTCTGCCGTTCCTCGATCAGCGATGTGTGCACCACACCCTCCGTTCATAAAGCCGCCGTACGATCCACTGACGCTCTGTGGAGTAAAAATCCCTTTTATCCCGTCACTCGCTTTTATCGCTTCTGAAAACCTGTGACATCGCCGAGAAGCTAAAATTCATGAATGAAATTGCTTCTTAAACTGCGAGAGCCGCTCCTGATGCGTTCTCCTTTTCCCAGAAAAGCCACATTGATATTTTCCCCCATTCGGCTGGACTGATTAGGAGGAGCTTTATCTTCAAGATGTTGATCCTCCTCGCGCCCGCCTCCCTCTCTAGCCGCTATCGACAAGGCCGTCCGATCGTACTTTCCTAAGCAGGCTGTCTGTAAAGAGCAACGATCCAACGCCGGTCTGTGTCCAGACACTGTGTAGAGGAGTTTATCTGGGCCGGCGATGTCTCTCCTGTCAATCACCCTGATCAATCAAACTGGCTGAAAGAGTCACAAAACCGTTCATTCGGGGCTTTAATCACTGAGTAATTAACTGATATCGATTGAGAGCTGCGTGTTATCAGTAATCATGATTGGTAATTCTGGATCGCTGGGAGGGTTTTCTGTTTAAGGCCTAAATATCTTTTGCTAAAATCTGGAGTGCTGCTCATTTGTTAAAACTGCGGCGCTTTTGTTTCCCTTCCTCGGAGAAGAAATGAAGTATGACTCCTAAAGCAATGTGACTTATTACACACTAAACACTGATTAAACCGAAAGTCTTGAATTAAATTGTCAGACATGTCCATGAAACTTGGAATAAATGGACAGTGTTAAGATCATGGAGAGGTTTAAATTAAAAAAAGATAAAACATAAATCTGATAAAAATATAAATGTGTATGCGTATTTACAAAAAAAAAAAACATGGATCGGGAGAAGTATCATGAAAATGAAATGTAAAAATTAAATAATATGAAAATTTTAATATTATGAAAACGGTGTTATACATATGATCCTATTTTTCAAAATTAATTTTTTCACCTTGGTGAGACACTTTTTGGCACTGATTCCATGTTTTGTCCGTTAGCAAATAATTTGCTCCTGCTACAGTGGATTCTGAGCCGTATGAACAGTTTAGAGTGCACCAACTGCAGGATTATAATGGAACTGCAACATTTTACAACCTCAAGTTTGCTCAAATCTGGAGTTTTCTTAAACTGCAGCATTTTTGCCTTCTTTCCTCATGGACAAGGACAAATGGACATTGTTTTCAAAGCAGCAATAAAAATTCTGGACAGAAATTCAAAACTGTTCCTGAGATAACAAGGAAACAAGGAAAAACCTCCTGAGACGACATGAGAAGGAAACCTTGTGAGGAACCAAATAGAATAAATTTACTGCTCCGACCACTTGACTAGAGCACCGGGATTGAACTGTCAGAGACCGGACACATGTTCCTCGACCGCCGCTCCTCGCCGCGCTTCAGTACCGGACATCGAGAAAATCTCCACGAGTAATAAGCGCAGTGATGAAGCACGACTGGCGGCGGATAATCACTGCAGCCACCTCCTCGCTTCGCTTCACGCCGCGAAGATAAAAGCACGGCATGTGCAGAGAGAGAGCTAAGTAGCCGCTGGCATCCTACTGACAGGGCTTCTCATCAGGACAAAAAAAAAAAGATCCAGAAGAAGAATTTGAGAAGTTCCGGAGCGCCGTGGTATGAGTGGGCTTATCAGGGGGGTAAAAAAATGCTGCCTCGGTAAAATCGTCCTGTTTCCCAAAACCGTAACTGAGAGAATGTGAAGACGAAGTGCTTTCAGAATCTGCTTAAGAACTCTGCTTATCCACGAGCCCAGAGTTCAGCTGTAGGCTGCGTTCAGTTCCTGAGGTGTTACAGGAGTATGCGTCCAGCCTGATTTACAATCAGTCCTCTAGTTTTAACACCCTGACGCCATTTAGCTATAATCTATCAATTTTATTAAAGAGACTGAACTGACGTTAGTTAAAATATTATCCACTTTTCATTACCACTAAAGGACAGAAAGTGCTATTTGGCTAAACATTTATAAATCATGTCATTCTAGACGATCCTCATGGACTGGCACCTTGCCGCTAGTTAAATGGTGCTAAGCAGCGACCGAGACTGCGAAAGGACATCTATACGCGCGTCACGGAAACGCTAAGCATTTATTTAAAAAAACAACCTGAAGCCTCGCAAGTCTCTCGATGCTTACAAATGTTTTGTTTGTGATGTTCAAGACGTGATGCTGTCCGAGTATATCATGAATAAACTGAAGGCTAGGTTAATGCACCCGTTAGAGGAAATAACACGACCTCGTTATCTAGTAGCTGTGCAATTTAGTCGGTTACGCAATTTAATCAATCTTTTTTGGTAATTAATTGAATCGGTCGCTCTGGATTTTTAAATTCTGATCTGATCATTTTTATTTATACATATTTTCTCACACATTTCATACTCATTTCCATAATTTCCTTGTGATCCAGTAAAACTGCCTTGCAACGTTTTTTTTAGATAAACTTTAAAAAAAAATCTAGTTTTAAATGAAAGTAAAAAGTTGAAGTGGTTAAATTTTAGACCAATTTTAGACCATTTAACATTTTACCTTAGATTTTTTTTTAAGAGTTTAGCAAATTTGGGGTTGTAAAATGTTGCAGTTCCATTATAATCCTGCAGGTGGTGCACTCTAAACTATTCACATGGCTCAGAATCCAGTGTAGCAGGAGCAAATTATTTGCTAACGGACGAAACATGGTATCAGTGCTAAAAAGTGTCTCACCAAGGTGATTTTTTTTTAGAAATAGGATCATACTTATAACACCATTTTTCATAATATTTAATTTTTCATATTATTACATTTTTCGTAATACTTCATCTGATGAATTTTGTGTGCAGTCGGTGCAATATCGCCACCTAGTGGACAGCAAAATATAGGAGAAATTTGTCCGGAAAGAACCAACAAGACAAGCTACGCAGCATTTCAATGTTTATTAACTACTTTTAGTAGTTTTTAATAAAGCCACTTGCGACAAATTAGACAGTAAATTTATCCCTATTCAAACGAATCGAATTGAAAATCGCAGCGAACGAAGATTCAGAGCTCTACTAACTAATCTTACTTTGCTAGTTTTATTAAGTAGATTGTAGATGAATTATGTAAGGTTGTTAAATTGCTATAAAAGTTAAAATTTACATAAAGCAAGTACTGTAAGCTTTCTTGTTGCCGTCCAGTAAGTTGCATCACCGCCACCAGTGTCTTACATTTGTATGAGAACCTGGGAAGAATAACCCCGCCCATCACCCATAACATAACTATTTCTTCATGTGCGAATTCTTACAAGTCTTCATTCATGTCAGGACGCTTGGGAAAATGTCCAACTAGATCTCATTACCACTCAGAACCAGCGATTCTTGCCAGGTTCCTTGTCATTCACAGATTTGCCATGTTTTTTTCCCTATTAAATGGTCCGAGTTAAAGGTAGCTGTCATGCTTTCGCAGTGAACCCAGACCACACTCATGACCGACCATAAGTGCTGTAGCTCTGGGGTTTTTTCTAAGAGCTCTGAGGAATACTGGTTTTATGTTTCCTGGAAGTCTTTTTCACAATTTTCACAATTTCTGGAACAAACAGTAAAGATTAAAAAAAGACTAGGCATTTCCCTGATGGCACATGAGCACGAAAACATCCTCTGTGGGCTCTAGACAGATTTAATAACAGAATATTCGTCCTAAACACACACTGTATGTTACTATTCATTTTATGGTACGGCTTGTCCTGCGCACACGTTACGATTTCATGACCTTGGTTTAATACAAAGCTTATCTTCTTGTTGTTTTTGTTTCACGGACAGTCAGATGGCAGCTTCACCTCCGACAGACGAGCGCATGAGAAATGAGATGAATGTGGTGTAGGGTTGTACACCTGGGCTTCTCTGTGATTACTGTGAGTAAGGGTGAGTCAGGCAGCACCATCAGCCCCATTGTTGTAATTGTTTCACTGGTAAATTAGATCGTAAATTCTCTACACCAGCTGCTGTGTATCGTTTTGTTCGTGATACATACAAATCCACCGGCCAGATTTTCAGCCTGTTAGAAAATCCATTAGGAGGCTGAAAAGTGAAAAGTTCACTGTTTTCTTTTTTTTAATTTTTTTGGCCATTTAGTCGGAGACAGAGAAAGCTCTAATGGAACTACGGTGCCTCTAGTGTTCCTGCTATCACTTAGTTATTGTAAAAGGCCTTCACTTTGTTTTATTGCTCTCGGCTGTGATTCTCCTCTTGTTCTGTAAATTAGGATCCAGTTTATCTCTGAAGCAGAACTCTCCAGACCCCTGTCGTTTCTCCCGAACGGCTGGCGTGGCGAGTGTACGGCTCGTGGCCTTGTACGCAAATCACCGCCGAGTTCAGGAGCCGTAATCCAGACTTTTGGTGATATGGGAGTTGGTGAAGTCTAAAAGTGCAGGAGGTATTAATGCAGGGGAAAGTGTTGTGTGTTTAGTAATGGGTTGAGCACTTGTCTCAGTAATCGTTCTTCTTCACGTCCTTGACTTTGAAATAAATAAACACGTCCATCTTCACGAGCGATGGAATCCATGGTACAGCGAGGTCACATGGTCAGGTGGCACCTACACCTAAAAGGCGTCTACATCATTTTCCCCGCTGTACCAAGGCTTCATTTCGGTTCCACTTCTGTTCTCTCCCATGTGAGGTCATGTCCTTACATACCACTCGACGGATAATCTGCTCTCTCGGACAACCCTTGGACCTCGTCACGTCTGGTCCATCTTTTGACTCACCAGTTGAACCAAAATCCCAGTAAGACTGAGTTGCTAATGATACAATACCCGTGTCAAGACCTTGTGTTCGAATGTGATCACATCAAATTAATCCCAATCAGTCATGCAGTTATTTCCATCCACATGGGCCACTCAAGTGCTTGTTCATCCTCCCTGTGTTCTTCAACATCAACACTTTTACTGTGTCCCCTTCACTCGCTTCCTGCATCAAATTTAATATACTGTACTGATGCTTACGTACTAGGGACAGGAATCACTGGAGACCAGCAAAAACAGTACAATCACGATAGCGAGGTGCTGATTTGTGATTCTGTATTTTATGAGTATAAATATTCAGTTTTTTCAATTTTGTTACAATTCTAAACAAACTTTGCAAATCGATCGCTTCTACCAAAGGATGCTGTGCTGCCTGCCAATGTGTGAATAGTTTACTGTAGGATTATGGAGGACATGTACATTGTATTTTGATTTTGTAGTCACCATGGCGATACATGAATTGCAACAAGGTCTGTGCTCAGCGTTTTATTTGTCTTTCGGCTATTCCCTTTCAGGGGTCGCCTCTCTCACTACAGTACATCCATAAATCTCCTCCTTGGTCTTCTTCTAGAACTCCTGCCTGGCAGTTCCAACCTCAGCATCCTTCTACCGATACACAGTATATTGATAATCTCTCCTCTGAAAATGTCCAATCCACCTTAATCTGACCTCTCTGACTTTATCTCCAAAACATCTAACATGGGTTGTCCCTCTGATTAACTCATTCTTGATCCTGTCCATCCTTGTCATTCCCAAGGAGAACCTCAACATCTTCAGCTCTGCAAACTCCAACTCTGCCTCCTGTCTTTTCTTCAGCCCCTGTAGTGCATCGCTGGTCTCACTGGTCTGTTCTCACCCACCTGACTGGACTCACCATCCCTCAAGCGTCCCTGTCCTGGTACCCAGGTGGTGGAACGGACTCCCCCTGGCTGTCTGAACAGCTGAGTCTCTGCACTTCTGTACTTCTTCACCTTCTCACTGCCTTTTTTTCTTTCATCTCCACGAATAAGGTTTTCTTTATTTTTAATTCTCAGACCCTGACCCAGTTAACTAGCAGGAGGATAAGCTTTGATAGAGACTACAAAGCATTTCTGTAAGTCGCTCCGGATAAACCCTTTTGATAAATGTATTGTAAAAGTCTAGAACGTTGCCTACACAAGTATGTGGACATGATCTACTGTGTTCAAATAAATTTATAATAAGATTTCATTATATTGCCAATACAGTACCTGCGCAGACCTGAGTGTGTTCACATTAATCACTGTACAGCAGGGTTAATTGAACTCTATAGCTTACACCCCGGTTATTCAGAAGTAGTTGATGCAGCACATCCTATTACTGGATTTTGCATTTAATATTTTCATTTTTTATTTATTTTATTTAATGAAGAAACAAGATACTAAGTCAAGGTCAAAAAATCGTAATGAGCGCGCAGAACGTACAGTAGGCTATTTCATGACACGTTTAACTTTACAATGTTTTGTTGTTGAATTAATAAACCAGTGTCAGTGTTTTGGATTAAATGATGTGCTCTCCTGGAAAGAAAACATGACTTTTATCATTTTAAAAAGTTTATCATTTTATGAATTTATAGAAGCCTTCTCTTCCAATGTCCACTATGTAAAAAAAAAAAAACTTTAATGATTGTAAATTCCTGCCTAGTCCAAGATCCTGTACCTCTGCACATACACACAATCTGTCACTGTGACACTTTAAATATTCTTAACACACAGAAAGAGAGAGAGAGAGAGAGAGAGAGAGAGAGAGAGAGTCCTATCCTATTCTGCTTCTAAGAGTCTGAAAACAAGCTTCCCTTAGCTGAGCTACACACATGGGCTGATGTAATAGAGTGTGTATCATTAGTTAGTCCATTTCAGAGATCATCAGCAAGGTGCCTGCATGGTGTATACACACACACACACACACACACACACAAACGTACACAGAGTCACGGTCCATAAGAGGAAAAGACAAACCAAAAACACAACAGAAAATGCAACAAGAGCAAATTCCCACATCATGGTGAGCTCAAACCCGACTGAGGATCGCAGTTCTTACTGTATGTAAAGTCACTCGTTATTACAGGGAGCAGTAACTCTTTATCCTCAATAATCTGGTTTCCTGAAGCCATTATTTCAGTGTTGCGTCGTTAAATAAAACTCGTCTCAAATAAATTCATACAGCGGCGTCCAAAACTCTGGCAGTGACAACGCTGTTCAATATAACTGACACTATTCCTTATCAAAGGTCGAACACGCTACCAATCAATAATCAATTAATCATTACTAATTAATAATAGGAAATTTTTTCTCCATTGAGGTTTTACTCACAGCAGTTTTATCTGCACAGTCAAATAACGTGACACGAATAAATGAAGCACAAATAGTTTTTTTTTTTAAATAAAGGTGGTCTAAAATACTGCTCTTATCTGTCTGTCTTTATTATAAAAAAAACAAGGTCGCTAAAAATTCATTCATTCGCCCTCTTATTTTGTACAAGTTAATAACATACGAGAGCTACAGAGCAATATGATGTAAAACAAACTAAAATATTATCACTTATTAACCATTTAAATTCTTAATGGTAATGAAGTGATTAATGATTAATTGTTAACATCCATTAGAGTTTTTTAAATGATAAAACGTTTATTTTTTAATTTAAATAAAAGAAAATATCAGATTTGTTTAACCCTAGGATGCACGAGTGATATGACCCTACACTCTTCCATAAATGGGTCATTTTTGACCCACCTATAAAAAGTCAATGTGTTTTATGCTATTTTTTCATTTTGGTTGTGAATAATGAATTGTAACATAGTTTGTATTACATTTTAACCACACAAAAATTATTTCATGTTTGAAATTGTATTATTTTTCACTTTATTACAGATTTTGAACATTTTGATAATTAAAAAACGAATATTATACAGAACAGCAATAGAACAATGTCAACATTCATTATGTGTATGTGTGTAAATGTCTGGTCATTGACAGTTCCTCACTCTTTTCTATTCTCTTGCAGGTAAGTCTCTGTGTTTGCTAAAGCGTTTGATGTGATAGTCCCTGTTTTGCCTTATTGTCTCCTCACTGCACGCAGTTGTGACAGACTACCTGTTTCTGGCTGTGATCATTGCACACCTCACACAGCTTCCCACACCTATTGCTGACTTTGCGATCTTTGTTACTTGGGCAGATCGGACACCTCGTTCTCTTCAGTTGGCCTTGTCTGCTTTTTTCCTTCCCTGGGTTGTGGGTTTTGTTACTCCACACCTTTCTATTGCTTTAATGATCGGGGTTTGCAGTTGTGGGCAGCCTTCCAGTCGACTCCTCATGTGTGGTGTGACAAGCTCCTTTGAGAGCTCTTTTAGGAAGAGTTGTCGTGCATTGGTGATACCTCTGTTGAATTCAGGGTACTGAGTCGTGAAAAAGGTATAGGCATTTAGGGTGGCGGTGTCAAGGATGTTGTACCACAGCACCATGGGCCACCTCTGTGTTTGTCGCTTGCAGGTGTAGGTGCCAACCATTTGGTCCATGGTGTCAACACCTCCTTTGGTCTTCACCATTTCTGTTTTTTTCTTTCTGGTGTTTTCATCCACCATTTTATTGTGGTGCATCGTGCTCAGGAGGACAACAGCCATTCCTTTCTTTCTGACGTAGCTGGCCATAGTAATGCTGCCATTGAATCCAAACTCCTGGAGTTTGGATTCAATGGATTCCTTTGAAGGCTTCCTGGACTTGGAAGCCTTCATCAGAGAAGGGATATCTGGCTTGTTCTGCCGTAGAGTCCCCACAATAGTGAGATCCATTTCCAGGAGATGCTGCGCAAGAGGCACACTGGTGAAAAAATTATCTGTGGTGATGTTGCGACCTGTGTTTCTAAATCTACTGCACAACTGCCGGACAATGTTCTTCTCCAGATTCTTCTGAACTTCTTCCCCTGGTTGTCTCCCTGTGTAAACCATCTATACAACCATTGAGGGAGCCTAAAAATTGTAGAGCGAACTTAAATTTAGGGTTAGGGGTGTGTAGACAATTCAAGTGTACGTGCTATTACTAATTTCATGTGTGCCATTGTTACATTTAGAATGTAATAATTGTTATTGTCAGATTGTTAGATGACGCTGATGGTTGTATGCAATACTGTACATTTCACTACATGTTGTACATGTATAACTATGTATGTGACAATAAACTTTGACTTGACTTGACTTGAGGTTCCCATGAAATTGTATGGGAAATGCATGTGGGTCATTTTTGACCCACTTATGGAAACTTGGGGTAGTAATACAAATATTATAATTTCTTAAAAAGTATAAGAGGTAACTTAAACATTTTAATGGAATGATATCAAAAACATGTTATTTAAGGAATACCTGGAATATGAAAAGATAACAACTTTTCATTACAAAGATATTGCAAGAAAATGACCTCTCCGGGTCATTTTTGACCCACTTGTGCATCCTAGGGTTAATCTAGTAAATCTAATTTGTTAAAAAAGATTACACTGGAACCTCGGATTGCGAGTAACACGTAAAAAGATTTTTAATAAATTTTGACTTGAAAAACGAACAAGTCTTGGTTTACGAGTACCGAGTATCATGTCCCACGTATGCGCTTCTTTTTTCACGTGATCACAACTGAGCCAATGGTTTTTCTCTCTCTTGTGCTGCGGAATTGTGTGTAATCGTCTCCCCTGCTGGGTCTTAATTTGGGTCTCTCTTACTGGTATAATCAACATCTGCGCATGTGTGTACTGTTTACTATAAAACTGTGACCACGTGTGTGTGTGTGTGTGTGTGTGTGTGTGTGTAAAACATATTTTATTTTGTGTCTGTATGTGTGTGTGTACAGCGTGTGTGTAAAGCAAAAGCAAATCTCATTAGAGAGGTTAAAGATCTTTGTGTCTGTGTGTGCGCACACACACACACACACAGATACACACACACAGACCCTTCCTCCTTTCGCCTTCACAGACACACACACACACACACTCTCTTTCTCTCTGCTCTACACAGAAACACTGCTCTGTTGAGATTCTTTTCAAAGGTGAAGTGCAGATTAATTTGTTTTATTTTTACTATACAGCAGTGATTCCGTTAGTGTGTCACTCAATCGAGTGTCATTAGAGAGATTTCTTGTTTATTTTAAGTGTTTTGGAATACGAGCCCGCTTCTGCAACGAATTATGCTCATAATCCAAGGTTCCACTGTATCACAAGAAATGAGATATTAGAGGAAACCAGATGTACTAGTATCTTTTTTTCTAAAATCTGACCTAAATCATATTCCTTTTTGACAAAATCGTGTTGCCATAGTAACTGACCATCATCTTTATTTACGTCAGGATTGTTGAAATAAAACTGGTTCAGTCAGCATTTATGGTGCTTTTGATTTTACTGTCGTATTTTTTTTATTTATTCATTTATTTGCTTAATTAATTCACCTATATGCTTCTAACGTACTAATTTATTCCGGGTTTTGTTATCGTGTTTTACATCCACTGGACACACACACACACACACACGGCCTGTAGTAGTATAACCCGAATTAATTAACACATTGTGTTTCTTTAATGATGTTGTTCATTAGATCACACCATTTGGAGCTCTGTGACAGAATAACCCTCCTGAACGCACATCATCTCCGTCCTTGAACCGCGTTCGTGTCCAGCAGTTTGACTCTGAGGTGTGTAAGCTAATAAAATTTAAATAGTCTCGCTAGCATAACACGCCGACGGCGCGTGGGTCCCGGTCTGGGCGACTTATTTATCTTCGGCGGGGTCTATTAGATCTTTTCCTTTTCGAAAGAACGATTTCTCTCCATCCTCAGATTCACTTATGCTCTCTAATCTCCTCGGTCATTATGGGGTTTATGGCTGCGCATTAAACACCCTGCACCTAAACTAGAGGCAACTTTCTGGCGTGAAAAAACCCACAGAGCAGATCAATGGGAGGGCCGCGTTAAACTGACACGCTCTCGTATCTATTACAGACTGATCATCGGTCTTCATCAAAGAGAGAGAGAGAGAGAGAGAGAGAGAAGATTCGTGTGTGATGGAGTGGCTACCGGAAAGACCCTCACTTTCGTTTTTTAATTTGTTTTTACATATCATTTTAAAATAATATCTAAGAGACAGATTGAATTTGGTTTTTACTCACCAGACTGAAACCCTCACCATTTTTCTTCCACACACTGCATTGATCATTTTAAGCAAACAGTTTGATTTAGTCTCATCTGACCAGAGAACATGCCTCCACACTGCTGCTGAGCGCTTCAGCAAACTTAAAGTCTTTTCTTCACGCCAGCATTGGAACCTTAGCAATATATACTGTAGGACTCTCCTAATGATGGGTGCACATACTTTCTGCCCATGACGCCTTTTCATTTCACTGTTGTTGTTGGTTTTTTTGGGTTCATTTAGGATGCCTGTGTGGTCCCAATTTTGTTATTTGATTATTTGCATCATCACCTTTGTGATCCCCGTAAGCTGTTAGCATAAATCGCTTTTATGCAGGACACTGAATCAAATTTTTGCTAATCTGATCTGCATCACAAGTGAAGGTGGTTTGAAATTAGATTGTGATTGGACTTCCAAATCTTTGTCCATTAAGTCACTCACAACCTGACATGGAAGTCCACACGATCACGTGATCACGTGGGTATGGATCCTTGGTTGAAAAAAACTGTGAGACGATACAAGTAAATACAATAAATGCATTATTTAAATAAATAATAATGATTTTGTAGGTATGTAGTTAAGTTTTCCAAGTAGACTTTATGGACCAATGTATTTGTCCAAGCCTGTTAATAGTTAAATTCAGGTGTTTTACTCAATCAGGGCCTCTTACCCCCAGGGAAGGGCGAACTTATTGCTTCAGCATATCAAGACATCTTGGACAATGCTATAATGTTTGTGTCCACAGTTTGGGGAAGGCCCTTTTCTATTCCAACACAACCGAGCCTTTGTTTCTTTTGAATTGTGAAATAGTTTTACAAATACAAATCACTAAAGAGCGAATGTTTTTGAGTTACAAGCTGCATTCATTAAAACACATTTAAACACAAAATAAATAACTTATTGAACACAAATTCTGTATCAGGGTCATACCACAGACCCACTGCCACGGAAACACGGCCTAAATACACACGCAAAGGTCCCAGCACGCACTCACACAACAGTCACATATACTCCTGCTTCAATAAAAATGATCTAAACACTCTTTTCAGTTAAAGCTGATCGGATCAGTTGAATACTATGGACAGGAAGCAGCGGGGACGGCAAGATACGATATTATTATGAAACCTAAACGCTGATTCAATTTGTATTGCGTTTCTCTAAGTATCACGATTTTATAAATATCACTCTCTCACTCCTTATCTATACGCTTCATCCCATATACAGGGTCATGGGGGACCTAAAGCCAATCCTAGGAGACTTAGCGCATGAGGTGCACACACATACTTATTCAATTTAGGAACGCCAGTTTACCTAATCTGCATGTCTTTAGACTGTGGGAGGTAAACCGAAGCTCCTGGAGGAAACCACCAAATCCACACACACACACGAGGTGGGAATTGAACCCGGATGCTGGAGGTGCAAGGCGACAGTACTAACCACTACGCCATCACGCCGCCTTGCTTCTACCACATACGGCACAAATCTGCATGTGAAGATGTGAACAGTTTATGGCGCCACCAGTAGGATTATACAAGAACGTCACCATTTTACTTTCAACTCAAAAGCAAAAAATACAGAATTGTCAGGGGTTTCATTTTGTGTGTGTTTGTGGCGATATGTAGCAATAGCATCACGAGTTCGACAGGGGCACAGAACATTAAAGAAATTTCATAACCTGCTGTGAAATTCCATCATCATAATCATCATCTGTGTCCGATGTAGTGCAGTGTGTAATTAACAACAACAACAGCAACATGTGGTATATTTAACTGGATAGTGTTTTTAGGGCTTTTAGTTTTAGTTTGCTTTCAATTGAATGAGGATCTGGCAACCCTATTAAAGCAACAGCATGGAAAGGTGATTTACAAAACAGTTTTTTAATAGTTCTTAATATATATAGTATGTTATATGTTATCATTTTCACACACTAATGCCAATTGGCATAATCTGCATGTTTTTGGACTGTGGGTGGAAACTGGAGTACCCACAGGAAACCCACCAAGCACAGGAAGAACATGTAAACTCCACACACACACACACACACACCCGACAAGGGAATCGAACCCAGGACCTGGACATGCAAGGCGACAGTGCTAACCAAGCAACTTTGCCACTATATTATATTATATTATATTATATTATAGTGTAGTGTAGTGTAGTACAGTTGGTCATACTAGACTTTGGTTTGCTTTATGTTAATATAAATGTGTACAGGAAAAGAAAACCTTGTATAAATATTTTAATACTAAATTTATTGCTGTAGGTTATATATCGATATGGTAATATATTTTAATAATATGATAAAATGATTAATATTATATTAATATAATGTACATCCAATACAATTTTTCTATTCCTGAAGTGTGTTTACATTTTTTTTGGCTGACTCATAGTGCATGTCTCTGTGTGTTATATTATATTATATTATATTATAATGTATTTTATTATATTATATTAAATTGTATTTTATTATATTATGTTATATTATATTATATTATAATGTATTTTATTATATTATATTATAATGTATTTTATTATATTATATTAAATTGTATTATATTATATTATATTATATTATATTATATTATATTATTATATTGTTGGTCATACTGGACTTTGTTGTTGTTTTTTTGGCCTTTGTTAAAACTCTTACAATAAAGATGGTTATTTATTTATATATATATTTGGTAATTTTTTTCTGTAAAGACTTTCTGCTCTGATGTCTAACTTTGGTATAATATCACTAACCGGTCAGTTGAGTAAGTTACTGATGAGATGTTGGACAGATGGACAGTGAGCAGAGGCAGAGACTCACCACTGAGTTCTTCATGGTTGATTTGACAGTAAAACCCTCCGTCTTCAGTTTGGGTTTCACTCTGTCAAAACTTCTCATGTTTGCACACGGCGACACGGAGCACAGCGCCAGGATGAAACCTTTAGAATAACTACAATTATAATAAATCACAGGCTTTCTAATCACTTTCTCTCCCCTGAACACTAGAACGCCGCGCAGAGTCCTGTTTGCGTTGCTAAGGACACACAGCCGTTGCTATGCAACAGTCACAATAGAGCGACGGCACCTGCACCGGAACCGGAAGTGGGCGGTGATTGCGCGCATCCACTTTCCATCTGATCAGGTCGCCGTTCTGGCTCTTTCAGTTCCGGGTCAAAATGATACTTAAAGATTTTAATAACTTAATTATTTTATATTACTGGTGATATCATTCACGAACAAAACTAAACTAAAAGTAACTGATATATTAGATTATAAGTATAATATTAAGATATTAATATATTAAAATAAGTAATGTAATTAGTTTACACATATATAAACAAATATAGAAAAGTTGCATTTTGTATTATTATTGTATTCAGTTTATGTCGCACCTCAAAGAATCACAATATATTTGTAATAATTTTTAATATCCGAAAGTTTAAACTCAAGTTTAATTTAATCCCGTGTTATTTGTATAATGCTTTTAACAAAAGTCACAAAACAGCTTTACAGAAACTAAAAATTTATTTGCAATTTTGAATTTAAAAAGCGTGTGTATATAATTGAATTTATGATTATATTATTAATGTTATATTTATTTTACCTGAAAAGAAATATTCGATTCACCCAAAAACATTCAATGCTATAAAACTAATAAGCTAATTACTGTATATTATGCTTACTGCCATCACACACAGACTCATTGTCACTTTCATGCTGTTTTTAACACAATTATTACTGATAATTGTGCAAAGAACAGCAGGAAAGTGACTCGAACACTGTTGTCACTTTAACACACATAACATTGCACATCAAGGCCCACAGCTATTATAGTGTGTGTGTGTGTGTGTGTGTGTGTGTATAAACCCTGATTCCACTGACTATACTGTATGTAAGATATACAAAGTGCACATTTACAGCCCTACAAATCTTTGTGTTACCTTCTGCAAAGATTATTATTGTCCGCATTATGTTTATTTATTTACTATTACGAAAATAATTTCATGTGTCATATTTTATGTACATATATGCAAAAATTTTAAAACCAAGTGGATCTTTAATAAATAAATAACATTTAGTTAGACATAACAATGATAATGAACCAAAATAATTACTTTTAGAACCTGAAAAGGAACATAACACCATCATGAGTCATAATGAGTAATAATAATAATAATAATAATAATAATAATAATAATAATTTCTTAAGTACTTTCTCCTCTTCACAAGGTGAAATGCTTGCTCAGTCAGGTTAACGTCTGGTGATCAACTTTTCTCCTCTGATGAAGTCCTGTTTGTGTTTTGGGCCATGATGAGGCTCCTCCCTATTAGTTTGGATGCATTTCTTTGTAATTTGCAGGCAAACTGTTTCTGTAGACCTTTGAAGTCATTTTGTTGTATCCTCATGAGTTACATCATAATGATTATGTCCACTGTGCTTTTACATTCAACGTTCAAGTCAAACCGGGACCTGGGATGTAATTTCTAGTGAATGAAAGCGTAAAACAGGTTATTAACAAGTCTTCATGCACAATACGGTAATGAAACTCTTAGCCACAGTAAAACATTTAAATGGCACAATCGTTTTAAAGAAGGCCGTATGTCTGTGAATGATGATCCCGGAGATCACTGCAGTCATTCCCATGAACATTCAGCAAGTAGACTGCCTGATCCTTGGAAATCTACAGATTACTTGCTACCAAATTGAGGAGGATATGCATCTGTGTGTGTGAATTGTACACACACTCATTCACCAACACCACTTGCACATTACAGGAACTCAGCTGGGAGTTATTGCCACATTACCCGTACAGTCCTGACCTCGCTTTAAGCAACTTCCACCTAATTGGAAAAGCCATCAAAGGAGTTCTTGGGAGGCCAGCGTTTTAGATGAGAAGGAGGCTGTCCGATCATGACTCTGGCATACTGAGACAACTTTCTACCTTGATGGTGTACAAACACTAGTAAAACACTGGGATAAGTGCATTAGTGTAACAGGGGATTATATAGAGAAATAAAAGGAACTCTCAGAATTTTGTTCTGTCATTCTGCGCAGTCAAAAGTCCCACTTTGACTTGAACACCCCAGGTCTGTTTGAGCAAATCCATTCCCCCCCCACACTTTTTCTTGGCTTTTTGTAATCACTTTCCTAAAGGTAAATATTAGTCCCAGGACCAGAGCTAGTACAATCTTCTTTCTTCTCTCAGCCTCAGATTAGCTTGATTGTCTCCCAGGGACAGCTCTCTGGTCTTTACGTTGATTTGTTCTTTTCTACTAAGCAGCAAATGCAGTCTTTACAGGAGCCAAGAGAGGACATTCAGTGCTATAAAATGTTTAAACATGTAATGTAGCAAGGCACGTCTGAGCAACAACCGAGTAACACTTGTTCCAATATTTTTGATCAATGAAAAATGGGTGTGTTCATACAGAAGGTGGCATGTTAATATTAATTGGGGTTATTTTCTATGATTATAATTTTAAATAAGGATTAGTTATAAATTTCTTAGTGGTATTTGGCTCCATTTGTCTTCTACTGAACATTTCTACTACAGATAAAGGTGCGTTAAATGATGGCAGCCTATCTTCTGACATTTAGATTCTAATTTAGTTGATTTGAAACCTTTTGCCACATGAGAGTAAAGTGCACATTCTGATTTCTTCTGTGTTTCTGTCTTTGCTCTCTTTTTCTTGTTTCTAAATTTACTGCTGTGTTTTGTTGCTCTTGCATTTTCGCTGTTGTTTTTTGCTGCGATTTAGTTTTTCAGCGTTGCACATTCTGGTTTCTGTCGTGTGTTTGGTTGTCTTGAGAAGTTTTCTGTTTTGCTCTCGTACTTTTGGTTTCATTGTTAAATCGTGCCTTTCTTGTTTAAAAACTGTTAGATTTGCATTTTTAATGTTATATTTCAAAAGTTGCTTTTTATTTAGGTTTGTTGTTGATATTATTTTCAAAAATTTTGCTATTTTTGCGTTTCTTTCTCACAATTTGTAACATTTAGATCAAACATTTCGGCAACATCACAGATGGCAAAGTGATGATGCTGAAATGTTCAGTCTAAAAGCTGATTAATACTTCTGATAAACTTACACAGATAAACTACTGTACTTGGATATACTGTATATATTAGTTGTTGTGTTTTTGGCTTGTTAACGTGTTTTGAACTTACAGGCCACAGTCTCTGCCTGCAGCTGGTGCAAAGCAATACTGTACTGTATATAGACTACAGTCACTTCATTAGGGTGTCATTATCAGGGGAATCCCAGGGGGCACTACGTAAGTGTGATACACCCTGGACCGGATGCTAGTCCATCGCGAAACATTCACACACACAAACACACACACAGTACACACACGTTCTCTATAGCACTTATCCTGCAGAGGGCCAAGGGCAGGAGCCTATCCCAGGGGCCTCAGGGTACAAGGTGGGGTAGATCCTGGACCGGGTAAGTGTCCATCATAGGGCACAAACACACACACTCTCACACTAGAGGCATTTTAGAGAGACCAATTATCATAATCTGCATGTCTGTGGATTGTCGGAAGAAACCCACCAAGTGCACAGAGAACATGCAAACTCCACACACACACACAGACCCCGAGGCGAGAATTGAACCCTCGACCCTGGAAGTGCGAGGCCACAGTGCTAACCACGACGCCACTGTTGTTATTGTTACTGCTGTAATTCTTGTTACTTTTATTTTACATTAGTTTTTTTTGCTGAATAATCAGGCCATTGCTCTTTTCAGCCTTGTTTGCTGGATGAGGTTGCCAACATTATATACTTAATCCAAGTTGGCATCCCTGACAGGCCTAGCGTTTGTCTGCTAAGCCTGGTGAGAATACCATGGCACTTTATCATTCTGGTTTAACAGCGCAGCGATTGTAGCCTACAGCATCCCTTTGCTTCACGTGCCTCTCTCTCTCTCTCTCTCTCTGGCTTTAGGCCACTGTTATCAATCTTCAGGCTTAGGCAATTTCTCTAAAAGCCCCTTGTTTTTTTTTTTTATGGCTCCAGCGAGGGAAGTGGAGGACAGTGGCCTAGCAAGATGTTGACAGGAGAAACTGTATGAAAAACAACCACAGGAAAAAACAACAAAAAAAAAAACAACAACAATGCCACTAATATTATTGTGACTAAGGCATTTACAAGAACAAACTAACGTGAATAATTAATCTAGCAACTGGGATCTGGAATTCTCTCTGCAGCGTGACCCTCGTTTAAACGTCTTCATTCCTCAGACAGCTTTGTAATCATCGTCCTCTTCGTCATCATCACTTTAATCGCAGATCTGGACCTCGTGTTTCTCATCTTGTCAATCCTCCTTGCGATCTCTCTCTCTCTCACACACACACACACACATACACACACACCAAGGCAGCAATTAGATGGACATTAATGGAGTACAATGTGTTTGGACATCATTAGCGCGCACACACACACACACACACACACACACACACACACACACAATAAACAGGCACACACTCGCATATACACACACTTAGAGCCAGACAGAGAGCCAGAGCAGGATATGGACATACACAGTGGGAGTTAGAGCACACGCCTCCATGTGTCTGCCAATTACCAGGCCCCAAATGGCCCATTAGGATGGAGTGTGAGTGTGGCCCTGCTGGTGTGACATGCAGCACTGCTTCAGACACACACACACACACACACACACTCCTGCAGTCACCCTGAATGCAGAATGGCTCGGTTTTTGAAATGAAGGTGACAGCTCATTGCAACAACATTAAGGTAAGGCCATTGTCTCCAGTCACTGCTGAACTCAAGTGAGTAAAAACAATATGGAGGAACTTTTAACCAATCAGATTTCATTCTCTGATACTTTGAGCTTCTCAAGGCTTTGAGAGTTTTAACACAAACACGCACACACACACACACACACAGTCCAACCAACAACTAGAGCGGAAAAAAAGAGTGATTAACACAAATCGTACGTAGAACAACACAATCTTCTCTCACTGTACATCTACACGGCGGAGCAGGTTTGGATTTCTTTTCTACATTCTACAACAATACTGGAAAACTATGAAATAACACACATGGCACATTAGGTAATTAAACAACTACAACATCAGTCAGTTGTTATTTTAAGACAAAGAGGTCAGCAGTTCTGGAACAGTTCTTATACGAACAGTATCGAGTCGAGTGTGTTAGTAAAACCCATCAAGCTCCATGATGATGAAACTGTCTCTCATGAAGACCAAAACTGAGCTCTGCTGCAGAGGAGAAGTTCATTTAGAGTCACCAGCCTCAGAAATCACCGATTAACAACCAGCACCTCAGATTAGAGCCGTTATGAAGCTTTACAGAGCAGAAGGAGCAGATAAACATCTCAATATCAACTGTTCAGAGGAGATTATTGTGTATTTTGGATAATAAACGCCTTCAGTATTGATTTACCGTGTAGAAGGAAATGAACATCAGGAAAGAACATGGAGTTAAAATAAGGGGTGTACAAACTTTTCACTGTTAGTGTCCAGTAGATATGAAGGTCTTCTAACCTTCTCTGTCATTTTAAACCGAACGTATTGATCATGCTCCAAAGTGAGCCGACATCAATTCTAACGAATTCCTAATATAGAGTAAGTACATAAAAAAATCACATTAATACACCTATTGATTTAATCCTTATTTGTATGATGGATGGACTGACAGTAAAGCAAAAATGAGCATAGCAGTTTTTTTTAACAGCACATGTCTGTAAAGTAACTTTTCCTCTAAGCCATGCTGGTTTCTCATACCTTAAACCTCGTCATCCATGCGTTCACGTCGCTCTTGTCATCTCCGTAAACATTCAGATGGCTTGTGCACGGCTTGTAACGGAGACTATGTTGAGTACCTGTGGATAGAGGAAGTATAATAAATTAAATAATAGAAGGTTTATGCCTACTTTTGTTACAGCCCTTGTACAATCATGCATGTTTTATGTTTTCTATCATAAGGAAGGGGAATCCTGCATTAAGAAACCTGAAACTTATTAAGAAAGAGAAAGTAAAGAGGATTCTGTAGACATACCGTACAATATTAGATATACTGCAGCTTTGTGATATAAAAAGGCACGTCATTCTTTAATTAATTAAAATAAATATATTTATTGCCAAGTTGCTACAGGATGAGAAAAATGTGCAGTTAAAAGGAAATTAGAAAAATTATTTACGTCGTCTTGTCATTGATTCTTTTCCTAAAAGCAGCTAAACGCTGCATGTATCTTCGTCAAAACTGTTAAAAATTATACAATATATACATGATAATGTTTGCTAATGTTGAACATTTAGTCCCTTTTCCCTCTCGTTAGGATAAAACCCTTCCCTCTGATCACACTCTAATTACTGTGTTTATTTAAAGGGCAGAGACTAAAAACACTGCACACTTCCAGCCCAGTCGACTGTGCAGTCTCAGGAGATCATCCAGATGGGCCCGAAACAGCACAGAAGGGTTCTGGGAAGTAATTAGCAGACGAGAAATCCAAACACATTTAGACACCTTTGTGAAAAGTACAAACACTTATAATAGGCAAGAACGGAATATACTGTGTAAAAAATAGAAACCGTTTAAAAACATAGTAGTTTAACCAAGAGTGAAAAATCCTAATTGCTCAGAAATAGTGAAGCAACGTACAATTAAAGTGGAATAATATGTAAAAAAAGAAAAAAATAGCCAGCGCATAGTAGAGAATCATAAATCATTCCAATGGATAAAGATAACGTTATGGTGATGACACAACAGCTTTTTTAATCATTAAAAAGTCTGAACATGTTATTAACCTCACGGTGGCGTAGTGTGTAGCGCGGTGGCCTTGCGTCTCCAAGGTCGAGGGTTTGAGTCCCGGCTTGGCTCGCTGTGTGTTTGGTGTTTGCATGTTCTTCCTGTGGTTGGCGGGTTTCCTCCGGGTGCAGCTTAGTGGGTCCGGGTTCGATTCCCGCCTTGGGGTCTGTGTCTTCCAGTGCTTGGTGGGTTTCCTTTGGGTATTCCTGTTTCCTCCCACAGTCCAAGAACAAGCAAATTGGTATTTCCAAATTCCCTGTAGTGTGTGTGCTTGTTTTCCCTTCAGTGGATTGGCACCCTGTCCCTGGATTGGCACTAGTGCTGCAAATCCCCCTGGGAAAGGCTCCAGGCTTCTGGTGACCCTGTACAGGATAAGCCCTATAGAGAATGAGAGAGAAAGCATTTTTTGTTTTTTTTTGTTTTACTTCACAAAGTTCCAGATCTTACGTCATCGTAATTGTCATCACACAGCTACTGCATTTTCTCCAGGTCGTCCTCATCACTGCAAAGGCATCACTACCTAGGCATTTTCCAACTCCTGCCCCCAAACTGTACATCGTTTCCTCAAAACCTTAAGAACAACTTTAGCCAGCATTTCTCAAGACACAACAAAGGCATGAATCAAAACTCCCAGAACATCTCAGACAGAACACTTGCCCCAGGAGCGAGTTGAAAGAAATGGGGATCCTTAGTTGTTCATCGTCTTCTGCAACCACAATACATGCTTTAGCATCGTGTGAAACACTGACATTTCACTGATGAGCTTCTGATTCTGGCTGGCAGCTATCTGATACATACCCCAGCCTGTGGCCCCTAAACCTCAGCACTGAATGAACTTTATCAATAATATATTAGAAGCCTTGAATCATTGACTCAGTTCTGAACAAGCAGGACCTCTTGCTGCGGCGGCTCTGGGTTCATTTGGCCAGGTGTGCCGCTATAAAACTCCTTAATCGAGCCTCAGATGTGGACTATAAATATCTTCTATCACAGGCTGTAGCAGGTAAATAACCTACATACTGTATACTGTTCATTTGCCTTGAATACACCTCTAGTGTCTGAAGGATATACAGAAAGAATATGCTACAGTAGATTAGCTTTCCGATGTGAAACTATAATTTTTTTTATTCAAAGTTGTGTTTAAAAAAAAAAGCAGCAGTAAGTATGGACTCTTGTAAACAATGAATATTTTCCACTCCGCTCGAGGATGCAGGGCAGGTTTAGCCGGGTTAAGATGATTTTCCGCAGACTGGATGTTGTAATATCGCTTCTGTGCTTTATTGTCGGGTGGGAGGTGTCAAACTCAGAGACAAGGTCGGATGCTATACAGAGTTCAACACCACCTACATCCTTATTAGCGAATATAGCAAAAGTTGCACTAGCAGTTCGCTGTAAAGAACTTGTGTTTTATACAAATACTTATTATTATATGATGGATATGAATCTGAGGATACTGGATGAGGCAACTGGCACATATGGGTGGAGTTTTAAAAAATTTGCAAATAAGCAAAGCAGATTTCTGGAGCAATCCTGAAATACATGCAGAAATACAAACTGAATGAGACACCATGCACTGCGCAGGATACTGTGGGCACATGGCAACATGCACACCAGCACATTCCCACCTAGGGCAGATTAGTATAGCATTGCAGCATAACCAGTGTTATCATATCATCCATGTTCCACTGTTTATAATAATGAAAAAAAACGTTATACGACAGGTTTTCGAGTCAAACTAGGATTTTTAATAACAGTACGGCTGCACCCTCCAGGGTCCGGGTTCGATTCCAGGCCAGACTTGATTCCCATCTCTGTGTGCATGTTCTCCCCGTGCTTGGTGGGCTTCCTCCAGGTCCTCCGGTTTCCTCCCACAGTCCAAAGATATGCAGGTTAGGCTAATTGGCATTCCCAAATTTGCCTGTAATGTGTGATTGTGTGTGTGTGTATGTGTGTGTGCCCTGTGATTGATTGGTACCCTGTCCAGGTTGTACCCCGCCTCGTGCCCTACGCCTCCTGGGATAGGCTCCAGGTCCCCGCGACCCTGAATACATAATGAAGAGGTATAGAAGATGAGTGAGTGAGTGAGCGAGATTGTAAGGCCCTCTTCAAATTGTTTGATGAGATTTCAACAAGATTTAGGTCTGGGCTCTAACTGGACCGGTCTGAAACAATGATTTTCTTCTTTCATTTCTGAAGCCATCAAGTTGTTGACTTGCACTTGTGCTTTGGGTTGTTTTAGGCTGAAAAGTGAAATTTTTGCAGATTTTATGCCAAAATTGATTGTTGCTGTATTAGGAGCTGTTCGTGATTCCCTCTATCTTGACTAGAAGCCCCATAGCATGATGCTGACACCACCATGCTTCACAATGTGTATAGTCTTATCTAGATGATGAACTGTCTTGCTCGTGCTTTAAAATATCTATATATTATTTTAATATACCCAAACTGTTTTCCTAAGGCTCATCAGACTTTTTTGCCAAAAGATTAGCTTGGATGTTTATTTGTCAGAAAGGTCTTCCATCAAGGCTACCTACTCCATTATCGCAAACACAGATTGTCACCTTGTTACGTGCTGTATAGTACGGACCAGTACTGCCAGACAATCCTGCAGCTCTTTTATTGCTGCTAAAAGTCTCTTAACAGACTTTTGGATAAGTTTTCATCTTGTCCTTTCATCAAGCTTCAAGGCATGTCCTGTTCTTTTCTCCGACTATTTGATGATGGCCTTCGCAGCACCTTTTGCGATTCATCTAATATTTTGTGCCCCTCTTTTAATCAATACTGTTTGACAATGAGATCCTGTACAAGCTCTTTGAAGACTTCAGAAGCCACGTGAAACCAAGACGATGTTAAGAAACGCCTCAATTAGGCTTAATTAATGACGGATATACTGTATTTTAACAAGGGTGTGTAGACCTTTTCTATCCACTATACAGTATATGAACACTCTGTCTGCAGGTACCCCTGTTATAGAGTCTACGGTCTATGCTAACTGTAATTAGCATGGCATCTTTCAAAGTGTACCCATTTCCAGAAGTGTACCAGATGGCCTTAATTATAATCATCACACCTCCTTACTCCCTAGTGTAGACGAGAGACTTGATGAACATCATATCAAAAACTTCACAGATTGGAGATTCTCTCTGTCTGATGGCAATCAACAAAAAAAAACACTGCTTTTTTTTTTATAAAAAAGCAACCTTTATTCATCTTCCTTTTATCCTGTCTCTGCTCTCATTGTGTTTTCTTTCTGATTGCTCGCTTGATGTCTGATCCACCCATGCATGTAGGGGGAAAAAAAAGTCTGTCTGGTGTTCAGATGCTTGTCAGAAGCAGACTGTCATCCTGCATGCTTTAGAGCGGTGATGCACCCTTGTGTCTGCTCCCTGCTGTAATAATGCTCCAGACACCACATGGCTCAGAAGATAATCTAATCTCTGGACCAATCCGTGTGTGACTGGGTGAAAATGGCAGCCCGGGCGTATTTCTCTGCCAGCTCATTTCTGTTATTGGGTTGGGGGAATTGTAGATCTCTCAAACACAGGTTTTAATTTGGTAATGCTGCTGTTTTTGGTGCATTAATGTAAAAACATAGCTTAAGTATAAGCTTTATTTGGTTTTTTTTATCGTTAGGCCATCCTTATCAAGTGAAGGTTTGAACGGTCAGCTTTACGTCCACACTTTTACCATTATACAGGGATCCCAAACACCCTGCAACACTTAGAAGGGCATCGGGTCTTGCCCCAATCCCCAACAGTGGGAACCTGGCACAAGTGGAGCTCAAACCCCTGACCATAATATCAGCAACCTCAACACAACCTTAACCACCTGAGCCATCACTGCCCCATGTGACCTATTGGGAATGTATTATTTCATTAAGTTTCCATAGTAACCTGCGATGTATTATTGTAAGCTGCTTACTTACTGTATTTTTCACTTGTTGCTAAAATCTACTCTAAAGGTTAGTAGGATGTAAAGATACAGTATATTAATTAGTCACATACCATACCTCTAGTTGGCTCTTTTCTGGATCCCCAGGTAGGCGTAAAGGATGCTGTTATGTATCTCCTGCAACAGTTTCAGTTTCATCCGGATTACAAAATCACTTCAGCGAGAATCACTTTTCTTTGATTTCTCAAGCAGATTTTTCTCTTGCTGAGAAAGAAGATAAAATGGATGCAGGTAGCCATGTCCATGAACTCCATCGCTGATGGACAAGAGAAAAAAAAATACAGAGACCTGGCCAACATATTTGTGGAGAACCAACTGCTTCTCAATGTGTCCAAGACTAACAAGATGGTGATGGGTTTAAATAGGAGGAACATCGCAGCCAGCACCATTACCATCATGGGTTGTGATGTTGGTGTCCAT
Source organism: Clarias gariepinus (assembly GCF_024256425.1). Taxonomy (NCBI): domain Eukaryota; kingdom Metazoa; phylum Chordata; class Actinopteri; order Siluriformes; family Clariidae; genus Clarias; species Clarias gariepinus. The sequence continues at coordinate 31,573,479 of NC_071112.1, forward strand.
TGGTGGACTGAAAGGACAACACAGAGACTGTGTACAGGAAAGGGATGAGAAGACTCAGGTCTTTATCCAGGACTGCCTTGGAGGTGGCAACAGAGCTGGAGATGCAATAAAAAAAAAACTCAACAACCTGATAAAGAAGCCAGGTTCAGTCTTGAAGTCTGGAGGATCTTAAGATGGATGGTGGTGGAAAAAAAGACACTCAATAAATAACATTTCATCCATGATCTACTGGGTAAACCGATGGTCATCTGATGTAGGAGCTTCTTCAACTTTGCTGTAGAAAGGAGCAGTTAAGGAGGTCGATTGGACCAACGGTGATCATGCTGGACAGGAGCTCATCACTATCCTGGGAAACTAGTTAAACTTTACCACCATCAGTATTCATATCTACAGTATATGCACTTTCATGTTACTTCTACTATTTTATCCCCTTTCTTCTTTTATCATATTTATTTTATATAATAGTGTATATATCCTCTAGTTTAGTTTAGTTTAGTTTAGTCTGTCTATCTATCTATTAGCGGTAAGCTGAGCGCAACATATGGGGACTTTCAGAAGGCTTCTATCTTAAAATATTTTTTTTTCCAAACCTATTAAAAATGTAATTTCCTCTCTAATCAAATCTAAATAACAGTTTTTGTTATGAACAACTGAATTTAATCCCAACACTTAGTTTAAATTATGCTCATCATCCAGATTATATGGTCAGGTCCTGGCATGTGTTATGATAATAATAACAATAACAATATTAATAACAATAATAATAATAATAATAATATTTATTTTAGCCATTTTAGCATGTTAGCCTTGGAGCAACTTTATACTTGAAAGCAGGAAATACAGTAGAGGGCCATTTTAAACTGCTTAATTTATCATTATTTACGGCATCCTAAAAGAGATTCAAGGTAGTAGGTCTGAACAGTATGGATTAGATTAGCATGAACCTGTTTTCATTACTGGAACTAACAATAAAGAGAATTCAGGAATTACACATACTCCGTACTGTATATCGTATGCATCAAGTTTCAAGTATCAGGAGTTTTGCGTGTGCAAAAACAGTAAAACTCTAGTAATTTTTTTAAAGTACAAAAATATTTTGCAAGCTAGTTTTCAGGCGTTTTTTTTTCTTCTTTTTTTTTAACCTGAAAGTGTGTATGTATATGTGTGTGTGTGAGTGTGTATTTATTCCTTGTCTGGACATGCTCGGTCATGTCTGGATTTTCCTCTGAGGATCTCTACTGTCCATCCCCTATTATTAACTCATAGCTGGGACTCATTTTTACAGGCCACACACCCACTTACACACACACACACACACACACACATACAAACACACACACATCTGCTTTCCATCGAGCTGAGCAAAAAAAAAAAACAAAATACACACATAGCGCCGTGTCCCCCTCTGGATGGCTGGTTGTTTTAAGGGATTGAGGGATCCAAATGAATTTGCTAATTAATTTTAACGATGTTTGTTAACAGAAGAGCTAGCCATTTGGTTCCAACTCCTGATGCAAAGAGGGCAGATGTTGTAGAAATCAGGCTTAATCGTTAATTAGCGCGGCTAGCAGACTGCAGGCGCTCTATCATCTGCTCTTAAATGCAAACATCGACATGCTGTGTGTTCTGCCTGCACGACTGGCATGTTTTGCCTCTATGTATTTTAATTGGTCCATGAATGACGTTACGTTCTGAATACTACGACAAAAATATAAGTGATAACTGAACTGGACCAGGGGGCACTAGGAGGGGTACACCCAGGATAGGGTGTCCATCCATCAAAGGCACAATCACTCACACACTAAGAGTCATTTGGGAACGTTAATTAATTATCCTAATCTTTGAACTGTTGGAGGAAACCGGAATACCCGGAGGAAACCCACAAAGCACGGGAAGAACATGCAAACTCTTTCAAACATCTTTTAAACCTTTCTTAAGCACTGAAAGGATGGAAGTTGATAGATTTGTCGCTAGAGTCATTTTCTTTAATAGTCCCCAAGATTGCCTGAAAGCCTCGTAGCTCCAGGGTTCCTGGTTCAATCCTGAGCTCAGGTTACTGTCCAGCTTTCATTTCGCATCTTCTTCACTGCAGGGGTTGCCTCCAGGTTCTCAGCTTTCCTCCAAACCCCAAATAAAAAAAAAAAGAAAAAAATTTTTTTAATAAGAAGCATCTTCTTTAAAATGGTCCTAGTAGGAAAGAGCGATGGCTTTACTTTCATGAGAAGCTTGAAAAAGGCATGAGTGTGAATCTCTCAGGCAGGACTGCAAGATTTCAGAGACTTCCTCTTCACTGTTTTTTATTTATGTAGATGGTAACACACTAGAGGATGCAGATGTTGAACCGCGCACAGGGATAGATAGATCTCAATTTGTTCTGTGTATTCTTTTATTATTCATCATTCCTAAATGCATTTTGTCTTTGTGCTCCTTTAGCATTACAATCCAACTTAAAAAACTCCATTCTCCATTCTGATAACGTCCCCAATTCAATTAAAAAAAACTTTATTTATCCCCAGAGGGCAATTTAAGGCATGCAGAGTAGTACAGAAAGACAATAAACCACAAAGATTTCTACATCACGATGTTTAAAAGGAACAAGATGGCATCAGTGCAAATAAAATAACAAAATAAAAGGGTTGTAATGATAATAAATGGAATTAGTCTGTGCAAAACAATTAGTGCAAAACAACTGCAAGTAAACAACTGTATAAAAAGCTAATGCAGCAAAAACAAAAGACAAAAAACAAGAAGAAGAAGGTCACATAGATGGTGGTAAAAAATTTGCTATGCATAAATTAATAAATTCAACTTAAAGTGAGAATATAATATTGCAGTATGTAAACATTGGTACATAGCAGCAACTGGAAACGTTTCTGGAAAATAATAAACCATTTTTGAACATTAATAAATTAATAAATTTTATCTCTTGGTATATACTAAAGTACTTCTGCTGTAGCTTACACACTAGATTTCCGTGATTGCGCCATTAACGCAGTCTGTTATTTCCTGTTTTGCTGTAGCTGCCCATATACCTGTCATATCTGGCTAAGATATGAAACCTGCAGATTTCGCGATTGCTGCACGAAGGTCAAGCTGAAACCGAAGAGGGACGGTCCTTCAATATCGTCGAACAGTAACGAGAGAGGAAGTCTCGTCGAATAACTGGAGAAATTGCGCTGGTGGAAATTGTCTAGCAATCGGTGTGAAGCTGGAGAGAGGCGCAAATGGCACTCGTGGTGTCAATAAGTGCACAACGAGGTGAGACGGGGCAGCTTTCACAGGCACTCAACAGCCATTACGGAGCTGTGTGGAACAAACCCATTTTTCTGCCAAAATACAGGCGGAAAGCTGTTCGGGTGGATGGATTGTCTCGTCTTGCTTGGCATAAGGTTGCCGCCTGAGGTGCACTACAAATATTTCATTTTTATCCCCCAGTTCTTTTAAAAGCTTTTTTTTTTAAAGATCGTGCCTGTGCATAGGTTCCTGTGTTCATGTTGCGGTTGCATATTTACCGCTAGACCTCCTCATGACCCTGGATGTCACTCATCATCACATTCTGACCAGTGGGCATGGGCTGACTGTTTAAAAAATTGGCATTGTAGATGTTTTATCGTAAATATAGGTTTTTAGTTGAAACGTTCATTCATTCATTTGTTTATTCATTCTTAGATGGACCTTTTTCCACATCTTGGGGCAATTTAGGGTAGCCAAAAGTTCCACTTCAGTCTATAATTAAAATGAAAACAGAACATACAATTGCAACAAATTTACAGAGTATATTAAGCTAGAGGTGGAAATGCATGTCGTGATTATACTGTACTTTAGCAGTCAGACCAAAAATAATAAAGAGATGGCCTGAGTAACTGAAAAAAGAGAGAATAACTACAGTAATAAAAGTACATGAACAAACAAAAGACAAACTGCTTCTCTTTATTACTAACAGTCAGACAAACACTTACAGTAACATCCAAGTCAAACAAATCCACAAATCAAGATAACACAACAGATCCAAAAATTATGACAAAGCAAATAGGAAAGAAATTCACAAAACAAGACAGAACGAAGTCAAACCAATCTACAAAACAAGACACATCAAATAAATCCAAAAACAAGATGAATCTACTAACAACTCAAAAGGAAATCCACAAAAAAAGGTAAAACAAAGTCAAGCAAATTTATAAAACAAGACGAACTAATCCACAAAACAAGTCAAAGAAATCTACAAAACAAGACACCAGTCAAACAAATACAAATACAAAAAAGAAATCTACAAGGCTAAGAGTTTAAAAAAAAAAATATCCAGAAATCAAGATAAGAGATTAATAAAGAAAACAAATAAAAAAAGACAAAACAAGTAAAAACAAGGTCAAGACAAAGTCAAACCAATTTATAAAATAAAACAAATCAAATAAATCCCAAAACAAGAAGAATCCACCAACAACTCAAACGGAAATCAACAAAAAAGACAACACAAAGTCAAATTAATTCACAAAACAAGACAGCACTTGTCAAACAAATACAAAAACAACCAATACAATAATAATAATAATAAATCTACAAGTCTGAAAGTTACAAAAAACAAAAATCCAGAAATCAAGATAACAGAAAGTAAACAAAATCCAATAAAAACCCAGAAAAAACAAAGTTAAACAAATCCATAAACCAAGTCAAGGAAATCTACAAATCGGACAAATCCACGAAACAAGACAAAATAAGTCGAACAAATGACACAAACAACAACGTGTTAGGAATATCATCACACAGACTAATAGACAACCAAGTGTTAAACATCAGGCAGACAGTAAGCTGAACTCAGGCTAGAATCAGAGAGCCTGGAGCCATGAAGCAGCGACTCCACCTGCAGCGCAGCGCCACCATGCTGGGAATCATTTAATGAAATGAATATTTGCTCTGTTTGAGCACACAGATAAATCCACACATCGCTATAGGCCTCTTACCAGGTTTGCGTAATGTAACAGTTACTTTGCCATAAAACATGAGCAGAGGAACAGGTACTGAGCCCCAGACAAGGAGCATGTCTACAGTTCCAGAAAGTTTCAACCTTTGAAAAGATAAGAATTGTTTTTTTTATTTTTATTTTTACTGATGTTTTTAAATATTTAATATCAGTCTAGGCAAGCTGAGTCACTTACAGTTTATTTATATAGTGCCGTTCATACACAGTCATCAGTAGGCATCAGATTAATATCAGAATAAGTCCATAGGCTCTGGTTCAGTCCTATTTATAACCAGTACATTAATGTCAATGGAATTATAATAGATTTATTACAGAGGATGCCATAAGCATTTTTGAAAAAAATCACAAACACAAAGGGTGGCATAATGGCACAGCAGGAAGCTCAAACACCTCGCAGCTTAATGTTCACACAGGTTTCATCAAGGTCCCACATAAGTGGACTGGAAAAGTTATGAAGGATTATGTGTAAAGTTAGCAGCAGCCGAGTAAATTTTTCTCCAGATTCACCATGACCCTGACCATGATAAGGCAGTCAGGATGAATAAATGAAGTAATGAACCATGAACGCTAAACTACCACATTTTCACCCTACCTGCTAACAAAATCAATCTTTTTTTGTCTCCAAACAGAGCATATTTACAAGATGTATTTTTATTTTTTCATGTGGAGTCGAAAGAAGCAATTTAAATTGTTTAAAAATAATTGACACAGTGCTCCCATAGGAAATTTTAAAATTTTACAGTTACCCTGAAAGTGTGATGGTTGCTGTGGTACCTGTACCATAGTATATAGTGGCATGGTATTTTTGAAAGTAAAATGGTACTAATTTGCTGATACAATACATGCACTACTGTACACTACCATGGTAAATACTGATATAACGGTACATGTACTATAGCATAGTAACTGGTTCTAGCATGTAACGTAGTGTTGTATTAAGGAACCTGTCAAAAATTCAGGTTTACAATATGTAGCGCAATGTTAATATTTATGTACTGTATTTTATAAACATTAATTAAATACCATAGTAAACTTTTAAAACTTCATGCAATAATACTGTGATACATCGGTATACAAATTTAAGGTGAATTTAAGAAATTTACGAGTCCTTAAGGTGAGATTTTGTATTGTGAAACGCATTGTCCCATAGGAAATAATGTATATGCAGATAATCTGTTCCAGACACCCAAAAAAGATGTATTATTACCAATTTCCAACACTATAAGTAAACTTGCTTTGCCTGGCTTTACACTGACACAAGTTTTGAATGGCTCCCGGACTTCCCGAACGGCTCACAACTTAGCCAGTGTTCAATCCGATTCAGTTCATTCCCTCATATGCCGAAAATCTATTGTATGCCAAGTCAAATTTTTTGCAAAATTTCAGTTCTTAAGCTAAAAATTTCTGAGGCAGGGAGTTCATATGCAGACGTACCGCTGTGTGGTACTGCCTTTACTATACCATAACAGTAATACTGTATGTACTTATATATCTCATATGGAACAGTGTGTACAATCACACCGTATTAGATACCTGTTGAACTTTGGTAGTCACTGTGGTACTTAATAAGTGCCATGGATTTCACAAAAGTATTGTGACACACACCACCGTACGCAATTAAAGTACACAGTGTGTGTCAGTTGCTTTGTGATGCATTAAAAAGGTATGACGTTCAGCATGGATCAGTCCAGTGCAATGCTCAGGCCGCCATGCCCACGTCGTCCTTACCCTGTAATTTATGTTTTTCTTTTCTTTTTTTCTTCCCCTTATTTCTCTCCTCAATTCCTCCCTTCCCTTCCTTCCTTCCCTCCCCTCTCTTTTCCCCCTCTATTCCAAAAAAAGCAAAAATAAAGCGAATAAAGTAAATAGAGCAAATAGAACAAAAGGGGAAATAAGGTACATACATTTTTTTCTTCTTTCTTTTTCTTCCTCCTTTTTCTTCCCCCCTCTCCCTCCCTTCTTTCCTTCCCTCGTCTTTCCCCTCCACTTCCCTTCCCTTCCTACTCCTTATCCCCTCCTCCTCCTTTTCCTCTTCCCCCCGCTCCTCCCCGTGGGAATTTAATTTGATTCATTATTAGACACAGTTTCTATCACATTTTAACCCCCTCTCCCCCCAATCTCTTGTTTAAGTACTGATAAAAGTGTTGTTAGAGAATGACTCCAGACAAAGAGGATCTGACTTCACAAAAAGTGATTTTGATTTCAAATTCAAATTTCAAATTCAAATTTTATTTGTCACATACACAAACATACACAGTACGAAATGTAGTGAAATGCATTATACGACTGCCATTGACCCTAGAAGAGAATTAAAGTTTACAAATAAGAAATAAATATGAATAAAAGAAATACGATAGAAATTAAATAAAAAATTAAATTAAACTAGGAAAAATAGAACTAAAAATAAAAATAGAAATGTGCTAGGAAAAAATAGAACTAAAAATAAAAATAGAAATATGATGTGCAAAAATAGAAATCTACTGTACAAATTGAAATATACTGTGCTGTGTGTGCAAATATGCATAGAACAAAGTGACTTTGTGCAGAGGTTATTAAAGTGTCTTTGTGCACTGGTCCAGGATGTAAACGTAAAACTGTAAAATGTAGTGTAGTTGTGAAGGTAGGTGTGCAAAGTTATTAAAGTGTCATTGTGCAATGGTCCAGGATGTAAACGTACGACATGTAGTGTATATATGAAGGAAGGTGAGCATGTAATTGTCCATAGTGTTTATGGATGTAAGAAGATTGATAGATTTGATCAATTATGAAAAAGATGAAAAGATTGTTAGTTCTGCATAGTGGTGTGGTTGTGGTTGAGAGACCTTATCGCCTGCGGGAAGAAGCTCCTCCTCAGTCTCTCTGTGTTGGCCTTCAAGGAGCGGAATCACTTCCCAGACCGCAACAGAGTAAACAGTCCGTTATTGGGGTGGCTGAGGTCCTTCACGATCTTCCTGGCCTTGGTCAAGCGCTTGCTGTAGATTGAGTGCAGGTCAGGGAGCTCGATGCGGATGATGCGCTCAGCTGATCGCACGACCCTCTGTAGAGCTCGCCTGTCCTGCATGGTGCTGTTCCCGAACCAGGTCGTGATATTTCCCGTCAGGATGCTCTCTATGGTGCAGGAGTAGAAATTCCTGAGCACCTTGGAGGGCAGTCTAAAGTCTCTCAAGCGTCTGAGGTGGTAGAGACGCTGCCGGGCCTTTTTTACCACGGTGTTGATGTGACAGGACCATGCCAGGTCCTGCGTGATGTGAACACCGAGGTATCTGAAGCTGTCCACTCTCTCCACTGGGCTCCTGTTGATGACTGGGGTCTGGTAGTTCCTCACCTGCTTTGTACTAAAGTCCACTATCAGCTCCTTTGTCTTACTGACGTTCAGAAGGAGATTGTTTCTCTGGCACCAGTTCTCCAGATTTCCAACCTCCTCCAGGTAGGCCATCGTTGTTCGTGATCAGGCCCACCACAACAGTGTCGTCAGCGAACTTGATGATGGTGGTGGAGCTGGTAGTGGCCACGCAGTCGTGGGTGTACAGAGAGTACAGCAGGGGGCTCAGAACACAACCCTGGGGGGCTCCAGTGCTGAGAGTGAGGGAGGCTGAGACATGTCCGCCCATCCTTACTGCCTGTGGTCTGCCAGTCAGAAAATTGGAGATCCACTGACACATTGATGAGCTGAGTCCCAGGTGCTCCAGCTTGGTGGTAAGTGTGGAGGGAATTATGGTATTAAATGCAGAACTGTAGTCGATGAAGACCATTTTACATAATTCCCCCTCCGAGTGTCCAGGTGAGTGAGAGATGTATGGAGGAGATGAGAGATTGCATCGTCCGTGGAACGGTTTGTACGATAAGCGAACTGTAGTGGGTCTAGTGTGTCTGGTAGTGAAGAGATGATGAAGTCTCTGACCAGGCGTTCAAAGCACTTCATCACTACTGAAGTGAGGGCTACAGGGCGATAATCATTGAGGGAAGCAGGATGAGGTTTCTTTGGGACAGGAACAATGATGGACTCTTTGAAGCATGTGGGGATCACCGACTGAGATAAAGAGATGTTGAATATCTCAGTGAACACAGGTGCTAGCTGGTCTGCGCAGGCTCTGAGAATACGGCCTGAGATGCCGTCTGGTCCTGTTGCTTTCCTGGTGTTCACTCTCTTGAAGGCTCTCCTCACGTCATGCTCTGAGATGATGAAGATGACGCTTCCGGTGCTGGCAGTGACTTCCTGTCTGCAGCCGTGAGCGCCGCTAGCATTAGCATCGCTAGCGTCTTTAGCTGCAGCCTCGAAGCGAGCATAGAAAGTGTTCAGCTCGTCTGCCAGAGACACGTCTGCGTTTATCATACCGGATGTTGGTGCTTTATAATCTGTTATTGTTCTTAATCCCTGCCACAGGCTCCTAGAATCACTCTGTTGGAGTTGTGACTCTAGTTTTCTCCCGTAGCGCTGCTTCGCCTCTTTCACCGCCTTCCGGACGCTGTATGACGCAGCCTTGTACGGTTCCATGTCCCCCGACGCGAGTCCCGTGTTGTAGGCAGCGGTGCAAGATTTCAGAGCGTCGCGGATGGTTTTATCCACCCACGGCTTCTGGTTGGAAAACGTTTTAATAGTCTTTTTTTCTACGGTATCGTCCGCTAGTTTCCCGATGAATCCCACAACCGCTTCCGTAAGCACGCTGACGTCATCGGAGCTGTTTCTGAACATGTCCCAGTCTGCGTCATCGAGTGCGTCCTGTAACGCGGCCACCGATTGGTCCGTCCAGCATGCGACCTCCCTCTGAACCGGAACTTCCTGTTTCAGCCTTTGTTTGTATTTTGGCATGAGGAAGATGGCGGCGTGGTCGGATTTACCAAACGGTGGACAAGATTGTGCCTTGTAGCCGTCCTTGACCGTTGTATAGCAGTGGTCCAGTGTCCCTTCGCCCCTGGTGGGGCAGGTGATGTGCTGATAAAAGTTCGGCGCTGCGCGTTTGAGGTTGGCACTGTTAAAATCCCCCGCCACAATAAGCGCAGCGTCCCGGTGTTGTGTTTGTTGTTGTGTGAGTGCCTCATGCAGCTCGCATAAGGCAGTGTCCGTGTCCGCTTGTGGTGGAATATAAACGGTGCTGATTATGACCGATGTAAACTCCCGAGGAAGGTAAAAAGGACGACACATGATGGACAGTAGTTCCAGGTTGGGTGTGCAGGAGCGTGTGAGAGGAACAACGCTCGCGCTGTTGCACCAGCTGCTGTTCACCATTAAACACACGCCGCCTCCCCTTGACTTCCCCGAGTCCCGCGTCCTGTCCATGCGGTGAACCGAGAAGAACTCGGCCGGCTGGATGGCGTGGTCCGGCACCTGTGTTCACCCATGTCTCGGTGAAGCAGAGGAAATTGCAGTCCTGAATGTCTCTCTGGAACTTTACCCTGGCCCTGAGGTCATCGAGTTTGTTTTCCAGTGACTGGACGTTGGCGAGCAGGATGCTAGGCAGAGGTGTGCGGTGTGCACGGGCTCTCAGCCTGTTCCTGACGCCGGCTCGTTTCCCTCGAGGCCGCCGCTTCGCGTCGCGTCCTTTGTTGTCCCTCAGGATCGATCTCACTCGGCCAGCTCGGATCCGGAGTTAAAAACGTCGAATTGTGAGTACATTGTATACCAATAGAAACAAGAGTGTCTCTATCATAACTAATGTACCCCATGGTGGTAATTTTGCCGGTTTTAAAACGCTGTAAACTAACTTAAAGAACAAAACAAAGAAAAGGTGGTCGGAGCAGTCGTGACGGCAGCCGACCTCACCGGCGCCATCTTGTTTCTGTAGGGTTGTTAATTTAATTTTTACTTCAATAGAGATGTATTCTATTAATAAATTTTTCCACAATGAAATGTAAACGGTATTTCTTGATTTCCAGTTCATGAGGATAGTTTTCTTGGCGATAGTTAGAAACACCAATAGTAATCGACCATTTGAATTATTTATATCTATTGTGGATATGTCACCTAGTATGCAGATGGAGGCAGTGGGATGTGACATCCCATATAGTTAGAGAGTAAGTCGGTAACTTTTTCCCAAAATGTTTTAATTGGAGTGCAATGCTAAAAAGCATAAAGATAAGTGTCAGGAGTGTTTTGTGTGCAATGTGAACATGTCTCTGAGGTGAAACCCATTTTAAATAATTTCTGCCAAGTTAAATGAGTTCTGTGAAGTACTTTATACTGTATGAGTTGTAAGTTAGCATTTTTAGTCATGAAGTATATGTTTTTGCAAATTTAAGTCCAAAAATCAGCATTGGGAGTAATAGATAATTCCCATTTGGTGGTTGGTAGAGCTAATGCGTTGTCTGATTTTGATATCAATTTGTATATTTTGGAGAGTAATTTTTAAAAGAAAGATGTATTAATAAACTTGGAAATTTTGGGGGAAAGGTCTAAATTGATTGGTTGATTACAAAATCTTAAATAAGTAGTTTATTTTTGGAAGTATAGACATTTTTCTTACTGATATTCTGCCCATGTATGATAATGGCAATTTCATCCAGCATTGAAGATTGTCCTCTATTTTTTTAAAGTAATGGGGTATAGTTTAGTTGACAATTTGATTTGTAAATATTCTAGGAAGCAATTACTCCCAATGTTGTATATCTGAGGCATATGGGAAAATGGTACCAGGTTATTATTGTTAATAATATGCTGTAGTTGTACGATTCCCTTATCTGCCCATGTGCGAAAGTTAAGTGGCGTCTTGTTAGCTAAAAAATCTGGGTTATTCCAAATTGGGGTATATTTACATGGTATAAGTGGGGAATTTGTGATCTGATGAAACTTCCACCAGGCTGTCAGAGTTGCTTCTATTGTTGGTGTTTTAAAACAGTGATGTTTTTTGATTGTTCGACTGTAAAAGGGTCATTCTGAGATGTTAATGTCTTTGCAGATTGATTGTTCAATATCTTGCCATGTGTATTTCTGCTGAGTTAGGTTGAATCTATTCGTTTATGTTTTGGAGTTGATTAGCCAGAAAATAATTGTAAAAATGTGGTGCTTCTAATCCACCTTGTGATTTTGATTTCTGTAGGGTTGTTAATTAAAATTTTGGGGTCTTGTTTTTCCAGTAGAATTTGGTGATTATTGAATTTAGAGATTTGAACGAGCTACGAGTGGGCTGTGTTGGAATCATTGAAAATAAGTAGTTTATTTTTGGAAGTATAGACATTTTTCTTACTGATATTCTGCCCATGATTTATAATGGCAATTTCATCCAGCATTGAAGATTGTCCTCTATTTTTTTAAAGTAATGGGGTATTGTTAAGTGCAAACAACTTTGACAGCTTGGCGGAAACCCAGATATGTGATGTAATTCGTGCACAAAGAAATTTGTGTTGTTTGGGATGTCACATCCACGCTGGTGAAATGTAATGGAAGTATAGCGATTTATTCCAGTTAATTGAATATTCAGAGATGTTAGAAAAATTATCCATGAGTTTTATTGTTTCTTGTAATGATTTTTGGGGGTTTTGTAAATATAATATTATATCATGAGCGTAGAGACTTATTTTATGATGTATGTTTAATGTTTGAATTCCTTTAATCTAATTGTTTTGACGGATAGCTACTGCAAGTGGTTCAATGAATATGGTGAATAGAGATGGAGAGAGTGGGCATCCTTGTATAGTTCCCCGGTGTAGGGTGAAACTACGTGATGTTAGTCCATTAGTAATGACAGTGGCTAAGGGTGATGTGTAGAGAATTTTAACCCAATTAATAAATGATTCCCCAAAACCAAACCTCTCTAATGCAGAAAATACTTTTTCTGCATCAAAAGTAACTATCACAGATTTATATTTGTTTATTGATGAGTGGAGAATTAGGTAGTAGCTTGACGGTAATGGTGGATCTTTATTGGGTTTGGGGATAAGAGCAATTGTGGCTGTGTTCATGGTGTCTGGAAGTTTAGATTTTTGTTTTGATTTGCATATCTACCAAATAAAAAGTGGTGATAGGATAGACCAAAAGTGTTTGTAGAACTCGGCAGGGAGGCCATCAGGACCAGGGGCCTCATGTACAAAAACTTGCGTTGAATTCATACTAAAACATTGGTCACATTGGACAAAGCTGTAAATTAGTGTACGCAGTAAAAAAAATCTAATGTATGAAACACTGCGTACGCGGAATCCCACGCATATTCTCTTTGTACATCCGAATTAACGTGAAATTGAGCGCACGTGCACGAGCGCAAAAACCCTTCCCTGCCTCCTCCTCCGTATAAATATGATAATGGAAATCCGGGTCACGGCTGCAAATTGCGCTTTAATGTTTGGCTGGTCAACTGCATGGTATGGAAACCTTATATACCTGCTAGACATGCGGATGATCCCATCCCATACAGCTGGCATGGCACGGCTCAAAGACGACTGGCTTAACCCCGAGCGGTCTGCCAGTTTCCTTTGGAAAGAACCAGTTGCCATGAAACCAAGCGTTGTCAGCACCCGTAAGGGAACGGGTAATGCGTGGCTCCTTGCTGTCTCTCTTTCCAAATTTGGACCGACCTCAGCACAGAGCTCCAAGAGGATAGCTCTTGGAAATCTGAAACGGCTAATAAGCCAGTCATCATTGTGGGCCAGAAAATCACTGTGATCCCTGAAAAACGCGTTCCTTTCGGATTCGGCCATTGACAATGTCCTCTAATAATGCCAACACTGCCATTGCCATAGACTAAGAGTTGTATACATTTGTAAATGCTTTTATATGTTCTAAATCAAATAATTGGTATAACAATGTTGTGTTAATTAACCAATTTTATCAATTATAAATTAATAGCAATGTTTTTCACATGTGTTGGTGGGATACTTTGTAGTGTGCAATTTAACATAATTGCCTCTAGGAGTCGCCAACGGAAATTTCACTGTAAGTATATCCGACTGTGAGTGTGAAAACGGGCGTAAGCAAAGTGATTTATTGTTCGGCATGTGTTTAAGAGCATTAGAAAGTTCTTGTTCTGATAAAGGTGATTCTAGAATATCTATTTGCTGTTTGTTAAGTTGAGGTGAGTTGACATTGCTAAAAAACTGATTTATGTCATCCTGCCATGGATTTTTTTCAGGGGAATATAGTTTACTGTAGATATTTTGAAAGATTTGATTTATTTCTTCTGGTGAGTTGGTGGGTATCCCTGCTGAGTCCTTAATGACTGGTATAGTTGTTGTTTGTTTATTATGTTTTATTCGATTAGCCAGGTATTTACCAGATTTATTACTATGGCATGACCAAGTGACATTCTACATACATGTGCTTTCTCAGCAAACGCAGGCCAGGAGGTAACGGCAACAAAGCAACATTCCCATACTGGAAGTCGAACCCAGGCTGCCTGGGTGAAAACCAGGAATCCTAACCGCAAGACCATATGGGACGAGTGCGGAGGAAAACGCCACCAAGGGAGTGTTGCGTCCCTTGGGCAGAACACCGGATTTTTCCAGGTGAGCAGCTGCCAGCGTTTTGAGTCGCGCTGGTAAGAATCTGAGCTCTGTTGTGGTCAACAAGTGGTATTGACAAGAGCATTGCACGCGATCAAAGAGAGCCACGTGAGCCTCAAGCCACACATAGACTCTTTGGACCCGTGTTACGTTGTGTTGTGCCGCTGGCCCATCCCTAGCTGTGGTGAAATGAGATCCTAGGTGTTTTCTAGCAAGCCAGCAAAATAAGCACCATAGGAAGAGGATTCCCTGCTTTTCGGGGATTAAGGGAGCCCATACCACGGCGGAAATGCAGCTGCTGGAGTGGGTCGCACGAGCACCACTTTGAACTGGGGTAAAAGAAAGCCGAGCCAGCCAGGAGTCGAACCTAGAATCTTCTGATTCGTAGTCAGACGCGTTATCCATTGCGCCACTGGCCCACGGGCGGTGTGTGCAACTGACATTCTACATACATGTGCTTTCTTAGCAAACGCGGGCCAGTCAGGCGATAGTTGCAAAAGTAACTGCCGTGACCCGGATTCGAACCGGGGTTGCTGCGGCCACAACGCAGAGTACTAACCACTATACGATCACGGCGCGCCAGACCTCCGGTAAAAACACCGCCCTGCTTCCAGCGAGAAGTCAGACGCTGCTGGACGTACCGTGGGAAGTACTGGCAAATCGCTTCTCCCGTGTGCACCGGGGAAACTTCATTTTCCATGTAGTCTTCAATGCATTTGCAACACTCACAACTAGGCAATGGTCCTAATTACATGCAAAGGCCACCAAAATTCGCACAAGGTCTTGCAACATGCTTCGTCCTTTGTGGGACAGATGACCCAAATACTACAGTCCATTAATACTCTATACTTATAAGATGAGCTAATTGATTTCTCTAATATGTCTTCTTGGTTTGCCTCAATAAGAAGGAAAAATAATGGAAAGGAATGAAGTGAAAAATCCACACTGGAATTTACGTCCAGACAAACAGAGGGAACGAAAAAGGCAAAGATGGGGTCGTCTCGGCTGACGAACACACTTCAATACAACCTTCAGTAAACAATAGAAAGTTGTTTAAATTTCCTTCTCATCGCCATCTGGCCAATGAATCATACTAACGGCAACGGTTACGGAAAGCATTTTCAGATTCTGTTAGGGAATTTGTCACACGCTGGCCGTCTGTCTGTTGCTAACTAAGAGGTCTGGTGAACATTTTTTTAGCTTTAAGCATTTGCCCGAGAACAGGTCAATTGGCCGCAGGACAGCAGACCCAATATAGCCTGATAGATGCTTCAGTTCTCAGGAAAGGCACACCAGCGTACCACCTGGCCTGAGGAAGCCCACCATGGCAGTCGCCTACCTGCTTCTGCCTAAAAGGGGTATTCGGTAAATGAATGAGCCTCAAAAGCCCGGTTAATTTTAGCTAGGGAGAGACAACAAAGCAACATTCCCATACCGGGAGTCGAACCCGGGCCGCCTGGGTGAAAACCAGGAATCCTGACCGCTAGACCATATGGGACGAGCGTGGAGATGAGCGCCACCGAGGGAGTGGTGCGTCCCTTGGGCAGAACACTGGATTTTTCCAGGTAAGCAGCTGCCAACGTTTTGAGCCGCGCTGGTACGAATCTGAGCTCTGTTGTGGTCAACAAGTGGTATTGACAAGAACATTGCACGCGATCAAAGAGAGCCACGTGAGCCTTAAGCCAGACATAGACTCTTTGGACCCGTGTTACGTTGTGTTGTGCCGCTGGCCCATCCCTAGCTGTGGTGAAATGAGATCCTAGGTGTTTTCTAGCAAGCCAGCAAAATAAGCACCATAGGAAGAGGATTCCCTGCTTTTCGGGGATTAAGGGAGCCCATACCACGGCGGAAATGCAGCTGCTGGAGTGGGTCGCACGAGCACCACTTTGGACTGGGGTAAAAGAAAGCCGAGCCAGCCAGGAGTCGAACCTAGAATCTTCTGATCCGTAGTCAGACGCGTTATCCATTGCACCACTGGCGGTGTGTGCAACTGACATTCTACATACATGTGCTTTCTTAGCAAACGCGGGCCAGGAGGAAACGGCCTTGCAGTCAGGCGATAGTTGCAGAAGTAACTGCCGTGACCCGGATTCGAACCGGGGTTGCTGCGGCCACAACGCAGAGTACTAACCACTATACGATCACGGCGCGCCAGACCTCCGGTAAAAATGCCCCCTGCTTCCAGCGGGAAGTCAGACGCTGCTGGATGTACCGTGGGAAGTACTGGCAAATCGCTTCTCTCGTGTCACTGGGGAAACTTCATTTTCCATGTAGTCTTCAATGCATTTGCAACACTCACAACTAGGCAATGGTCCTAATTACATGCAAACGCCACCAAAATTCGCACAAGGTCTTGCAACATGCTTTGTCCTTTGTAGGACAGATGACCCAAATATTACAGTCTATTAATACTCTATACTTATAAGATGAGCTAATTGATTTCTCTAATATGTCTTCTTGGTTTGCCTCAATAAGAAAGAAAAATAATGGAAAGGAATGAAGTGAAAAATCCACACTGGAATTTACGTCCAGACAAACAGAGGGAACGAAAAAGGCAAAGATGGGGTCGTCTCGGCTGACGAACACACTTCAATACAACCTTCAGTAAACAATAGAAAGTTGTTTAAATTTCCTTCTCATCGCCATCTGGCCAATGAATCATACTAACGGCAACGGTTACGGAAAGCATTTTCAGATTCTGTTAGGGAATTTGTCACACGCTGGCCGTCTGTCTGTTGCTAACTAAGAGGTCTGGTGAACATTTTTTTAGCTTTAAGCATTTGCCCGAGAACAGGTCAATTGGCCGCAGGACAGCAGACCCAATATAGCCTGATAGATGCTTCAGTTCTCAGGAAAGGCACACCAGCGTACCACCTGGCCTGAGGAAGCCCACCATGGCAGTCGCCTACCTGCTTCTGCCTAAAAGGGGTATTCGGTAAATGAATGAGCCTCAAAAGCCCGGTTAATTTTAGCTAGGGAGAGACAACAAAGCAACATTCCCATACCGGGAGTCGAACCCGGGCCGCCTGGGTGAAAACCAGGAATCCTGACCGCTAGACCATATGGGACGAGCGCAGCGGTAAATGCCACCGAGGGAGGGTTGCGTCCCTTGGGCAGAACACCGGATTTTTCCAGGTGAGCAGCTGCCAACGTTTTGAGCCGCGCTGGTACGAATCTGAGCTCTGTTGTGGTCAACAAGTGGTATTGACAAGAACATTGCACGCGATCAAAGAGGGCCACGCGAGCCTCAAGCCACACATAGACTCTTTGGATCCGTGTTACGTTGTGTTGTGCCGCTGGCCCATCCCTAGCTGTGGTGAAATGAGATCCTAGGTGTTTTCTAGCAAGCCAGCAAAATAAGCACCATAGGAAGAGTGTTCCCTGCTTTTCGGGGATTAAGGGTGCCCATACCACGGCGGAAATGCAGCTGCTGGAGTGGGTCGCATGAGCACAACTTTGGACCGGGGTAAAAGAAAGCCGAGCCAGCCAGGAGTCGAACCTAGAATCTTCTGATTCGTAGTCAGACGCGTTATCCATTGCGCCACTGGCCCACGGGCGGTGTGTGCAACTGACATTCTACATACATGTGCTTTCTCAGCAAACGCAGGCCCGTAGGACATGGCCTTGCAGTCAGGCGATAGTTGCAAAATTAACTGCCGTGACCCGGATTCGAACCGGGGTTGCTGCGGCCACAACGCAGAGTACTAACCACTATACGATCACGGCGCGCCAGACCTCCGGTAAAAATGCCCCCTGCTTCCAGCGGGAAGTCAGACGCTGCTGGATGTACCGTGGGAAGTACTGGCAAATCGCTTCTCTCGTGTCACTGGGGAAACTTCATTTTCCATGTAGTCTTCAATGCATTTGCAACACTCACAACTAGGCAATGGTCCTAATTACATGCAAACGCCACCAAAATTCGCACAAGGTCTTGCAACATGCTTTGTCCTTTGTGGGACAGATGACCCAAATACTACAGTCCATTAATACTCTATACTTATAAGATGAGCTAATTGATTTCTCTAATATGTCTTCTTGGTTTGCCTCAATAAGAAGGAAAAATAATGGAAAGGAATGAAGTGAAAAATCCACACTGGAATTTACGTCCAGACAAACAGAGGGAACGAAAAAGCCAAAGATGGGGTCGTCTTGGCTGACGAACACACTTCAATACAACCTTTAGTAAACAATAGAAAGTTGTTTAAATTTCCTTCTCATCGCCATCTGGCCAA
Source organism: Clarias gariepinus (assembly GCF_024256425.1). Lineage (NCBI taxonomy): Eukaryota > Metazoa > Chordata > Actinopteri > Siluriformes > Clariidae > Clarias > Clarias gariepinus. The sequence goes on from NC_071112.1 coordinate 31,592,118, forward strand.
TGAATCATACTAACGGCAACGGTTACGGAAAGCATTTTCAGATTCTGTTAGGGAATTTGTCACACGCTGGCCGTCTGTATGTTGCTAACTAAGAGGTTTGGTGAACATTTTTTTTAGCTTTAAGCATTTGCCCGAGAACAGGTCAATTGGCCGCAGGACAGCAGACCCAATATAGCCTGATAGATGCTTCAGTTCTCAGGAAAGGCACACCAGCATACCACCTGGCCTGAGGAAGCCCACCATGGCAGTCGCCTACCTGCTTCTGCCTAAAAGGGGTATTCGGTAAATGAATGAGCCTCAAAAGCCCGGTTAATTTTAGCTAGGGAGAGACAACAAAGCAACATTCCCATACCGGGAGTCGAACCCGGGCCGCCTGGGTAAAAAAACAGGAATCCTGACCGCTAGACCATATGGGACGAGCGCGGAGATGAACGCCACCGAGGGAGTGTTGCGTCCCTTGGGCAGAACACTGGATTTTTCCAGGTAAGCAGCTGCCAACGTTTTGAGCCGCGCTGGTACGAATCTGAGCTCTGTTGTGGTCAACATGTGGTATTGACGAGAACATTGCACGCGATCAAAGAGGGCCACGCGAGCCTCAAGCCACACATAGACTCTTTGGATCCGTGTTACGTTGTGTTGTGCCGCTGGCCCATCCCTAGCTGTGGTGAAATGAGATCCTAGGTGTTTTCTAGCAAGCCAGCAAAATAAGCACCATAGGAAGAGTGTTCCCTGCTTTTCGGGGATTAAGGGAGCCCATACCACGGCGGAAATGCAGCTGCTGGAGTGGGTCGCATGAGCACAACTTTGGACCGGGGTAAAAGAAAGCCGAGCCAGCCAGGAGTCGAACCTAGAATCTTCTGATCCGTAGTCAGACGCGTTATCCATTGCGCCACTGGCCCACGGGCGGTGTGTGCAACTGACATTCTACATACATGTGCTTTCTTAGCAAACGCGGGCCAGGAGGAAACGGCCTTGCAGTCAGGCGATAGTTGCAAAAGTAACTGCCGTGACCCGGATTCGAACCGGGGTTGCTGCGGCCACAACGCAGAGTACTAACCACTATACGATCACGGCGCGCCAGACCTCCGGTAAAAACACCGCCCTGCTTCCAGCGAGAAGTCAGACGCTGCTGGACGTACCGTGGGAAGTACTGGCAAATCGCTTCTCCCGTGTGCACCGGGGAAACTTCATTTTCCATGTAGTCTTCAATGCTAGAGGGAACGAAAAAGGCAAAGATGGGGTCGTCTCGGCTGACGAACACACTTCAATACAACCTTCAGTAAACAATAGAAAGTTGTTTAAATTTCCTTCTCATCGCCATCTGGCCAATGAATCATACTAACGGCAACGGTTACGGAAAGCATTTTCAGATTCTGTTAGGGAATTTGTCACACGCTGGCCGTCTGTCTCATTTGCAACACTCACAACTAGGCAATGGTCCTAATTACATGCAAAGGCCACCAAAATTCGCACAAGGTCTTGCAACATGCTTCGTCCTTTTGTGGGACAGATGACCCAAATACTACAGTCCATTAATACTCTATACTTATAAGATGAGCTAATTGATTTCTCTAATATGTCTTCTTGGTTTGCCTCAATAAGAAGGAAAAATAATGGAAAGGAATGAAGTGAAAAATCCACACTGGAATTTACGTCCAGACAAACAGAGGGAACGAAAAAGGCAAAGATGGGGTCGTCTCGGCTGACGAACACACTTCAATACAACCTTCAGTAAACAATAGAAAGTTGTTTAAATTTCCTTCTCATCGCCATCTGGCCAATGAATCATACTAACGGCAACGGTTACGGAAAGCATTTTCAGATTCTGTTAGGGAATTTGTCACACGCTGGCCGTCTGTCTGTTGCTAACTAAGAGGTCTGGTGAACATTTTTTTAGCTTTAAGCATTTGCCCGAGAACAGGTCAATTGGCCGCAGGACAGCAGACCCAATATAGCCTGATAGATGCTTCAGTTCTCAGGAAAGGCACACCAGCGTACCACCTGGCCTGAGGAAGCCCACCATGGCAGTCGCCTACCTGCTTCTGCCTAAAAGGGGTATTCGGTAAATGAATGAGCCTCAAAAGCCCGGTTAATTTTAGCTAGGGAGAGACAACAAAGCAACATTCCCATACCGGGAGTCGAACCTGGGCGAAAACCAGGAATCCTGACCGCTAGACCATATGGGACGAGCGCGGAGATGAACGCCACCGAGGGAGTGTTGCGTCCCTTGGGCAGAACACTGGATTTTTCCAGGTAAGCAGCTGCCAACGTTTTGAGCCGCGCTGGTACGAATCTGAGCTCTGTTGTGGTCAACAAGTGGTATTGACAAGAACATTGCACGCGATCAAAGAGAGCCACGCGAGCCTCAAGCCACACATAGACTCTTTGGATCCGTGTTACGTTGTGTTGTGCCGCTGGCCCATCCCTAGCTGTGGTGAAATGAGATCCTAGGTGTTTTCTAGCAAGCCAGCAAAATAAGCACCATAGGAAGAGTGTTCCCTGCTTTTCGGGGATTAAGGGAGCCCATACCACGGCGGAAATGCAGCTGCTGGAGTGGGTCGCATGAGCACAACTTTGGACCGGGGTAAAAGAAAGCCGAGCCAGCCAGGAGTCGAACCTAGAATCTTCTGATCCGTAGTCAGACGCATTATCCGTTGCGCCACTGGCGGTGTGTTCAACTGACATTCTACATACATGTGCTTTCTCAGCAAACGCAGGCCCGTAGGAAATGGCCTTGCAGTCAGGCGATAGTTGCAAAATTAACTGCCGTGACCCGGATTCGAACCGGGGTTGCTGCGGCCACAACGCAGAGTACTAACCACTATACGATCACGGCGCGCCAGACCTCCGGTAAAAACAAAGCCCTGCTTCCAGCGAAAAATCAGACGCTGCTGGATGTACCGTGGGAAGTACTGGCAAATCGCTTCTCTCGTGTGCACCGGGAAAACTTAATTTTCCATGTAGTCTTCAATGCATTTGCAACACTCACAACTAGGCAATGGTCCTAATTACATGCAAACGCCACCAAAATTCGCACAAGGTCTTGCAACATGCTTCGTCCTTTGTGGGACAGATGACCCAAATACTACAGTCCATTAATACTCTATACTTATAAGATGAGCTAATTGATTTCTCTAATATGTCTTCTTGGTTTGCCTCAATAAGAAGGAAAAATAATGGAAAGGAATGAAGTGAAAAATCCACACTGGAATTTACGTCCAGACAAACAGAGGGAACGAAAAAGGCAAAGATGGGGTCGTCTCGGCTGACGAACACACTTCAATACAACCTTCAGTAAACAATAGAAAGTTGTTTAAATTTCCTTCTCATCGCCATCTGGCCAATGAATCATACTAACGGCAACGGTTACGGAAAGCATTTTCAGATTCTGTTAGGGAATTTGTCACACGCTGGCCGTCTGTCTGTTGCTAACTAAGAGGTCTGGTGAACATTTTTTTAGCTTTAAGCATTTGCCCGAGAACAGGTCAATTGGCCGCAGGACAGCAGACCCAATATAGCCTGATAGATGCTTCAGTTCTCAGGAAAGGCACACCAGCGTACCACCTGGCCTGAGGAAGCCCACCATGGCAGTCGCCTACCTGCTTCTGCCTAAAAGGGGTATTCGGTAAATGAATGAGCCTCAAAAGCCCGGTTAATTTTAGCTAGGGAGAGACAACAAAGCAACATTCCCATACCGGGAGTCGAACCCGGGCGAAAACCAGGAATCCTGACCGCTAGACCATATGGGACGAGCGCGGAGATGAACGCCACCGAGGGAGTGTTGCGTCCCTTGGGCAGAACACTGGATTCTTCCAGGTAAGCAGCTGCCAACGTTTTGAGCCGCGCTGGTACGAATCTGAGCTCTGTTGTGGTCAACAAGTGGTATTGACAAGAACATTGCACGCGATCAAAGAGAGCCACGCGAGCCTCAAGCCACACATAGACTCTTTGGATCCGTGTTACGTTGTGTTGTGCCGCTGGCCCATCCCTAGCTGTGGTGAAATGAGATCCTAGGTGTTTTCTAGCAAGCCAGCAAAATAAGCACCATAGGAAGAGTGTTCCCTGCTTTTCGGGGATTAAGGGTGCCCATACCACAGCGGAAATGCAGCTGCTGGAGTGGGTCGCATGAGCACAACTTTGGACCGGGGTAAAAGAAAGCCGAGCCAGCCAGGAGTCGAACCTAGAATCTTCTGATCCGTAGTCAGACGCGTTATCCATTGCGCCACTGGCCCACGGGCGGTGTGTGCAACTGACATTCTACATACATGTGCTTTCTTAGCAAACGCGGGCCAGGAGGAAACGGCCTTGCAGTCAGGCGATAGTTGCAAAAGTAACTGCCGTGACCCGGATTCGAACCGGGGTTGCTGCGGCCACAACGCAGAGTACTGACCACTATACGATCACGGCACGCCAGACCTCCTGTAAAAACACCGCCCTGCTTCCAGCGAGAAGTCAGACGCTGCTGGACGTACCGTGGGAAGTACTGGCAAATCGCTTCTCCCGTGTGCACCGGGGAAACTTCATTTTCCATGTAGTCTTCAATGCATTTGCAACACTCACAACTAGGCAATGGTCCTAATTACATGCAAAGGCCACCAAAATTCGCACAAGGTCTTGCAACATGCTTCGTCCTTTGTGGGACAGATGACCCAAATACTACAGTCCATTAATACTCTATACTTAAAAGATGAGCTAATTGATTTCTCTAATATGTCTTCTTGGTTTGCCTCAATAAGAAGGAAAAATAATGGAAAGGAATGAAGTGAAAAATCCACACTGGAATTTACGTCCAGACAAACAGAGGGAACGAAAAAGGCAAAGATGGGGTCGTCTCGGCTGACGAACACACTTCAATACAACCTTTAGTAAACAATAGAAAGTTGTTTAAATTTCCTTCTCATCGCCATCTGGCCAATGAATCATACTAACGGCAACGGTTACGGAAAGCATTTTCAGATTCTGTTAGGGAATTTGTCACACGCTGGCCATCTGTCTGTTGCTAACTAAGAGGTCTGGTGAACATTTTTTTAGCTTTAAGCATTTGCCCGAGAACAGGTCAATTGGCCGCAGGACAGCAGACCCAATATAGCCTGATAGATGCTTCAGTTCTCAGGAAAGGCACACCAGCGTACCACCTGGCCTGGGGATGCCCACCATGGCAGTCGCCTACCTGCTTCTGCCTAAAAGGGGTATTCGGTAAATGAATGAGCCTCAAAAGCCCGGTTAATTTTAGCTAGGGAGAGACAACAAAGCAACATTCCCATACCGGGAGTCGAACCCGGGCCGCCTGGGTGAAAACCAGGAATCCTGACCCCTAGACCATATGGGACAAGCACAGAGATGAACGCCACCGAGGGAGTTTTGCGTCCCTTGGGCAGAACACTGGATTTTTCCAGGTAAGCAGCTGCCAACGTTTTGAGCCGCGCTGGTACGAATCTGAGCTCTGTTGTGGTCAACAAGTGGTATTGACAAGAACATTGCACGCGATCAAAGAGAGCCACGCGAGCCTCAAGCCACACATAGACTCTTTGGATCCGTGTTACGTTGTGTTGTGCCGCTGGCCCATCCCTAGCTGTGGTGAAATGAGATCCTAGGTGTTTTCTAGCAAGCCAGCAAAATAAGCACCATAGCAAGAGGATTCCCTGCTTTTCAAGGATTAAGGGAGCCCATACCACGGCGGAAATGCAGCTGCTGGAGTGGGTCGCATGAGCACAACTTTGGACCGGGGTAAAAGAAAGCCGAGCCAGCCAGGAGTCGAACCTAGAATCTTCTGATCCGTAGTCAGACGCGTTATCCATTGCGCCACTGGCCCACGGGCGGTGTGTGCAACTGACATTCTACATACATGTGCTTTCTTAGCAAACGCGGGCCAGGAGGAAACGGCCTTGCAGTCAGGCGCTAGTTGCAAAAGTAACTGCCGTGACCCGAATTCGAACCGGGGTTGCTGCGGCCACAACGCAGAGTACTGACCACTATACGATCGCGGCGCGCCAGACCTCCGGTAAAAACACTGCCCTGCTTCCAGCGAGAAGTCAGACGCTGCTGGACGTACCGTGGGAAGTACTGGCAAATCGCTTCTCCCGTGTGCACCGGGGAAACTTCATTTTCCATGTAGTCTTCAATGCATTTGCAACACTCACAACTAGGCAATGGTCCTAATTACATGCAAAGGCCACCAAAATTCGCACAAGGTCTTTCAACATGCTTCGTCCTTTGTGGGACAGATGACCCAAATACTACAGTCCATTAATACTCTATACTTATAAGATGAGCTAATTGATTTCTCTAATATGTCTTCTTGGTTTGCCTCAATAAGAAGGAAAAATAATGGAAAGGAATGAAGTGAAAAATCCACACTGGAATTTACGTCCAGACAAACAGAGGGAACGAAAAAGGCAAAGATGGGGTCGTCTCGGCTGACGAACACACTTCAATACAACCTTCAGTAAACAATAGAAAGTTGTTTAAATTTCCTTCTCATCGCCATCTGGCCAATGAATCATACTAACGGCAACGGTTACGGAAAGCATTTTCAGATTCTGTTAGGGAATTTGTCACACGCTGGCCGTCTGTCTGTTGCTAACTAAGAGGTCTGGTGAACATTTTTTTAGCTTTAAGCATTTGCCCGAGAACAGGTCAATTGGCCGCAGGACAGCAGACCCAATATAGCCTGATAAATGCTTCAGTTCTCAGGAAAGGCACACCAGCGTACCACCCGGCCTGAGGAAGCCCACCATGGCAGTCGCCTACCTGCTTCTGCCTAAAAGGGGGCTACGGTAAATGAATGAGCCTCAAAGGCCCGGGTAATTTTAGCTAGGGAGAGACAACAAAGAAACATTCCCATACCGGGAGTCGAAAACGGGCCGCCTGGGTGAAAACCAGGAATCCTGACCGCTAGACCATATGGGACGAGCGCGGAGATGAACGCCACCGAGGGAGTGTTGCGTCCCTTGGGCAGAACACTGGATTTTTCCAGGTAAGCAGCTGCCAACGTTTTGAGCCGCGCTGGTACGAATCTGAGCTCTGTTGTGGTCAACAAGTGGTATTGACAAGAACATTGCACGCGATCAAAGAGGGCCACGCGAGCCTCAAGCCACACATAGACTCTTTGGATCCGTGTTACGTTGTGTTGTGCCGCTGGCCCATCCCTAGCTGTGGTGAAATGAGATCCTAGGTGTTTTCTAGCAAGCCAGCAAAATAAGCACCATAGGAAGAGTGTTCCCTGATTTTCGGGGATTAAGGGTGCCCATACCACGGCGGAAATGCAGCTGCTGGAGTGGGTCGCATGAGCACAACTTTGGACCGGGGTAAAAGAAAGCCGAGCAAGCCAGGAGTCGAAACTAGAATCTTCTGATCCGTAGTCAGACGCGTTATCCATTGCGCCACTGGCCCACGGGCGGTGTGTGCAACTGACATTCTACATACATGTGCTTTCTTAGCAAACGCGGGCCAGGAGGAAACGGCCTTGCAGTCAGGCGCTAGTTGCAAAAGTAACTGCCGTGACCCGGATTCGAACCGGGGTTGCTGCGGCCACAACGCAGAGTACTAACCACTATACGATCACGGCGCGCCAGACCTCTGGTAAAAACACCGCCCTGCTTCCAGCGAGAAGTCAGACGCTGCTGGACGTACCGTGGGAGGACTGGCAAATCGCTTCTCCCGTGTGCACCGGGGAAACTTCATTTTCCATGTAGTCTTCAATGCTAGAGGGAACGAAAAAGGCAAAGATGGGGTCGTCTCGGCTGACGAACACACTTCAATACAACCTTCAGTAAACAATAGAAAGTTGTTTAAATTTCCTTCTCATCGCCATCTGGCCAATGAATCATACTAACGGCAACGGTTACGGAAAGCATTTTCAGATTCTGTTAGAGAATTTGTCACACGCTGGCCGTCTGTCGCATTTGCAACACTCACAACTAGGCAATGGTCCTAATTACATGCAAACGCCACCAAAATTCGCACAAGGTCTTGCAACATGCTTTGTCCTTTGTAGGACAGATGACCCAAATATTACAGTCTATTAATACTCTATACTTATAAGATGAGCTAATTGATTTCTCTAATATGTCTTCTTGGTTTGCCTCAATAAGAAGGAAAAATAATGGAAAGGAATGAAGTGAAAAATCCACACTGGAATTTACGTCCAGACAAACAGAGGGAACGAAAAAGGCAAAGATGGGGTCGTCTCGGCTGACGAACACACTTCAATACAACCTTTAGTAAACAATAGAAAGTTGTTTAAATTTCCTTCTCATCGCCATCTGGCCAATGAATCATACTAACGGCAACGGTTACGGAAAGCATTTTCAGATTCTGTTAGGGAATTTGTCACACGCTGGCCGTCTGTCTGTTGCTAACTAAGAGGTTTGGTGAACATTTTTTTAGCTTTAAGCATTTGCCCGAGAACAGGTCAATTGGCCGCAGGACAGCAGACCCAATATAGCCTGATAGATGCTTCAGTTCTCAGGAAAGGCACACCAGCGTACCACCTGGCCTGAGGAAGCCCACCATGGCAGTCGCCTACCTGCTTCTGCCTAAAAGGGGTATTCGGTAAATGAATGAGCCTCAAAAGCCCGGTTAATTTTAGCTAGGGAGAGACAACAAAGCAACATTCCCATACCGGGAGTCGAACCCGGGCCACCTGGGTGAAAACTAGGAATCCTGACCGCTAGACCATATGGGAAGAGCACGGAGATGAACGCCACCGAGGGAGTGTTGCGTCCCTTGGGCAGAACACTGGATTTTTCCAGGTAAGCAGCTGCCAACGTTTTGAGCCGCGCTGGTACGAATCTGAGCTCTGTTGTGGTCAACAAGTGGTATTGACAAGAACATTGCACGCGATCAAAGAGAGCCACGCGAGCCTCAAGCCACACATAGACTCTTTGGATCCGTGTTACGTTGTGTTGTGCCGCTGGCCCATCCCTAGCTGTGGTGAAATGAGATCCTAGGTGTTTTCTAGCCAGCCAGCAAAATAAGCACCATAGGAAGAGGATTCCCTGCTTTTCGGGGATTAAGGGAGCCCATACCACGGCGGAAATGCAGCTGCTGGAGTGGGTCGCACGAGCACCACTTTGGACTGGGGTAAATGAAAGCCGAGCCAGCCAGGAGTCGAACCTAGAATCTTCTGATTCGTAGTCAGACGTGTTATCCATTGCGCCACTGGCCCACGGGCATTGTGTGCAGCTGACATTCTACATACATGTGCTTTCTTAGCAAACGCGGGCCCGTAGGAAATAGCCTTGCAGTCAGGCGATAGTTGCAAAATTAGCTGACGTGACCCGGATTCGAACCGGGGTTGCTGCGGCCACAACGCAGAGTACTAACCACTATACGATCACGGCGCGCCAGACCTCTGGTAAAAACGCCCCCTGCTTCCAGCGGGAAGTCAGACGCTGCTGGATGTACCGTGGGAAGTACTGGCAAATCGCTTCTCCGGTGTGCACCGGGGAAACTTCATTTTCCATGTAGTCTTCAATGCTAGAGGGAACGAAAAAGGCAAAGATGGGGTCGTCTCGGCTGACGAACACACTTCAATACAACCTTCAGTAAACAATAGAAAGTTGTTTAAATTTTCTTCTCATCGCCATCTGGCCAATGAATCATACTAACGGCAACGGTTACGGAAAGCATTTTCAGATTCTGTTAGGGAATTTGTCACACGCTGGCCGTCTGTCTCATTTGCAACACTCACAACTAGGCAATGGTCCTAATTACATGCAAAGGCCACCAAAATTCGCACAAGGTCTTGCAACATGCTTCGTCCTTTGTGGGACAGATGACCCAAATACTACAGTCCATTAATACTCTATACTTATAAGATGAGCTAATTGATTTCTCTAATATGTCTTCTTGGTTTGCCTCAATAAGAAGGAAAAATAATGGAAAGGAATGAAGTGAAAAATCCACACTGGAATTTACGTCCAGACAAACAGAGGGAACGACAAAGGCAAAGATGGGGTCGTCTCGGCTGACGAACACACTTCAGTACAACCTTCAGTAAACAATAGAAAGTTGTTTAAATTTCCTTCTCATCGCCATCTGGCCAATGAATCATACTAACGGCAACGGTTACGGAAAGCATTTTCAGATTCTGTTAGGGAATTTGTCACACGCTGGCCGTCTGTCTGTTGCTAACTAAGAGGTCTGGTGAACATTTTTTTAGCTTTAAGCATTTGCCCGAGAACAGGTCAATTGGCCGCAGGACAGCAGACCCAATATAGCCTGATAGATGCTTCAGTTCTCAGGAAAGGCACACCAGCGTACCACCTGGCCTGAGGAAGCCCACCATGGCAGTCGCCTACCTGCTTCTGCCTAAAAGGGGTATTCGGTAAATGAATGAGCCTCAAAAGCCCGGTTAATTTTAGCTAGGGAGAGACAACAAAGCAACATTCCCATACCGGGAGTCGAACCCGGGCCACCTGGGTGAAAACCAGGAATCCTGACCGCTAGACCATATGGGAAGAGCACGGAGATGAACGCCACCGAGGGAGTGTTGCGTCCCTTGGGCAGAACACTGGATTTTTCCAGGTAAGCAGCTGCCAACGTTTTGAGCCGCGCTGGTACGAATCTGAGCTCTGTTGTGGTCAACAAGTGGTATTGACAAGAACATTGCACGCGATCAAAGAGAGCCACGCGAGCCTCAAGCCACACATAGACTCTTTGGATCCGTGTTACGTTGTGTTGTGCCGCTGGCCCATCCCTAGCTGTGGTGAAATGAGATCCTAGGTGTTTTCTAGCAAGCCAGCAAAATAAGCACCATAGGAAGAGTGTTCCCTGCTTTTCGGGGATTAAGGGTGCCCATACCACGGCGGAAATGCAGCTGCTGGGGTGGGTCGCACGAGCACCACTTTGGACTGGGGTGAAAGAAAGCCGAGCCAGCCAGGAGTCGAACCTAGAATCTTCTGATTCGTAGTCAGACGCGTTATCCATTGCGCCACTGGCCCACGGGCATTGTGTGCAGCTGACATTCTACATACATGTGCTTTCTCAGCAAACGCGGGCCCGGAGGAAACGGCCTTGCAGCCAGGCGATAGTTGCAAAAGTAACTGCCGTGACCCGGATTCGAACCGGGGTTGCTGCGGCCACAACGCAGAGTACTAACCACTATACGATCACGGCACGCCAGACCTCCGGTAAAAACACCGCCCTGCTTCCAGCGAGAAGTCAGACGCTGCTGGACATACCGTGGGAAGTACTGGCAAATCGCTTCTCCCGTGTGCACCGGGGAAACTTAATTTTCCATGTAGTCTTCAATGCATTTGCAACACTCACAACTAGGCAATGGTCCTAATTACATGCAAAGGCCACCAAAATTCGCACAAGGTCTTGCAACATGCTTCGTCCTTTGTGGGACAGATGACCCAAATACTACAGTCCATTAATACTCTATACTTATAAGATGAGCTAATTGATTTCTCTAATATGTCTTCTTGGTTTGCCTCAATAAGAAGGAAAAATAATGGAAAGGAATGAAGTGAAAAATCCACACTGGAATTTACGTCCAGACAAACAGAGGGAACGAAAAAGGCAAAGATGGGGTCGTCTCGGCTGACGAACACACTTCAATACAACCTTCAGTAAACAATAGAAAGTTGTTTAAATTTCCTTCTCATCGCCATCTGGCCAATGAATCATACTAACGGCAACGGTTACGGAAAGCATTTTCAGATTCTGTTAGGGAATTTGTCACACGCTGGCCGTCTGTCTGTTGCTAACTAAGAGGTCTGGTGAACATTTTTTTAGCTTTAAGCATTTGCCCGAGAACAGGTCAATTGGCCGCAGGACAGCAGACCCAATATAGCCTGATAGATGCTTCAGTTCTCAGGAAAGGCACACCAGCGTACCACCTGGCCTGAGGAAGCCCACCATGGCAGTCGCCTACCTGCTTCTGCCTAAAAGGGGTATTCGGTAAATGAATGAGCCTCAAAAGCCCGGTTAATTTTAGCTAGGGAGAGACAACAAAGCAACATTCCCATACCGGGAGTCGAACCCGGGCCGCCTGGGTGAAAACCAGGAATCCTGACCGCTAGACCATATGGGACGAGCGCGGAGATGAACGCCACCGAGGGAGTGTTGCGTCCCTTGGGCAGAACACTGGATTTTTCCAGGTAAGCAGCTGCCAACGTTTTGAGCCGCGCTGGTACGAATCTGAGCTCTGTTGTGGTCAACAAGTGGTATTGACAAGAACATTGCACGCGATCAAAGAGAGCCACGCGAGCCTCAAGCCACACATAGACTCTTTGGATCCGTGTTACGTTGTGTTGTGCCGCTGGCCCATCCCTAGCTGTGGTGAAATGAGATCCTAGGTGTTTTCTAGCAAGCCAGCAAAATAAGCACCATAGGAAGAGTGTTCCCTGCTTTTCGGGGATTAAGGGAGCCCATACCACGGCGGAAATGCAGCTGCTGGAGTGGGTCGCATGAGCACAACTTTGGACCGGGGTAAAAGAAAGCCGAGCCAGCCAGGAGTCGAACCTAGAATCTTCTGATCCGTAGTCAGACGCGTTATCCATTGCGCCACTGGCCCACGGGCGGTGTGTGCAACTGACATTCTACATACATGTGCTTTCTTAGCAAACGCGGGCCAGGAGGAAACGGCCTTGCAGTCAGGCGCTAGTTGCAAAAGTAACTGCCGTGACCCGGATTCGAACCGGGGTTGCTGCGGCCACAACGCAGAGTACTGACCACTATACGATCACGGCGCGCCAGACCTCCGGTAAAAACACTGCCCTGCTTCCAGCGAGAAGTCAGACGCTGCTGGACGTACTGTGGGAAGTACTGGCAAATCGCTTCTCCCGTGTGCACCGGGGAAACTTCATTTTCCATGTAGTCTTCAATGCTAGAGGGAACGAAAAAGGCAAAGATGGGGTCGTCTCGGCTGACGAACACACTTCAATACAACCTTCAGTAAACAATAGAAAGTTGTTTAAATTTCCTTCTCATCGCCATCTGGCCAATGAATCATACTAACGGCAACGGTTACGGAAAGCATTTTCAGATTCTGTTAGAGAATTTGTCACACGCTGGCCGTCTGTCTCATTTGCAACACTCACAACTAGGCAATGGTCCTAATTACATGCAAAGGCCACCAAAATTCGCACAAGGTCTTGCAACATGCTTCGTCCTTTGTGGGACAGATGACCCAAATACTACAGTCCATTAATACTCTATACTTATAAGATGAGCTAATTGATTTCTCTAATATGTCTTCTTGGTTTGCCTCAATAAGAAGAAAAAAATAATGGAAAGGAATGAAGTGAAAAATCCACACTGGAATTTACGTCCAGACAAACAGAGGGAACGACAAAGGCAAAGATGGGGTCGTCTCGGCTGACGAACACACTTCAGTACAACCTTTAGTAAACAATAGAAAGTTGTTTAAATTTCCTTCTCATCGCCATCTGGCCAATGAATCATACTAACGGCAACGGTTACGGAAAGCATTTTCAGATTCTGTTAGGGAATTTGTCACACGCTGGCCGTCTGTCTGTTGCTAACTAAGAGGTCTGGTGAACATTTTTTTAGCTTTAAGCATTTGCCCGAGAACAGGTCAATTGGCCGCAGGACAGCAGACCCAATATAGCCTGATAGATGCTTCAGTTCTCAGGAAAGGCACACCAGCGTACCACCTGGCCTGAGGAAGCCCACCATGGCAGTCGCCTACCTGCTTCTGCCTAAAAGGGGTATTCGGTAAATGAATGAGCCTCAAAAGCCCGGTTAATTTTAGCTAGGGAGAGACAACAAAGCAACATTCCCATACCGGGAGTCGAACCCGGGCCACCTGGGTGAAAACCAGGAATCCTGACCGCTAGACCATATGGGAAGAGCACGGAGATGAACGCCACCGAGGGAGTGTTGCGTCCCTTGGGCAGAACACTGGATTTTTCCAGGTAAGCAGCTGCCAACGTTTTGAGCCGCGCTGGTACGAATCTGAGCTCTGTTGTGGTCAACAAGTGGTATTGACAAGAACATTGCACGCGATCAAAGAGAGCCACGCGAGCCTCAAGCCACACATAGACTCTTTGGATCCGTGTTACGTTGTGTTGTGCCGCTGGCCCATCCCTAGCTGTGGTGAAATGAGATCCTAGGTGTTTTCTAGCAAGCCAGCAAAATAAGCACCATAGGAAGAGTGTTCCCTGCTTTTCGGGGATTAAGGGAGCCCATACCACGGCGGAAATGCAGCTGCTGGGGTGGGTCGCATGAGCACAACTTTGGACCGGGGTAAAAGAAAGCCGAGCCAGCCAGGAGTCGAACCTAGAATCTTCTGATCCGTAGTCAGACGCGTTATCCATTGCGCCACTGGCCCACGGGCGGTGTGTGCAACTGACATTCTACATACATGTGCTTTCTTAGCAAACGCGGGCCAGGAGGAAACGGCCTTGCAGCCAGGCGATAGTTGCAAAAGTAACTGCCGTGACCCGGATTCGAACCGGGGTTGCTGCGGCCACAACGCAGAGTACTAACCACTATACGATCACGGCACGCCAGACCTCCGGTAAAAACACCGCCCTGCTTCCAGCGAGAAGTCAGACGCTGCTGGACATACCGTGGGAAGTACTGGCAAATCGCTTCTCCCGTGTGCACCGGGGAAACTTAATTTTCCATGTAGTCTTCAATGCATTTGCAACACTCACAACTAGGCAATGGTCCTAATTACATGCAAAGGCCACCAAAATTCGCACAAGGTCTTGCAACATGCTTCGTCCTTTGTGGGACAGATGACCCAAATACTACAGTCCATTAATACTCTATACTTATAAGATGAGCTAATTGATTTCTCTAATATGTCTTCTTGGTTTGCCTCAATAAGAAGGAAAAATAATGGAAAGGAATGAAGTGAAAAATCCACACTGGAATTTACGTCCAGACAAACAGAGGGAACGAAAAAGGCAAAGATGGGGTCGTCTCGGCTGACGAACACACTTCAATACAACCTTCAGTAAACAATAGAAAGTTGTTTAAATTTCCTTCTCATCGCCATCTGGCCAATGAATCATACTAACGGCAACGGTTACGGAAAGCATTTTCAGATTCTGTTAGGGAATTTGTCACACGCTGGCCGTCTGTCTGTTGCTAACTAAGAGGTCTGGTGAACATTTTTTTAGCTTTAAGCATTTGCCCGAGAACAGGTCAATTGGCCGCAGGACAGCAGACCCAATATAGCCTGATAGATGCTTCAGTTCTCAGGAAAGGCACACCAGCGTACCACCTGGCCTGAGGAAGCCCACCATGGCAGTCGCCTACCTGCTTCTGCCTAAAAGGGGTATTCGGTAAATGAATGAGCCTCAAAAGCCCGGTTAATTTTAGCTAGGGAGAGACAACAAAGCAACATTCCCATACCGGGAGTCGAACCCGGGCCGCCTGGGTGAAAACCAGGAATCCTGACCCCTAGACCATATGGGACAAGCACAGAGATGAACGCCACCGAGGGAGTTTTGCGTCCCTTGGGCAGAACACTGGATTTTTCCAGGTAAGCAGCTGCCAACGTTTTGAGCCGCGCTGGTACGAATCTGAGCTCTGTTGTGGTCAACAAGTGGTATTGACAAGAACATTGCACGCGATCAAAGAGAGCCACGCGAGCCTCAAGCCACACATAGACTCTTTGGATCCGTGTTACGTTGTGTTGTGCCGCTGGCCCATCCCTAGCTGTGGTGAAATGAGATCCTAGGTGTTTTCTAGCAAGCCAGCAAAATAAGCACCATAGGAAGAGTGTTCCCTGCTTTTCGGGGATTAAGGGAGCCCATACCACGGCGGAAATGCAGCTGCTGGAGTGGG
Organism: Clarias gariepinus; assembly: GCF_024256425.1. Lineage (NCBI taxonomy): Eukaryota > Metazoa > Chordata > Actinopteri > Siluriformes > Clariidae > Clarias > Clarias gariepinus. The sequence continues at coordinate 31,607,892 of NC_071112.1, forward strand.
TCGCATGAGCACAACTTTGGACTGGGGTAAAAGAAAGCCGAGCCAGCCAGGAGTCGAACCTAGAATCTTCTGATCCGTAGTCAGACGAGATATCCGTTGCGCCACTGGCCCACGGGCGGTGTGTGCAACTGACATTCTACATACATGTGCTTTCTTAGCAAACGCGGGCCAGGAGGAAACGGCCTTGCAGCCAGGCGATAGTTGCAAAAGTATCTGCCGTGACCCGGATTCGAACCGGGGTTGCTGCGGCCACAACGCAGAGTACTAACCACTATACGATCGATCACGGCACGCCAGACCTCCGGTAAAAACACCGCCCTGCTTCCAGCGAGAAGTCAGACGCTGCTGGACGTACCGTGGGAAGTACTGGCAAATCGCTTCTCCCGTGTGCACCGGGGAAACTTAATTTTCCATGTAGTCTTCAATGCATTTGCAACACTCACAACTAGGCAATGGTCCTAATTACATGCAAAGGCCACCAAAATTCGCACAAGGTCTTGCAACATGCTTCGTCCTTTGTGGGACAGATGACCCAAATACTACAGTCCATTAATACTCTATACTTATAAGATGAGCTAATTGATTTCTCTAATATGTCTTCTTGGTTTGCCTCAATAAGAAGGAAAAATAATGGAAAGGAATGAAGTGAAAAATCCACACTGGAATTTACGTCCAGACAAACAGAGGGAACGAAAAAGGCAAAGATGGGGTCGTCTCGGCTGACGAACACACTTCAATACAACCTTCAGTAAACAATAGAAAGTTGTTTAAATTTCCTTCTCATCGCCATCTGGCCAATGAATCATACTAACGGCAACGGTTACGGAAAGCATTTTCAGATTCTGTTAGGGAATTTGTCACACGCTGGCCGTCTGTCTGTTGCTAACTAAGAGGTCTGGTGAACATTTTTTTAGCTTTAAGCATTTGCCCGAGAACAGGTCAATTGGCCGCAGGACAGCAGACCCAATATAGCCTGATAGATGCTTCAGTTCTCAGGAAAGGCACACCAGCGTACCACCTGGCCTGAGGAAGCCCACCATGGCAGTCGCCTACCTGCTTCTGCCTAAAAGGGGTATTCGGTAAATGAATGAGCCTCAAAAGCCCGGTTAATTTTAGCTAGGGAGAGACAACAAAGCAACATTCCCATACCGGGAGTCGAACCCGGGCCGCCTGGGTGAAAACCAGGAATCCTGACCGCTAGACCATATGGGACGAGCGCGGAGATGAACGCCACCGAGGGAGTGTTGCGTCCCTTGGGCAGAACACTGGATTTTTCCAGGTAAGCAGCTGCCAACGTTTTGAGCCGCGCTGGTACGAATCTGAGCTCTGTTGTGGTCAACAAGTGGTATTGACAAGAACATTGCACGCGATCAAAGAGAGCCACGCGAGCCTCAAGCCACACATAGACTCTTTGGATCCGTGTTACGTTGTGTTGTGCCGCTGGCCCATCCCTAGCTGTGGTGAAATGAGATCCTAGGTGTTTTCTAGCAAGCCAGCAAAATAAGCACCATAGGAAGAGTGTTCCCTGCTTTTCGGGGATTAAGGGAGCCCATACCACGGCGGAAATGCAGCTGCTGGAGTGGGTCGCACGAGCACCACTTTGGACTGGGGTAAAAGAAAGCCGAGCCAGCCAGGAGTCGAACCTAGAATCTTCTGATCCGTAGTCAGACGCGTTATCCATTGCGCCACTGGCCCACGGGCGGTGTGCGCAACTGACATTCCACATACATGTGCTTTCTCAGCAAACGCGGGCCAGGAGGAAACGGCCTTGCAGTCAGGCGCTAGTTGCAAAAGTAACTGCCGTGACCCGGATTCGAACCGGGGTTGCTGCGGCCACAACGCAGAGTACTGACCACTATACGATCACGGCGCGCCAGACCTCCGGTAAAAACACTGCCCTGCTTCCAGCGAGAAGTCAGACGCTGCTGGACGTACCGTGGGAAGTACTGGCAAATCGCTTCTCCCGTGTGCACCGGGGAAACTTCATTTTCCATGTAGTCTTCAATGCATTTGCAACACTCACAACTAGGCAATGGTCCTAATTACATGCAAAGGCCACCAAAATTCGCACAAGGTCTTGCAACATGCTTCGTCCTTTGTGGGACAGATGACCCAAATACTACAGTCCATTAATACTCTATACTTATAAGATGAGCTAATTGATTTCTCTAATATGTCTTCTTGGTTTGCCTCAATAAGAAGGAAAAATAATGGAAAGGAATGAAGTGAAAAATCCACACTGGAATTTACGTCCAGACAAACAGAGGGAACGAAAAAGGCAAAGATGGGGTCGTCTCGGCTGACGAACACACTTCAATACAACCTTTAGTAAACAATAGAAAGTTGTTTAAATTTCCTTCTCATCGCCATCTGGCCAATGAATCATACTAACGGCAACGGTTACGGAAAGCATTTTCAGATTCTGTTAGGGAATTTGTCACACGCTGGCCGTCTGTCTGTTGCTAACTAAGAGGTCTGGTGAACATTTTTTTAGCTTTAAGCATTTGCCCGAGAACAGGTCAATTGGCCGCAGGACAGCAGACCCAATATAGTCTGATAGATGCTTCAGTTCTCAGGAAAGGCACACCAGCGTACCACCTGGCCTGGGGATGCCCACCATGGCAGTCGCCTACCTGCTTCTGCCTAAAAGGGGTATTCGGTAAATGAATGAGCCTCAAAAGCCCGGTTAATTTTAGCTAGGGAGAGACAACAAAGCAACATTCCCATACCGGGAGTCGAACCCGGGCCGCCTGGGTGAAAACCAGGAATCCTGACCCCTAGACCATATGGGACAAGCACAGAGATGAACGCCACCGAGGGAGTTTTGCGTCCCTTGGGCAGAACACTGGATTTTTCCAGGTAAGCAGCTGCCAACGTTTTGAGCCGCGCTGGTACGAATCTGAGCTCTGTTGTGGTCAACAAGTGGTATTGACAAGAACATTGCACGCGATCAAAGAGAGCCACGCGAGCCTCAAGCCACACATAGACTCTTTGGATCCGTGTTACGTTGTGTTGTGCCGCTGGCCCATCCCTAGCTGTGGTGAAATGAGATCCTAGGTGTTTTCTAGCAAGCCAGCAAAATAAGCACCATAGGAAGAGTGTTCCCTGCTTTTCGGGGATTAAGGGAGCCCATACCACGGCGGAAATGCAGCTGCTGGATTGGGTCGCATGAGCACAACTTTGGACCGGGGTAAAAGAAAGCCGAGCCAGCCAGGAGTCGAACCTAGAATCTTCTGATCCGTAGTCAGACGCGTTATCCATTGCGCCACTGGCCCACGGGCGGTGTGTGCAACTGACATTCTACATACATGTGCTTTCTTAGCAAACGCGGGCCAGGAGGAAACGGCCTTGCAGTCAGGCGCTAGTTGCAAAAGTAACTGCCGTGACCCGAATTCGAACCGGGGTTGCTGCGGCCACAACGCAGAGTACTAACCACTATACGATCACGGCGCGCCAGACCTCCGGTAAAAACACTCCCCTGCTTCCAACGGGAAGTCAGATGCTGCTGGATGTACCGTGGGAAGTACTGGCAAATCGCTTCTCTCGTGTGCACCGGGGAAACTTAATTTTCCATGTAGTCTTCAATGCATTTGCAACACTCACAACTAGGCAATGGTCCTAATTACATGCAAACGCCACCAAAATTCGCACAAGGTCTTGCAACATGCTTCGTCCTTTGTGGGACAGATGACCCAAATACTACAGTCCATTAATACTCTATACTTAAAAGATGAGCTAATTGATTTCTCTAATATGTCTTCTTGGTTTGCCTCAATAAGAAGGAAAAATAATGGAAAGGAATGAAGTGAAAAATCCACACTGGAATTTACGTCCAGACAAACAGAGGGAACGAAAAAGGCAAAGATGGGGTCGTCTCGGCTGACGAACACACTTCAATACAACCTTTAGTAAACAATAGAAAGTTGTTTAAATTTCCTTCTCATCGCCATCTGGCCAATGAATCATACTAACGGCAACGGTTACGGAAAGCATTTTCAGATTCTGTTAGGGAATTTGTCACACGTTGGCCGTCTGTCTGTTGCTAACTAAGAGGTCTGGTGAACATTTTTTTAGCTTTAAGCATTTGCCCGAGAACAGGTCAATTGGCCGCAGGACAGCAGACCCAATATAGCCTGATAGATGCTTCAGTTCTCAGGAAAGGCACACCAGCGTACCACCTGGCCTGAGGAAGCCCACCATGGCAGTCGCCTACCTGCTTCTGCCTAAAAGGGGTATTCGGTAAATGAATGAGCCTCAAAAGCCCGGTTAATTTTAGCTAGGGAGAGACAACAAAGCAACATTCCCATACCGGGAGTCGAAAACGGGCCGCCTGGGTGAAAACCAGGAATCCTGACCGCTAGACCATATGGGACGAGCGCGGAGATGAACGCCACCGAGGGAGTGTTGCGTCCCTTGGGCAGAACACTGGATTTTTCCAGGTAAGCAGCTGCCAACGTTTTGAGCCGCGCTGGTACGAATCTGAGCTCTGTTGTGGTCAACAAGTGGTATTGACAAGAACATTGCACGCGATCAAAGAGGGCCACGCGAGCCTCAAGCCACACATAGACTCTTTGGATCCGTGTTACGTTGTGTTGTGCCGCTGGCCCATCCCTAGCTGTGGTGAAATGAGATCCTAGGTGTTTTCTAGCAAGCCAGCAAAATAAGCACCATAGGAAGAGTGTTCCCTGATTTTCGGGGATTAAGGGTGCCCATACCACGGCGGAAATGCAGCTGCTGGAGTGGGTCGCATGAGCACAACTTTGGACCGGGGTAAAAGAAAGCCGAGCAAGCCAGGAGTCGAAACTAGAATCTTCTGATCCGTAGTCAGACGCGTTATCCATTGCGCCACTGGCCCACGGGCGGTGTGTGCAACTGACATTCTACATACATGTGCTTTCTTAGCAAACGCGGGCCAGGAGGAAACGGCCTTGCAGTCAGGCGCTAGTTGCAAAATTAACTGCCGTGACCCGGATTCGAACCGGGGTTGCTGCGGCCACAACGCAGAGTACTAACCACTATACGATCACGGCGCGCCAGACCTCTGGTAAAAACACCGCCCTGCTTCCAGCGAGAAGTCAGACGCTGCTGGACGTACCGTGGGAGGACTGGCAAATCGCTTCTCCCGTGTGCACCGGGGAAACTTCATTTTCCATGTAGTCTTCAATGCTAGAGGGAACGAAAAAGGCAAAGATGGGGTCGTCTCGGCTGACGAACACACTTCAATACAACCTTCAGTAAACAATAGAAAGTTGTTTAAATTTCCTTCTCATCGCCATCTGGCCAATGAATCATACTAACGGCAACGGTTACGGAAAGCATTTTCAGATTCTGTTAGAGAATTTGTCACACGCTGGCCGTCTGTCTCATTTGCAACACTCACAACTAGGCAATGGTCCTAATTACATGCAAAGGCCACCAAAATTCGCACAAGGTCTTGCAACATGCTTCGTCCTTTGTGGGACAGATGACCCAAATACTACAGTCCATTAATACTCTATACTTATAAGATGAGCTAATTGATTTCTCTAATATGTCTTCTTGGTTTGCCTCAATAAGAAGGAAAAATAATGGAAAGGAATGAAGTGAAAGATCCACACTGGAATTTACGTCCAGACAAACAGAGGGAACGACAAAGGCAAAGATGGGGTCGTCTCGGCTGACGAACACACTTCAGTACAACCTTCAGTAAACAATAGAAAGTTGTTTAAATTTTCTTCTCATCGCCATCTGGCCAATGAATCATACTAACGGCAACGGTTACGGAAAGCATTTTCAGATTCTGTTAGGGAATTTGTCACACGCTGGCCGTCTGTCTGTTGCTAACTAAGAGGTCTGGTGAACATTTTTTTAGCTTTAAGCATTTGCCCGAGAACAGGTCAATTGGCCGCAGGACAGCAGACCCAATATAGCCTGATAGATGCTTCAGTTCTCAGGAAAGGCACACCAGCGTACCACCTGGCCTGAGGAAGCCCACCATGGCAGTCGCCTACCTGCTTCTGCCTAAAAGGGGTATTCGGTAAATGAATGAGCCTCAAAAGCCCGGTTAATTTTAGCTAGGGAGAGACAACAAAGCAACATTCCCATACCGGGAGTCGAACCCGGGCCGCCTGGGTGAAAACCAGGAATCCTGACCGCTAGACCATATGGGACGAGCGCGGAGATGAACGCCACCGAGGGAGTGTTGCGTCCCTTGGGCAGAACACTGGATTTTTCCAGGTAAGCAGCTGCCAACGTTTTGAGCCGCGCTGGTACGAATCTGAGCTCTGTTGTGGTCAACAAGTGGTATTGACAAGAACATTGCACGCGATCAAAGAGAGCCACGCGAGCCTCAAGCCACACATAGACTCTTTGGATCCGTGTTACGTTGTGTTGTGCCGCTGGCCCATCCCTAGCTGTGGTGAAATGAGATCCTAGGTGTTTTCTAGCAAGCCAGCAAAATAAGCACCATAGGAAGAGTGTTCCCTGCTTTTCGGGGATTAAGGGAGCCCATACCACGGCGGAAATGCAGCTGCTGGAGTGGGTCGCATGAGCACAACTTTGGACCGGGGTAAAAGAAAGCCGAGCCAGCCAGGAGTCGAACCTAGAATCTTCTGATCCGTAGTCAGACGCGTTATCCATTGCGCCACTGGCCCACGGGCGGTGTGTGCAACTGACATTCTACATACATGTGCTTTCTTAGCAAACGCGGGCCAGGAGGAAACGGCCTTGCAGTCAGGCGATAGTTGCAAAAGTAACTGCCGTGACCCGGATTCGAACCGGGGTTGCTGCGGCCACAACGCAGAGTACTAACCACTATACGATCACGGCGCGCCAGACCTCCGGTAAAAACACCGCCCTGCTTCCAGCGAGAAGTCAGACGCTGCTGGACGTACCGTGGGAAGTACTGGCAAATCGCTTCTCCCGTGTGCACCGGGGAAACTTCATTTTCCATGTAGTCTTCAATGCATTTGCAACACTCACAACTAGGCAATGGTCCTAATTACATGCAAAGGCCACCAAAATTCGCACAAGGTCTTGCAACATGCTTCGTCCTTTGTGGGACAGATGACCCAAATACTACAGTCCATTAATACTCTATACTTATAAGATGAGCTAATTGATTTCTCTAATATGTCTTCTTGGTTTGCCTCAATAAGAAGGAAAAATAATGGAAAGGAATGAAGTGAAAAATCCACACTGGAATTTACGTCCAGACAAACAGAGGGAACGAAAAAGGCAAAGATGGGGTCGTCTCAGCTGACGAACACACTTCAATACAACCTTCAGTAAACAATAGAAAGTTGTTTAAATTTCCTTCTCATCGCCATCTGGCCAATGAATCATACTAACGGCAACGGTTACGGAAAGCATTTTCAGATTCTGTTAGGGAATTTGTCACACGCTGGCCGTCTGTCTGTTGCTAACTAAGAGGTCTGGTGAACATTTTTTTAGCTTTAAGCATTTGCCCGAGAACAGGTCAATTGGCCGCAGGACAGCAGACCCAATATAGTCTGATAGATGCTTCAGTTCTCAGGAAAGGCACACCAGCGTACCACCTGGCCTGGGGATGCCCACCATGGCAGTCGCCTACCTGCTTCTGCCTAAAAGGGGTATTCGGTAAATGAATGAGCCTCAAAAGCCCGGTTAATTTTAGCTAGGGAGAGACAACAAAGCAACATTCCCATACCGGGAGTCGAACCCGGGCCGCCTGGGTGAAAACCAGGAATCCTGACCCCTAGACCATATGGGACAAGCACAGAGATGAACGCCACCGAGGGAGTTTTGCGTCCCTTGGGCAGAACACTGGATTTTTCCAGGTAAGCAGCTGCCAACGTTTTGAGCCGCGCTGGTACGAATCTGAGCTCTGTTGTGGTCAACAAGTGGTATTGACAAGAACATTGCACGCGATCAAAGAGAGCCACGCGAGCCTCAAGCCACACATAGACTCTTTGGATCCGTGTTACGTTGTGTTGTGCCGCTGGCCCATCCCTAGCTGTGGTGAAATGAGATCCTAGGTGTTTTCTAGCAAGCCAGCAAAATAAGCACCATAGGAAGAGTGTTCCCTGCTTTTCGGGGATTAAGGGAGCCCATACCACGGCGGAAATGCAGCTGCTGGAGTGGGTCGCACGAGCACCACTTTGGACTGGGGTAAAAGAAAGCCGAGCCAGCCAGGAGTCGAACCTAGAATCTTCTGATCCGTAGTCAGACGCGTTATCCATTGCGCCACTGGCCCACGGGCGGTGTGTGCAACTGACATTCTACATACATGTGCTTTCTCAGCAAACGCGGGCCCGTAGGAAATGGCCTTGCAGTCAGGCGATAGTTGCAAAATTAACTGCCGTGACCCGGATTCGAACCGGGGTTGCTGCGGCCACAACGCAGAGTACTAACCACTATACGATCACGGCGCGCCAGACCTCCGGTAAAAACGTCCCCTGCTTCCAACGGGAAGTCAGATGCTGCTGGATGTACCGTGGGAAGTACTGGCAAATCGCTTCTCTCGTGTGCACCGGGGAAACTTAATTTTCCATGTAGTCTTCAATGCATTTGCAACACTCACAACTAGGCAATGGTCCTAATTACATGCAAACGCCACCAAAATTCGCACAAGGTCTTGCAACATGCTTCGTCCTTTGTGGGACAGATGACCCAAATACTACAGTCCATTAATACTCTATACTTAAAAGATGAGCTAATTGATTTCTCTAATATGTCTTCTTGGTTTGCCTCAATAAGAAGGAAAAATAATGGAAAGGAATGAAGTGAAAAATCCACACTGGAATTTACGTCCAGACAAACAGAGGGAACGAAAAAGGCAAAGATGGGGTCGTCTCGGCTGACGAACACACTTCAATACAACCTTCAGTAAACAATAGAAAGTTGTTTAAATTTCCTTCTCATCGCCATCTGGCCAATGAATCATACTAACGGCAACGGTTACGGAAAGCATTTTCAGATTCTGTTAGGGAATTTGTCACACGCTGGCCGTCTGTCTGTTGCTAACTAAGAGGTCTGGTGAACATTTTTTTAGCTTTAAGCATTTGCCCGAGAACAGGTCAATTGGCCGCAGGACAGCAGACCCAATATAGCCTGATAGATGCTTCAGTTCTCAGGAAAGGCACACCAGCGTACCACCTGGCCTGAGGAAGCCCACCATGGCAGTCGCCTACCTGCTTCTGCCTAAAAGGGGTATTCGGTAAATGAATGAGCCTCAAAAGCCCGGTTAATTTTAGCTAGGGAGAGACAACAAAGCAACATTCCCATACCGGGAGTCGAACCCAGGCCGGCTGGGTGAAAACCAGGAATCCTGAAAGCTAGACCATATGGGACGAGCGCAGAGATGAACGCCACCGAGGGAGTGTTGCATCCCTTGGGCAGAACACCGGATTTTTCCAGGTAAGCAGCTGCCAACGTTTTGAGCCGCGCTGGTACGAATCTGAGCTCTGTTGTGGTTAACATGTGGTATTGACAAGAACATTGCACGCGATCAAAGAGAGCCACGCGAGCCTCAAGCCACACATAGACTCTTTGGATCCGTGTTACGTTGTGTTGTGCCGCTGGCCCATCCCTAGCTGTGGTGAAATGAGATCCTAGGTGTTTTCTAGCAAGCCAGCAAAATAAGCACCATAGGAAGAGTGTTCCCTGCTTTTCGGGGATTAAGGGAGCCCATACCACGGCGGAAATGCAGCTGCTGGAGTGGGTCGCATGAGCACAACTTTGGACCGGGGTAAAAGAAAGCCGAGCCAGCCAGGAGTCGAACCTAGAATCTTCTGATCCGTAGTCAGACGCGTTATCCATTGCGCCACTGGCCCACGGGCGGTGTGTGCAACTGACATTCTACATACATGTGCTTTCTTAGCAAACGCGGGCCAGTCAGGCGATAGTTGCAAAAGTAACTGCCGTGACCCGGATTCGAACCGGGGTTGCTGCGGCCACAACGCAGAGTACTAACCACTATACGATCACGGCGCGCCAGACCTCCGGTAAAAACACCGCCCTGCTTCCAGCGAGAAGTCAGACGCTGCTGGACGTACCGTGGGAAGTACTGGCAAATCGCTTCTCCCGTGTGCACCGGGGAAACTTCATTTTCCATGTAGTCTTCAATGCATTTGCAACACTCACAACTAGGCAATGGTCCTAATTACATGCAAAGGCCACCAAAATTCGCACAAGGTCTTGCAACATGCTTCGTCCTTTGTGGGACAGATGACCCAAATACTACAGTCCATTAATACTCTATACTTATAAGATGAGCTAATTGATTTCTCTAATATGTCTTCTTGGTTTGCCTCAATAAGAAGGAAAAATAATGGAAAGGAATGAAGTGAAAAATCCACACTGGAATTTACGTCCAGACAAACAGAGGGAACGAAAAAGGCAAAGATGGGGTCGTCTCGGCTGACGAACACACTTCAATACAACCTTTAGTAAACAATAGAAAGTTGTTTAAATTTCCTTCTCATCGCCATCTGGCCAATGAATCATACTAACGGCAACGGTTACGGAAAGCATTTTCAGATTCTGTTAGGGAATTTGTCACACGCTGGCCGTCTGTCTGTTGCTAACTAAGAGGTTTGGTGAACATTTTTTTAGCTTTAAGCATTTGCCCGAGAACAGGACAATTGGCCGCGGGACAGCAGACCCAATATAGCCTGATAAATGCTTCAGTTCTCAGGAAAGGCACACCAGCGTACCACCCGGCCTGAGGAAGCCCACCATGGCAGTCGCCTACCTGCTTCTGCCTAAAAGGGGTATTCGGTAAATGAATGAGCCTCAAAGGCCCGGGTAATTTTAGCTAGGGAGAGACAACAAAGAAACGTTCCCATACCGGGAGTCGAACCCGGGCCGCCTGGGTGAAAACCAGGAATCCTGACCGCTAGACCATATGGGACGAGCGCGGAGATGAGCGCCACCGAGGGAGTGTTGCGTCCCTTGGGCAGAACACTGGATTTTTCCAGGTAAGCAGCTGCCAACGTTTTGAGCCGCGCTGGTACGAATCTGAGCTCTGTTGTGGTCAACAAGTGGTATTGACAAGAACATTGCACGCGATCAAAGAGGGCCACGCGAGCCTCAAGCCACACATAGACTCTTTGGATCCGTGTTACGTTGTGTTGTGCCGCTGGCCTATCCCTAGCTGTGGTGAAATGAGATCCTAGGTGTTTTCTAGCAAGCCAGCAAAATAAGCACCATAGGAAGAGTGTTCCCTGATTTTCGGGGATTAAGGGTGCCCATACCACGGCGGAAATGCAGCTGCTGGAGTGGGTCGCATGAGCACAACTTTGGACCGGGGTAAAAGAAAGCCGAGCAAGCCAGGAGTCGAAACTAGAATCTTCTGATCCGCAGTCAGACGCGTTATCCATTGCGCCACTGGCCCACGGGCGGTGTGTGCAACTGACATTCTACATACATGTGCTTTCTTAGCAAACGCGGGCCAGGAGGAAACGGCCTTGCAGTCAGGCGCTAGTTGCAAAAGTAACTGCCGTGACCCGGATTCGAACCGGGGTTGCTGCGGCCACAACGCAGAGTACTAACCACTATACGATCACGGCGCGCCAGACCTCTGGTAAAAACACCGCCCTGCTTCCAGCGAGAAGTCAGACGCTGCTGGACGTACCGTGGGAGGACTGGCAAATCGCTTCTCCCGTGTGCACCGGGGAAACTTCATTTTCCATGTAGTCTTCAATGCTAGAGGGAACGAAAAAGGCAAAGATGGGGTCGTCTCGGCTGACGAACACACTTCAATACAACCTTCAGTAAACAATAGAAAGTTGTTTAAATTTCCTTCTCATCGCCATCTGGCCAATGAATCATACTAACGGCAACGGTTACGGAAAGCATTTTCAGATTCTGTTAGAGAATTTGTCACACGCTGGCCGTCTGTCTCATTTGCAACACTCACAACTAGGCAATGGTCCTAATTACATGCAAAGGCCACCAAAATTCGCACAAGGTCTTGCAACATGCTTCGTCCTTTGTGGGACAGATGACCCAAATACTACAGTCCATTAATACTCTATACTTATAAGATGAGCTAATTGATTTCTCTAATATGTCTTCTTGGTTTGCCTCAATAAGAAGGAAAAATAATGGAAAGGAATGAAGTGAAAAATCCACACTGGAATTTACGTCC